>NC_053040.3:473046719-473670714 GCF_002575655.3 Aegilops tauschii subsp. strangulata | reverse complement strand
AAATTCACACAACACTCCTATTGTTCTATGTTGACACGAGAAAAAAATTGAAAGCAATAAGAGGCAATGGATATCGTTCCGTCCCCAAAGGTGGGACGCTCCCTACCGAAAACCATCATGCTTTCTGTGAGAAGCTCCGGTTTGTGAGAAGCGTATATTCAAACCTGCCCCAAACGGGGCAAAATTTGTACCATGGCATGTTGATGCCGCTACATGATAGCATGCCAAGTTTCATGCATTTCAGACCAGTTTTGGATTTACTAGAATTTAAAAACCAGGCATCTCAATGTTTTTGCCGGCAATCAACGGTTGCCTTGGTGTTTGAAATTCATTGCCCATTTCTTGCATGGGACCTAAGCATACACTCAAGGACATAGAGTTGTTTTTTGCAACCAATTTATATGCACTGGAGCATGTGAATGTAGTTCAAATTTGAATTATGCACATAAATGCATTGAAACTCAGTTAATGCATAAAAATGTCCAAACGAACCCCAAAACATCACAAAAATTCACACAACAATCCTGTTGTTTTATGTTGACACGAGAGAAAAATGAAAGCAATAAGAGGCCATGGATATCGTTTCGTCCCCAAAGGTCGGACGTTCCCTACAGAAAGCCATCACCCTTGTTGTGAGAAGCTCCAGTTTCTGAGAAGCGTATAACCAAACCTGCCCCAAATGGGACAAAATTTGTACCACGACATGTTCATGCCGCTCCATGACAGCATGCCAAGTTTCGTGAATTTCAGACGAGTTTTGGATCTATTAGAATTTAAAAACCAGGCATCTCAATGTTTTGCCGGCAATCAACGGTGCCCTGGTGTTTGAAATTCATGCCCATTTCTTGCATGGGACCTAAGCATGCACCCAAGGACACAGATTCGATTTTTCAACCAATTTATATGCACTGGAGCATGTGAATGTAGTTCAAATTTGAATTATGCACATAAATGCATTGAAAACTCAGTTAATGCGTAAAAATGCCCAAACGAACCCCAAAAAATCACAAAAATTCACACAACACTCCTGTTGTTCTATGTTGACACGAGAAAAAAAATTGAAAGCAATAAGAGGCAATGGATATCGTTCCGTCCCCAAAGATGGGACGTTCCCTACCGAAAACCATCATGCTTGTTGTGAGAAGCTCCGGTTTGTGAGAAGCATATACCCAAACCTGCCCCAAATGGGACAAAATTTGTACCACGGCATGTTGATGCCGCTCCATGATAGCATGCCAAGTTTCATTAATTTCAGACGAGTTTTGGATTTACTAGAATTTAAAAACCAGGCATCTCAATGTTTTGCCGGCAATCAACGGTGCCCTGGTGTTTGAAATTCATGCCCATTTCTTCCATGGGACCTAACCATGCACCCAAGGAAATAGATTTGTTTTTTCAACCAATTGATATGCAATGGAGCATGTGCATGTAGTTCAAATTTGAATTATGCACATAAATGCACTGAAAACTCAGTTAATGCATAAAAATGTCCAAATGAACCCCAAAAATTCACAAAACACTAATATATCTATGTTGAGATGAGAAAAAATAATTGAAAGCAATAAGAGGCAATGGATATCGTTTCGTCCCCAAAGGTGGGATGTTCCCTACCGAAAACCATCATGCTTGTTGTGAGAAGCTCCGGTTTGTGAGAAGCATATACCCAAACCTGCCCGAAATGGGACAAAATTTGTACCACGGCATGTTGATGCCGCTCCATGATAGCATGCCAAGTTTCATGAATTTCAGATTAGTTTTGGATCTATTAGAATTTAAAAACCAGGCATCTCAATGTTTTGCCGGCAATCAACGGTGCCCTGGTGTTTGAAATTCATGCCCATTTCTTGTATGGGACCTAAGCATGCACCCAAGGACACAGATTCGTTTTTTCAACCAATTTATATGCACTGGAGCATGTGAATGTAGTTCAAATTTGAATTATGCACATAAATGCATAAAAACTCAACTAATGCATAAAAATGTCCAAACGAACCCTGAAAAATCAAAAAAATTCACACAACACGCCTGTTGTTCTATGTTGACACGAGAAAAAAAATCGAAAGCAATAAGAGGCAATGGATATCGTTCCGCCCCCAAAGGTCGGACGTTCCCTACCGAAAACCATTATGCTTTTTGTGAGAAGCTCTGGTTTGGGAGAAGCATATACCTAAAACTGCCCCAAATGGGACATAATTTGTACCACGGCATGTTGTTGCCGCTCCATGATAGCATGCCAAGTTTTTTATGAATTTGAGATGAGTTTTGGATTTACTAGAACTTAAAAACCAGGCATCTCAATGTTTTGCCGGCAATCAACGGTGCCCTGGTGTTTGAAATTCATGCCCATTTTTGCATAGAACCTAAGCATTCACCCAAGGACACAGATTTGATTTTTCAACCAATTTATATGCACTAGAGCATGTGCATGTAGTTCAAATTTGAATTGTGCACATAAATGCATTAAAAACTCAGTTAATGCATTAAAATGTCCAAAGGAACCCCGAAAAATCGCAAAAATTCACACAACACTCCTATTGTTCTATGTTGACACGAGAAAAAAATTTGAAAGCAATAAGAAGCAATGGATATCGTTTCGTCCCCAAAGGTGGGACGTTCCCTACCGAAAACCATCATGCTTGTTGTGAAAACTCTGGCTTATGAGAAGCATATACCCAAACCTGCCCCAAATGGGACAAAATTTGTACCACGGCATGTTGATGCCGCTACATGATAGCATGCCAAGTTTCATGAATCTCAGACGAGTTTTGGATTTACTAGAATTTAAAAACCAGGCATCTCAATGTTTTGCCGGCAATCAACGGTGCCCTGGTGTTTGAAATTCATGCCCAATTCTTGCATGGGACCAAAGCATGCACCCAAGGACACAGATTTGTTTTTCCAACCAATTTATATGCACTGGAGCATGTGCATGTAGTTCAAATTTTAATTATGCACATAAATGCATTGAAAAATCAGTTAATGCATAAAAATGTCCAAACGAACCACGAAAAATCACAAAAAATCACACAACACTCCAGTTGTTCTATGTTGACACGAGAATTTTTTTTGAAATCAATAAGTGGCAATGGATATCGTTTCGTTCCCAAAGGTGGGACGTTCCCTACCGAAAACCATCATGCTTGTGGTGAGAAGCTCCGGTTTGTGAGAAGCATATACCCAAACCTGCCCCAAATGGGACAAAATTTGTACCACGGCATGTTGATGCTGCTCCATGATAGCATGCCAAGTTTCATGAATTTTAGACGAGTTTTGGATTTACTAGAATTTAAAAACCAGGCATCTCAATGTTTTGCCGGCAATCAACGGTGCCCTGGTGTTTGAAATTCATGCCCATTTCTTGTATGGGACCTAAGCATGCACCCAAGGACACAGATTCGATTTTTCAACCAATTTATATGCACTGGAGCATGTGAATGTAGTTCAAATTTGAATTATGCACATAAATGCATAAAAACTCAACTAATGCATAAAAATGTCCAAACGAACCCTGAAAAATCACAAAAATTCACACAACACGCCTGTTGTTCTATGTTGACACGAGAAAAAAAATCGAAAGGAATAAGAGGTAATGGATATCGTTTCGTCCTTAAAGGTGGGTTGTTCCCTACCGAAAACCATCATGCTTGTTGTGAGAAGCTCCGGTTTGTGAGAAGCATATACACAAACCAGCCCCAAATGGGACAAAATTTGTACCACGGCATGTTGATGCCGCTCCATGATAGCATGCCAAGTTTCATGAATTTCAGACCAGTTTTGGATTTACTAGAGTTTAAAAACCAGGCATCTCAATGTTTTGCCGGCATCAACGGTGCTTGGTGTTTGAAATTCATGCCCATTTCTTGCATGGGACCTAAGCATGCACCCAAGGACATAGATTTGATTTTGCAACCAATTTATATGCACTTGAGCATGTGAATGTAGTTCAAATTTGAATTATGCACATAAATGCATTGAAAACTCAGTTAATGCATAAAAATCTCCAAACGAACTCCGAAAAATCACAAAAATTCACACAACACTCCTCTTGTTCTATGTTGACACAAGAAAAAAAATGAAAGCAATAAGAGGCCATGGATATCGTTTCGTCCCATAAGGTCGGACGTTCCCTACCGAAAACCATCATGCTTGTTGTGAGAAGCTTCGGTTTGTGAGAAGCATATATCCAAACCTAGCCCAAATGGGACAAAATTTGTACCACGGCATGTTGATGCCGCTCCATGATAGCATGCCAAGGTTCATGAATTTCAGACGACTTTTGGATTTACTAGAATTTAAACACCAGGCATCTCAATGTTTTGCCGGCAATCAACGGTGCCCTGGTGTTTGAAATTCATGCCCATTTCTTCCATGGGACCTAAGCCTGCACCCAAGGACACAGATTTGTCTTTTCAACCAATTGATATGCACTGGAGCATGTGCATGTAGTTCAAATTTGAATTATGCACATAAATGCATTGAAAACTCAGTTAATGCATAAAAATGTCCAAACGAACCCCAAAAAATACAAAAATTCAAACAACACTCCTGTATCTTTGTTGACACGAGAAAACAAATTGAAAACAATAAGAGGCAATGGATATCGTTCCGTCCCCAAAGGTGGGACGTTCCCTACCGAAAACCATCACGCTAGTTGTGAGAAGCTCCGGTTTGTGAGAACCATATACCCAAACCTGCCCCAAATGGGACAAAATTTGTACCACGGCATGTTGATGCCGTTCCATGATAGCATGCCAAGTTTCATGAATTTCAGACGAGTTTTGGGTTTACTAGAATTTAAAAACCAGGCATCTCAATGTTTTGCCGGCAATCAACGGTGCCTGGTGTTTGAAATTCATGCCCATTTCTTTCATGGGACCTAAGCATGCACCCAAGGACACATATTTGTTTTTTCAACCAATTTATATGCACTAGAGCATGTGCATGTAGTTCAAATTTGAATTATGCACATAAATGCATAAAAACTCAGTTAATGCATAAAAATGTCCAAACGAACCCTGAAAAATCACAAAAATTCACACAACACGCCTGTTGTTCTATGTTGACACGAGAAAAAAATTCGAAAGCAATAAGAGGCAATGGATATCGTTTCGTCCCCAAAGGTGGGACGTTCCCTACCGAAAACCATCATGCTTGTTGTGAGAAGCTCCGGTTTGTGAGAAGCATATACACAAACCTGCCCCAAATGGGACAAAATTTGTACCACGGCATGTTGATGCCGCTCCATGATAGCATGCCAAGTTTCATGAATTTCAGACGAGTTTTGGATTTACAAGAATTTAAAAACCAGGCATCTCAATGTTTTGCCGGCATCAACGGTGCTTGGTGTTTGAAATTCATGCCCATTTTTGCATGGGACCTAAGCATGCACCCAAGGACACAGATTTGATTTTTCAACCAATTTATATGCAGTAGAGCATGTGAATGTAGTTCAAATTTGAATTATGCACATAAATGCATTGAAAACTCAGTTAATGCATAAAAATCTCCAAACAAACCCCGAAAAATTACAAAAATTGACAGAACACTCCTCTTGTTCTATGTTGACACAAGAAAAAAAATGAAAGCAATAAGAGGCCATGGATATCGTTTCGTCCCATAAGGTCGGACGTTCCCTACCGAAAACCATCATGTTGTTTTGTGAGAAGCTCCGGTTTGTGAGAAGCATATATCCAAACCTGGCCCAAATGGGACAAAATTTGTACCACGGCATGTTGATGCCGCTCCATGATAGCATGCCAAGTTTCATGAATTTCAGACGAGTTTTGGATATACTAGAATTTGAAAACCAGGCATCTCAATGTTTTGCCGGCAATCAACGGTGCCCTGGTGTTTGAAATTCATGCCCATTTCTTCCATGGGACCTAAGCATGCACCCAAGGACACAGATTTGTTTTTTCAACCAATTGATATGCACTGGAGCATTTGCATGTAGTTCAAATTTGAATTATGCACATAAATGCATTGAAAACTCAGTTAATGCATAAATATGTCCAAACGAACCCCAAAAAATCACAAAAATTCACACAACACTCCTGTATCTATGTTGACATGAGAAAAAAAATTGAAAGCAATAAGAGGCAATGGATATCGTTTCGTCCCCAAAGGTGGGATGTTCCCTACCGAAAACCATCATGCTTGTTGTGAGAAGCTCCGGTTTGTGAGAAGCATATACCCAAACCTGCCCCAAATGGGACACAATTTGTACCACAGCATGTTGATGCCGCTCCATGATAGGATACCAAGTTTCATGAATTTCAAACGAGTTTTGGATTGACTAGAATTTAAAAACCAGGCATCTCAATGTTTTGCCGGCAATCAACGGTGCCCTGGTGTTTGAAATTCATGCCCATTTCTTGCATGGGACCTAAGCATGCACCCAAGGACATAGATTCGATTTTTCAACCAATTTATATGCACTAGAGCATTTGAATGTAGTTCAAATTTGAATTATGCACATAAATGCATTGAAAACTCAGTTAATGCATAAAAATCTCCAAACGAACCACGAAAAATCAAAAAAATTCACACAACACTCCTGTTGTTCTATGTTGACACGAGAAAAAAAATATCGAAAGCAATAAGAGGCAATGGATATCGTTCCGCCCGCAAAGGTCGGACGTTCCCTACCGAAAACCATTATGCTTTTTGTGAGAAGCTCTGGTTTGTGAGAAGCATATACCCAAAACTGCCCCAAATGGGACAAAATTTGTACCACGGCATGTCGATGCCGCTCCATGATAGCATGCCAAGTTTCATGAATTTCAGACGAGTTTTGGATTTACTAGAATTTCAAAACCAGGCATCTCAATGTTTTGCCGGCAATCAACGGTGCCCTGGTGTTTGAAATTCATGCCCATTTCTTGCATGGAACGTAAGCATGCAGCCAAGGGCACAGATTTGATTTTTCAACCAATTTATATGCACTAGAGCATGTGCATGTAGTTCAAATTTGAATTATGCACATAAATGCATTGAAAACTCAGTTAATGCATAAAAATGTCCAAACGAACCCCGAAAAATCACAAAAATTCACACAACACGCCTGTTGTTCTATGTTGACATGAGAAAAAATTTCGAAAGCAATTAGAGGCAATGGATATCGTTTCGTCCCCAAAGGTGGGACATTCCCTACCGAAAACCATCATGCTTGTTGTGAGAAGCTCCGGTTTGTGAGAAGCATATACACAAACCTGCCCCAAATGGGACAATATTTGTACCACGGCATGTTGATGCCGCTCCATGATAGCATGCCAAGTTTCATGAATTTCAAACGAGTTTTGGATTTACTAGAATTTAAAAACCAGGCATCTCAATGTATTGCTGGCAATCAACGGTGCCCTGGTGTTTGAAATTCATGCCCATTTCTTGCATGGGACCTAAGCATGCACCCAAGGACATAGATTTGATTTTTCAACCAATTTATATGCACTAGAGCATGTGAATGTAGTTCAAATTTGAATTATGCACACAAATGCATTGAAAACTCAGTTAATGCATAAAAATCTCCAAACAAACCCCGAAAAATCACAAAAATTCACACAACACTCCTCTTGTTCTATGTTGACACAAGAAAAAAATGAAAGCAATAAGAGGCCATGGATATCGTTTCGTCCCATAAGGTCGGACGATCCCTACCGAAAACCATCATGCTTGTTGTGAGAAGCTTCGGTTTGTGAGAAGCATATATCCAAACCTGGCCCAAATGGGACAAAATTTATACCACGGCATGTTGATGCCGCTCCATGATAGCATGCCAAGTTTCATGAATTTCATACGAGTTTTGGATTTACTAGAATTTAAAAACCAGGCATCTCAATGTTTTGCCGGCAATCAACGGCGCCCTGGTGTTTGAAATTCATGCCCATTTCTTCCATGGGACCTAAGCATGCACCCAAGGACACAGATTTGTTTTTTCAACCAATTGATATGCACTGGAGCATTTGCATGTAGTTCAAATTTGAATTATGCACATAAATGCATTGAAAACTCAGTTAATGCATAAATATGTCCAAACGAACCCCAAAAAATCACAAAAATTCACACAACACTCCTGTATCTATGTTGACATGAGAAAAAAAATTGAAAGCAATAAGAGGCAATGGATATCGTTTCGTCCCCAAAGGTGGGATGTTCCCTACCGAAAACCATCATGCTTGTTGTGAGAAGCTCCGGTTTGTGAGAAGCATATACCCAAACCTGCCCGAAATGGGACAAAATTTGTACCACGGCATGTTGATGCCGCTCCATGATAGCATGCCAAGTTTCATGAATTTCAGATTAGTTTTGGATCTATTAGAATTTAAAAACCAGGCATCTCAATGTTTTGCCGGCAATCAACGGTGCCCTGGTGTTTGAAATTCATGCCCATTTCTTGTATGGGACCTAAGCATGCACCCAAGGACACAGATTCGTTTTTTCAACCAATTTATATGCACTGGAGCATGTGAATGTAGTTCAAATTTGAATTATGCACATAAATGCATAAAAACTCAACTAATGCATAAAAATGTCCAAACGAACCCTGAAAAATCAAAAAAATTCACACAACACGCCTGTTGTTCTATGTTGACACGAGAAAAAAAATCGAAAGCAATAAGAGGCAATGGATATCGTTCCGCCCCCAAAGGTCGGACGTTCCCTACCGAAAACCATTATGCTTTTTGTGAGAAGCTCTGGTTTGGGAGAAGCATATACCTAAAACTGCCCCAAATGGGACATAATTTGTACCACGGCATGTTGTTGCCGCTCCATGATAGCATGCCAAGTTTTTTATGAATTTGAGATGAGTTTTGGATTTACTAGAACTTAAAAACCAGGCATCTCAATGTTTTGCCGGCAATCAACGGTGCCCTGGTGTTTGAAATTCATGCCCATTTTTGCATAGAACCTAAGCATTCACCCAAGGACACAGATTTGATTTTTCAACCAATTTATATGCACTAGAGCATGTGCATGTAGTTCAAATTTGAATTGTGCACATAAATGCATTAAAAACTCAGTTAATGCATTAAAATGTCCAAAGGAACCCCGAAAAATCGCAAAAATTCACACAACACTCCTATTGTTCTATGTTGACACGAGAAAAAAATTTGAAAGCAATAAGAAGCAATGGATATCGTTTCGTCCCCAAAGGTGGGACGTTCCCTACCGAAAACCATCATGCTTGTTGTGAAAACTCCGGTTTATGAGAAGCATATACCCAAACCTGCCCCAAATGGGACAAAATTTGTACCACGGCATGTTGATGCCGCTACATGATAGCATGCCAAGTTTCATGAATCTCAGACGAGTTTTGGATTTACTAGAATTTAAAAACCAGGCATCTCAATGTTTTGCCGGCAATCAACGGTGCCCTGGTGTTTGAAATTCATGCCCAATTCTTGCATGGGACCAAAGCATGCACCCAAGGACACAGATTTGTTTTTCCAACCAATTTATATGCACTGGAGCATGTGCATGTAGTTCAAATTTTAATTATGCACATAAATGCATTGAAAAATCAGTTAATGCATAAAAATGTCCAAACGAACCACGAAAAATCACAAGAAATCACACAACACTCCAGTTGTTCTATGTTGACACGAGAATTTTTTTTGAAATCAATAAGTGGCAATGGATATCGTTTCGTTCCCAAAGGTGGGACGTTCCCTACCGAAAACCATCATGCTTGTGGTGAGAAGCTCCGGTTTGTGAGAAGCATATACCCAAACCTGCCCCAAATGGGACAAAATTTGTACCACGGCATGTTGATGCTGCTCCATGATAGCATGCCAAGTTTCATGAATTTTAGACGAGTTTTGGATTTACTAGAATTTAAAAACCAGGCATCTCAATGTTTTGCCGGCAATCAACGGTGCCCTGGTGTTTGAAATTCATGCCCATTTCTTGTATGGGACCTAAGCATGCACCCAAGGACACAGATTCGATTTTTCAACCAATTTATATGCACTGGAGCATGTGAATGTAGTTCAAATTTGAATTATGCACATAAATGCATAAAAACTCAACTAATGCATAAAAATGTCCAAACGAACCCTGAAAAATCACAAAAATTCACACAACACGCCTGTTGTTCTATGTTGACACGAGAAAAAAAATCGAAAGGAATAAGAGGTAATGGATATCGTTTCGTCCTTAAAGGTGGGTTGTTCCCTACCGAAAACCATCATGCTTGTTGTGAGAAGCTCCGGTTTGTGAGAAGCATATACACAAACCAGCCCCAAATGGGACAAAATTTGTACCACGGCATGTTGATGCCGCTCCATGATAGCATGCCAAGTTTCATGAATTTCAGACCAGTTTTGGATTTACTAGAGTTTAAAAACCAGGCATCTCAATGTTTTGCCGGCATCAACGGTGCTTGGTGTTTGAAATTCATGCCCATTTCTTGCATGGGACCTAAGCATGCACCCAAGGACATAGATTTGATTTTGCAACCAATTTATATGCACTTGAGCATGTGAATGTAGTTCAAATTTGAATTATGCACATAAATGCATTGAAAACTCAGTTAATGCATAAAAATCTCCAAACGAACTCCGAAAAATCACAAAAATTCACACAACACTCCTCTTGTTCTATGTTGACACAAGAAAAAAAATGAAAGCAATAAGAGGCCATGGATATCGTTTCGTCCCATAAGGTCGGACGTTCCCTACCGAAAACCATCATGCTTGTTGTGAGAAGCTTCGGTTTGTGAGAAGCATATATCCAAACCTGGCCCAAATGGGACAAAATTTGTACCACGGCATGTTGATGCCGCTCCATGATAGCATGCCAAGGTTCATGAATTTCAGACGACTTTTGGATTTACTAGAATTTAAACACCAGGCATCTCAATGTTTTGCCGGCAATCAACGGTGCCCTGGTGTTTGAAATTCATGCCCATTTCTTCCATGGGACCTAAGCCTGCACCCAAGGACACAGATTTGTCTTTTCAACCAATTGATATGCACTGGAGCATGTGCATGTAGTTCAAATTTGAATTATGCACATAAATGCATTGAAAACTCAGTTAATGCATAAAAATGTCCAAACGAACCCCAAAAAATACAAAAATTCAAACAACACTCCTGTATCTTTGTTGACACGAGAAAACAAATTGAAAACAATAAGAGGCAATGGATATCGTTCCGTCCCCAAAGGTGGGACGTTCCCTACCGAAAACCATCACGCTAGTTGTGAGAAGCTCCGGTTTGTGAGAACCATATACCCAAACCTGCCCCAAATGGGACAAAATTTGTACCACGGCATGTTGATGCCGTTCCATGATAGCATGCCAAGTTTCATGAATTTCAGACGAGTTTTGGGTTTACTAGAATTTAAAAACCAGGCATCTCAATGTTTTGCCGGCAATCAACGGTGCCTGGTGTTTGAAATTCATGCCCATTTCTTTCATGGGACCTAAGCATGCACCCAAGGACACATATTTGTTTTTTCAACCAATTTATATGCACTAGAGCATGTGCATGTAGTTCAAATTTGAATTATGCACATAAATGCATAAAAACTCAGTTAATGCATAAAAATGTCCAAACGAACCCTGAAAAATCACAAAAATTCACACAACACGCCTGTTGTTCTATGTTGACACGAGAAAAAAATTCGAAAGCAATAAGAGGCAATGGATATCGTTTCGTCCCCAAAGGTGGGACGTTCCCTACCGAAAACCATCATGCTTGTTGTGAGAAGCTCCGGTTTGTGAGAAGCATATACACAAACCTGCCCCAAATGGGACAAAATTTGTACCACGGCATGTTGATGCCGCTCCATGATAGCATGCCAAGTTTCATGAATTTCAGACGAGTTTTGGATTTACAAGAATTTAAAAACCAGGCATCTCAATGTTTTGCCGGCATCAACGGTGCTTGGTGTTTGAAATTCATGCCCATTTTTGCATGGGACCTAAGCATGCACCCAAGGACACAGATTTGATTTTTCAACCAATTTATATGCAGTAGAGCATGTGAATGTAGTTCAAATTTGAATTATGCACATAAATGCATTGAAAACTCAGTTAATGCATAAAAATCTCCAAACAAACCCCGAAAAATCACAAAAATTGACAGAACACTCCTCTTGTTCTATGTTGACACAAGAAAAAAAATGAAAGCAATAAGAGGCCATGGATATCGTTTCGTCCCATAAGGTCGGACGTTCCCTACCGAAAACCATCATGTTGTTTTGTGAGAAGCTCCGGTTTGTGAGAAGCATATATCCAAACCTGGCCCAAATGGGACAAAATTTGTACCACGGCATGTTGATGCCGCTCCACGATAGCATGCCAAGTTTCATGAATTTCAGACGAGTTTTGGATATACTAGAATTTGAAAACCAGGCATCTCAATGTTTTGCCGGCAATCAACGGTGCCCTGGTGTTTGAAATTCATGCCCATTTCTTCCATGGGACCTAAGCATGCACCCAAGGACACAGATTTGTTTTTTCAACCAATTGATATGCACTGGAGCATTTGCATGTAGTTCAAATTTGAATTATGCACATAAATGCATTGAAAACTCAGTTAATGCATAAATATGTCCAAACGAACCCCAAAAAATCACAAAAATTCACACAACACTCCTGTATCTATGTTGACATGAGAAAAAAAATTGAAAGCAATAAGAGGCAATGGATATCGTTTCGTCCCCAAAGGTGGGATGTTCCCTACCGAAAACCATCATGCTTGTTGTGAGAAGCTCCGGTTTGTGAGAAGCATATACCCAAACCTGCCCCAAATGGGACACAATTTGTACCACAGCATGTTGATGCCGCTCCATGATAGGATACCAAGTTTCATGAATTTCAAACGAGTTTTGGATTGACTAGAATTTAAAAACCAGGCATCTCAATGTTTTGCCGGCAATCAACGGTGCCCTGGTGTTTGAAATTCATGCCCATTTCTTGCATGGGACCTAAGCATGCACCCAAGGACATAGATTCGATTTTTCAACCAATTTATATGCACTAGAGCATTTGAATGTAGTTCAAATTTGAATTATGCACATAAATGCATTGAAAACTCAGTTAATGCATAAAAATCTCCAAACGAACCACGAAAAATCAAAAAAATTCACACAACACTCCTGTTGTTCTATGTTGACACGAGAAAAAAAATATCGAAAGCAATAAGAGGCAATGGATATCGTTCCGCCCGCAAAGGTCGGACGTTCCCTACCGAAAACCATTATGCTTTTTGTGAGAAGCTCTGGTTTGTGAGAAGCATATACCCAAAACTGCCCCAAATGGGACAAAATTTGTACCACGGCATGTCGATGCCGCTCCATGATAGCATGCCAAGTTTCATGAATTTCAGACGAGTTTTGGATTTACTAGAATTTCAAAACCAGGCATCTCAATGTTTTGCCGGCAATCAACGGTGCCCTGGTGTTTGAAATTCATGCCCATTTCTTGCATGGAACGTAAGCATGCAGCCAAGGGCACAGATTTGATTTTTCAACCAATTTATATGCACTAGAGCATGTGCATGTAGTTCAAATTTGAATTATGCACATAAATGCATTGAAAACTCAGTTAATGCATAAAAATGTCCAAACGAACCCCGAAAAATCACAAAAATTCACACAACACGCCTGTTGTTCTATGTTGACATGAGAAAAAATTTCGAAAGCAATTAGAGGCAATGGATATCGTTTCGTCCCCAAAGGTGGGACATTCCCTACCGAAAACCATCATGCTTGTTGTGAGAAGCTCCGGTTTGTGAGAAGCATATACACAAACCTGCCCCAAATGGGACAATATTTGTACCACGGCATGTTGATGCCGCTCCATGATAGCATGCCAAGTTTCATGAATTTCAAACGAGTTTTGGATTTACTAGAATTTAAAAACCAGGCATCTCAATGTATTGCTGGCAATCAACGGTGCCCTGGTGTTTGAAATTCATGCCCATTTCTTGCATGGGACCTAAGCATGCACCCAAGGACATAGATTTGATTTTTCAACCAATTTATATGCACTAGAGCATGTGAATGTAGTTCAAATTTGAATTATGCACACAAATGCATTGAAAACTCAGTTAATGCATAAAAATCTCCAAACAAACCCCGAAAAATCACAAAAATTCACACAACACTCCTCTTGTTCTATGTTGACACAAGAAAAAAATGAAAGCAATAAGAGGCCATGGATATCGTTTCGTCCCATAAGGTCGGACGATCCCTACCGAAAACCATCATGCTTGTTGTGAGAAGCTTCGGTTTGTGAGAAGCATATATCCAAACCTGGCCCAAATGGGACAAAATTTATACCACGGCATGTTGATGCCGCTCCATGATAGCATGCCAAGTTTCATGAATTTCATACGAGTTTTGGATTTACTAGAATTTAAAAACCAGGCATCTCAATGTTTTGCCGGCAATCAACGGCGCCCTGGTGTTTGAAATTCATGCCCATTTCTTCCATGGGACCTAAGCATGCACCCAAGGACACAGATTTGTTTTTTCAACCAATTGATATGCACTGGAGCATTTGCATGTAGTTCAAATTTGAATTATGCACATAAATGCATTGAAAACTCAGTTAATGCATAAATATGTCCAAACGAACCCCAAAAAATCACAAAAATTCACACAACACTCCTGTATCTATGTTGACATGAGAAAAAAAATTGAAAGCAATAAGAGGCAATGGATATCGTTTCGTCCCCAAAGGTGGGATGTTCCCTACCGAAAACCATCATGCTTGTTGTGAGAAGCTCCGGTTTGTGAGAAGCATATACCCAAACCTGCCCCAAATGGGACACAATTTGTACCACAGCATGTTGATGCCGCTCCATGATAGGATACCAAGTTTCATGAATTTCAAACGAGTTTTGGATTGACTAGAATTTAAAAACCAGGCATCTCAATGTTTTGCCGGCAATCAACGGTGCCCTGGTGTTTGAAATTCATGCCCATTTCTTGCATGGGACCTAAGCATGCACCCAAGGACATAGATTCGATTTTTCAACCAATTTATATGCACTAGAGCATTTGAATGTAGTTCAAATTTGAATTATGCACATAAATGCATTGAAAACTCAGTTAATGCATAAAAATCTCCAAACGAACCACGAAAAATCAAAAAAATTCACACAACACTCCTGTTGTTCTATGTTGACACGAGAAAAAAAAATCGAAAGCAATAAGAGGTAATGGATATCGTTCCGCCCGCAAAGGTCGGACGTTCCCTACCGAAAACCATTATGCTTTTTGTGAGAAGCTCTGGTTTGTGAGAAGCATATACCCAAAACTGCCCCAAATGGGACAAAATTTGTACCACGGCATGTCGATGCCGCTCCATGATAGCATGCCAAGTTTCATGAATTTCAGACGAGTTTTGGATTTACTAGAATTTCAAAACCAGGCATCTCAATGTTTTGCCGGCAATCAACGGTGCCCTGGTGTTTGAAATTCATGCCCATTTCTTGCATGGAACGTAAGCATGCACCCAAGGGCACAGATTTGATTTTTCAACCAATTTATATGCACTAGAGCATGTGCATGTAGTTCAAATTTGAATTATGCACATAAATGCATTGAAAACTCAGTTAATGCATAAAAATGTCCAAACGAACCCCGAAAAATCACAAAAATTCACACAACACGCCTGTTGTTCTATGTTGACATGAGAAAAAATTTCGAAAGCAATTAGAGGCAATGGATATCGTTTCGTCCCCAAAGGTGGGACATTCCCTACCGAAAACCATCATGCTTGTTGTGAGAAGCTCCGGTTTGTGAGAAGCATATACACAAACCTGCCCCAAATGGGACAATATTTGTACCACGGCATGTTGATGCCGCTCCATGATTGCATGCCAAGTTTCATGAATTTCAAACGAGTTTTGGATTTACTAGAATTTAAAAACCAGGCATCTCAATGTATTGCTGGCAATCAACGGTGCCCTGGTGTTTGAAATTCATGCCCATTTCTTGCATGGGACCTAAGCATGCACCCAAGGACATAGATTTGATTTTTCAACCAATTTATATGCACTAGAGCATGTGAATGTAGTTCAAATTTGAATTATGCACACAAATGCATTGAAAACTCAGTTAATGCATAAAAATCTCCAAACAAACCCCGAAAAATCACAAAAATTCACACAACACTCCTCTTGTTCTATGTTGACACAAGAAAAAAATGAAAGCAATAAGAGGCCATGGATATCGTTTCGTCCCATAAGGTCGGACGATCCCTACCGAAAACCATCATGCTTGTTGTGAGAAGCTTCGGTTTGTGAGAAGCATATATCCAAACCTGGCCCAAATGGGACAAAATTTATACCACGGCATGTTGATGCCGCTCCATGATAGCATGCCAAGTTTCATGAATTTCATACGAGTTTTGGATTTACTAGAATTTAAAAACCAGGCATCTCAATGTTTTGCCGGCAATCAACGGCGCCCTGGTGTTTGAAATTCATGCCCATTTCTTCCATGGGACCTAAGCATGCACCCAAGGACACAGATTTGTTTTTTCAACCAATTGATATGCACTGGAGCATTTGCATGTAGTTCAAATTTGAATTATGCACATAAATGCATTGAAAACTCAGTTAATGCATAAATATGTCCAAACGAACCCCAAAAAATCACAAAAATTCACACAACACTCCTGTATCTATGTTGACATGAGAAAAAAAATTGAAAGCAATAAGAGGCAATGGATATCGTTTCGTCCCCAAAGGTGGGATGTTCCCTACCGAAAACCATCATGCTTGTTGTGAGAAGCTCCGGTTTGTGAGAAGCATATACCCAAACCTGCCCCAAATGGGACACAATTTGTACCACAGCATGTTGATGCCGCTCCATGATAGGATACCAAGTTTCATGAATTTCAAACGAGTTTTGGATTGACTAGAATTTAAAAACCAGGCATCTCAATGTTTTGCCGGCAATCAACGGTGCCCTGGTGTTTGAAATTCATGCCCATTTCTTGCATGGGACCTAAGCATGCACCCAAGGACATAGATTCGATTTTTCAACCAATTTATATGCACTAGAGCATTTGAATGTAGTTCAAATTTGAATTATGCACATAAATGCATTGAAAACTCAGTTAATGCATAAAAATCTCCAAACGAACCACGAAAAATCAAAAAAATTCACACAACACTCCTGTTGTTCTATGTTGACACGAGAAAAAAAAATCGAAAGCAATAAGAGGCAATGGATATCGTTCCGCCCGCAAAGGTCGGACGTTCCCTACCGAAAACCATTATGCTTTTTGTGAGAAGCTCTGGTTTGTGAGAAGCATATACCCAAAACTGCCCCAAATGGGACAAAATTTGTACCACGGCATGTCGATGCCGCTCCATGATAGCATGCCAAGTTTCATGAATTTCAGACGAGTTTTGGATTTACTAGAATTTCAAAACCAGGCATCTCAATGTTTTGCCGGCAATCAACGGTGCCCTGGTGTTTGAAATTCATGCCCATTTCTTGCATGGAACGTAAGCATGCACCCAAGGACACAGATTTGATTTTTCAACCAATTTATATGCACTAGAGCATGTGCATGTAGTTCAAATTTGAATTATGCACATAAATGCATTGAAAACTCAGTTAATGCATAAAAATGTCCAAACGAACCCCGAAAAATCACAAAAATTCACACAACACTCTTGTAACTATGTTGACACGAGAAAAAAATTTGAAAGAAATAAGAGGCAATGGATATCGTTTCGTCCCCAACGGTGGGATGTTCCCTACCGAAAACCATCATGCTTGTTGTGAGAAGCTCCGGTTTGTGAGAACCATATACCCAAACCTGCCCCAAATGGGACAAAATTTGTACCACGGCATGTTGATGCCGTTCCATGATAGCATTCCAAGTTTCATGAATTTCAGACGAGTTTTGGATTTACTAGAATTTAAAAACCAGGCATCTCAATGTTTTGCCGGCAATCAACGGTGCCTGGTGTTTGAAATTCATGCCCATTTCTTGCATGGGACCTAAGCATGCACCCAAGGACACATATTTGATTTTTCAACCAATTTATATGCACTGGAGCATGTGCATGTAGTTCAAATTTGAATTATGCACATAAATGCATAAAAACTCAGTTAATGCATAAAAATGTCCAAACGAACCCTGAAAAATCACAAAAATTCACACAAAACGCTTGTTGTTCTATGTTGACACGAGAAAAAAAATTGAAAGCAATAAGAGGCAATGGATATCGTTTCGTCCCCAAAGGTGGGATGTTCCCTACCGAAAACCATCATGCTTGTTGTGAGAAGCTCCGGTTTGTGAGAAGCATATACCCAAACCTGCCCCAAATGGGACACAATTTGTACCACAGCATGTTGATGCCGCTCCATGATAGCATGCCAAGTTTCATGAATTTCAAACGAGTTTTCGATTTACTAGAATTTAAAAACCAGGCATCTCAATGTTTTGCCGGCAATCAACGGTGCCCTGGTGTTTGAAATTCATGCCCATTTCTTGCATGGGACCTAAGCATGCACCCGAGGACACAGATTCGATTTTTCAACCAATTTATATGCACTAGAGCATGTGAATGTAGTTCAAAATTGAATTATGCACATAAATGCATTGAAAACTCAGTTAATGCATAAAAATCTCCAAACGAACCACGAAAAATCAAAAAAATTCACACAACACTCCTGTTGTTCTATGTTGACACGAGAAAAAAAATCAAAAGCAATAAGAGGCAATGGATATCGTTCCGCCCGCAAAGGTCGGACGTTCCCTACCGAAAACCATTATGCTTTTTGTGAGAAGCTCTGGTTTGTGAGAAGCATATACCCAAAACTGCCCCAAATGGGACAAAATTTGTACCACGGCATGTTGATGCCGCTCCATGATAGCATGCCAAGTTTCATGAATTTCAGACGAGTTTTGGATTTACTAGAATTTAAAAACCAGGCATCTCAATGTTTTGCCGGCAATCAACGGTGCCCTGGTGTTTGAAATTCATGCCCATTTCTTGCATGGGACCTAAGCCTGCACCCAAGGACACAGATTTGTCTTTTCAACCAATTGATATGCACTGGAGCATGTGCATGTAGTTCAAATTTGAATTATGCACATAAATGCATTGAAAACTCAGTTAATGCATAAAAATGTCCAAACGAACCCCAAAAAATACAAAAATTCAAACAACACTCCTGTATCTATGTTGACACGAGAAAACAAATTGAAAACAATAAGAGGCAATGGATATAGTTTCGTCCCCAACGGTGGGATGTTCCCTACCGAAAACCATCATCCTTGTTGTGAGAAGCTCCGGTTTGTGAGAAGCATATACCCAAACCTGCCCCAAATGGGACAAGATTTGTACCACGGCATGTTGATGCCGCTCCATGATAGCATGCCAAGTTTCATGAATTTTAGACGAGTTTTGGATTTCCTAGAATTTAAAAACCAGGCATCTCAATGTTTTGCCGGCAATCAACGGTGCCTGGTGTTTGAAATTCATGTCCATTTCTTGCATGGGACCTAAGCATGCACCCAAGGACACATATTTGATTTTTCAACCAATTTATATGCACTAGAGCATGTGCATGTAGTTCAAATTTGAATTATGCACATAAATGCATAAAAACTCAGTTAATGCATAAAAATGTCCAAACCAACCCTGAAAAATCACAAAAATTCACACAACACTCCTGTATCTATGTTGACATGAGAAAAAAAATTGAAAGCAATAAGAGGCAATGGATATCGTTTCGTCCCCAAAGTTGGGATGTTCCCTACCGAAAACCATCATGCTTGTTGTGAGAAGCTCCGGTTTGTGAGAAGCATATACCCAAACCTGCCCCAAATGGGACACAATTTGTACCACAGCATGTTGATGCCGCTCCATGATAGCATGCCAAGTTTCATGAATTTCAAACGAGTTTTGGATTGACTAGAATTTAAAAACCAGGCATCTCAATGTTTTGCCGGCAATCAACGGTGCCCTGGTGTTTGAAATTCATGCCCATTTCTTGCATGGGACCTAAGCATGCACCCAAGGACATAGATTCGATTTTTCAACCAATTTATATGCACTAGAGCATTTGAATGTAGTTCAAATTTGAATTATGCACATAAATGCATTGAAAACTCAGTTAATGCATAAAAATCTCCAAACGAACCACGAAAAATCAAAAAAATTCACACAACACTCCTGTTGTTCTATGTTGACACGAGAAAAAAAATCGAAAGCAATAAGAGGCAATGGATATCGTTCCGCCCGCAAAGGTCGGACGTTCCCTACCGAAAACCATTATGCTTTTTGTGAGAAGCTCTGGTTTGTGAGAAGCATATACCCAAAACTGCCCCAAATGGGACAAAATTTGTACCACGGCATGTCGATGCCGCTCCATGATAGCATGCCAAGTTTCATGAATTTCAGACGAGTTTTGGATTTACTAGAATTTCAAAACCAGGCATCTCAATGTTTTGCCGGCAATCAACGGTGCCCTGGTGTTTGAAATTCATGCCCATTTCTTGCATGGAACGTAAGCATGCACCCAAGGACACAGATTTGATTTTTCAACCAATTTATATGCACTGGAGCATGTGCATGTAGTTCAAATTTGAATTATGCACATAAATGCATAAAAACTCAGTTAATGCATAAAAAAGTCCAAACGAACCCTGAAAAATCACAAAAATTCACACAACACGCCTGTTGTTCTATGTTGACATGAGAAAAAATTTCGAAAGCAATTAGAGGCAATGGATATCGTTTCGTCCCCAAAGGTGGGACATTCCCTACCGAAAACCATCATGCTTGTTGTGAGAAGCTCCGGTTTGTGAGAAGCATATACACAAACCTGCCCCAAATGGGACACAATTTGTACCACGGCATGTTGATGCCGCTCCATGATAGCATGCCAAGTTTCATGAATTTCAAACGAGTTTTGGATTTACTAGAATTTAAAAACCAGGCATCTCAATGTTTTGCCGGCAATCAACGGTGCCCTGGTGTTTGAAATTCATGCCCATTTCTTGCATGGGACCTAAGCATGCACCCAAGGACACAGATTCGATTTTTCAACCAATTTATATGCACTAGAGCATGTGAATGTAGTTCACATTTGAATTATGCACAGAAATGCATTGAAAACTCAGTTAATGCATAAAAATCTCCAAACGAACCACGAAAAATCAAAAAAATTCACACAACACTCCTGTTGTTCTATGTTGACACGAGAAAAAAAATCAAAAGCAATAAGAGGCAATGGATATCGTTCGTCCCATAAGGTCGGACGTTCCCTACCGAAAACCATTATGCTTTTTGTGAGAAGCTCTGGTTTGTGAGAAGCATATATCCAAACCTGGCCCAAATGGGACAAAATTTGTACCACGGCATGTTGATGCCGCTCCATGATAGCATGCCAAGTTTCATGAATTTCATACGAGTTTTGGATTTACTAGAATTTAAAAACCAGGCATCTCAATGTTTTGCCGGCAATCAACGGCGCCCTGGTGTTTGAAATTCTTGCCCATTTCTTCCATGGGACCTAAGCATGCACCCAAGGACACAGATTTGTCTTTTCAACCAATTGATATGCACTAGAGCATGTGAATGTAGTTCAAATTTGAATTATGCACATAAATGCATTGAAAACTCAGTTAATGCATAAAAATCTCCAAACAAACCCCGAAAAATCACAAAAATTCACACAACACTCCTCTTGTTCTATGTTGACACAAGAAAAAAATGAAAGCAATAAGAGGCCATGGATATCGTTTCGTCCCATAAGGTCGGACGTTCCCTACCAAAAACCATCATGCTTGTTGTGAGAAGCTTCGGTTTGTGAGAAGCATATATCCAAACCTGGCCCAAATGGGACAAAATTTGTACCACGGCATGTTGATGCCGCTCCATGATAGCATGCCAAGTTTCATGAATTTTAGACGAGTTTTGGATTTCCTAGAATTTAAAAACCAGGCATCTCAATGTTTTGCCGGCAATCAACGGTGCCTGGTGTTTGAAATTCATGTCCATTCCTTCCATGGGACCTAAGCATGCACCCAAGGACATAGATTTGATTTTTCAACCAATTTATATGCACTAGAGCATGTGAATGTAGTTCAAATTTGAATTATGCACATAAATGCATTGAAAACTCAGTTAATGCATAAAAATCTCCAAACAAACCCCGAAAAATCACAAAAATTCACACAACACTCCTCTTGTTCTATGTTGACACAAGAAAAAAATGAAAGCAATAAGAGGCCATGGATATCGTTTCGTCCCATAAGGTCGGACGTTCCCTACCAAAAACCATCATGCTTGTTCTGAGAAGCTTCGGTTTTGAGAAGCATATATCCAAACCTGGCCCAAATGGGACAAAATTTGTACCACGGCATGTTGATGCCGCTCCATGATAGCATGCCAAGTTTCATGAATTTCAGACGAGTTTTGGATTTACTAGAATTTAAAAACCAGGCATCTCAATGTTTTGCCGGCAATCAACGGCGCCCTGGTGTTTGAAATTCTTGCCCATTTCTTCCATGGGACCTAAGCATGCACCCAAGGACACAGATTTGATTTTTCAACCAATTTATATGCACTAGAGCATGTGAATGTAGTTCAAATTTGAATTATGCACATAAATGAATTGAAAACTCAGTTAATGCATAAAAATCTCCAAACAAACCCCGAAAAATCACAAAAATTCACACAACACTCCTCTTGTTCTATGTTGACACAAGAAAAAAATGAAAGCAATAAGAGGCCATGGATATCGTTTCGTCCCATAAGGTCGGACGTTCCCTACCAAAAACCATCATGCTTGTTGTGAGAAGCTTCGATTTGTGAGAAGCATATATCCAAACCTGGCCCAAATGGGACAAAATTTGTACCACGGCATGTTGATGCCGCTCCATGATAGCATGCCAAGTTTCATGAATTTCAGACGAGTTTTGGATTTACTAGAATTTAAAAACCAGGCATCTCAATGTTTTGCCGGCAATCAACGGCGCCCTGGTGTTTGAAATTCTTGCCCATTTCTTCCATGGGACCTAAGCATGCACCCAAGGACACAGATTTGATTTTTCAACCAATTTATATGCACTAGAGCATGTGAATGTAGTTCAAATTTGAATTATGCACATAAATGCATTGAAAACTCAGTTAATGCATAAAAATCTCCAAACAAACCCCGAAAAATCACAAAAATTCACACAACACTCCTCTTGTTCTATGTTGACACAAGAAAAAAATGAAAGCAATCAGAGGCCATGGATATCGTTTCGTCCCATAAGGTCGGACGTTCCCTACCAAAAACCATCATGCTTGATGTGAGAAGCTTCGGTTTGTGAGAAGCATATATCCAAACCTGGCCCAAATGGGACAAAATTTGTACCACGACATGTTGATGCCGCTCCATGATAGCATGCCAAGTTTCATGAATTTCAGACGAGTTTTGGATTTACTAGAATTTAAAAACCAGGCATCTCAATGTTTTGCCGGCAATCAACGGTGCCCTGGTGTTTGAAATTCTTGCCCATTTCTTCCATGGGACCTAAGCATGCACCCAAGGACACAGATTTGTTTTTTCAACTAATTGATATGCACTAGAGCATTTGCATGTAGTTCAAATTTGAATTATGCACATAAATGCATTGAAAACTCAGTTAATGCATAAATATGTCCAAACGAACCCCAAAAAATCACAAAAAATCACACAACACTCCTGTATCTATGTTGACACGAGAAAAAAATTGAAAGCAATAAGAGGCAATGGATATCGTTTCGTCCCCAAAGTTGGGATGTTCCCTACCGAAAACCATCATGCTTGTTGTGAGAAGCTCCGGTTTGTGAGAAGCATATACCCAAACCTGCCCCAAATGGGACACAATTTGTACCACGGCATGTTGATGCCGCTCCATGATAGCATGCCAAGTTTCATGAATTTCAAACGAGTTTTGGATTTACTAGAATTTAAAAACCAGGCATCTCAATGTATTGCTGGCAATCAACGGTGCCCTGGTGTTTGAAATTCATGCCCATTTCTTGCATGGGACCTAAGCATGCACCCAAGGACACAAATTCGATTTTTCAACCAATTTATATGCACTGGAGCATGTGAATGTACTTCAAATTTGAATTATGCGCATAAATGCATTGAAAACTCAGTTAATGCATAAAAATCTCCAAACAAACCACGAAAAATCAAAAAAATTCACACAACACTCCTGTTGTTCTATGTTGACACGAGAAAAAAATCGAAAGCAATAAGAGGCAATGGATATCGTTCCGCCCCCAAAGGTCGGACGTTCCCTACCGAAAACCATTATGCTTTTTGTGAGAAGCTCTGGTTTGTGAGAAGCATATACCCAAAACTGCCCCAAATGGGACAAAATTTGTACCACGGCATGTTGATGCCGCTCCATGATAGCATGCCAAGTTTCATGAATTTCAGACGAGTTTTGGATTTACTAGAATTTCAAAACCAGGCATCTCAATGTTTTGCCGGCAATCAACGGTGCCCTGGTGTTTGAAATTCATGCCCATTTCTTGCATGGAACCTAAGCATGCACCCAAGGACACAGATTTGATTTTTCAACCAATTTATATGCACTGGAGCATTTGCATGTAGTTCAAATTTGAATTATGCACATAAATGCATTGAAAACTCAGTTAATGCATAAAAATGTCCAAACGAACCCCGAAAAATCACAAAAATTCACACAACACTCTTGTATCTATGTTGACACGAGAAAAAAAATTGAAAGGATTAAGAGGCAATGGATATCGTTTCGTCCCCAACGGTGGGATGTTCCCTACCGAAAACCATCATGCTTGTTGTGAGAAGCTCCGGTTTGTGAGAACCATATACCCAAACCTGCCCCAAATGGGACACAATTTGTACCACGGCATGTTGATGCCGCTCCATGATAGCATGCCAAGTTTCATGAATTTCAAACGAGGTTTGGATTTACTAGAATTTAAAAACCAGGCATCTCAATGTATTGCTGGCAATCAACGGTGCCCTGGTGTTTGAAATTCATGCCCATTTCTTGCATGGGACCTAAGCATGCACCCAAGGACACATATTCGATTTTTCAACCAATTTATATGCACTGGAGCATGTGAATGTAGTTCAAATTTGAATTATGCACATAAATGCATTGAAAACTCAGTTAATGCATAAAAATCTCCAAACGAACCACGAAAAATCAAAAAAATTAACACAGCACTCCTGTTGTTCTATGTTGACACGAGAAAAATATCGAAAGCAATAAGAGGCAATGGATATCGTTCCGCCCCCAAAGGTCGGACGTTCCCTACCGAAAACCATTATGCTTTTTGTGAGAAGCTCTGGTTTGTGAGAAGCATATACCCAAAACTGCCCCAAATGGGACAAAATTTGTACCACGGCATGTTGATGCCGCTCCATGATAGCATGCCAAGTTTCATGAATTTCAGACGAGTTTTGGATTTACTAGAATTTCAAAACCAGGCATCTCAATGTTTTGCCGGCAATCAACGGTGCCCTGGTGTTTGAAATTCATGCCCATTTCTTGCATGGAACCTAAGCATGCACCCAAGGACACAGATTTGATTTTTCAACCAATTTATATGCACTAGAGCATGTGCATGTAGTTCAAATTTGAATTATGCACATAAATGCATTGGAAACTCAGTTAATGAATAAAAATGTCCAAACGAACCCCGAAAAATCACAAAAATTCACACAACACTCTTGTATCTATGTTGACACGAGAAAAAAAATTGAAAGGAATTAGAGGCAGTGGATATCGTTTCGTCCCCAACGGTGGGATGTTCCCTACCGAAAACCATCATGCTTGTTGTGAGAAGCTCCGGTTTGTGAGAACCATATACCCAAACCTGCCCCAACTGGGACACAATTTGTACCACGGCATGTTGATGCTGCTCCATGATAGCATGCCAAGTTTCATGAATTTCAAACGAGTTTTGTATTTACTAGAATTTAAAAACCAGTCATCTCAATGTATTGCTGGCAATCAACGGTGCCCTCGTGTTTGAAATTCATGGCCATTTCTTGCATGGGACCTAAGCATGCACCCAAGGACACAGATTCGATTTTTCAACCAATTTATATGCACTGGAGCAAGTGAATGTACTTCAAATTTGAATTATGCGCATAAATGCATTGAAAACTCAGTTAATGCATAAAAATCTCCAAACGAACCACGAAAAATCAAAAAATTCACACAACACTCCTGTTGTTCTATGTTGACACGAGAAAAAAAATCGAAAGCAATAAGAGGCAATGGATATCGTTCCGCCCCCAAAGGTCGGACGTTCCCTACCGAAAACCATTATGCTTTTTGTGAGAAGCTCTGGTTTGTGAGAAGCATATACCCAAAACTGCCCCAAATGGGACAAAATTTGTACCACGGCATGTTGATGCCGCTCCATGATAGCATGCCAAGTTTCATGAATTTCAGACGAGTTTTGGATTTACTAGAATTTCAAAACCAGGCATCTCAATGTTTTGCCGGCATCAACGGTGCTTGGTGTTTGAAATTCATGCCCATTTCTTGCATGGAACCTAAGCATGCACCCAAGGACACAGATTTGATTTTTCAACCAATTTATATGCACTAGAGCTTGTGCATGTAGTTCAAATTTGAATTATGCACATAAATGCATTGAAAACTCAGTTAATGCATAAAAATGTCCAAACGAACCCCGAAAAATCAAAAAAATTCACACAACACTCTTGTATCTATGTTGACACGAGAAAAAAATTGAAAGGAATAAGAGGCAATGGATATCGTTTCGTCCCCAACGGTGGGATGTTCCCTACCGAAAACCATCATGCTTGTTGTGAGAAGCTCCGGTTTGTGAGAACCATATACCCAAACCTGCCCCAAATGGGACACAATTTGTACCACGGCATGTTGATGCCGCTCCATGATAGCATGCCAAGTTTCATGAATTTCAAACGAGGTGTGGATTTACTAGAATTTAAAAACCAGGCATCTCAATGTATTGCTGGCAATCAACGGTGCCCTGGTGTTTGAAATTCATGCCCATTTCTTGCATGGGACCTAAGCATGCACCCAAGGACACAGATTCGATTTTTCAACCAATTTATATGCACTGGAGCATGTGAATGTAGTTCAGATTTGAATTATGCACATAAATGCATTGAAAACTCAGTTAATGCATAGAAATCTCCAAACGAACCACAAAAAATCAAAAAAATTCACACAACACTCCTGTTGTTCTATGTTGACACGAGAAAAAAAATCGAAAGCAATAAGAGGCAATGGATATCGTTCCGCCCCCAAAGGTCGGACGTTCCCTACCGAAAACCATTATGCTTTTTGTGAGAAGCTCTAGTTTGTGAGAAGCATATACCCAAAACTGCCCCAAATGGGACAAAATTTGTACCACGGCATGTTGATGCCGCTCCATGATAGCATGCTAAGTTTCATGAATTTCAGACGAGTTTTGGATTTACTAGAATTTAAAAACCAGGCATCTCAATGTTTTGCCGGCAATCAACGGTGCCCTGGTGTTTGAAATTCATGCCCATTTCTTGCATGGAACCTAACCATGCACCCAAGGACACAGATTTGATTTTTCAACCAATTTATATGCACTAGAGCATGTGCATGTAGTTCAAATTTGAATTATGCACATAAATGCATTAAAAACTCAGTTAATGCATAAAAATGTCCAAACGAACCCCAAAAAATCACAAAAATTCACACAACACTGTTGTATCTATGTTGACACGAGAAAAAAAATTGAAAGGAATAAGAGGCAATGGATATCGTTTCGTCCCCAACGGTGGGATGTTCCCTACCGAAAACCATCACGCTTATTGTGAGAAGCTTCGGTTTGTGAGAACCATATACCCAAACCTGCCCCAAATGGGACAAAATTTGTACCACGGCATGTTGATGCCGTTCCATGATAGCATGCCAAGTTTCATGAATTTCAGACAAGTTTTGGGTTTACTAGAATTTAAAAACCAGGCATCTCAATGTTTTGCCGGCAATCAACGGTGCCTGGTGTTTGAAATTCATGCCCATTTCTTGCATGGGACCTAAGCATGCACCCAAGGACACATATTTGATTTTCAACCAATTTATATGCACTTGAGCATGTGCATGTAGTTCAAATTTAAATTATGCACATAAATGCATAAAAACTCAGTTAATGCATAAAAATGTCCAAACGAACCCTGAAAAATCACAAAAATTCACACAACACGCCTGTTGTTCTATGTTGACATGAGAAAAAAATTCGAAAGCAATAAGAGGCAATGATATCGTTTCGTCCCCAAAGGTGGGACGTTCCCTACCGAAAACCATCATGCTTGTTGTGAGAAGCTCCGGTTTGTGAGAAGCATATACACAAACCTGCCCCAAATGGGACAAAATTTGTACCACGGCATGTTGATGCCGCTCCATGATAGCATGCCAAGTTTCATGAATTTCAAACGAGTTTTGGATTACTAGAATTTAAAAACCAGGCATCTCAATGTATTGCTGGCAATCAACGGTGCCCTGGTGTTTTAAATTCATGCCCATTTCTTGCATGGAACCTAAGCATGCACCCAAGGACACAGATTTGATTTTTCAACCAATTTATATGCACTGGAGCATTTGCATGTAGTTCAAATTTGAATTATGCACATAAATGCATTGAAAACTCAGTTAATGCATAAAAATGTCCAAATGAACCCCGAAAAATCACAAAAATTCACACAACACTCTTGTATCTATGTTGACACGAGAAAAAAAAATTGAATGGAATAAGAGGCAATGGATATCGTTTCGTCCCCAACGGTGGGATGTTCCCTACCGAAAACCATCATGCTTGTTGTGAGAAGCTCCGGTTTGTGAGAACCATATACCCAAACCTGCCCCAAATGGGACACAATTTGTACCACGGCATGTTGATGCCGCTCCATGATAGCATGCCAGGTTTCATGAATTTCAAACGAGGTTTGGATTTACTAGAATTTAAAAACCAGGCATCTCAATGTATTGCTGGCAATCAACGGTGCCCTGGTGTTTTAAATTCATGCCCATTTCTTGCATGGGACCTAAGCATGCACCCAAGGACATAGATCTGATTTTTCAACCAATATATATGCACTAGAGCATGTGAATGTAGTTCAAATTTGAATTATGCACATAAATGCATTGAAAACTCAGTTAATGCATAGAAATCTCCAAACAAACCCCGAAATATCACAAAAATTCACACAACACTCCTCTTGTTCTATGTTGGCACAAGAAAAAAAATGAAAGAATTAAGTGGCCATGGATATCGTTTCGTCCCATAAGGTCGGACGTTCCCTACCGAAAACCATCATGCTTGTTCTGAGAAGCTTCGGTTTGTGAGAAGCATATATCCAAACCTGGCCCAAATGGGACAAAATTTGTACCACGGCATGTTGATGCCGCTCCATGATAGCATGCCAAGTTTCATGAATTTCAGACGAGTTTTGGATTTACTAGAATTTAAAAACCAGGCATCTCAATGTTTTGCCGGCAATCAACGATGCTTGGTGTTTGAAATTCATGCCCATTTCTTGCATGGGACCTAAGCATGCACCCAAGGACACATATTTGATTTTCAACCAATTTATATGCACTTGAGCATGTGCATGTAGTTCAAATTTGAATTATGCACATAAATGCATAAAAACTCAGTTAATGCATAAAAATGTCCAAACGAACCCTGAAAAATCACAAAAATTCACACAACACGCCTGTTGTTCTATGTTGGCACGAGAAAAAAATTCGAAAGCAATAAGAGGCAATGGATATCGTTTCGTCCCCAAAGGTGGGATGTTCCCTACCGAAAACCATCATGCTCATTGTGAGAAGCTCCGGTTTGTGAGAAGCATATACCCAAACCTGCCCCAAATGGGACACAATTTGTACCACGGCATGTTGATGCCGCTCCATGATAGCATGCCAAGTTTCATGAATTTCAAACGAGTTTTGGATTTACTAGAATTTAAAAACCAGGCATCTCAATGTATTGCTGGCAATCAACGGTGCCCTGGTGTTTGAAATTCATGCCAATTTTTTGCATGGGACCTAAGCATGCACCCAAGGACACAGATTCGATTTTTCAATCAATTTATATGCATTGGAGCATGTGAATGTAGTTCAAATTTGAATTATGCACATAAATGCATTGAAAACTCAGTTAATGCATAAAAATCCCCAAACGAACCACGAAAAATCGAAAAAATTCACACAACACTCCTGTTGTTCTATGTTGACACGAGGAAAAAAATCGAAAGCAATAAGAGGCAATGGATATCGTTCCGCCCCCAAAGGTCGGACGTTCCCTACCGAAAACCACGATGCTTTTTGTGAGAAGCTCTGGTTTGTGAGAAGCATATACACAAACCTGCCCCAAATGGGACAAAATTTGTACCACGGCATGTTGATGCCGCTCCATGATAGCATGCCAAGTTTCATGAATTTCAGACGAGTTTTGGATTTACTAGAATTTAAAAACCAGGCATCTCAATGTTTTGCCGGCATCAACGGTGCTTGGTGTTTGAAATTCATGCCCATTTCTTGCATGGGACCTAAGCATGCACCCAAGGACACAGATTTGATTTTTCAACCAATTTATATGCACTAGAGCATGTGAATGTAGTTCAAATTTGAATTATGCACATAAATGCACTGAACAGTTAATGCATAAAAATCTCCAAACAAACCCCGAAAAATCATCATGCTTGTTGTGAGAAACTCCGGTTTATGAGAAGCATAGACCCAAACCTGCCCCAAATGGGACAAAATTTGTACCACGGCATGTTGATGCGGCTCCATGATAGCATGCCAAGTTTCATGAATTTCAGACGAGTTTTGGATTTACTAGAATTTAAAAACCAGGCATCTCAATGTTTTGCCGGCAATCAACGGTGCCCTGGTGTTTGAAATTCATGCCCATTTCTTGCATGGAACCTAAGCATGTAGCCAAGGACACAGATTTGATTTTTCAACCAATTTATATGCACTAGAGCATGTGCATGTAGTTCAAATTTGAATTATGCACATAAATGCATTGAAAACTCGGTTAATGCATTAAAATGTCCAAACGAACCCCGAAAAATCATAAAAATTCACACAACACTCCTATTGTTCTATGTTGACACGAGAAAAAATTTTGAAAGCAATAAGAGGCAATGGATATCATTTCGTCCCCAAATGTGGGACGTTCCCTACTGAAAACCATCATGCTTGTTGTGAGAAACTCCGGTTTATGAGAAGCATAGACCCAAACCTGCCCCAAATGGGACAAAATTTGTACCACGGCATGTTGATGCTGCTCCATGATAGCATGGCAAGTTTCATGAATTTCAGACGAGTTTTGGATTTACTATAATTTAAAAACCAGGCATCTCAATGTTTTGCCGGCAATCAACGGTGCCCTGGTGTTCGAAATTAATTCCCATTTCTTGCGTGGGACCTAAGCATGCACCCTAGGACACAGATTTGGTTTTTCAACCAATTTATATGCACTGGAGCATGTGCATGTAGTTCAAATTTGAATTATGCACATAAATGCATTGAAAACTCAGTTAATGCATAAAAATGTCCAAACGAACCCCCAAAAATCACAAAAATTCACACAACACTCCTGTATCTATGTTGACACGAGAAAAAAATTTGAAAGGAAAAAGAGGCAATGGATATCGTTTCGTCCCCAAAGGTGGGACGTTCCTTACCAAAAACCATCATGCTTGTTGTGAGAAGCTCCGGTTTGTGAGAACCATATACCCGAACCTGCCCCAAATGGGACAAAATTTGTACCACGGTTGATGCCGCTCCATGATAGCATGCCAAGTTTCATGGATTTCAGACGAGTTTTGGATTTACTAGAATTTAAAAACCAGGCATCTCAATGTTTTGCTGGCATCAACGGTGCCTGGTGTTTGAAATTCATGCCCATTTCTTGCATGGGACCTAAGCATGCACCCAAGGACACATATTTGATTATTCAACCAATTTATATGCACTGGAGCATGTGCATGTAGTTCAAATTTAAATTATGCACATAAATGCATAAAAAACCCAGTAAATGCATAAACATGTCGAAACGAACCCTGAAAAATCACAAAAATTCACACAACACGCCTGTTGTTCTATGTTGACACGAGAAAAATATTCGAAAGCAATAAGAGGCAATGGATATCGTTTCGTCCCCAAAGGTGGGACGTTCCCTATCGAAAACCATCATGCTTGTTGTGAGAAGCTCCGGTTTGTGAGAAGCATATACCCAAACCTGCCCCAAATGGGACAAAATTTGAACCACGGCATGTTGATGCCGCTCCATGATAGCATGCCAAGTTTCATGAATTTCAGACGAGTTTTGGATTTACTAGAATTTCAAAACCAGGTATCTCAATGTTTTGCCGGCATCAACGTGTCTAGTGTTTGAAATTCATGCCCATTTCTTGCATGGGACCTAAGCATGCACCCAACGACACATATTTGATTTTTCAATCAATTTATATGCACCGGAGCATGTGAATGTAGTTCAAATTTGAATTATGCACATAAATGCATTGAAAACTCAGTTAATGCATAAAAATCTCCAAACGAACCCCGAAAAATCACAAAAATTCACACAACACTCCTGTTGTTCTATGTTGACACAAGAAAAAAATGAAAGCAATAAGAGGCCATGGATATCATTTCGTCCCCAAAGGTCGGACGTTCCTTACCGAAAACCATCATGCTTGTTGTGAGAAGCTCCGTTTTGTGAGAAGCATATATCCAAACCTGGCCCAAATGGGACAAAATTTGTACCATGGCATGTTGATGCCGCTCCGTGATAGCATGCCATGTTTCATAAATTTTAGATGAGTTTTGGATTTACTAGAATTTAAAAACCAGGCATCTCAATGTTTTGCCGGCAATCAACGGTGCCCTGGTGTTTGAAATTCATGCCCATTTCTTGCATGGGACCTAAGCATGCACCCAAGGACACAGATTGGTTTTTTTCAACCAATTGATATGCACTGGAGCATGTGCATGTAGTTCAAATTTGAATTGTGCACATAAATGCATTGAAAACTCAGTTAATGCATAAAAATGTCCAAACGAACCCCAAAAAATCACAAAAATTCACACAACACTCCAGTATCTATGTTGACACGAGAAAAAAAAAATTGAAAGCAATAAGAGGCAATGGATATCGTTTCGTCCCTAAAGGTGGGATGTTCCCTACCGAAAACCATCATGCTTGTTGTGAGAAGCTCCGGTTTGTGAGAAGCATATACCCAAACCTGCCTCAAATGGGACAAAATTTGTTCCACGGCATGTTGATGCCGCTCCATGATAGCATGCCAAGTTTCATGAATTTCAGACGAGTTTTGGATTTATTAGAATTTAAAAACCAGGCATCTCAATGTTTTGCCGGCAATCAACGGTGCCTCGTGTTTGAAATTCATGCCCATTTCCTCAATGGGACCTAAGCATTCACCCAAGGACACAGATTTGATTTTTCAACCAATTTATATGCACTAGAGCATGTGCATGTAGTTCAAATTTTAATTATGCACATAAATGCATTAAAAACTCAGTTAATGCATAAGAATGTCCAAACGAACCTCGAAAAATCACAAAAATTCACACAACACTGCTGTTGTTCTATGTTGACACGAGAAAAAAATTCGAAAGCACTAAGAGGCAATTGATACCGTTTCGTCCCCAAAGGTGGGACGTTCCCTACCGAAAACCATCATGCTTGTTGTGAGAAGCTCCGGTTTGTGAGAAGCATATACCCAAAACTGCCCCAAATGGGACAAAATTTGTACCACGGCATGATGATGCCGCTCCATGATAGCATGCCAAGTTTCATGAATTTCAGACGAGTTTTTGATTTACTAGAATTTAAAAACCAGGCATCTCAATGTTTTGCCGGCATCAACGGTGCCTGGTGTTTGAAATTCATGCCCATTTCTTGCATGGGACCTAAGCATGCACCCCAGGACACAGATTTGATTTTTCAACCAATTTATATGCACTGGAGCATGTGAATGTAGTTCAAATTTGAATTATGCACATAAATGCATTGAAAACTCAGTTAATGCATAAAAATCTCCAAACGAACCCCGAAAAATCACAAAAATTCACACAACACTCCTGTTGTTCTATGTTGAGACGAGAAAAAAATGAAAGCAATAAGAGGCCATGGATATCGTTTCGTCCCCAAAGGTCGAACGTTCCCTACCGAAAACCATCATGCTTGTTGTGAGAAGCTCCGGTTTGTGAGAAACATATACCCAAACCTGCCCCAAATGGGACAAAATTTGTACCACGGCATGTTGATGCCGCTCCATCATAGCATGCCAAGTTTCTTGATTTCAGACGAGTTTTGGATTTACTAGAATTTAAAAACCAGGCATCTCAATGTTTTGCTGGCAATCAACGGTGCTTGGTGTTTGAAATTCGTGCCCATTTCTTCCATGGGACCTAAGCATGCACCCAAGGACACATATTTGCTTTTTCAACCAATTGATACGCACTGGAGCATGTCCATGTAGTTCAAATTTGAATTATGCACATAAATGCATTGAAAACTCAGTTAATGCATAAAAATGTCAAAACGAACCCCGAAAATCACAAAAATTCACACAACACTCCTGTATCTATGTTGACACGAGAAAAAATATTGAAAGCAATAAGAGGCAATGGATATCGTTTCGTCCCCAAAGGTGGGACGTTCCCTACGGAGAAACATAATGCTTGTGGTGAGAAGCTTCTGTTTGTGAGAAGCATATACCTAGACCTGCCCCAAATGGGACAAAATTTCTACCACGGCATGTTGATGCCGCTACATGATATCATGCCAAGTTTCATGAATTTCAGACTAGTTTTGGATTTACTAGAATTTAAAAACCAGGTATCTCAATGTTTGCGGCCGAGTGATGGTGGTAGGGTGTTTGAAATTCATTCCTGTTTCTTGCATGGGACCTAAGCGTGCAACCAAGGACACATATTTCATTTTTCAATAAGTTTATATGCACTGGAGCATGTGCATGTAGTTCAAATTTGAATTAGACGCATAAAATGCCTGGAAAACCCAGTTAATGTATAAAAATGTACAAACGAACCCTGAATAATTCCAATTTTTTTGACGACACACCTATAGTTGCATGTTTACTGCAGATAAAAGTCCTAAAAATTCAAACACCATCCTTTGTAGCTGTGACCCCATTACGTAATTCAAATGATCAAGACAATAAATCAAGTAGATCGCACGCAGTTTATTATCACCAACCGTGTGAGATGCAGCACAAAATATCTTGGAGCACCGTCGGTGTATAGTACGCCCATGCCTTACGAGAGAAGGTGCCAAAATTATGCAATGACGTGGATGACCACTCTAACCAGGGAAATTCGAACCAAAATTTTTGACGTTCAAACTCAACACACACGGGGTAAGCTATCTGAATCGTGTGTGATGTTCTGAATAAGGGACCGTGTCTGATGACACTTTGCGCGCCAGTTTTTTGGTTGAAGCAATTCCAAATTTTTGGCTTCCGCGGAAATATCTACCTCCCCGCCCCCTCCCACTTACCAAAAGCCACATTTCCCCTGTTTCCGCCTTCCTTTCCAAGTTGAAACCTTCACTCCTTGCTTGCAGCGCCGCCACCTCCTCACCGGCGACCCTCCTTCACGCTCCACGGCCTCGCCTATCCAGGCAGGTAATCCACATCCGACCCCCATCCTCCTCCTCCTTCCACATCCCACATGCCCCTACCGCCGGTGCGAGCGCAACAGCTTCCACCCAAATCACCGACCCCTCCATCAAATAAGCGCCGGCCTAAGCCATGGTGCACGCAGTATAGCCAGGACCTCAAGGAGCATTTGGCAGCGGAGAAGCAAATCGCAGCCGCACGCGCAGATGAGGTCGCGATGGCTGCCATTCGTGCCGACCCCCAGATCTTGAAGGAGCACCTTGCCATTTGCTAGCTACGCCGGGTAAGCATGCTCGGTTTACCCGTTGCGTGTGCTGGTCCTGCCTTTCCTTCACAAATTCTAGTGAATTGTGCTATCTAATTTTACCATGCAATCTGTTGCTCTAGTGTACTATATGTTTTATATGTCGTGCAGTGTGGTGCTCACTTATTAACTGTTTTGTTAATTAGTTGTCGTCTTTAGTTGACTGTTTGGTTCAATTCTGCAAATGTGATGTTGAATTCTTCAGGCTGCAATTTTGTATTGTCTTCCATGTGAGAAATAAATCGAATTTTGTATTGTTATGCATGTGAGGAATAAATCGATTTTGGTTGTACTTAATACATGAGAAACATATACAAGTGCTATATTTCCTAGTTCTTAATCATGCTTGGTTTGGGTAAATGGGTTTTCCCTATGGCTTGAATTAATCTGATGAATCTGCAATGTGATTATTTTTCATCAACATATTTTACTGATAGCATGCGAACCCTTACTTAACCTGATGACTAACTACCTTATATGTGTTGCAGGGAAACAATGGGAAGCACTAAGGTTTACAATCAAGGTTAGCACGTGCATGGTCCGTTGTCTAATAGCACATTATTGTGCAATTGTAGGAACCATTCTAATATTTAGGTTTTTAACAATTTTGGTCTTGCACATGTAGGTCCTGCTGTCAGAGGTTTTGACCCACTGTTCGACCCTTTTTGCATATGGGGAGATGAGTTGTCCACGAATATCAGTCAAGTCAAGAAACTCAGAAAGATTGTTAGGATAAAGAAATTAGCGACAAAAAACAACAAGATCTTTGTCTGCACAACGAAGAAGACAGCAGTTCACTATAGGATGGTACTAACTATTATACCTTGCCTTCTTTGCCCCATTTCCAATATAGAGAAGATATTTATGCACATCCTTGTTTTCAGGCCTTTCCAAAGCAGTTCACTGATGATTACCTCTCAAACCACCTGTATGGTCAGGAGGCGAGGAAGGTATTCATACAACACCCACGGTTCAATATTGAAGTGTTCTTGAAGAGGACGAAGGATGGACGGTCAGTCATCCACCGGCACTGGCCTAAAGTTACAAAGACCTTCAACATCAATGAAGGCTCAATATTCGCCTTCCGCTTCAGCAGTTTTCCAGATGAGATACATCTGCCTATGTACCGTCTATGATGCTAATTTTGAAAGGTTATAGATGTTGCATGTGAAACTTGGTCCTGGTGTAGTTGTGTAATGGGGTAGCTGAGTGCTGAAGCTATATGATGCTGTACTCTGATGTATTTCAATTATGAAAATGAAATATATTGTGTGCTTAATATGAACTGTCAATTAGATTAATAAATGGATTATGAATAATCGGATAATTAGCCTGCTAGTGGCGAATTAGCCTGCTAATTGGGTTTTGCTATTGCAAACGGTTGTTGAAAAAATACCGTGGGCGATGACCTAAGGGAAAGCACACAGTTTCTAGGAATAAGCCGTGTTGGATCAATGAACAATCACACACGACTTTCTCTTGAAAACTATTTGCGTTAGGCCACCTTGCGCAAACGTTTACCACATGAAAACTGTGTGTGATGGATAGCCTTTGCCACACAGTTTCTTCCATGGACCGTGTGTGATATATTCAATAATGCAAGCGATTTAACGGGAAAAATTGTGTGTGATTGATACGTCTCCAACATATCTATAATTTTTTATTGCTCCATGCTATTATATATTCTGTTTTGGATGTTTAATGGTCTTATTTATACACTTTTATATTATTTTTTGGACTAACCTATTAACCGGAGGCCCAACCCAAATTGCTGTTTTTTTGCCTATTTCAGTGTTTCGCTGAAAAGGAATATCAAACGGAGTCCAAACGGAATGAAACCTTCGGGAGAGTTATTTTCGGAACAAACGTGATCCAGAGGACTTGGAGTGGACGTCAAGAAATCACCGAGGAGGCCACCAGGTAGGGGGGCGCGCCCTCCGCCCTCGTGGGCCCCTCGTGGCTCCACCGACCTACTTCTTCCTCCTATATATACCTACGTATCCCCAAACCATCGAGGAGCACCACGAAAACCTAATTCCACCGCCGCAACCTTCTGTACTCGTGAGATCCCATCTTGGGTCCTTTTCCGGTGCTCCGCCGGAGGGGGCATTGATCATGGAGGGCTTCTACATCAACACCATAGCCTCTCCGATGATCTGTGAGTAGTTTACCTCAGACCTTCGGGTCCATAGTTATTAGCTAGATGGCTTCTTCTCTCTCTTTGGATCTCAATACAAAGTTCTCCTCGATTCTCTTGGAGATCTATTCGATGTAATCTTCTTTTGCGGTGTGTTTGTCGAGATCCGATGAATTGTGGGTTTATGATCAAGATTATCTATGAACAATATTTGAATCTTCTTTGAATTATTTTATGTATGATTGGTTATCTTTGCAAGTCTCTTCGAATTATCAGTTTGGTTTGGCCTACTAGATTGATCTTTCTTGCAATGGGAGAAGTGCTTAGCTTTGGGTCCAATCTTGCGGTGCTCGATCCCAGTGACAGTAGGGGAAGCGACACGCATTGTATTGTTGCCGTCGAGGATAAAAAGATGGGGTTTATATCATATTGCATGAGTTTATCCCTCTACATCATGTCATCTTGCTTAAAGCGTTACTCCGTTCTTATGAACTTAATACTCTAGATGCATGCTGGATAGTGGTCGATGTGTGGAGTAATAGTAGTAGATGCAGGCAGGAGTCGGTCTACTTGTCACAGACGTGATGCCTATATACATGATCATACTTAGATATTCTCATAACTATGCTCAATTCTATCAATTGCTCGACCGTAATTTGTTCACCCACCGTAATACTTATGCTATCTTGAGAGAATCCACTAGTGAAACCTATGGCTCCCGGGTCTATTCTCCATCATATTAATCTCACGTCAAGAAGCTATTTTTACCTTTGTTTATTTTGCAATATTTACTTTTAATCTTTATCATAAAAATACCAAAAAAATTATCTTATCTTCTCTATCAGATCTCACTTTTGCAAGTGGCCGTGAAGGGATTGACAACCCTTTATCGCGTTGGTTGCAAGGTTATTATTTGTTTGTGTAGGTACAAGGGACTTGAGCGTGGCCTCCTACTGGATTGATACCTTGGTTCTCAAAAACTGAGGGAAATACTTACGCTACTTTGTTGCATGACCCTTTCCTCTTCAAGGGAAAATTAACGCAGTGCTCAAGAGGTAGCAGTGATGTACCTGTGAACGGAAACGTTTTCCTTCGAGCGACTGTGTGGGATGTACATACGAACGAAAACGTTTAGCGAGGGCTGACTGTGTGGGATGTACTTGCGACCAAAAACAATTTCGCCGTATAATTGTGTTTTTTTAGCTCTACTGTATGTATTTCCGTATTTGAGCACTCGCTGGTCGCACACGACCTCATTTTGCCTAACGTGTGTGCCAGGAGGGCATATCCCTGATGGTTTTTGGGTCGTGTGGGAAGGACCCCCCCTATCGCCCACACTCACTTGGAGACGGTTCCAAATGTCATCGCGGAAAGGGGTTTTAAACCGTTTGTTTAGGAGCTCGATGTACTAGTGTTACAAAAACACCATGAACCTCTGAAACATATCAGTGGGAACCTCAATCGAATGAATACTTTGATTACTCTTTGCAATACGCGTTTGGATATTTTGGATCTCAAAATGGCCTCTTTTCCTGGAAATCTTGGGAAGCGTAAAAGGCTCTTACGAAAGTTGTAAAACTAAAGATGACAACACTTAGATTTTTGCGTTATGCCTAGCTAGGGGCAAAAACGATAGCGCTTCTTGGGAGGCAACCCAATGAATAAAATTTATTTTTGTCTTTTTCTTTATGTTCTTGAGTGTTTGCACAATTATGCTACTGTTATGATTGTGTTTTTTATGTTTTAATTAGATTTTTTGCCAGGCAAAGCCTTTGGGATCATGTTGGGTTATAGTTGATTTGATCTTGCTGAAAAACAGAATCTTTTGCGCTCACGAAAATAATTCTCATATTTAACAGAAGCGTGATAAAATACTAATTCTTTTTGCAGAAGATTAATATACAAATTTCACACGTTGTCCTAATTTTTCAGAATTTTTGGAGTTACAGAAATATTCAAAATATTAGATTGCTACAGACTGTTCTGTTTTTGACAGATTCTATTTTCTTTGCGTTGTGTGCTTATTTTGATGAATCTATTGTTTGTATTGGAGGGTATAAGCTATAGAAAAGTTGGAATACAGTAGATATAATGCAAAAATAAAATATGAATGGGTTTGAAACAATACTTACAGTAGTGATTTGTTTTCTTATACTAATGGATCTCACGAATGTTTTGTTAAATTTTGTGTGATTGAAGTTTTCAAGTTTTGGGTGATATTACGATGGATGAAGGAATGAGGAGTAAGAAGAGCCTAAGCTTGGGGATGCCCATAGCATCCCAAGCTATCATCTAAAGAGAAGCAAGCAACTAAGCTTGGGGATGCCCGAGTGGCATCCGCTCTTTCTTCTAACAACCATCGGTATTTCACTTGGAGCTATATTTTTATTCGTCATATATCATGAGTTTTACTTGGAGCGGTTTGTATGATATGAGTCTTTGATTGTTTTTGTTTTTATTTTTAGTCTTGAATCCTTGCTAAACACACCTATTTGAGAGAGCCAAAATTATACTATGACTTGTTAGAATTGCTCTCTATGCTTCACTTAAGTCTTTATGAGCTATGGAATTGCTCTAGTGCTTCACTTACATCTTTTTGAGCACCGTGTGCTTTATTATTTTTGAAGAAATACTCTCATGCTTCCCTTAGATTTATTTGAGAGTTAGTAATTTTTTAAGAAATTCTCTCTTGCTTCACTAAAATTATTTTGAGAGAAGAATTTTTTTATGCTCATGCTCTTCACTTAGATTTGTTTGAGCTATCAAAAGCAACATATGAAATTAGTCCCAAAGTGATAGATATTCAAGAAGGATATAATAAAAACTTTCATGAAGATCATTGGACAAAATAAACTTGATTCCTTGTAATAGTTTTGCGACATGTTGACCAATATGTGAGTCATGTTGGTGAGTAATTATGCTTTAGTAAGAATATTGGTGTTAAGGTTTGTGATTCTCTATGCAAGCACGAAAGTCAATAGTTATGCAATAAAATTACATCCTACTTTTGGTGCATTATTCGGTGTTAGTTATGCTTAATGCTCGCTTATGAGATTTTTCGTTTCTTGGTTGGATGCTGCTCAATCTATTGCTAGCCTTCATTTGCACTAAGTATGATCACTACTTGTGCATCCAAAATCCTTTAAACCAGTTTTGCCACATGAGTCCACTATACCTACCTATATGCGGTATTCTTTTGCCACTCTAAGCAAATTTTTATGTGCCATCTCTAATTTTCAAAATAAACTTCTCTTTTGTGTGCTCGTACCGCTCATGAAACGGTAGGGGGTGGCTGATATATTTCCATGCTAGATGTGTTATTCTCAAGATGAGTGGTTACTCACTTGTCATTGCACGAGAGTACGGCAAAGGTATTAGGGATGCCCAGTCCCGAAATGAAAAAATGAATTTACTTTATGTTGTCAAATAATAAATTCCTTGGAAAGTGTTGGTATGGAAGGCACCCATGGATACGATTAGCCATGGAAAGTGAAAGTATGGTGGAAAAAGGAATAAAATTTATTTTCTGTTTGGGAACCGCCTATGATATATCTAGCATGAAAGTATTGGGAATTACTCGATCGTTTTCGTTGACAGGAAAAGCATGCCACCCAAAATGTTTTATCTCTATCTTTTTCGCTTTGAGCTCTGGCACCTCTACAAATCCCTACTTCCTTCCGCGAAGGGCCTTTCTATTTTACTTTATGTAATTTTTATTTTTACTTGAGTCTTCATCTTCTCTTATAAAGCACCAACTAAGGGGCACTCTGATCGTACTTGAGCATTGGGTATACCTGGGGCGCGGTCGCCTGCACGCAGCAGCACAGTGCTGTCTCGCGCCCTCAGTTGTGCTTCCTCAAGCGGGTGGCGGCTCCAGTGAAGGAAAAGACGAATAGAGGAAGCAGAGGAGGCTATGCCACTCTCCGGTCACAATGGGTCGGGACTGACTACCAGTCAGTCGACTGAATTTGTGAAATGGGCCAGTCACTTTTTTTACACCATAGTACGTGTCGTGTGGTGTGTCGTGTGCGTGCGCGCGCGAGCTAGCTAGCTTCGGCTGGCTGTGGCGCGTGAGCTATCTAGCTCCAGCTACGTCCAGGCGTGAGCTAGCTAGCTCTGCGTCGCGCGTGAGCTTGCTAGCTCGGCTTTATCAGTGCGTGAGCTGGCTGCCCATAGTTAGTGGCATGATATTGCATTGCACAGAAGAAGAAACAAAATGTTAAAACGCATAAAACAAACAATGATGGAAAATTGCATATATTTTTTGAAAAGGAGGAATGTCCCCGAACTCTGCATCAGAATGATGCATGCACCCAATTTATTAACCAAAAGTACGTGAATAGAGTCTGAGGTCTAGAACTAGCTCACAGAAGGAGCACAAGAACAGTAAAGATAAAAAGATGTCACAACCTGCGGAAAAACAGGCTATGATGACTAAACCCTAGCCTTGGTATTACACTTTCAGAAGAAAAAACTACAAAAAAAATCAAAATAATTAAATTTTCTAAGAAAGTATGAAACCCTTTAAGAAGAAAGAAAATGAAAATGAAAAAACTTTCAAAACTTGCACACAATTTGCATTGATATTACACTTTTTGAAATGTGCAAAGAATTAGCAAATAATAGTGCATTTTTTTCATTCTACTATAATTTACATAGAGTGTAACTAAAATAATGTATTTCCTTTAAGAATAAACACAACTAAAAAAACTTGCGCATAACTTTGCACAAAAATTGCACTTTATCGTATTATGCAAAAATAATAATATAATAATCAAATTTTGGCACATATTATATAGTATTTATTTGTATATAATTACACTCAGCCAAAAACCCACAAAAAACAATGATAACCAATAAAGAAAAGAAAATGGGGAAAATAAAAACCCATAGAAACAGAAAACAGAAATAAAAAAGTGATGCAAAATACCCTTAAATAGAAAGAAAATGATATAAACAATTAAAACAAAATAATGGCAAAATTTGCACACAATCTACACATAAATTGCGCTTTGTTATAATATGCAAGAATAAACACATAATAGTGAAAATTTTCACAAAAACAAAATTATCTAAAGAAAGAATGAATTAGTGGCATTGGTATTTGATTCATGGTGTCTCTACTTCTCCAGATCAAAATAATGAATTAGTAGCATCCGTATTACCGTTTAAGAAGAAAGAAAAGTAAAAAAACAATAATGATAATATTTGCACACGGTTTCAATAGAAAATGCGCTTTTTTATTATATGCAAAAATATGCACAAATAGGGAAATTTCACAAAAAAATCCTACGTAGGAATGAATTAGGGGTATTGGTATTACCCTTAAAGAATAAAGAAAATGAAATAAAACTTATACAAAATTAAAATAGTGGTTTTCTAAGAAACAATGAATCAGTGTCATTGGTTTCGCGTTAAAGAAGAAAGGAACTGAAAATAATAAAACAAATAATGAAATATTTTGCAAACAATTTGCACAAAAGTTGCACATTTTTAGTGTACATATAATCATGAAATTTTGGCACATATTATATAGTATTTTTTGTATATAATTACACATAGAAACCCACAAAAAATAATAATAACCAATAAAGGAAAGAAAATGGGGAAAGGAAAAACCCATAGAAACATAAAACAGAAATAAATCAAAAAATATCCACAAAATAGAAATAAAACCAACTAACAAAGAGAATCAGAAAAGCAAAAGCACATAAAAACAAAAAAGTATTAAAAAAATCAAAGGAGAGAGAGGAGGGCTGGATTGCACAGTTAATGGGCTTCGGCCCAGAAAGAAATCGACTGACCCAAGTAAGGGGTCAGTCAAAAAAAGAAAGAAGCCCACACAACAGACAACACATGCTAGAAAAAAATGCAGCATAAATTTAACAGAAAAATCCAATGGCCACAAATGCGACTGACCCAAAAGTGAAATTTGAACTGACTGAAATGTAGCTAAAGTGCAATGGGTCAAGGTGGCACATGTCCACCACCTAGCAGCTAGCACCTGACGTGTGAGGCCCATGCTGAACTGGCAGTGTTTTGTTTTCTTTAAAAAATTGAATCTACTCCCTAAATAGATATACAATACAATATTTCTTTTTATTTTCAATTTCCATTAACCCTTCCTTCAAAATATCCAAGAACCGTCACATAAGACACGATCTTAGGTGATAGAAAAAGTGGCAGCCGTCAAGATTTTATTTTTGTGATGGCACTTCAATGTCGATAGGGTGACGGCCGAAAACCGTCACCAGATCATTTTCGGTGACATAAATCGGTTTTACGTGACACAAGGCCCTTTAAACTACATGTTTACAGACACTCTTACGTGGATACATTTGAGCGTCTTAACACAAGCTTCGTTCATTTTTAATTAACTCAATAGGTCCTTTGAAGTGTATGTTTGAAGGTACTTCAACTCTCAAGTCTCAAGTGAGATATATGAAGCCACGTCGATAAGCTAAAGGATATTAAAAATTATAAAATATGTGGTGTGTTGCCACTTGCGGTTAAAATGATGGGAGTAAATATCTTGGTATTTTTTATGCATGGTAGACTCTTATAACATACACACAAACACCACGATAGTTTTGATCGGGGGGATTTTTGTTGTTTCTGTAAACACAATCCGTTATTTTTTTAAATAGCATGGTAATATATGTATAGCAGACAAACACTATGGTAACTTTGGCCCGGTCCGAAAAAATTTGTTGAAACACAACCCAATAACTTCTTTTGTAAATAACATGGTAATACACGCAACTAGACTTAATAGCTCACACCGATCTCATCTCTCTCTTTGCCTTTTTTTAAAGTAGATAAACTCATTAAAACTCAAGCAAAAAAATACGACACATACACACGTGAACACATTTTATAAAGCCACCTGTCCTAAGGAACCATGAAAAAACAAAATTTTGCATAGAAGTTCCTCCATAAATTTTAAACTTAAAGTGCAGCACCAATGATGCACTGGATTTTTTTAGTGAAATCACTTTTCTATGTACTAAGACAGTAGTGCAAGGGTTCAAATCGTTAATTTCCATAAACCTAACAATAAGGAAGCCTTGCTGTGTTGGTCATTGGGTCCAGTATTTGTGCTTTGAGCATCTATGTGATCAAGGTTCGACTCCCATGAAAGGCTGATATTTCTTGTACCGAGAAATAACCCAGTCGAATTGAGCGATAGAGGGCGTATCGAATCTAGTGAGATTCGTTCGAGTTTTTTTTTGAACAGGAGCGCTCGTTCGAGTTGTTCGACTGGAAAGATAAAGTGGGATCATGAAAGGCTGATACTTTTTGTACCGAACCCAGTCGAATCGAGCGAGAGATGGTGGATCTAATATAGCGAGACTCGTTCGAGTTTTTTTACCCGGAGCCCTCATTCGAGTTGTTCGACACGAAAGACAAAGTGGGATCGAACGCATGCTCCGGCATCGCTAGATGGATCGTTCGGAGGTTTTGCTAACTGGAACACCATTTTTAAAAGACGTTTCCAATTCTTGCGGTTGTACATGATGGATGAGCAGATCATATGGATGGAGACTGAATGTATGCTCAATCTACACCAATGTTAACTTTTAAAACAAGGGGTCATTTGGAGAGTGGTCGATGGTAAAAATATTAACATTTGGAGAGATAACTAGCTCCCATGAAATTCGGGGCTAGAAATTACAGCTAAAAAGTATCGAACCAGACTAAAGTGGGTATCAGAATTATTCATGAGCGGAACGAGAAGATGGGATGAAAATTTGATTAGGTATTCATTCTTTCATCATTATGCCGAAGAGATCCTAAACTTGCGCATTCAGTCTGTGGTAGAGGGTGATCTAGTTGCTTGGCACTATGAGAAAAGTGGTATGTTCTCTGTGAAAAGTGCGTACAGACTAGCCTTAAATCTCAAGGACAACAGGGCGAGACGGGAATATCTAGTGCTGCTGTTAATGAGGAAAGAAGATTGTGGGACGTTATTTGGAAGGCTAGGTTCTGCAAAAAATTAGAATTTTTGCTTGGAGAGCTGCGACTAACAGTTTGGCGGTTTAGGTGAATAGAGTAAGCCACCACCAAACGATCTCTAGTCTGTGCACTATATGTGGTGTTCAGGATGAAAATATCTTCCATGTTCTAGTGACCTGCCCTAAGGCGCGTGCTTTGCGTATAGCCTTGGGGGCGTGTGGAATATTCCGGGGGAGGAGTTGTTGAGATTTATGGGGCCAGACTGGCTTCTCATCCTGCTTGACCAATTGGGGTCTCCGGTACGCGAGCAAGTGTTATTTTTGTTCTGGAGAGCTTGGCATCTGAGGAACGATTTGATTTTTGGAAGAGGGAAAGAATCGGTGAATGCGTCTGTTATTTTCGTGGAAAATTAATGGAAGACTTTCTCGACGTCCAACACTCGTGTGCAAGTGGACCTAAGCACAAAAGGGAAGGGGATGATTGGGAATTGGGAGAATTTTAGTCCGCAAAAAGGAAATGATTGTGCTGTTTGGAAGCCTCCGGAGCGGGAGTATATTAAGCTAACGTTGATGCTAGTTTTGTGGAGAGCTTGAGATCTGCTAGCGTTGGGTTTGTCGCCAGGAATCATCTGGGAGAAGTCTTGGTGTCTTCTTGGGATTTTATTCGAGTGTGCTTCGGAGCGAAGGAGGCGGAACTTCGTGCGTGCCTCGCAGGGCTATACATCGGCATTACTCTTCACAAACCAATTAACTTGGAAACTGGTTGCTCTTTTGTTGCATCTTTCCTAGCGAAAGAAAGTCTTGACACGTCTCCTTATGTGGATCTAAAAATGGAAGCAATCAGCGCCTCCAAGTTTATTGTTGATCTCAAGATTGTTAAGATTGATAGGCAGGCTAACAAGACGGCGCATGAGATAGCAAATTTTAGCTTTGATAGCATGTCTGATGGTATACTGTGTAATTTTGTTCCGCCATGCGTGGCTAATTATGTAATGAACGATTGTAAGACTTTGTTAATTTGATCAATATATGGGTCGAGTTTTTCAAAAAAAAATCTACACCAATGTGAGCTCTGTCGGGATTTTTTTTCCTTCCAACATGCCCTTATTGAAATGACGGTGTTGCCCTTTTTGACAGACAGGCGGATCTATCAGGTACTTCAGTGCATGGTTTTGGAGTACCATAACCGCACTAGAGTAATATGTTGAATGAGTTATCCATGAGTGATTGTAGTACCTATAATGATCAAGAAAATTATGTTTCCCGATAATTTAGCCCTTTCCATCCTTTGATCTTTGCATACCTTCGTACTGCACACCGCATTGGGGCCTACCACCAAATCCTGAGGCTGCAGAAGAGTGCGAAAACCTTCTTGTGTGGTCACTGAAGACGATCAAGCCTGTATGTATGGCTCAAAGGTGACACAAAATTCTTAAATGGCAACCCGAGCCATCAATCGCGGATCTCAGCTTGTGTGCGAGATAACACAGGTATGTATCTATTTTGTCTCGGTAATATGCGCGTGCCATCGTCTGAAGATTCTCATATCATGTTGTTTTTGTCTCGGTAATATGCGTCTGTCATCGTGTGAAGGTTCTCATATCATGTTGTGGTTTGGAATTCAGTTACAAGTGGTGGGTGCCGAGAGTCGTGATAGGGATTAGGAGGTGTATAAACGATTTCACATGGGCGTGTACACTATCCTTGTAAGCGAGACGGGTTTTGATCCTAACATATTTTCAATCTTTTTTCTTTTTTCTAGATCATATTGTCAACTTTTCAGAAGTAGTAATTATTTTTTACTGAAATGTGCATATAGCAGTACATAATATTGATAGCTCGCTAGGAAGGCAATGTCTAAGGGAAAAAAATCCAAGCATTGCCATCGGATTCATAAGCCATGTCACAAAAACTTCAAATCCAAATTCTGTGTTCTTGACCTAAGAAACAAAAAATAACAGAATTTTGGATGAGTTGATATCCTCACTTCAAAATGTGTTTTTTTTTTACTTTATTGGTTTGTGATTCAGATGTGGACATGCTAATAAAACATATATTTATGTATATATCATGGGTCGGTGCCACTGGCATGTGAAAGACAAAATAGCAACATATATTACCCTTGCTTCAGTGGTCTTCCTCAGTGCAAGACACAAGAGTCACGATACTGTAGAAGAAATTGTGGTCTTCCTCAGTGCAAGGGTTACCCAATCCCCCCATAATTTTCTCGACTCCTTCCATTCATACCAAAGCCATCTCAGCCGCAAGGCGCAAGCAAACTTGTCGGTTTTGAGGACACCCGGGCCTCCATAGCTTGTAGGGCGACAGTCCATTTCCCAGTTTACTTTGCATTTTAATATTGAGAAGGAAATATGGAATATGAAAATTCCTGGGTTGATCAAAAAATTTGCATGGAAAGCTTTGAATGGATCTCTACCTTGCTTGGGAATCCTTGCAGATAGGTACCTTTAATACCCCAATGCCCAATTTGTAAGGTTAGAATTGAGGATGTTCAACATGCCCTTTTTACCTGTTGTTGTTGGGAAATGTAGCATGCAATTTCAAAAAAATTCCTATGCTCACGCAAGATCTATCTAGGAGATGCATAGCAACGAGAGGGAGAGAGTGTGCCCATGTACCCTCGTAGACCGAAAGCGGAAGCGTTTGACTACGCGGTTGATGTAGTCGAACTTCTTCTCGTTCCGACGGATCAAGTACCGAACGTATGGCACCTCCGAGTTCTGCACATGTTCAGCTCGATGACGTCCCTCGAACTCTTGATCCAGCAAAGTGTCGAGGAAGATTTCCGTCAGAACGGCGGTGTCGTGACGGTGATGGTGAAGTGATCCGCTCAGGGCTTCGCCTAAGCACTACGAGAATATGTCCGAAGGCGTAAACTGTGGAGGGTGGGCGCCGCACACGGCTAACAATTGTTGGTGTGTGTTCTAGGCATCCCCTACCCACGTATATATAGGTGGGAGGGGGAGGGGAGCTACCATGGGGCGCCCCAAGTAAGAGGAATCCTACTTGGGCCCCTAGTCCAATTCACGCCCCTTTCCTTATTGCCGGAAGGAGGGAAAGGGAAGAGAGGGGGAGGAAGCAAAGGGGGCCGGAACCCCCCCTCCTTCTCCTATTCGGCCTCCTTACTTAGGGGAGGGGGCGCCACCCCTTGTGGGCTGGTGCGCTCCCCTCCTATGGCCCATAAGACCCATTAATCCCCCGGGGGGTTCCGGTAACCCCCCTGGTACTCCGATATGTACCCGGTACACCCCGAATCACATCTGGTGTCCGAATATCATCGTCCTATATATGAATCTTTACCTCTCGACCATTTTGAGACTCCTCGTCATGTCCGTGATCTCATCCGAGACTCCAAACAACATTCGGTCACCAAATCACATAACTTACATAATACAAAATCATCATCGAACGTTAAGCGTGCAAACCCTACGGGTTCGAGAACTATGTAGACATGACCGAGACACATCTCTGGTCAATAACCAACAGCGGAACCTGGATGCTCATATTGGTTCCCACATATTCTACGAAGATCTTTATCGGTCGTACCATAATGACAACATATGTTATTCCCTTTGTCATCAGTATGTTAGTTGCCCGAGATTCGATCGTCGGTATCTTCATTGCTTGCAAGGCTTCTTATGATGCGCATTACCGAGAGGGCCCAGAGATACCTCTCCGATACTCGGAGTGACAAATCCTAATCTCGATCTATGCCAACCCAACAAACACCTTCGGAGATACCTGTAGAGCATCTTTATAATCACCCAGTTACGTTGTGACGTTTGATAGCACACAAGGTATTCCTCCGGTATTCGGGAGTTGCATAATCTCATAGTCAAAGGAATATGTATATGACATGAAGAAAGCAATAGCAATAAAACTGGACGATCAATATGCTAAGCTAACGGATGGGTCTTGTCCATCACATCATTCTCCCGATGATGTGATCCTGTTCATCAAATGACAACACATGTCTATGGTTAGGAAACTTAACCATCTTTGATTAGCGAGCTAGTCTAGTAGAGGCTTACTAGGGACACGGTGTTTTGTCTATGTATCCACACATGTATCAAGCTCCGATTAATACAATTCTAGCATGAATAATCAACATTTATCATGATATAAGGAAATATAAAATAACAACTTTCTTATTGCCTCTAGGGCATATTTCCTTCAGTTGTAGGGCAAAGGAAGTTTGGACTGAACTGGGGCAATACGAAATCATAATAGATGCAGTAAGACAAGATCGCTCACGGTCTGTTACATTGGAAATTCTAGCCAGGATCGATTCAGTTCACTAGCGCTTGCAATCTGCTGAATTGGCTTTGGTTGCATCATGGCTTATCTGGTGGTAGCGACGTCAACATATGAAAGGGGAAGTGATCCAAACACCTGAAAGGAGTGTCATGTCAATCAAAGTCCTTGCAACAAATTTTATAAGAGCTTACACAGCAAAGCTGTCGAGAAGAAAGGAAGATCAGATGTGTAAGAAGCCTTGATGTGATGTTACAAAATTAACGCTGACGCAACTTTTCAATATGAGACACTCTCAGGAGCGACAGGTGATGTTGCCCGCGATGGAAGGGAAACTTCATTGTTGTAGCATCTTGGTCCTTCCACACTCAAATTGTGTTGACTTGACAGAGATTACTGCAATACGAGACGGATTACACCTAGCAAGGAGAATTTGGTGCAACCAAGTCATTATAGAAATAGATTGCATGTTTGCTGCGGAGGCGGTGCAAAAAATCTGATGATTACATGGGCTCGGACATATCCACTATTCTTGAATGCAAAGAGCAACACTAGTAGAAAAAGGGCCTAATGTGAAGCACATTAGTCCTGGTTTGTAACTGAACCGACACTAATGTGACCATTAGTGCCGGTTCAAATGGCTAGGCGGCGGCGCTCATTAGTACCGGTTCGTGCCACAAACGGTACTAAAGAGGTGGTGGCAGGATGTTGTTAGGCTGGGGCCCCACCAGCACCTTTAGTACCGGTTCATGCCACGAACCGTGACTAGAGATGCACCTTTAGTCCCGGTTCGTATAACCAACCGGCACTAAAGATATCACTATATATAGTGCTTCGTCCAGCACAAGCTGAAGCGCTCTATTTTTTCCCTCCTCTCTGTTTTCTTCCCCTCTTGCTCGAGCTCACCTCCATTTTTGCCAAAATTTGTCCAAGATTTGAATGAACCCCATCCATCCAAGTGATCACAAAGGTTAGCAACTTTGTCCTTTCATCTCTCATTGCTAGATTAGCTCTTGCAATGCTCTATAAGTATAGTGATTTGTTGGTTTTGTTTTGGGCGGAATTATATGTGGAAGTATTTGATTTATATGCAATTTGAGGTTAAAATAACTCTTAGTTTGCATATGTAGGTGTGGTTTACTTAGTGCCTTCACGTCTCCGTCCTGATCACCGTCGATCACCCGCACCATCCCGTCGTCGGCACCACCTTGTCGTGAGCCTCTTGTTCTTATCTTTTTTATATAAAAAATCATGCTTGTGTTATATAGATATATACTTGTATAACTATCTTACCCGTACATTGTTTGTTATACATAGTGCCATGGTTTCGATATCCATCCCCGTCGGCCCTCGTCCGGGTTATGATTCGGATGTGGTATATTCTCTTTTATAACTATTTGTTGCATTTCATGTTTATGACAAATTATGCCCATCAAGTTGACATAGATATTTTTATCTAGGAGGTATGTGAACCGGAAATTCCAACCGACCCTATTGTCGAGAGGTTAAATTTAGTTGAAAGAGAAAACAAGTATTTGAAAGAAAAATTGAAAAGAATTGAGGGGGAGAAGATGGAATTGGAGTTGCATGTTGCTGATGTCATCGATGATCACAAGATCAAGATGGAGAAAATACGCTTGAAGATTAGAAAGATTAGAAACTATGCCATTGATAGTGAGGCTTGGTATCATTATGCTGTTGGATCAATTGTTACCTTAGTTGCGATCTTGATCGCATTTGTTGTTGCATTTAAATGCTTTAGCTAGAGAGTTATTCGTATGTTTGTTTTATGAGAATAAGTGTTGTATGAACTTTATGTATGAACTTGTATTAATTTGGTCTATTCGGTGCTGTGTAATGAAGATGAGCCAGCAATGGATGTACGATGACCGATGCTCTCCCCAGTTCGTTAATGGCATGCAAACTTTTCTGCCTGCGGCTGAGGCGAACAAGCGTGTGGATGGTTTTATGTCTTGTCCATGTGCTGGCTGTAAGAATGATCGGAATTATTCTAAGTCAAAAACCATTCACTAGCACCTGTTTGAGTCCGGTTTCATGCCCCACTATAATGTTTGGACCAAGCACGGAGAAAGAGGGGTTATGATGGAAGACAATGAAGAAGAAGAGGATGACGACAACTATACTGGCCATGGGTTCCCTGAATACGATGGTACAACAGTGGGGGAAGAAGCTGAGACGGTAATGCGGGAAGAAGCTGAAGAAGAGGCATCAGATGAGCCCGCTGATGATCTAGGTCGGGCCATTGCTGACGCAAAGAGAAACTGCGCAAGTGAAATGGCGAAGAAGAAGTTGTAGCGCATGTTAGAGGATCACAAGAAATTGATGTACGCGAATTGCGAAGCTGACAAGAAAAACTTGGGCACCACACTGGAATTGCTGCTATGGAAGGCAGAGAATGGTGTATCTGACAAGGGATTTGGAAAGTTGCTGATAATGTTAAAGAAGATGCTTCCAAAGGACAACGAATTACCCGAGAGTACATACGAAGCAAAGAAGGCTGTCTGCCCTCTAGGGTTAGCGGTGCAGGAGATACATGCATGCCCTAATGACTGCATCCTCTACCGTGGTGAGTACGAGGATTTGAACGTGTGCCCGGTATGCGGTGCATTGCGCTATAAGATCAGCCGCGATGGCCCTGGTGATGTTGAGGGCGAGTGCCCTAGGAAGAAGATTCCTGCCAAGGTGATGTGGTATGCTCCTATAATACCACGGTTGAAACATTTGTTCCAAAACAAAGAGCATGCCAAGTTGATGCGATGGCACAGAGAAGACCGTAAGAAAGAGAGGAAGTTGAGAGTACCCGCTGACGGGTCGTAGTGGAGAAAAATCAAGAGAAAGTACTGGGAGGACTTTCTAGGTGACGCAAGGAACGTATGGTTTGGTCTAAGCGCAGATGGCATTAATCCTTTTGGGGAGCAGAGCAGCAACCATATCACCTCGCCTGTGACTCTATGTACATATAACCTTCCTCTTTGGTTGTGCATGAAGCAGAAGTTCATTATGATGCCAGTGCTCATCCAAGGCCCTAAGCAACCCGGCAGCGACATTGATGTGTACCTAAGGCCATTAGTTGAAGAACTCTTACAGTTGTGGAATGGAAAAGGTGTACGTGCGTGGGATGAGCACACACAGGAAGAATTTGACCTACATGTGTTGCTGTTTGTGACCGTCGATGATTGGTCTATTGGGGAACGTAGTAATTTCAAACGAAATCCTACGCACACACAGGATCATGGTGATGCATAGCAATGAGAGGGGAGAGTGTGTCCACGTACCCTCGTAGACCGAAAGCGGAATCGTTTAGCACAACGCGGTTGATGTAGTCGTACGTCTTCCCGATCCGACCGATCCGAGTACTGAACGTACGGCACCTCCGAGTTCAGAACACGTTCAGCTCGATGACGTCCCTCGAACTCCAATCCAGCCGAGCTTTGTGGGAGAGTTCCGTCAGCACGACGGCGTGGCGACGGTGATGATGATGCTACCGACACAGGGCTTCACCTAAGCACCGCTACAATATGATCGAGGTGGAATATGGTGGAGGGGGTAACCGCACACGGCTAAGAGATCAAGAGATCAATTGTTGTGTCTCCAAGGGGTGCCCCCCTCCCCGTATATAAAGGAGTGGAGGAGGGGGAGGGGGCCGGACACCCTAGGCGCACCCCATGAGGAGTCCTACTCCCACCGGGAGTAGGACTCCCCCCTTCCAAGTGGGAGTAGGAGAGGAGAGGTAAGGAGAGAGAGGGGGAAAGTAAAGGGGGGGCGCCGCCCCCCTCCTTGTCCAATTCGGAATGGGAGGGAAGGGGGCGTGCGGCTGCCCTTGGCCGCCCCTCCTCTTCTCCACTAGGGCCCAATAGGCCTATTAGTCTCCCCGGGGGTTCCGGTAACCCCCCAGTACTTCGGTATGTGTCCGAAACTCCCCCAAACCATTCCGGTGTCCGAACATAGTCGTCCAATATATCAATCTTTATGTCTCGACCATTTAGAGACTCCTCGTCATGTCCGTGATCATATCTGGACTCCGAACTACCTTCGGTACATCAAAACATAAAACTCATAATACCGATCGTCATCTAACTTTAAGCGTGCGGACCCTACGGGTTCGAGAACTTTGTAGACATGACCGAGACACGTCTCCGGTCAATAACCAATAGCGGAACCTGGATGCTCATATTGGCTCCTACATATTATATGAAGATCTTTATCGGTCGAACCGCGTAACAACATACATTGTTCCCTTTGTCATCAGTATGTTACTCGCCCGAGATTCGATCTTTGGTATCTCAATACCTAGTTCAATCTCATTACCGGCAAGTCTCTTTACTCGTTCGGTAATACATCATCTCGCAACTAACTCATTAGTCACAATGCTTGCAAGGCTTATAGTGAAGTGCATTACCAAGAGGGCCCAGAGATACCTCTCTGACAATCGGAGTGACAAATCCTAATCTCGAAATACGCCAACCCAACAAGTACCTTCGGAGACACCTGTAGAGCACCTTTATAATCACACAGTTACGTTGTGATGTTTGGTAGCACACAAAGTGTTCCTCCGGTAAACGGGAGTTGCATAATCTCATAGTCATAGGAACATGTATAAGTCATGAAGAAAGCAATAGCAACATACTAAACGATCAAGTGCTAAGCTAGCGGAATGGGTCAAGTCAATCACATTATTCTCCTAATAATGTGATCCCGTTAATCAAATGACAACTCATGTCCATGGCTAGGAAACTTAACCATCTTTGATTAACGAGCTAGTCAAGTAGAGGCATACTAGTGACACTATGTTTGTCTATGTATTCACACATGTATTATGTTTCCGGTTAATACAATTCTAGCATGAATAATAAACATTTATCATGATATGAGGAAATAAATAATAACTTTATTATTGCCTCTAGGGCATATTTCCTACAGTCTCCCACTTGCACTAGAGTCAATAATCTAGTTCACATCGCCATATGATTTAACATCAATAGTTCACATCTTTATGTGGTTAACACCCATAGTTCACATCGATATGTGACCAACACCCAAAGGGTTTACTAGAGTCAGTAATCTAGTTCACATCGCTATGTGATTAACACCCAAAGAGTACTAAGGTGTGATCATGTTTTGCTTGTGAGATAATTTTAGTCAACGGGCCTGTCACATTCAGATCCGTAAGTATTTTGCAAATTTCTATGTCTACAATGCTCTGCATGGAGCTACTCGAGCTAATAGCTCCCACTTTCAATATGTATCCAGATGGAGACTTAGAGTCATCTGGATCAGTGTCAAAAACTTGCATCGACGTAACCCTTTACGACGAACCTTTTGTCACCTCCATAATCGAAAAACATATCCTTATTCCACTAAGGATAATTTTGACCGATGTCCAGTGATCTACTCCTAGATCACTATTGTACTCCCTTGCCAAACTCAATGGTAGGGTATATAATAGATCTGGTACACAGCATGGCATACTTTATAGAACCTATGGCTGAGGCATAGGGAATGACTTTCATTCTCTTTCTATCTTCTACCGTGGTCGGGCTTTGAGTCTTACTCAATTTCACACCTTATAACACAGGCAAGAACTCTTGCTTTGACTGTTCCATTTTGAACTATTTCAAAATCTTGTCAAGGTATGTACTCATTGAAAAAACTTGTCAAGTGTCTTGATCTATCTCTATAGATCTTGATGCTCAATATGTAAGCAGCTTCACCGAGGTCTTTCTTTGAAAAACTCCTTTCAAATACTCCTTTATGCTTTCCAGAAAAATTCTACATTATTTCCGATCAACAATATGTCATTCACATATACTTATCAGAAATGTTGTTGCGCTCCCTCTCACTTTCTTGTAAATACAGGCTTTACCGCAAGTCTGTATAAAACTATATGCTTTGATCACACTATCAAAACATTTATTCTAACTCCGAGAGGCTTGCACCAGTCCATAAATGGATCGCTGGAGCTTGCACACTTTGTTAGCTCCCTTTGGATCGACAAAACCTTCTGGTTGCATCATATACAACTCTTCTTTAATAAGTCCATTAAGGAATGCAGTTTTGTTTATCCATTTGCTAGATTTCATAAAATGCGGCAATTGCTAACATGATTCGGACAAACTTAAGCATAGATACGAGTGAGAAACTCTCATCGTAGTCAACACCTTGAACTTGTCGAAAACCTTTTGCGACAATTCTAGCTTTGTAGATAATAACCCTACTATCAGCGTCCGTCTTCCTCTTTAAGATCCATTTAATCTCAATGGCTCGCCGATCATTGGGCAAGTCAATCAAAGTCCATACTTTGTTCTCATACATGGATCCCATCTCAGATTTCATGGCCTCAAGCCATTTTGCGGAATCTGGGCTCATCATCGCTTCCTCATAGTTCGTAGGTTCGTCATGGTCAAGTAACATGACCTCCAGAACAGGATTACCGTACCACTCTGGTGCGGATCTTACTCTGGTTGACCTACGAGGTTCGGTAGTAACTTGATATGAAGTTTCATGATCATCATCATTAGCTTCCTTACTAATTGGTGTATGTGTCACAGGAACCGGTTTCTGTAATGAAATACTTTCCAATAAGGGAGCAGGTACAGTTACCTCATCAAGTTCTACTTTCCTCCCACTCACTTCTTTCGAGAGAAACTCCTTCTCTAGAAAGGATCCATTCTCAGCAACGAATATCTTGCCTTCAGATCTATGATAGAAGGTGTACCCAACATTTTCTTTTGGGTATCCTATGAAGACGCACTTCTCCGATTTGGGTTTGAGCTTATCAGGTTGAAACTTTTTCACATAAGCATTGCAACCTCAAACTTTAAGAAACGACAGCTTAGGTTTCTTGCCAAAGCATAGTTCATACGGTGTCTTCTCAACAGATTTAGATGGTGCCCTATTTAACGTGAATGTAGCTGTCTCTAATGCATAACCCCAAAACGATAGTGGTAGATCGGTAAGAGACATCATAGATCGCACCATATCTAATAAAGTACGGTTACGACGTTCGGACACACCATTACACTATGGTGTTCCAGGTGGCGTGAGTAGTGAAAGTATTTCACATTGTTTTAACTAAAGGCCAAACTCGTAACTCAAATATTTTACTTCTGTGATCATATCGTAGAAACTTTTATTTTTGTTACGATGATTCTCCACTTCACTCTGAACTTCTCAAATGTTTCAGACTTGTGTTTCATCAAGTAGATATACCCATATCTGCTCAAATCATCTATGAAGATCAGAAAATAATGATACCCGCCGCGAGCCTCAATATTCATCGGACCGCATACATCAGTATGTATGATTTCCAACAAATCTGTTGCTCGCTCCATTGTTCCGGAGAACGGAATCTTAGTCATCTTGCCCATGAGGCATGGTTCGCAAGCATCAAGTGATTCATAATCAAGTGATTCCAAAAGTCCATTCGCATGGAGTTTCTTCATGCACTTTACACCAATATGACCTAAACGACAGTGCCACAAATAATTTGCACTATCATTATTAACTTTGCATCTTTTGGCTTCAATATTATGAAAATGTATATCACCACGATCGAGATCCAACAAACAATTTTCATTGGGTGTATGACCATAGAAGGTTTTATTCATGTAAACAGAACAACAATTATTCTCTAGCTTACATGAATAACCGTATTGCAATAAAAATGATCATATTCATGCTCAACGCAAACACTAAATAACATTTATTTTTAGGTTCAACACTAATCCCGAAAGTATAGGAAGTGTGCGATGATGATCATATCAATCTTGGAACCACTTCCAATACACATCGTCACTTCACCCTTAACTAGTCTCTGTTCATTCTGCAACTCCCGTTTCGAGTTACTACTCTTAGCAACTGAACCAGTATCAAATACCGAGGGGTTGCTATAAACACTAGTAAAGTACACATCAATAACATGTATATCAAATATAGCTTTGTTCACTTTGCCATCCTTCTTATCCACCAAATACTTGGGGTAGTTCCGCTTCCAGTGACCAGTCCCTTTGCAGTATAAGCACTCAGTTTCAGACTTAGGTCCAGACTTGGGATTTTTCAATTGAGCAGCAACTTGCTTGCCGTTCTTCTTGAACTTCCCTTTTCTTCCCTTTGTCCTTTACTTGAAACGAGTGGTCTTGTTAACCATCAACACTTGATGCTCTTTCTTGATTTCTACCTTCGTTGATTTCAGCATCGCGAAGAGCTCGGGAATTACTTTCGTCATCCCTTGCATATTATAGTTCATCACGAAGTTCTAGTAACTTGGTGATAGTGACTAGAGAATTCTGTCAATTACTATCTTATCTGGAAGATTAACTCCCACTTGATTCAAGCAATTGTAGTACCCAGACAATCTGAGCACATGCTCACTGGTTGAGCTATTCTCCTCCATCTTGTAGGCAAAGTACTGTCAGAGGTCTCATACCTCTCGACACGGGCATGAGTATGAAATACCAATTTCAACTCTTGGAACATCTTATATGCTCCGTGGCGTTCGTAACATTTTTGAAGTCCCGGTTCTAAGCTGTAAAACATGGTGCACTTAAACTATCAAGTAGTCATCATACCGAGCTTTGCCAAACGTTCATAACGTCTGCATTTGCTCCTGCAATAGTTCTGTTACCTAGCAGTGCATCAAGGACATAATACTTCTGTGCAGCAATGAGGTTAATCCTCAGATCACGGACCAAGTCCGCATCATTGCTACTAACATTTTTCAACTTAGTTTTCTCTAGGAACATATCAAAATATAAACAGGGAGCAACAATGCGAGCTATTGATCTACAACATAGTTATGCAAATACTATCAGGACTAAGTTCATGATAAATTAAAGTTCAATTAATCATATTACTTAAGAACTCCCACTTAGATAGACATCCCTCTAATCATCTAAGTGATCACGTGATCCAAATCAACTAAACCATGTCCGATCATCACGTGAGATGGAGTAGTTTTCAATGGTGAATATCACTATGTTGATTATATCTACTATATGATTCACGCTCGACCTTTCGGTCTTAGTGTTCCGAGGCCATATCTGCATATGCTAGGCTCGTCAAGTTTAACCCGAGTATTCTCCGTGTGCAAAACTGGCTTGCACCCGTTGTAGATGAACGTAGAGCTTATCACACCCAATCATCACGTGGTGTATCGGCACGACGAACTTTGGAAACGGTGCATACTCAGGGAGAACACTTTTATCTTGAAATTTAGTGAGAGATCATCTTATAATGCTACCGTCAATCAAAGCAAAATAAGATGCATAAAAGATAAACATCACATGCAATCAATATAAGTGATATGATATGGCCTCATCATCTTGTGCTTGTGATCTCCATCTCTAAAGCACCGTCATGATCACCATCGTCACCGGCGTGACACCTTGATCTCCATCGTAGCATCGTTGTCGTATCGCCAACTATTGCTTCTACGACTATCGCTACCGCTTAGTGATAAAGTAAAGCAATTACAGGGTGATTTCATTGCATTCAATAAAGCGACAACCACATGGCTCCTGCCAATTGCCGATAACTCGGTTACAAAACATGATAATCTCATACAATAAAATATAGCATCATGCCTTGACCATATCACATCACAACATGCCCTGCAAAAACAAGATAGACGTCCTCTACTTTGTTGTTGCAAGTTTTACGTGGCTGCTACGGGCTGAGCAAGAACCGTTCTTACCTATGCATCAAAACCACAACGATAGTTCGTCAAGTTAGTGTTGTTTTAACCTTCTCAAGGACCGGGCGTAGCCACACTCGGTTCAACTAAAGTTGGAGAAACTGACACCCGCCAGCCACCTGTGTGCAAAGCACGTCGGTAGAACCAGTCTCGTGTAAGCGTACGCGTAATGTCGGTCCGGGCCGCTTCATCCAACAATACCGCCGAACCAAAGTATGACATGATGGTAAGTAGTGTGACTTGTATCGCCCACAACTCACTTGTGTTCTACTCGTGCATATAACATCTACGCATAAAACCTGGCTCGGATGCCACTGTTGGGGAATGTAGTAATTTCAAAAAAATTCCTACGCACACACATGATCATGGTGATGCATAGCAACGAGAGGGGAGAGTGTGTCCAGGTACCCTCGTAGACCGAAAGCGGAAGCGTTTAGCACAACGCGGTTGATGTAGTCGTACGTCTTCACGATCCGACCGATCCGAGTACCGAACGTATGGCACCTCCGAGTTCAGCACACGTTCAGCTTGATGATGTCCCTCGAACTCCGATCCAGCCGAGCTTTGAGGGAGAGTTCCGTTAGCACGACGGCATGGTGACGGTGATGATGATGCTACCAACGTAGGGCTTCGCTTAAGCACTGCTATGATATGATCGAGGTGGAATATGGTGGAGGGGGGCACCGCACACGGCTAAGAGATCAAGAGATCAATTGTTGTGTCTCCAAGGGGTGCCCCCCTCCCCGTATATAAAGGAGTGGAGGAGGGGGAGGGGGCCAGCCACCCTAGGCGCGCCCCATGAGGAGTCCTACTCCCATCGGGAGTAGGACCCCCCTTCCAAGTGGGAGTAGGAGAGGAGAGGGAAGGAGAGAGAGGGGGAAAGGAAAGGGGGCGCCGCCCCCCCTCCTTGTCCAACTCGGACTGGGGGGGAAGGGGGCACGCGGCTGCCCTTGGCCGCCCCTCCTCTTCTCCACTAGGGCCCAATAGGCCCATTAGTCTCCCCGGGGGGTTCCGGTAACCCCCCGGTACTCCAGTATGTGTCTGAAACTCCTCGAAACCATTCCGGTGTCTGAACATAGTCGCCCAATATATCGATCTTTATGTCTCGACCATTTTGAGACTCCTCGTCATGTTCGTGATCATATCTGGGACTCCCAACGACCTTCGGTACATCAAAACATAGAACTCATAATATCGACCGTCATCTTACTTTAAGCGTGTGGACCCTACGGGTTCGAGAACTATGTAGACATGACCGAGACACGTCTCCAGTCAATAACCAATAGCGGAACCTGGATGCTCATATTGGCTCCTACATATTCTACGAAGATCTTTATCGGTCAAACCGCATAACAACATACGTTGTTCCCTTTGTCATCGGTATGTTACTTGCCCGAGATTCGATCGTCGGTATCTCAATACCTAGTTCAATCTCGTTACCGGCAAGTCTCTTTACTCGTTTCGTAATACATCATCTCGCAACTAACTCATTAGTCACAATGCTTGCAAGGCTTATAGTGATGTGCATTACCGAGAGGGCCCAGAGATACATCTCCGACAATCGGAGTGACAAATCCTAATCTCGAAATACGCCAACCCAACGAGTACCTTCGGAGACACCTGTAGAGCACCTTTATAATCACCCAGTTACGTTGTGATGTTTGGTAGGACACAAAGTGTTCCTCCGGTAAACGGGGGTTGCATAATATCATAGTCATAGGAACATGTATAAGTCATGAAGAAAGTAATAGCAACATACTAAACGATCAAGTGCTAAGCTAACGGAATGGGTCAAGTCAATCACATTATTCTCCTAATAATGTGATCCCGTTAATCAAATGACAACTCATGTCCATGGCTAGGAAACTTAACCATCTTTGATTAACGAGCTAGTCAAGTAGAGGAATACTAGTGACACTATGTTTGTCTATGTATTCACACATGTATTATGTTTCCGGTTAATACAATTTTAGCATGAATAATAAACATTTATCATGATATGAGGAAATAAATAATAACTTTATTATTGCCTCTAGGGCATATTTCCTTCATGGCCTGCTCTTAGTAATCTTCAGGACAGACAAACAAGGGATACCGCGCATGCACGCACTGTTTGGATGATACCGATAGTATATATTTGGATAATTGTAGGAAGAATGTGTACCTGGGACATCGTCAATTTCTTCCGAGCAGGCATCCCGTAAGAATGAAAGGCAAACATTTCAAAGGTGTGGCAGATCACCGGACGATGCCTTGCCACCGTAATGGTGATGATGTACATGATATGGTCAAGGATTTGAAGGTCATCTTTGGAAAGGGTCCTGGCGGACAATCTATTCCGAATGACGCTCACGGACGCGCACCCATGTGGAAGAAGAAATCTATATTTTGCGACCTGCCCTATTGGAAAGACTAATGTCTGCTACGCAACTTTATTCTTGTAGACTCGTGTTGGGCCTCCAAGGGCAGAGTTCTGTAGGACAGTAGCAATTTTTCCTCAAGTGGATGACCTAAGGTTTATCAATCAGTGGGAGGCGTAGGATGAAGATGGTCTCTCTCAAATGACCCTGCAACCAAATACAAGAAATCTCTTGTGTCCCCAACACACCTAATACAATGGCAAATTGTATAGGTGCACTAGTTCGGCGAAGAGATGGTGATAAAAGCGTAATATGGATGGTAGAAATATATTTTTATAATCAAAATAAATAAAAACAGCAAGGTAGCAAATAGTAAACGGGCACAAAAACGGTATTGCAATGCTTGAAAATGAGGCCTAGGGTCCGTACTTTCGCTAGTGCAATCTCTCAACAATGCTAATATAATTGGATCATACAACCATCCCTCAAAGTGCGATGAAGAATCACTCCAAAGTTCCTATCTAGCGGAGAACATAAGACGGAATTGTTTGTAGGGTACGAAACCACCTCAAAGCTATTCTTTCCGATCAATCTATCCTAGAGTTCGTAATAAAATAACACCAAGCTATTCTTTCCGATCGATCTAACCAAGAGTTCGTACTAAAATAACTCCAAAGCAAATTCAGATTCGTAATATTCAATCCAACACAAAGAACTTCAAAGAGTGTCCCAAGATTTCTACCAGAGAAACAAAGACAAGAACGTGCATCAACCCCTGTGCATAGATTACCCCAATGTCACCTCGGGAATCTGCGAGTTACAGTGCCAAAACATATATCAAGTGAATCAATACGATACCACATTGTCACCATGAGTATTCAATTGCAAGACATATATCAAGTGTTCTCAAATCCATAAAAGTATTCAATCCGATAACAACAAAATCTCAAAGGGAAAAACTCAATTCATCACAACAAGATAGAGAGGGGAAAACACCATATGATCATACCATATTAACAAAGCCCACGATACATCAAGATCGTGACATCTCAAGAAAACGAGAGAGAGAGAGAGAGATTAAACACATAGCTACTAGTACAAACCCTCAGCCCCGAGGGTGGACTATTCCCTCCTCATCGTGGTGGCCGCCGGGATGATGAAGATGGCCACCGGTGATGATTCCCCCCTTCGGCAGGGTGTCGAAAAGGGTCTAGATTGGTTTTCTGTGGCTAAATAGCCTTGCGGTGGCGGAACCTCTGATCTAGGTTAACCCCGAAGGTTTTCGGAATATTTGGGGATTTATAGAGTAAAGAGGGGGTGCGGGAGGCCATCGAGGTGGGCACAACCCACCTGGGTGCGCCAGGGCCCCCTGGCGCGCCCTGGTGGGTTGTGCCCCCCTCGGGGCACACCCCAGGTGCTGCTCTAGCCCATCTTGGGTGTTCTGGTCCATAAAAAATCTCCAAAAAGTTTCGTGATGTTTGGACTCCATTTGATATTGATTTTCTGTGATGTAAAAAACATGCAAAAAACGGCAACTGGCACTTGGCACTATGTCAATAGGTTAGTCCCAAAAATGATATAAAATGACTATAAAATGATTTTAAAACATCCAAGAATGATAATATAACAGAATGGAACAATCAAAAATTATAGATACGTTGCAGACGTATCAGCATCCCCGAGCTTAATTCCTACTCATCCTCGAGTAGGTAAATGATAAAAACAAAATTTTTGATGTGGAATGCTGCCTAACATGTCATATCATATTTTTCTCTTTATAGCATGGCCATTTGGACTTTTATATTGTTCAAAGCAATAGTCTAGTTTTGACATGATAATTTAAATACTCATGCATATCAACAAGCAACCATGTCTTTCAAAATATCAACGCTAAAATAGGCTATCCCTAGCCAATCATGCTCAGTCATTGATCCATTCATGAAACGCACTCGCATATTAGCTACACCCAATGCTCAAGTACGATCATAGTGCCTCCTAGTTGGTGCTTTATAAGAGAAGATGGAGACTCAATTAAAAATAAAAATTGCATAAAGTAAAAAGAAAGGCCCTTCGCAGAGGGAAGTAGGGATTTGTAGATGTGCCAAAGCTCAAAGCGAAAATTGAGAGATAAAAAACATTTTGAGAGGCATACTTTTCCCACCAACGAAAACGACTTAGAGCTCCCAACACTTTCCATGCTAGATATATCATAGGCGGTTCCCAAACAGAAAATAAAGTTTATTCCTTTTTCCACCATACTTTCACTTTCCATGGCTAAGCGTATCCACGGGTGCCCTCCATACCAACACTTTCCAAGGAAATTATTATTTGACAACATAAAGTAAATTCATTTTTCATTTCGGGTCTGGGCATCCCTAATACATTTGCCTTACTCTTGTGCAATGACAAGTGAATAAACACTCATCGTGAGAATAACACATCTAGCATGGAAAATATTGGCCACCCCTCACCGCCTCACGAGCGGTACGAGCACACAAAAGAGAAATTGTTTTGAAAATTAGAGATGGCACATACAAATTTGCTTAGAACGGCAAAAGAATACCGCATATAGGTAGGTATAGTGGACTCATGTGGCAAAACTAGCTTAAAGGATTTTGGATGCACCAGTACTGATCATACTTAGTGCAAAATTAAGGCTAGCAAAAGAATGAGAAGCAACAAACCAAGAAACAAATAATCTCATAAGCGAGCATTGAGCATAATTAACACCGAATAATGCACCACAAGTAGGATGTAATTTCATTGCATAACTATTGACTTTTGTGCTTGCATAGGGAATCACAAACCTTAACATCAATATTCCTACTAAAGCACAATATTGCTCATCAACATGACTCACATATCACATCATCATATCTAAAAACTATTACAAGGAATCAAGTTTATTTTTTCCAATGATCTTCATGAAAGTTTTTTATTATATCCTTCTTGGATATCTATCACTTCGGAACTAATTTTCATATGTTGCTTGTGATAAGCTCAAACAAATACAAGTGAATATCATGAGCATAATATTTCTTTCTCTCAAATTAATTTAAGTGAAGCAAGAGAGAAATTCTTCAAATATACTAAAGCACACCGTGCTCAAAAAGATATAAGTGAAGCACTAAAGCAATTCCATAGAAAAGAGCTTCGTTGACGGGATGTGAGTGCCGCTTACCTAGCCTCCCTGGCAACTATTTGAGGACTCTATTTTATTTAAAAACTTTCAAATCTAAGTATTTTATTAAAACAGCAAGCAAAAAATGACATTCTAAGAATAGCACACATCATGTGAAGAAGCACAAACTTAGCTTCAACCGATACTAACCGATAATTGTTGAAGAAGAAAGGTGGAATGCCTACCGGGGCATCCCCAAGCTTAGATGCTTGAGACTTCTTGAAATATTATCTTGGAGTGCCTTGGGCATCCCCAAGCTTGAGATTTTGTGTCTCCTTAATTCCTCTCATATCACGGTTTTCCTAAATCTGAAAAGCTTCATCCACACAAAACTCAACAAGAACTCGTGAGATAAGTTAGTATAAACCAATGCAAAAACCTTATCATTCTCTAGTCTAGAAAATCACTAAAATTATTGTTCAACATTTCATACTAAATGCCTCTGCATATTTAATACTCATATCCTCAAATAGAATCATTAAACAAGCAAACATATGCAAACAATGCAAACATAACAGCAATCTACCAAAACAGTATAGTGTGTAAAGAATGCAAGAGTAGCAATACTTATTGAACTCCAAACATTATAAAGAAAATACCACACTGTATAAAAGTTATCTAATCTTATTTTGCAGTTTCATCATTTTATCATATTCGGACTTTTCTAGGGAATTTTTGCAACATCGGTAAACTTTCTGTTTTGAAACAGCAACTCATATACTTGCAAGATAAGCATGGAAAAGGCTATACTTGACACTTTTATTGAAATAAAAGATGCCAAACATTATTATAAATAACAGCAAGAAAATACTAACAAAATAAATTGATTCTCCAAGCAAAACACATATCATGTGACGAATGAAAATATAGCTCCAAGTGAGGTTACCGATAATGTTGGAGACGAAAGAGGGGATGCCTTCCGGGGCATCCACAAGCTTAGTTGCTTGGATATTCCTTGAATATTACCTTGGAGGTGCCTTGGGCATACCCAAGCTTAGGGTCTTGTCACTCCTTATTCTCCTCCTATCGAAATCTCACCCAAAACTTGAAAACTTCAATCACACAAAACTTAACGGAACTTTGTGAGATTGGTTAGTATGATAAAGAGCAAACCATTCCACTTTTGGTACTGTCAAATAAAAGATCCATAATTGTTCTCACACAATTCCTACTGTAGCATATCATTTCTAAAATTTATATTGAGCAATATAAGCCATAGAAACTAGGAAACAAGCAAACTATGCATTGAAAACAGAATCTGTCAAAAACAGAACAGTTTGTAGTAATCCGTACTCAAACCATACTTCTGCTACTCCAAAAATTATGAAACAATTAGGACACGTGAGCAATTTGTATATTAACTTCTGAAAAAAGAATCAACCCAAAATCACTCTTCTGTTAAAAATTAGAATTATTTTCGTGAGTGCACAAGTTTCTATTTTTCAGCAAGATCAAATCAACTATCACCCAACATGATCCCAAAGGCTTTACTTGGCACTTCACTAAAACAAAAGCAATAAAACATGATCAGTACAGTAGAATAATCATGTTAAAACACAAAAACATTAAGTAAAAGGGTTGGGTTGTCTCCCAACAAGCATTTTTCTTTAATGCCTTTTAGCTAGGCATGATGATTTCAATGATGCTCGCATAAAAGATAAGAATTTCAACACAAAGAGAGCATCACGAAGCATATGACTAACACATTTAAGACTAACCCACTTCCTATGAATAGGGATTTTGTGAACAAACAACTTATGGGAACAAGAATCAACTAGCATAGGAAGGCAAAACAAGCATAACTTCAAAAATTTCAACACATAGAGAGGAAACTTGATACTACTGCAATTCCTACAAGCATAAGTTCCCCCCTCATAATAATTTTCAATGGCATCATGAATGAATTCAACAATATAACTATCACATAAAGCATTCGTTTCATGACACAAAAGCGTAGAAAACATATTACTCTCCACATAAGCAAATTTATTCTCATCAATAGTGGTGGGAGCAAACTCAACAAAATAACTATCATGTGATTGAAAATTAAAATCATGATGACAAGTTTCATGGTTATCATTATTCAATATAGCATACATGTCATCACCATAATCATCATAGATAACAACTTTGTTTTCATAATCAATTGCAACCTCTTCCAAAACAGTGGATTCATCATTAAATAAAGTCATGACCTCTCCGAATCCAGTTTCATCAAGATAATCATCATAAATAGGAGGCGTGCAATCATCATAATAAATTTCCTCATCAAAACTTAGGGGACTAAAAATATCATCTTCATCAAATATAGCAATCCCAAACTTATGGCTTTCCATATCACTAGCATCGTGGAGATTCAAAGAATTCAACTAGCAACATTGCAATCATGCTCATCATTCAAATATTGTGTGCCATACATTTTATTGACTTCTTCTTCTAACAACTAAGCACACTTTTCCGAACCATCATTTTCAAGAAAGATATTATAAAGATGATCAATACTATTATGCAACCTCAATTCCATTTTTATGTAGTTTTATTTTATAAAACCAAACTAGTGATAAAACAAGAAACTAAAAGATTCAATTGCAAGATCTAAAGATATACCTTCATGCACTCACCTCCCCGGCAACGGTGCCAGAAAAGAGCTTGATGTCTACTACGCAACTTTATTATTGTAGACTCGTGTTGGGCCTCCAAGCACAGAGTTTTGTAGGACAGTAGCAGTTTTCCCTGAAGTGGATGACCTAAGGTTTATCAATAAGTGGGAGGCGTAGGATGAAGATGGTCTCTCTCAAATGACCCTGCAACCAAATACAAGAAATCTCTTGTGTCCCCAACACACCTAATACAATCGCAAATTGTATAGGTGCACTAGTTCGGCGAAGAGATGTTGATAAAAGTGCAATATGGATGGTAGAAATATATTTTTATAATCAAAATAAATAAAAACATCAAGGTAGGAAATAGTAAACGGGCACAAAAACGGTATTGCAATGCTTGAAAATGAGGCCTAGGGTCCGTACTTTCGCTAGTGCAATCTCTCAACAATGCTAATATAATTGGATCATATAACCATCCCTCAAAGTGCGATGAAGAATCACTCCAAAGTTCCTATCTAGCGGAGAACATAAGACGAAATTGTTTGTGGGGTACGAAACAAAGCTATTCTTTCCGATCAATCTATCCTAGAGTTCGTACTAAAATAACACCAAGCTATTCTTTCCGATCGATCTAACCAAGAGTTCGTACTAAAATAACACCAAAGAAAATTCAGATTCGTAATATTCAATCCAACACAAAGAACTTCAAAGAGTGTCGCAAGATTTCTATCGGAGAAACAATGACAAGAACGCGCATCAACCCCTATGCATAGATTACCCCAATGTCACCTTGGGAATCCGCGAGTTGCAGTGCCAAAACATATATCAAGTGAATCAATACGATACCCCATTGTCACCACGAGTATTCAATTGCAAGACATATATCAAGTGTTCTCCAATCCATAAAAGTATTCAATCCGATAACAACGAAATCTCAAAGGGAAAAACTCAATTCATCACAACAAGATAGAGAGGGGAAAACAACATATGATCCGACTATATTAACAAAGCTCGCGATACATCAAGATCGTGACATCTCAAGAACACGAGAGAGAAGAGAGTGAGAGAGAGAGAGATTAAACACATAGCTACTCGTAGAAACCCTCAGCCCCGAGGGTGGACTACTCCCTCCTCATCGTGGTGACCGCCGGTGTGACGCCCGGATAATTAAGCTACAGTGATCCCACGCTAATGGTGCCACGTCACCACGGTTACTGCTGCTAATCTATCGTTAGATCAAAACCGGTCCAAAATTCAAATTCAAAGTTTGGTAAATAATAAAAGTTTTCAAACATTAAAATAAAAATGTTCGGTTTGTACGAAATATTACATAGATAAATATGGTGTAGTAAACACATTTTTATAAAATGCCTAAATAATTTAAAATGATTTAAAACAGAAAAGTAAATAAATAAAAGAAAAGAAAATACAAAAGAGAAAAAACTAAACTAACAAAAAAACAAAGAGGAAGCACCCCCCCCCCATTGGGCTCCGGCCCAGCTGGCCTGCCCAACTGGGCCAAGGCCCACCCCCACTCCATAACCCCCCACTCCTCCCGTACCCCGAACCCCACCGAAACTTCCCCCCTCTCCAAAATATCTCCCCCCTCTCCCCCGATTGGTTCAGGATCGAGGGAGGAGACCGCCGACGCCGCCGCCCGGATCGTCCATCGCCGCCCGGACCCCCTCGCCGGCCTGCTTCCGCTCCGCCTCGTCGTCCTCGTCCTCCACCCCAAGCCGCTCCCCGCGCACCGTTGCCCCGTGCCCTACAGCCCCCCCGTGAGCTTCCCCTCCTCTCTCCCTCGCGCCCGCGCGCGCGCGCTCACCGCCAACCGCTCGCCCGCGTTGCACCTAGCTGCTGCAGCAGCCTCGCGCCGCCGTCGCCCTACCGCGTCGCACCGCGCGCCTGCCCGCAGCTTGCCCCATGCGGCCCGCTACTCCTCTGGCCACGGGCCCGCGCGCACGCGCTGCCGGCCGCGCGCTCTGCTCCCGTGACCGCCCCCGACGCACCCTCGCTTGGACTCGCCCTGGCTCCACCTGCCACAGCTGCCCCGCTCCCTTCCCTCGCGCTCGCCCGCGCCGACGCGGGCCCTGGCCGCCCGTCGACCCGCACCGGCAACGCCTACCCGCGCCCTGCCGTGCCGCACCGGCCGTGCCACCCCGTCACCCCCTGCTTCCTGCGCCGCCGCCCGCCTCGCGCACGCGCTCGCACCGCGCCCTCGTCCCCCCTGCTCTCGGGCTTCCCCGCCTCTGCTCGCCCACCGGCCGCCCGCGCCGTCCGTGGCTCGCGCGTGGCCGCCCCCTGCTTCCCCCTCGACGCGCTCGCCTCCCGCCTCGCTCGTCGCCGTCCCTGGCCTCGCCCCGTCCACCGCGGCTCCCCCCACTGGCCGGCGTTCTGGCTGCAGGCGCCCACGCCGCGGGCTGCGTCCGGGGCCAGCCCCGTTCGGCCTCGAGCACGGGCACCACGCCCGCACCCAGCGCCCGCACCCGCTATGGCCTCTATGCCACTGACAGAGGGGCCCAGCCCCTGGAACGTTTATAAAAAAATAACTAAAAATTAAAAAAATTAATTAATTAATTATTTAATAAAAGAATTAATTGACTTAATTAATTTTGATTAATTAAACTAATCAATTAACTAAACTAATTAAACTGTTAGTTAATTAATTAATCAGTCAATGACACTGGGGCCCACCCCTAATTAATCCTGATTATGTTAATTAAAATTGGTTAACTAGAATTTGTCACTGACCAGTGGGACCCACTGGTCCGGTTAACCAGTCAACACCTGTTGACAGCTGACGTCAGCATGACATCATGCTGATGTCATAGATCCAATTTCGAATTAAAATAATTAGATAAATGCTAAAATGATTTAAATCTTTTAAAATCAATATAAAATAAACCATAGCTCGGATGGAAAAAGTTTGTACATGAAAGTTGCTCAGAACGATGAGACAAATCTGAATACGCAGCCCGTTTGTCCGCCACGCATCCCTAGCATAGCAAACTCGCAACTTCCCCCCCGGTTCATGTGTCTGAAAACGCGAAACACCGGGAATACTTTCCCGGATGTTTTCCCCTTCGCCGGTATCACCTACTACCGCGTTAGGGCATACCTACACCGCGTATTGCCTCGTTACGTTTTGTTATGCTTTGTTTGCTCCGTATTTACTGTTTCTGCCCCCTCTTCTTCTCCGGTCGACCCCGAGACCAGCGCTGATGCCACTGAGTACGACTACGTCACCGACGACCCTTCTTCCTGTACAACAGAGCTTCCAGGCAACCCCCCCCTTGATCACCAGATATCGCCTCTACTTCTCTATACTGCTTGCATTAAAGTAGTGTAGCATGTTACTACTTTTGGTTATTCCTATTTTGCTGCATAGCCTGCCATTGTTGCTACAGTTGTTACCCTTACCTGCAATCCTAAATGTTTAGTATAGGATGCTAGTATTCCATCAGTGGCCCTACAGTCTTGTCCGTCGCCATGCTATACTACTGGGCCGTGATCACTTCGGGAGGTGATCACGGGCATATGCTATATAATTTATACTGTTACATTACTTATGATATTGTTCGGAGATGGGGGCTGAAGGGGCAGGTGGCTCCATCCCGGTAGAGGTGGGCCTGGGTTCCTGACGGCCCCCGACTGTTACTTTGTGGCGGAGCGACAGGGGAGGTTGAGACCACCTAGGAGAAAGGTGGGCCTGGCCCTGGTCAGCGTTCACGGATACTTAACACGCTTAAACAAGATCTGGGTATTTGATCTGAGTCTAGCCACTGGCCTATACGCACTAACCAACTACGCGGGAAGAGTTATGGGCACTCGACGTCATGGTATCATCCGAAGCCTTCGTGACGTCAGCGAGTGAGCGGCGCGCACCGGATTGGACTGGAACGCCTGCTAGGCTAGGTCTGCTTCCGGCCGCCCTCGCAACGTGCAGGTGTGCAATGGGCGATGGGCCCAGACCCCTGCGCCATAGGATTTAGACCGACGTGCTGACCTCTCTGTTGTGCCTAGGTAGGGCTGCGACGTGTTGATCTTCCGAGGTCGGGCATGACCCAGGAAAGTGTGTCCGGCCAAATGGGATCGAGCGTCTTGGGTTATGTGGTGCACCCCTCCAGGGAAGTTTATCTATTCGAATAGCCGTGATCTTCGGTAACAGGACGACTTGGAGTTGTACCTTGACCTTATGACAACTAGAACCAGATACTTAATAAAACACACCCTTCCAAGTGCCAGATATAACCCGGTGACCGCTCTCTAACAGGGCAACGAGGAGAGGATCGCCAGGTAGGATTATGCTATACGATGATACTTGGTGAACTTACCATCTACTCTCTTCTACATGCTGCAAGATGGAGGCTGCCAGAAGTGTAGTCTTCGACAGGACTAGCTATCCCCCCTCTTATTCTAGCATTCTGCAGTTCAGTCCATCGATATTGCCCCTTTACACAGATACCCATGCATATGTAGTGTAGATCCTTGCTTGGGAGTACTTTGGATGAGTACTCACGGTTGCTTTTCTCCCTCTTTTCCCCCTTTCCATTCTACCTGGTTATCGCAACCAAATGCTGGAGCCCAAGAGCCAGACACCACCATCGACGACGACTCCTACTACACCGGAGGTGCCTACTACTACGTGCAGCCCGCTGACGACGACTAGGAGTAGTTAGGAGGATCCCAGGCAGGAGGCCTGCACCTCTTTCGATCTATATCCCAGTTTGTGCTAGCCTTCTTAAGGCAAACTTGTTTAACTTATGTCTGTACTCAGATATTGTTGCTTCCGCTGACTCGTCTATGATCAAGCACTTGTATTCGAGCCCTCGAGGCCCCTGGCTTGTATTATGATGCTTGTATGACTTATTTATGTTTTAGAGTTGTGTTGCGATATCTTCCCATGAGTCCCTGATCTTGATCGTACACATTTGCGTGCATGATTAGTGTACGATTGAATCGGGGGCGTCACAAGTTGGTATCAAAGCCGACTGCCTGTAGGAATCCCCTTTCCAACTCCTTGGCCGAAGTCGAGTCTAGTCATTGAAATTTTTTTACTAACATGGATGTGCGGCTTACGGGCCCACATCGCCATTGGGTGGTAGTAGGATCTTTTATTCCTCGACCTTTACTCTGGGACTCTGAACTCTCTTCTATTCGGGTTAAATGATTTTGCTAAAATCTAACTTTAGGTTCTCGAAAATACTTCCTCCCGGAGAGCCCCTTCAGGCCAGATGATCGCCTGCTACACCAGAAGATTCTGAAGACACTCTTTGATGCTTTCCCGAGACCCTTGTGCCCTTCACCGTTGCGATCCCTAGCACCGATAAACATTATGGATAACTACATACTTTTGTCGTTCATACCTTCATCCCCAGTTGCCCTTGTTATTACAAGGTGCCCTCAAATACTCTCCGATGTTCCAACCATCCTTTATGCTTACTACACTGCAGTTCCTTGCCGCGTGAATACCCCTACGAATAATTCTTCACCCTTATCGAGGAACTGTTCATTTCTAGTTGATCATATGATCCACAAGGTACATTGATATACTATCCGGTCTTCCGGTAATTCTTTGCAAGCTGTTGCTGTGCAAATACTTGTCTGCTTGCATTATGGTTGCGTTCCATATGTGTAGCAATATTCATTAGTATCCCTTGTCATCGTCATTTTTAGCCTTTGATTTGATATGTGGTGAATGCTTGCAATCCTCAGTCGAAATCCTAGAATTCATCCTTCTGGATCAGACGTCATTTTAAACATGAACTGGTTCTCGACCAACCGAATTGCCGTCGGTTGTACCCCTAAGTCTACTGAACTTATCCATCCTTAATCACAGTGTTTGCTTCTGATCCCTTGATTTGGAAATCGCAATTCCTTTGCATTTGAGATTTGAATTAGTTAGTTATTCCCATAGTCTGATGCCTTTGCATTCCTTCTTCCTCTGATTGAGTACCGATACTCATGTTAGCTCCGTTATGGACCGCCAAACCCATTGCTGGGTTGTTATCCGATGGTATCATTCACATTCAAATCTTGTGAGTTCTTTCCCTGATACATAATGCTTTGACAACCATGCTCTACTTTCGAGCTTGTGTTAATTACTCCTAAAAATTTGTGGTATATGTTCCTAAGATGCCTCGATGGGTTGAACCAATGCCTTACCTAATCTATGTGAGCCCGAAAGATTTCACGGGCCATACTCATCTGGTATTTCACCAGGTAAAACTTTCAACACTATTGCCTTTATCAAAACGAGAAGTGAATGTAAGGTTTTGCATTGGAGAAGTGGGAGTCGACCTTGAACTTTGTGTTCATGCCCATGGATCCGATGTGGAATCTATCATGGAGGTTTCTTGTATTAATAATGGTCCCCTTGTTATAAGTTCATCTTGTATCTAAGATGGGCCTTTGCAACCGTGGTTCCGACCATGGTTGATCATTTTTTTCCTATTCTCGGACAAGTTGAAGTACTTGCCTTCTGCGGATAAATATGCCACTTCAACCTCTATTCTGATATGCCTTCGAGTATTACCCTCGGTATCTCGAGAATATCACGGAACTACATAACTTCTTATGAGTTCATCAACTATTAATTCTTACTGATTCCAATTTTCCTCGGGGTTCTGAGTGGTAAATCACTCGAGGACATCGATAAGTGAATTGAGTCCGCATCGTGATTAAACAACTATTGGTAATTTTCTTTAATTACGAGTTTGTACTCGATCACGTCATTTCTAGCCTGATCAGCTATATCATTATTGTGCTAAATTTTAACTGTGCTATCGATCCTTCTTTTCGAAGCACAAATTTTTGACGATGAGCTAACCTTACGTCGATCTTCCTCGCCATATCATTTCACCTTAAAAAACAAGCTTGATTTCGAGTTTGTGTCGTATCTGTGGCTCCAATAATTTTTTTGCTGCATCAATCCTTTTGCTTGATGCCGTCGCTGATCAATTGCTTCTTCGTGGATCCTCTCGACAACAAATTGTCTGATCATCATCAACATTTTGACTCCTTCCAGGATATCAATGGAATTCATGATGAGAAATACCATCCTTGCCCTCGATGATTTGTGTTGTCATCGACCACTTTAATGCCTCCCCTCAAACACAAACTTGTTCGTGTTCTGTGTTATACCTTGAGTTCCTTGCTATCCAGCATTTGTTCTTAATTACCTTGGAGTATCACCATCTTTTATGTCAAGAATGTCATGAGGATTACTCCACCTCTTAAGAATTCTTGGTACAGTGATACTTCTCACCATCACCATTCTTTCTTGGTCCCCGTGTTGTTTCTAATTTGAATGCCGGGAATTGAACTATGATGTGTGAATTCAAAACTTCTAGCAAATCTATTGCTTTGAAGTGAATGGTCGATAGCTTCATTCTAAGTCTTTTGGTTATCAAATCACCATTCTAACATTGATCATGCTACCTATGCCCATATCTCGGGTGCACCTTTCAACCAATGTTTACTCGTGGATGTTATCCTCGAGGATACATCATTATATATTTTGATCTAACCAATGTTATATCCTTGTTCACGTAATTGTGGAAATCCATCTTGTTGGAATTCTTTGTGAATTGTCGCTGAGTCTATCAGCCAACTCCTCACTCTCACCTTGGTTTAATGATGAACTCTTCTTTCAAAACTCGCTTCCATAGTTCATTCCCCGAGAATCATACAATGTCATCTCGACAATTTGTGTTGCACCTTTCCTTCTCAGGCCTCCTGACTCTGAGGTATCCTGACACCAATCGGATCTAAATCTCGGTCAGATATGATGGTTGGGACATATTTCCAAGAGTTATAACATTGGTCTCTACATAACCCGGTAAGGTGGTGTCTTTGCTTAGTACACCTGGCCGGAGGACCTATTGTTATAGTTTCCTTTTTCGCAAGGTTAGTTGTTCTTCCATGAGGAAATTGTAAGACCTATTCTACAAGTTGTTCCTGATGGATCCTTTGTGTATCCAAAGTCTGATCTTCACCTGAAGACCATGGCAATGCTATCTCGAAGCATGTCTATGGTACTCCGATTTTCAACAAGAACATTTGAAGCCCAATGCTAAATGTTTCCTGCTCAATTATCTAAACACCACTGTATGGGTAATGTCATGAAATTTCTCTCCCCTTACCTAAAGAGTTTTCTACTTTATACCCTGTCATGGATATCATGCTCTGCTTGTCCTTCCGAAGGATATACCCTTCAAATATGTGTTTAAACACATTTTCCTTTCCATTGTTCTGTTTAATCTGATAATCATATTTTCCTTTCCATTTGTTGGGTTAACGTTTCTTGTGCTCTATATGATCTAAGGAGTAATATTCTCCTGCTTATGTAAACACCTCGGTGTACAATTCTGCCAGCAAGACCCTGTTACTATTGTTGAGGACATTCCGGTAACCACCGATGGACGAGAACTTTGCCTATTGGTCCGCCTCGTTCAACGAGCATGAAGATGGTTCTCTTCGTCCCTCGCCCTTGGTACCGACGTTGTTGCCGACATAACTGACAGGCTATCCGCTGACATGTGTTGCCTACATGGTCATACAAGACGTCACCGCCCTTCCTACTTTTAACCCACATGGTGGGCCCATAACCCACAGTTCCACAGGATCGAAACCTGACTCTCCTATACACCCTGTTGTCGAAGTTATTCCTCGTGCTTGACTTCGTATGTGATTCACAGGCCACCTGCCTAGTGATCTATTCTGGTACCAGACGCAATACTTTCCATTGCTCTGAACCCCTGTCACATTTCGTATCAGGCAACGAACGATTGTCTATGCGCTTGAAACTTCTATTTTGCACCTTCTTACTTGCTCTCGATAATGTCTTAAGATTCAATTCGAGGGTTACTTCCCGCCAGCTTCCCTGATGTTATCTACTAGCTAAGCAAACATTGTAGCGGTCCGTTCTTCCGTAATACCCCCTTATCCTTTCGTAAGTATGATGGAGTTCTTGAAGAAAGGACGATATTTCATCATGATGCATTGATGCATAGGAATGAAGACATCAATGCTATGGATCGACCTCTTCGAGGAGAGCAACCTAGGCCGAGAAGACTCGTTAGAATTTCGTAACCAAATCTTTTCCCCATTAGTCCCACTATTGAATCTCGGGACGAGATTTCTTGTAGTGGAGAATTGTGACGCCCGGATAATTAAGCTACAGTGATCCCACACTAATGGTGCCATGTCACCATGGTTACTGCTGCTAATCTATCGTTAGATCAAAACCGGTCCAAAATTCAAATTCAAAGTTTGGTCAATAATAAATGTTTTCAAACATTAAAATAAAAATGTTCGGTTTGAACTAAATATTACACAGATAAATATGGTGTAGTAAACACATTTTTATAAAATGCCTAAATAATTTAAAATGATTTAAAACAGAAAAGTAAATAAATAAAAGAAAAGAAAATACAAAAGAGAAAAAACTAAACTAAGAAAAAAACAAAGAGGAAGCACCCCCCACTGGGCTCCGGCCCAGCTGGCCTGCCCAACTGGGCCAAGGCCCACCCCCACTCAATAACCCCCCACTCCTCCCGTACCCCGAACCCCACCGACACTTCCCCCCTCTCCCCCGATTGGATCGGGATCGAGGGAGGAGACCGCCGACGCCGCCGCCCGGATCGTCCATCGCCGCCCGGACCCCCTCGCCGGCCTGCTTCCGCTCCACCCCGTCGTCCTCGTCCTCCTCCCCAAGGCGCTCCCCACGCACCGTTGCCCCGTGCCCTACAGCCCCCCGTGAGCTTCGCCTCCTCTCTCCCTCGCGCCCGCGCGCTCGCTCACCACCAACCGCTCGCCCGCGCTGCGCCTAGATGCTGCTGTTGCTGCAGCCTCGCGCCGTCGTCGCCCTATCGCGTCGCACCGCGCGCCCGCCCGCAGCTTGCCCCGCACAGCCCGCCACTCCTCTGGCCACGCGCCCGCGCGCACGCGCTGCCGGCCGCGCGCCCTGCTCCCGCGACCGCCCCCGTCGCACCCTCGCTTGGACTCGCCCCTGGCTCCCCCTGCCACAGCTGCCCCGCTCCCTCCCCTCGCGCTCGCCCGCACCGACGCGGGCCCTGGTCGCCCGTCGCCCCGCACCGGCAACGCCTACCCGCGCCCAGCCTTGCCGCACCGGCCGTGCCACCCTGTCACCCCCTTCTGCCTGCGCCGCCGCCTGCCTCGCGCACGCGCTCGCACCGCGTGCTTGTCCCCCCCCCCCCCCGCACTCGGGCTTTCCCGCCTCTGCTCGCCCACAGGCCGCCCGCGCCGTCCGTGGCTCGCGCGTGGCCGCCCCTGCTTCCCCCTCGATGCGCTCGCCTCCCGCCTCGCTCGTCGCCATCCCTGGCCTCGCCCCCCCCACTGGCCGGCGTTCTGGCTGCAGGCGCCCACGCCGCGAGCTGCGTCCGGGGCGAGCCCCGTTCGGCCTCGGGCACGGGCACCACGCCAGCACCCGCTATGGCCTCTATGCCACTAACAGAGGGGCCCAGCCCCTGGAATGTTTATATAAAAAAAAGAACTAAAAAATAATAATAACGAATAAATAATAAAATTAATTAATTAATTAATTAATTAAAGAATTAATTGACTTAATTAATTTTGATTAATTAGACTAAGCAATTAACTAAACTAATTAAACTGTTAGTTAATTAATTAATCAGTCAATGACACTGGGGCCCACCCCTAATTAATCCTGATTAGGTTAATTAAAATTGGTTAACTAAAATGTGTCACTGACCAGTGGGACCCACTGGTCAGGTTGACCAGTCAACACCTGTTGACTACTGACGTCAGCATGACATCATGCTGATGTCATAAATCCAATTTTGAATTAAAATAATTAGATAAATGCTAAAAATGATTTAAATCTTTTAAAAGCAATATAAAATAAACCGTAGCTCGGATGGCAAAACTTTGTACATGAAAGTTGCTCAGAACGACGAGACGAATCTGAATACGCCGCTCGTTTGTCCGCCACGCATCGCTAGCATAGCAAACTCGCAACTTTCCCCCTCCGATTCATCTGTCCGAAAACGCGAAACACCGGGAATACTTTCCCGGATGTTACCCCCCTTCGCCGGTATCACCTACTACCGCGTTAGGGCATACCTACACCGTGTATTGCCTCGTTATGTTTTGTTATGCTTTGTTTGCTCCGTATTTACTGTTTCTTCCCCCTCTTCTTCTCCGGTAGACCCCGAGACCAGCGCTGATGCCACCGAATACGACTACGTCACCGACGACCCTTCTTCCTGTACAACAGAGCTTCCAGGCAAGCTCCCCCCCCCTTGATCACCAGATATCGCGTATTCTTCTCTATACTGCTTGCATTAAAGTAGTGTAGCATGTTACTGCTTTCGGTTAATCCTATTCTGCTGCATAGCCTGTCATTGTTGCTATAGTTGTTACCCTTACCTGCAATCCTAAATGCTTAGTATAGGATGCTAGTATTCCATCAGTGGCCCTACACTCTTGTCCGTCTGCCATGCTATACTACTGGGCCATGATCACTTCGGGAGGTGATCACGGGCATATGCTATATACTTTATACTGTTACATTACTTATGATACTATTCGGAGATGGGGGCTGAAGGGGCGGGTGGCTCCATCCCGGTAGAGGTGGGCCTGGGTTCCCGACGGCCCCCGACTGTTACTTTGTGGCGGAGCGACAGGGCAGGTTGAGACCACCTAGGAGAAAGGTGGGCCTGGCCCTGGTCGGCGTTCGCGGATACTTAACATGCTTAAACGTGATCTGGGTATTTGATCTGAGTCTGGCCACTGGCCTATACGCACTAACCAACTACGCGGGAACAGTTATGGGCACTCGACGTCGTGCTATCAGCCGAAGCCTTCGTGACTTCAGCGACTGAGCGGCGCGCGCCGGATTGGACTGGAACGCCTGCTAGGCTAGGTCTGCTTCCGGCCGCCCTCGCAACATGCAAGTGTGCAATGGGCAATGGGCCTAGACCCCTGCGCCATAGGATTTAGACCGGCGTGCTGACCTCTCTGTTGTGCCTAGGTAGGGTTGCGATGTGTTGATCTTCCGAGGCCGGGCATGACCCATGAAAGTGTGTCCGGCCAAATGGGATCGAGCGTGTTGGGTTATGTGGTGCACACCTACAGGGAAGTTTATCTATTCGAATAACTGTGATCTTCGGTAACAGGACGACTTGGAGTTGTACCTTGACCTTTATACAACTAGAACCGGATACTTAATAAAACACATCCTTCCAAGTGCCAGATATAACCCGGTGACCGCTCTCTAACAGGGCAACGAGGAGAGGATCGCCGGGTAGGATTATGCTATACGATGATACTTGGTGAACCTACCATCTACTCTCTTCTACATGCTGCAAGATGGAGGCTGCCAGAAGCATAGTCTTCGACAGGACTAGCTATCCCCCTATTATTCTGGCATTCTACAGTTCAGTCCATCGATATTGCCCCTTTACACAGATACCCATGCATATGTAGTGTAGATCCTTGCTTGCGAGTAATTTGGATGAGTACTCACGGTTGCTTTTCGCCCTCTTTTCCCCCTTTCCATTCTACCTAGTTATCGCAACCATATGCTGGAGCCCAGGAGCCAGACACCACCATCGACGACGACTCCTACTACACCAGAGGTGCCTACTACTACGTGCAGCCCGCTGACGACGACCAGGAGTAGTTAGGAGGATCCCAGGCAGGAGGCCTATGCCTCTTTAGATCTGTATCCCAGTTTGTGCTAGCCTTCTTAGGGCAAACTTGTTTAACTTATGTCTGTACTCAGATATTGTTGCTTCCGCTGACTCGTCTATGATCGAGCACTTGTATTCGAGCCCTCGAGGCCCCTGGCTTGTATTATGATGCTTGTATGACTTATTTATGTTTTAGAGTTGTGTTTTGATATCTTCCTGTGAGTCCCTGATCTTGATCGTACACGTTTGCGTGCATGATTAGTGTACGATTGAATCGGGGGCGTCATAGCCAGGATGATGAAGATGGCCACCGGTGATGATTCCCCCTCCAGCCGGGTGCCGGCAAAGGGTCTAGATTGGTTTTCGGTGGCTACAGAGCCTTGCGGTGGCGGAACTTCTGATCTAGGTTAACCCCGAAGCGTTTTGGAATATTTGGGAGTTTATAGTGCAAAGAGGGGGTGCGGGAGGCCACCGAGGTGGGCACAACTCACCTGGGCGCGCCAGGGCCCCCTGGTGCGCCCTGGTGGGTTGTGCCTCCCTCAGGACACCCCCAGGTGCTGCTCTGGCCCATCTTGGGTGTTCTGGTCCATAAAAAATCTCCAAAAAGTTTCGCGGTGTTTGGACTCCGTTTGATATTGATTTTCTGCGATGTAAAAAACATACAAAAAACGGCAACTGGCACTTGGCACTATGTCAATAGGTTAGTCCTGAAAAATGATGTAAAATGACTATAAAATGATTATAAAGCATCCAAGAATGATAATATAACAGCATGGAACAATAAAAAATTATAGATACGTTGGAGACGTGTCAAAGACCTAGAGGTCCGCTCTGCAATCGACGTGATGCACGTGAGGAAGAATCTTTGCGTGACCCTGCTTGGCTTCTTGGTCATACCAGCTATACTCTTACCAAAGAAGAGAAGGAAATCTTCTTTGAATGCTTGCTCAGTATGAAGGTATCGTCTGGCTTCTCGTCGAATATAAAGGGAATAATAAATATGGCAGAGAAAAAGTTCCAGAACCTAAAGCCTCATGACTGCAACGTGATTATGACGCAACTGCATCCGGTTGCATTGAGGGGGCTTCTACCGGAAAATGTTTGATTAGCCATTGTGAAGCTATGTGCATTCCTCAATGCAATCTCTCAGAAGGTAATCGATCCAGAAATCATACCAAGGTTAGAGAATGATTTGGTGCAATGTCTTGTCAGTTTCGAGTTGGTGTTCCCACCATCCTTCTTCAACATCATAACGCACGTCCTAGTTCACCTATGCGAAGAGATTAACGTTCTGGTCCTGTATTTCTACACAATATATTCCCCTTTGAGAGGTTCATGGGAGTCTTAAAGAAATATGTTCATAACCGTGCTAGGCCAGAAGGAAGCATCTCCAAGGGCCAAGAACGTTGGCATGGTGATACGTCTCCAACGTATCTATAATTTTGTATTGTTCCACGCTATTATATTATCTGCTTTGGATTTTTAATGGGCTTTAATATGCTCTTTTATATTATTTTTTGGGACTAACCTATTAACCGAAGGCCCAGTGCAAATTGCTGTTTTTTGCCTATTTCAGTGTTTCGCAGAGAAGGAATATCAAACGGAATCCAAACGGAACGAAACCTTCGCGAGGATCTTTCTTGGAACAAACGCAATCTAGGAGACTTGGAGTGGAAGTCAGAGACGCAACGAGGCGTCCACGAGGCAGGAGGGCGCGCCCAGGGAGTAGGCGCGTCCCCCACCCTCGTGGGCCCCTCGTAGCTCCATCGACCTACTTCTTTCGCCTATGTATACTCTTATACCCTGAAAACATCCAGGGGAGCCATGAAACCACTTTTCCACCGCCGCGACCTTCTGTACCCATGAGATCCCATCTTGGGGCCTTTTCCGGCAATCTGCCGGAGGGGGATTCGATCACGGAGGGCTTCTACATCAACACCATAGCCTCTCCGATGATGTGTGAGTAGTTTACCACAGACCTTCGGGTCCATAGTTATTAGCTAGATGGCTTCTTCTCTATCTTTGGTTCTCAATACAAAGTTCTCCTCGATGTTCTTGGAGATCTATTCGATGTAATACTCTTTTGCGGTCTGTTTGCCGAGATCCAATGAATTGTGGGTTTATGAACTTGATTATCTATGAATATTATTTGGTTCTTCTCTGAATTCTTATATGCATGATTTGATATCTTTGCAAGTCTCTTCAAATTATCGGTTTAGTTTGGCCTACTAGATTGATCTTTCTTGCAATGGGAGAAGTGCTTAGCTTTGGGTTCAATCTTGTGGTGGTCGATCCCAGTGACAGAAGGGTAACCAACATGTATTGTATTGTTGCCATCGAGGATAAAAAGATGGGGTTTATATCATATTGCTTGAGTTTATCCCTCTACATCATGTCATCTTGCTTATAGAGTTACTCCGTTCTTATGAACTTAATACTCTAGATGCATGCTGGATAGCGGTCGATGTGTGGAGTAATAGTAGTAGATGCAGAATCGTTTCGGTCTACTCGACACGGACATGATGCCTATATTCATGATCACTGCCTTAGATATCATCATAACTATGCACTTTTCTATCAATTGCTCGACAGTAATTTGTTCACCCACCGTAATACATGCTATCATGAGAGAAGCCACTAGTGAAACCTATGGCCCCCGGGTCTACTTTACATCATATAAGTTTCCGATCTATAATTTTAGTTTACTATTTAATTTGCAATCTTTATTTTCCAATCTATACAACAAAAATACCAAAAATATTTATCTTATTATCTTTATCAGATCTCACTTTTGCAAGTGGCTGTGAAGGGATTGACAACCCCTTTATCGCGTTCGTTGCAAGGTTCTTGATTGTTTGTGCAGGTACTAGGTGACTCGCGTGTAGTCTCCTACTGGATTGATAGCTTGGTTCTCAAAAACTGAGGGAAATACTTACGCTACTTTGCTGCATCACCCTTTCCTCTTCAAGGGAAAACCAACGCATGCTCAAGAGGTAGCAAGAAGGATTTCTGGCGCCGTTGTCGGGGAGATCTACGCTCAAGTCAAGACATACCAAGTACCCATCACAAACTCTTATCCCTCGCATTACATTATTTGCCATTCGCCTCTCGTTTTCCTTTCCCCCACTTCACCTTTGCTGTTTTATTCGCCCTTTTTCGTTCGCCTCTTTTCAATTTCTTCTTGTTTGCTTGTGTGTTGGATTGATTTCTTGTCACGATGGCTCAAGATTATACTAAATTGTGTGACTTTTCCAATACCAACAATAATGATTTTATTAGCACTCCGATTGCTCCTACTACCGATGTTGAATCTTGTGAAATCAATACCGCTTTGTTGAATCTTGTTATGAAAGATCAATTTTCTGGCCTTCCTAGTGAAGATGTCGCTACACATCTAAAGAACTTCGTTGATTTGTGTGGTATGCAAAAGAAGAAAGATGTGGATAATGATATTGTTAAATTGAAGCTATTTCCGTTTTAGAGATCATGCTAAAACTTGGTTCTCTTCTTTGCCTAAAAATAGTATTGATTCATGGAATAAGTGCAAAGATGCTTTTATCTCTAAGTATTTTCCTCCCACTAAGATCATCTCTCTTAGAAATGATATTATGAATTTTAAGCAACTTGAGCATGAGCATGTTGCACAAGCTTGGGAGAGCATGAATTTAATGATATGTAATTGCCCAACACATGGTTTGAATTTATGGATGATTATACAAAAAAATTAGGCGGGATTGAATTTTGCTTCTAGAAATCTTTTAGATTCGGCCGCGGGAGGCACTTTTATGGAAATCACTTTAGGAGAAGCTACTAAACTCCTAGACAATATTATGGTTAATTATTCTCAATGGCACACCGAAAGATCCACTAGTAAAAAAGTACATGCTATTGAAGAGATTAATGTTTTGAGTGGAAAGATGGATGAACTTATGAAATTGTTTGCTAATAAAAGTGTTCTTATGATCCTATTGATATGCCATTGTCCACTTAGATTGAGAAAAATAATGAATCTATGGATGTGAATTTTCTTGGCACGAACAATTTTGGTAACAACGCGTATAGAGGAAATTTTAATTCTAGGCCGTTTCCTAGTAATTCCTCTAATAATTATGGTAATTCCTACAACAATTCTTATGGAAATTTTAATAAGATGCCCTCTGATTTTGAGACTAGTGTTAAAGAATTTATGAATTCGCAAAAGAATTTCAATGCTTTGCTTGAAGAAAATTGCCTAAGATTGATGAGTTGGCTAGGAACGTGGATAGAATTTCTCTTGATGTTGATTCTTTGAAACTTAGATCTATTCCACCTAAGCATGACATCAATGAGTCTCTCAAAGCCATGAGAATTTCCATTGATGAGTACAAAGAAAGAACCTCTAGGATGCGTGCTAGAAAAGATTGCTTTGTTAAAGCGTGTTCTTCTAGTTTTCGTGATAATAATAATGAAGATCTAAAAGTGATTGATGTGACTCCTATTAAATCTTTGTTTTCCAATATGAATCTTGATAAATATGGGACTGGAGATGAGTCAACTTTAGTTAAAAGGCGTCCCAATGATTCAGAGTTTTTAGATCTTGATGCAAAAATTGGTAAAAGTGGGATTGAAGAGGTCAAAACTTTACATAGCAATGAACCCACTATTTTGGATTTCAAGGATTTTAATTATGATAATTGTTCTTTGATAGATTGTATTTCCTTGTTGCAATCCGTGTTAAATTCTCATCGTGCTTATGATCAAAATAAAGCTTTTACCAAACACATCGTTGAGGCTTTAATGCAATCCCATGAAGAAAAGCTTGAACTAGAAGTTTCAATCCCTAGAAAACTTTATGATGAGAAAGAACCTAATATTAAAATTAAGATTAAAGATTATGAATGCTATGCTTTATGTGATTTGGGTGCAAGTGTTTCCACGATTCCAAAAACTTTGTGTGATGTGCTAGGTTTCCGTGAATTTGATGATTGTTCTTTAAATTCGCATCTTGCGGATTCCACCATTAAGAAACCTATGGGAAGGATTAATGATATTATTATTGTTGCAAATAGGAATTATGTGCCCATAGATTTCATTGTTCTTGATATAGATTGCAATCTTACATGCCCTATTATTCTTGGCAGACCTTTCCTTAGAATGATTGGTGCAATTATTGATATGAAAGAAGGAAATATTAGATTCCAATTTCCATTAAGGAAAGGCATGGAACACTTTCCTAGGAATAAAATCAAATTGCCTTATGAATCTACTATGAGAGCCACGTATAGACTGCATACCAAAGATGACAATACCTAGATCTATTCTTGTTTTTATGCCTAGCTAGGGGCGTTAAACGATAGCGCTTGTTGGGAGGCAACCCAATTTTATTTATGTTCCTTCCTTTTTGTTCCTGTTTAGTAATAAATAATTCATCTAGCTTCTGTTTAGATGTGGTTTTATGTTTTAATTAGTTTTTTTGCCAAGTAGAACCTTTGGGAAGACTTGGGTGAAGTCTTTGCGATCTTGCTGTAAAAAACAGAAACTTTTGCGCTCACGAGATTAGATGCCTTTTTTACTGGAGAGTGATTTTAGGTTGATTCTTTTTGAAGATTATTAATAGACAAATTCCTCACGTCACCAGTTTATTTCAGAATTGTTGTAGTTACAGAAGTATACGTTTGATTCAGATTGCTACAGACTGTTCTATTTTTGACAGATTCTGTTTTTCGTGTGTTGTTTGCTTATTTTGATGAATCTATGGCTAGTATCGGGGGGTATGAACCATAGAGAAGTTGGAATACAGTAGGTTTAACACCAATATAAATAAAGAATGAGTTCATTACAGTACCTTAAAGTGGAGATTTGTTTTCTTATACTAACGGAGCTCATGAGATTTTCTGTTTAAGTTTTGTGTTGTGAAGTTTTCAAGTTTTTGGGTAAAGATTTGATGGATTTTGGAATAAGTAGTGGCAAGGGCCTAAGCTTGGGGATGCCTAAGGCACCCCAAGGTAAAATTCAAGGACAACCAAAAGCCTAAGCTTTGGAATGCCCCCTCTTTCGTCTTCGTCTATCGGTAACTTTACTTGAGGCTATATTTTTATTCACCACATGATATGTGTTTTGCTTGGAGCATCCTGTATGATTTGAGTCTTTGGTTTTTAGTTTACCACAATCATCCTTGCTGCACACACCTTTTTGGAGAAACACATATGAATCAGAATTTATTGCAATACTCTATGTGCTTCACTTATATCTTTTGAGCTAGATAATTTTGCTCTAGTGCTTCCCTTATACCTTTTTAGAGCACGGTGGTGGTTTTATTTTATAGAAATTATTTATCTCTCATGCTTCACTTATATTATTTTGAGAGTCTTTTAGAACAGCATGGTAATTTTCTTTGGCTATAAAATTATTCCTAATATGATAGGCATCCAAGATGGGTATAACAAAAACTTTCATATAGAGTGCATTAAACACTATGAGAAGTTTGATACTTGATAATTGTTTTGAGATATAAAGATGGTGATATTAGAGTCGTGCTAGTTGAGTAATTTTGGAATTGAGAAATACTTGTGTTGAGGTTTGCAAGTCCTGTAGCATGCACGTATGGTAAACGTTGTGTGACAAATTTCAAGCATGAGGTGTTCTTTGATTGCTTTCCTTATGAGTGGAGGTCGGGGACGAGCAATGGTCTTTTCCTACCAATCTATCCCCCTAGGAGCATGCGTGTAGTGCCTGGTTTTGATGACTTGTAGATTTTTGCAATAAGTATGTGAGTTATTTATGACTAATGTTGAGTCCATGGATTATACGCAATCTCACCCTTCCATAATTGCTAGCCTCTTCGGTACCGTGCATTGCCCTTTCTCACCTCGAGAGTTGGTGCAAACTTCGCCGGTGCATCCAAACCCCGTGATATGATACGCTCTATCACACATAAGCCTCCTTACATCTTCCTCAAAACAGCCACCATACCTACCTATTATGGCATTTCCATAGCCATTCCGAGATATATTGCCATGCAACTTTCCATCGTTCTGTTTATTATGACACGCTCCATCATTGTCATATTGCTTTGCATGATCATGTAGTTGACATTGTATTTGTGGCAAAGCCACCTTCATAATTATTTAATACATGGCACTCATGATTCATTGCACATCCCGGTACACCGCCAGAGGCATTCACATAGTCATATTTTGTTCTAAGTATCGAGTTGTAATTCTTGAGTTGTAAGTAAATAAAAGTGTGATTATCTTCATTATTAGAGCACTGTCCCATGTGAGGAATGGATGACGGAGACTATGATTCCCCCACAAGTCGGGATGAGACTCCGGACGAAAAATAAATTAATAAGAAAAAAGAGGCCATAAAAAAAGAGAAGGCCCAAACAAGAAAAATGAGAGAAAAAGAGAGAAGGGGCAATGTTACTATCCCTTTTCCACACTTGTGCTTCAAAGTAGCACCATGATCTTCATGATAGAGAGTCTCTTATTTTGTCACTTTCATATACTAGTGGGAATTTTTCATTATAGAACTTGGCTTGTATATTCCAATGATGGGATTCCTCAAAATGCCCTAGGTCTTCGTGAGCAAGCAAGTTGGATGCACAACCACTTAGTTTCTTTTGTTGAGCTTTCATATATTTATAGCTCTAGTGCATCCGTTGCTTGGCAATCCCTACACCTTGCATTGACATCAATTGATGGGCATCTCCATAGCCCATTGATTAGCCGCGTCAATGTGAGACTTTCTCCTTTTTGTCTTCTCCACACAACCTCCATCATCATATTCTATTCCACCCATAGTGCTATGTCCATGGCTCACGCTCATATATTGCGTGAAAGTTGAAAAAGTTTGAAAAACCTAAGTATGAAACAATTGCTTGGCTTGTCATCGGGGTTGTGCATGATGGGAGCTTTTTGTGTGACGAAAATGAAGCATGGCCAAACTATATGATTTTGTAGGGATGATCTTTCTTTGGCTATGTTATTTTGATAAGACATAATTGCTTGGTTAGCATGCTTGAAGTATTATTATTTTTATGTCAATATTAAACTTTTGGCTTGAATCTTTTGGATCTAAACATTCATGCCACAATAAAGAGAATTACATTGAAAATTATGTTAGGTAGCATTCCACATCAAAAATTCTGTTTTTATCATTTACCTACTCGAGGACGAGAAGGAATTAAGCTTGCGGATGCTTGATACGTCTCCAACGTATCTATAATTTTTGATTGTTCCATGCTATTATATTATCTGTTTTGGATGTTTAATGGGCTCTAATATGCTCTTTTATATTATTTTTCGGGACAAACCTATTAACCGAAGGCCCAGTGCAAATTGCTGTTTTTTTGCCTATTCCAGTGTTTCGCAGAAAAGGAATATCAAACGGAATCCAAATAGAACGAAACCTTCGTGAGGATCTTTCTTGGAACAAACGCAATCCAGGAGACTTGGAGTGGAAGTCAAAGACGCAACGAGGCGTCCACAAGGCAGGAGGGCGCGCCCAGGGGGAGTAGGCGCGCCCCCACCCTCGTGGGGCCCTTGTAGCTCCATCGACCTACTTCTTTCGCCTATATATACTCTTATACCCTGAAAACATCCAGGGGGGCCACGAAACCACTTTTCCACCGCCGCAACCTTCTGTACCCGTGAGATCCCATCTTGGGGCCTTTTCCGGCAATCTGCCGGAGGGGATTCGATCACGGAGGGCTTCTACATCAACACCATAGCCTCTCCAATGATGTGTGAGTAGTTTACCACAGACCTTCGGGTCCATAGTTATTAGCTAGATGGCTTCTTCTCTCTCTTTGGTTCTCAATACAAAGTTCTCCTCGATGTTCTTTGATACGTCTCCAACGTATCTATAATTTTTGATTGTTCCATGCTATTATATATTCTGTTTTGGATGTTTATGGGCTTATTTATACACTTTTATATTATTTTTGGGACTAACCTATTAACCGGAGGCCCATCCCAAATTCTTGTTTTCTTGCCTATTTCAGTGTTTCGAAGAAAAGGAATATCAAACGGAGTCCAAACGGAATGAAACCTTTGGGAGAGTTATTTTTGGAACGGAAGCAATCCAGGAGACTTGGACTAGACGTCAGGGAAGCTTCGAGGTGGCCACGAGGCAGGGAGGCGCGCCGGCCCCCCTGGGGGCGCCCCCCACCCTCGTGGCTCCCCTGACCGACTTCTTTTGCCTATATATATCCATATACCCTAAAACCATCGGGGAACAGAATAGATCAGGAGTTCCGCCGCCGCAAGCCTCTGTAGCCACCAAAAACCAATCGGGACCCTGTTTTGGCACCCTGCCGGAGAGGGAACCCTCACCGGTGGCCATCTTCATCATCCCGGCGCTCTCCATGACGAGGAGGGAGTAGTTCACCGTCGGGGCTGAGGGTATGTACCAGTAGCTATGTGTTTGATCTCTCTCTCTCATGTTCTTGATTTGGCACGATCTTGATGTATCGCGAGCTTTGCTATTATAGTTGGATCTTATGATGTTTCTCCCCCTCTACTCTCTTGTAATGGATTCAGTTTTCCCTTTGAAGTTATCTTATCGGATTGAGTCTTTAAGGATTTGAGAACACTTGATGTATGTCTTGCCATGCTTATCCGTGGTGACAATGGGATATTCACGTGATCCACTTGATGTATGTTTTGGTGATCAACTTGCGGGTTCCGCTCATGAACTTATGCATAGGGGTTGGCACACGTTTTCGTCTTGACTCTCCGGTAGAAACTTTGGGGCACTCCTTGAAGTACTTTGTGTTGGTTTGAATAGATGAATCTAAGATTGTGTGACGCATATCGTATAATCATACCCACAGATACTTGAGGTGACTTTGGAGTATCTAGGTGACATTAGGGTTTTGGTTGATTTGTATCTTAAGGTGTTATTCTAGTACGAACTCTATGATAGATCGAACGGAAAGAATAGCTTCATGTTATTTTACTACGGACTCTTGAATAGATCGATCAGAAAGGATAACTTTGAGGTGGTTTCGTACCCTACCATAATCTCTTCGTTTGTTCTCCTCTATTAGTGACTTTGGAGTGACTCTTGTTGCATGTTGAGGGATAGTTATATGATCCAATTATGTTATTATTGTTGAGAGAACTTGCAGTAGTGAAAGTATGAACCCTAGGCCTTGTTTCCTAGCATTGCAATACCGTATACGTTCACTTTTATCATTAGTTACCTTGCTGTTTTTATATTTTCAGATTACAAAAACCTATATCTACCATCCATATTGCACTTGTATCACCATCTCTTCGCCAAACTAGTGCACCTATACAATTTACCATTGTATTGGGTGTGTTGGGGACACAAGAGACTCATTGTTATTTGGTTGCAGGGTTGCTTGAGACAGACCATCTTCATCCGTCTAACCCCCACCGTGCGCCATTGCTATTTTTGAATTTTGAATTTGGATCTGGATCGCGATTTTTTTGCCCTTTTTTTTGCTCGTTTTTTTGCACGATATTTTTTCAAATTATGTTCTTGTTTTTGGATCTTGTACGTTCTTTTGCTGGAGAGGAGTTCGTCGGAGAGGACGGCCGAGGAGAGACCATGAGGAGGAGAGGAGGGAGGAGGAGGAGGTCACCGGAGAGGAGGGAGGAGGAGATCAGCAGAGAGGAGGGAGGAGAAGATCATCGGAGAGGAGATCACCGGAGAGGAGGGAGGAGGGGATCACCGAAGAGGAGGGAGGAGGAGCTCACCAGAGAGGAGGGAGGAGAAACCGTGAGGGGAGGGGAGGAGAGGAGGGAGGAGGAGGTCGCCGGAGAGGAGGAGGAGGAGGAGGTCGTCGGAGAGGAGGAGGGAAGTATGGTGGAGGAGAGGAGGGGAGATGGAGTGGATGAGAGGAGGAGATGGAGTGGAGGAGAGGTGGAGTGGAGGAGAAAAATGAAGAGGTAAGGAGGAGAGGACCCCGCCCAGCCATATATACGGCATAGTAATGGCGCACCGTGGGCAGGTGCGCCATTACTAACTTTTTTTTATATTTATTTTGAATTTTGAAGGCGGGAAGATAGTAATGGCGCACCCAAGGTGCGCCATTACTAACTTTTTTTTATTTTTTTGATAAATTTTGAATTTTCAAGGCGGGAAGATAGTAATGGCGCACCATGGGCAGGTGCGCCATTACTGAGTTTGATTTTTTTTGCCTCTCGAGATCTTGAAAGCCCCGTAACTTTTTTCTATTAGGTTTTGAGGATTCTAAAAATCTTCAATGGGGTTCCCCCAGTTGAATTCAGATATAACTTTTCGAGTAGATGATTTTTCATATTAAAAAACTTTTTCATCGGCGTTCGTATGCAAAAGTTATGCCCATTTTACAAATTCTCGAGAGATTTTGCAAAAAAGTCGAAAATTCATGTTTGTAAATTTTGCTAAAAACTAGACCACATATCACATGGGAATCTTATTTTCTTTTATTTTTTTGACATTTCGATCATTTTATTTTATTTTATTTTTGAAACTAAAAAGGCGGTCCACGGGGGGGGGGGGGGGTGCATTTGGTGAATTTTTTGTAAGACTCAGAAAGTTAGTAATGGCGCACCACCTAAGAATGTGCCATTAGTAACCAGGGTTACTAATGGCGCACCTGGTGTGTGGTGCGCCATTACTAGTTTTGAAAAAAATATAAAAAAACATGTTAGTAGTGGCGCACCAATTGATAGTGCGCTATTACTAGTTAAAACTAGTAATGGCGCACTATCCCTTGGTGCGCCACTGCTAACAATTTTTTTTAAACTAGTAATGGCGCACCGCACACCAGGTGCGCCATTAGTAATGTGGCCAATAATGGCGCACCACATACATGGTGCACCATTAATGTCCATATTAGCTATAGCCGTTTTCCTAGTAGTGAACTGTACTATATGGTATGACACCACATGCTTCAGAATGGATTATGGACAGTGGATGCACTAATCACATGACTGGTGATCGAAGTCTTCTCATGGACTCAACCTTACGTCCATCTGACAAGAGTCACATCACATTTGCTGACGCTGGTAAAAGCAAGGTATTGGGTCTAGGTAGAGTTGCAATCTCAAAGGGTTAGCACATGGATAAAGTGATGCTTGTTGAATCCCTTGGTTTCAACTTAATGTCGGTCACAATGCTTTGTGACTTGAACATGATTGTGATATTTGGAATCTGACAAGTCTCTAGTCTTTGAAGGGTACCGGAAAGATGATCTATATATGGTAGATTTCTCAGTTAGCTGAATGTCTTCTAGCAAAAGCTTCAGAGTGCTGGCTCTGGCATCGGAGGTTAGGTCATGCTGGCATGAGGAACCTGTACACTCTCGCGAAGAAGAAACACGTCATAGGCATCGAGGGCGTCAAGTTCAAGAAAGATCATCTGTGTGGTGCCTGCGAAGCTGGAAAGATGACTAGGGCCAAGCATCCCTCGAAGACAATCATGACGACATCTCAACCCTTCGAGCTGCTACACATGGACTTATTTGGCCCTACTCACTACTCTACTCTTACTACCACTGCTTGCCTTTATGGCTTCGTCATTGTTGATGATTATTCAAGATATACATGGGTGCATATAATCCTTTACAAGAATGAAGTGCAGCATGTCTTCAGACGCTTCGCTAATCGTGCCATGACGAACTATGGCATCAAGATCAAGCACATCAGAAGTGACAACGGCACAGAGTTGAAGAACACAGGCCTTGACACTTATCTTGATATGCTGGGTATCACTCATGAGTTCTCTGCTCCATACACACCTCAGCAGAATGGCATCGTGGAGCGCAAGAACAGGACACTCATTGAGATGGCTCAGACGATGCTTAACGAATACAAGACACCAAGGAAGTTCTGGCCTGAAGCCATTGATACTGATGCCATGTCATCAACCGTGTTTATCTTCACAAGCTTCTGAAGAAGACAACCTATGAGCTCCTAACTGGTAAGAAGCCAAATGTAAGCTACTTCAGAGTATTTGGTGCTAGGTGCTGGATCAAGGATCCACATCACACTTCAAAATTTGCACCGAAATCACATGAAGGTTTTATGCTTGGTTACGGAAAGGATTCGCACTCCTATAGAGTCTTCAACCTGTTTCACTATAAAGTGGTTGAAACTGTAGATGTGCGGTTCGATGAGACTAACGGCTCGCAAAGAGAGCACCTGCCAAATGTGCTAGATGAAGTTCCACCTAGTGAATCCATCAAGCTCATGGGAACTGGAGAAATCATACTGTCTGAAGCACAGGCTGAAGAGGAACTTATCATTTCTGCACCTAATCAACCTGAAGACAATGCTCAGTCTGAAGTCAATGCACAAAACGAAGACAATGATCAGCAAGAGCAAAATCTTCATCCAGTTCATCCTCGTGTTGCAAATGAAGTATAGATTGAGAAGATAATTGATAGTATCAATGCACCTAGTCCACTCACTTGTTCAAGAGCAATGCAACTGGCAAATTTCTGTGGGCACTTTGCATTTGTCTCTATATCTGAATCCAAGAAATTTGCTGAAGCATTCATGGAACCTGAATGGATTCAAGCTATGCAGGAAGAGCTTCAACAATTTGAGCTGAACAATGTATGGGAATTGGTGAAGCATCCTGATCCTCGTAAGCACAATGTCATTGGCACCAAATGGATATATCGCAACAAGCAAGATGAGCATGGTCAAGTTGTTAGAAACAAGGCTCGTCTCGTTTCTCAAGGATACACTCAAGTTAAAGGGATTGACTTCAATGAAACATTTGCTCATGTAGCTAGGCTTGAAGCCATTCGCATACTACTAGCCTATGCAAATCATCACAACATCCTTCTGTATCAAATGGATGTGAAGAGTGCCTTCCTCAATGGCAAGATTGAAGAAGAAGTGTATGTTGCACAACCACCTAGATTTGAAGATCCAAAACATCCTGATATGGTGTACAAGCTAAACAAGGCACTGTATGGCCTCAAACAAGCCCCTCGTGCTTGGTATGACACACTCAAAGACTTCCTGAAGAGCAAAGGCTTCAAACCTGGTTCTCTAGATCCTACACTCCTCACGAAGACATATGATGGAGAACTGTTTGTGTGCCAAATCTATGTGGATAACATTATCTTCGGCAGCACTAACCAGAAATACAATGATGAGTTTGGGCACATGATGCAAGAGCAATATCAGATGTCCATGACGGGTGAGCTAAAGTTCTTCCTAGGTCTTCAAATTTGTCAGCAAAGCAACGACATCTTCATATCTCAAGAGAAATACCTCAAAGACTGCCTGAAGAAGTTTGGAATGCAAGACTGCAAAGGTTACACGACGCCAATGCCAACCAAAAGTCATCTGGATCCTGACGCCAATGGTAAAGAGTTCGATCAAAAGGTATACTGCTCCATGATTGGTTCTTTACTTTATTTATGTGCATCTAGGCCAGATATCATACTTAGTGTTTGCATGTGTGCCCGATTCCAAGCGGCACTAAAGGAATCGCATCACTTAGCTGTGAAGCGAATTCTTCGATATTTGGCTTACACCCCAACATTAGGATTATGGTATCCAAAGGGCTCAGAGTTTGATCTAGTTGGATTCTCGGATGCTGATTATGCTGGTGACAAGGTGGATCGCAAGTCTACATCAGGCACATGTCACTTTCTGGGACGATCACTTGTCTGTTGGTCTTCAAAGAAGCAGAACTGTGTGTCTCTCTCCACTGCTGAATCTGAATACATTGCTGCTGGATCTTGCTGCGCTCAGCTTCTATGGATGAATCAAACTCTTAAGGACTATGGCATCCATCTGAAGCAAGTACCACTCTACTGCGACAATGAAAGTGCCATCAAGATTGCCAACAACCCAGGTCAGTACTCGAAGAGAAAGCACATTGAAATTCATCATCACTTTCTCAGAGATCATGTCATGAAGGAAGATATTGATATCATTCACGTCAACACTGAAGAGCAATTGGCAGATATCTTCACAAAGCCCTTGGATGAGAAAAGGTTTTGCAAGTTGCAGTGTGAGCTAAATATATTAGAATCCTCAAATGTCCTGTAATTGGACACACATCCTGACACTTATGCATGTTAGTGACTTAGATGTGCAACACATGAAGTAACGTATATCTTCAATCAATGAAGACATACACTCTAAGTGTGAACACATTAATGCGGAATTTGACTTTGGAGTGCCACGATAATTGTGCGTCGTGTCTGGGTCTAATACTTCCAATACGGTGGGTAACGCCACCACCCAATCCTTGTGTGAAGTGTTTCATTGGGAGTCTCATTTGCAAAGTCTTCTCATTTGATTTGTCTTCAACTTTGATTTGACTTTTGTTTTATCTTCACAATGTTAATTTGGTCTTACTTAGATATATGTACATATATTTGTGTTCTGCCCTCTACAACATTCACTTATAGCTATGTCTTCTTACTTAAATCTTTTGACCTAAGTGAATGTGAACGGACCCTAACCTCTTCTATGCTTCTATCTCAAATTCTATCTATCCAAATCATATGTATTCTATTGAAACTGTCAAATGTCTTCTCTGCGTCCTTGTCAGCAGAAGATAAAGAGACAAGCATTTAATCTATTTTAAATGCTATATCCTTATTGCCTGAAACCCGAAGAAGCCGGAACGACCACCCAACAGTCCAGGCGTGCGTGGGAACATGGAACAACTTTCGATGTGTTGCATATTTGCCACGTGTTCATCAGATGTGAACCGCAAGGGGCACCTGCGTAATTACGCTGTGCCGTCTCTTTCCTTATAAATACACATCACATCGTGGTCAAAATCTTTCTTCCACCTCTCCACCTCGCACAAACCCTAGCGCCACCGCTAGCTCTCGACGACGCTGGCGACAAAGCGCTTAGCTGCCGCAACCTCATGAACGTCGTCCTCACGCCGGCCGCAGACCTCGTCTTCTCCGCCGCCGCCATAGGTGTCTTCCGTCGCCGAGTTAGGGCATGGAAGATCGAACTACTCGGCCTCCTCTCTACTCCGTCTAGTAGTTCTTCGTGTGGTAATTAAAGCTTACTTTTACTGCCTTTTTGATCCGATAGATTCATCCTTCTCAACCAAAAGTTGTTTCTGTGCCTACAAATTTGGATCTATCCTGTTCTGCATCTCATAACATGCCTAGTATATTCACTTATGCTTCACACGTAGTTAGATTCCTCACTTGTACCTATTCTTGGTTTCGTACAAATCTGGAACCAACTCTCAACATATAAGTGAATGTCTTCGCGCTATGAGGTCAATGTCTTCAAACTGATTTATCTTCAAAATCTTCTGAGAATGCATATGACCTCTTCCCCTTCCCTCGCATCTCTAATGTTGTCACAGGTACATGTCCGTGGGATAATCCCTTGGTTCTCATAGTCTGCATTCATTTGCAGAGTTCTTACAGCGTCTCATCAATTCTCCTGAAGCCAGTTCCTGTCTGACCAGCAGACGGAAGCCTTTGCAAGTTCTGAAGCCATTCAGTTTGAACTTCATGGCCACTGAAAAGTCAGCTAGAAAGGGCGGCAGACAATGCCGTGGGAATACATCCAAAGATTTGCCACCAGATCTCTATGAGTTATACAAGACAGACACTGAAGAAACCTATGGCGAACGCAAGACTCAAATCCAATGGATTCGCAGATACTGGGCTGAACAATGGTTTCTATACAGATTTGTGACTGCAGAGTATGCTGAGAAGAATGCCATCAAACGACCATGGGGAGATATTATCTTCAAAAATCTTCCACCTAGGTCCAGAACTGAAGCCATTGCTCAAGGCTTATATCCTTGCATGGTTCGCGGACCACAGCCAGAGAATGCTGACCCATCTTCTCTGCTATGGTGTCATGACGACAATCTGTTCAAGCGCAACTACAAGTTTGCCAAGGACTCTGCTGTGAAAAACAAGAAAGCATTTGGACTCGACTTCAACCCCGGTCCACCTGCTCCTCGGGCTGATGGCACCCGTGATGCTGTACCAAATATCGTCGGGCCCTTCTACAACCTCGAAGGTCTCATCACACACATTCTTGTTCAGGGCACAGCCGTGGAGCACTCTACAGACGACGCTGATTCTGGTGAAGCGCCTGCTCTAATAAAGCCACAGAAGCAGAAGAAACCAAAGGCTTCAAAGCCCTCCACTGCACCGAAAGCTTCGCGTGCGAAGCCTCTGGCCACTGCACCTCCTGAAGCTAGTGTGCAGTCTGAAGATCTCTCTCGCATCTCCAAGACCGAGAAGAAGAAGAAGCCCATCCAGATTTCTGGTCAAGCCCTGACCCCAGCTGCCGTTCTGAGGAACGAAAACAAAGCCATTAATCTGTCAAGTGACGACGATCTTGGCGATGATGCTCTTGAGCTATAGATAAAGAGCAAGCAAGAGGCGGAGATCTTCAATGATCTGCCCCTCTTTGATGTGGACATCTTGAACAACTTCATTGATGAATGGTTTGACAACCCAAGCCTCAGTATCGATGATCTTCAGCTCCCAATTCGCATCAGTGTCTCCTTCCACGAAGCCATTGCTCATGAACTGGCTCTGGCTCAGAAGATTGTTGAACTGAAGAACAAAATTGACTATGAGAAGGCTCAGTTCAAGAAGCACATGGCCCAGCTCAGCGTGGCTGATGTCCAAAACTTCAAGCAGATGCTGCATGGCCTCAAGGAGGCGTTTCACAAGAAACGAGAGGAAGCAAAAGGTTCAAGAGAGCGAATGAAACATCTCGCTGCAAAATGTGTTCAAGCCCACAACAAAGTTGAGAAGCGCAAAGCCCTTGGGCATCCAGGCATTGACCCCAAGATGGCTGCCAAGAAGAAGAAGCCAGCTGTGGTCCAAGCTGAAGCATCAGGGCGGGAAGCACCTCGCATTGTCTTCCCTGCCAGCATGACAGGCGTGAAGCCAAAGGTCCTCACAGCTGCATCTGAACTGAAGAAGACAAGGGCAGCTGAGGCTGAAGCCAGAAAGCGCAAGAGCAAGAATGCCACTGATAATGCTCCTCGGGCCAAGAAGAGGAAGACAAAGAAGAAAGATCGGGCTGCTACAACAGAGCCCCTTGTCGTCGAGCCAATCTCTGTTGCTCGTCCTGCATCCGAACACCAAGAGCGTCAGTTAATTGTTCATGAGCCTGCTACCATAGAGGCTCCTGAAGCTGAAGATGATCCAGCTGTTGACCCCACCACAGCTGAAGACATTGGTCCCCAAGACAATGTAGATGATGATGAAGTCCTTCCTCAGATTGAGCACCAAATGGTATCATCGCCTGTTCTCACGAACAGCGAACTCATCAGCATTATTGGTCATCCTTTGACGCCAATTGCTCAGGATGATTCATGGGCTGATCGGCCTCAAGACTCCCCCCATCGAGAAGAATCACCAAGTATTCCCCCACCTCAAGTCACCACTCTGGTGCTTGATGATGACGACTATGTGGTCCAGCCAACTCCCTCTCCAAAAGCGTCGCCCGCATTTCGTAGGCTTCGCAAAGGACCAAGACCACAAGTCGCTCTATCGAGCGTTCCAGAAGGAGAAGAGCAACACAACTCAGCAGCACGACAAGTGTTTCCTGATGCCACTCCAACTGTGAACGTCTCTGAGTCTGAAGCCAAAGCTGTTGAAGACATTCTGACTGCATCAGCCGATGACCAACAAGAACCCCGACAAGAAGAAGAGCGTGTTTCCACACCCCCTACCGACCAAGAAGTTGTCCTCGAGGAGAACGTGTCCGACCTTCCAGCTACTCAAGTGGAGGTTGATAATACTGAGGCGGCCACCAACAACACTACTGAAGCCAATGACGTTGTCATGGCTAAAGCTAATGTGGCACCTGAAGTGGATATAGTACCTGAAGCCAATGTTGCACCTAAAGCTAATGCCAATACTACTGCTCCTGTACCGCCTCCAAGGCCACACACCATTGAGCAAGCCTTTGATCATGGTCAGCTGGTTACTGTCAGATGGCCCATTCTGGTTCCTCCACCTACTGCCGGACCACAATTTGACTATCATGTGGAGCACAGGCCTCTGGTCCAGAAGCCAAAACCCAGGCTGCCAAGGTTTCCAGGTACAACAACTTCACCAGGATATTTTAATGTGAATGGATTCAAAGCACACAACACCTTCTTTGATAGCGCCAAGAACCCATATTCCAAGCCAAGAATCTCATCTGATCGGTTCTGGAGTTATCAGCAGCGCAGTTACTATTGATGTATACTCTACAATCAGGGGCGCATTTTTCCCCATATGCGTCTAGACTGTGAAGCCATTGCTAGCCTGCCATGCTTGGAAGAAGCCCTCGACTATTTCAGAGATGCAGGCCTTCTACAGTTTGTGACCGACAAAGAAAATTGGAATGAAGAACTTCTGCTGCAATTCTATGCAACTCTTCACATTCGCGGCTACAACAGAGATCCGAAGACTTCGGTCCTTGAGTGGATGACAGGCAATGTACACCACGAAGCCAAAGCTCTTGATATTATTGAGCTCACTGCCTTACCCACTCCAGGTGAACTCTATGAACCTAGTTGTCAGCTTCACCGCAATGCTTTGGAGAGCATCTTCTAGAAGCCAAAGCCAAACATGAGTCAAATGCTGAGCATGATGAAGCCACTGCCACAAGACGCTGAATATCCAAAGGAATTCCTTGTTGAAGACCTAGAGTATCTGCCATGCACTATTTATCATATCATCAGGCGAACTCTATGGCCTGTCAAGGGACATTCTCCTGTAGCGAAGCTAGAAGGCGCAATGAAGACATTGGTCTTCTATATCTTCAATGGCATCAGTTTCAATGCTCAAGTCTTCTTCATCAGGCAATTGGCTGCATCTGGCTCCAATCTATTTGGTCTAAAGTTTTATGCTCCATGGGTAATGCGACTCATCAGGCTTCACTCTGCTATCAACTATCATCCTTCTGCATGCAATCATCTCATATTCTTGCCAGACGTTGATCTGTCCGTCGAAGCCATTTACCTAGAGCCTGCCAAGGAGCCAATTTATCTTCACAACGCAGATCACCAAAGCTTCACACAACCCATTGAAGGAGTTCTTGCTGCAACTCGTGTTTATCCTTTGGCTGGCAATACACGTGCACCTCATCGTGCCCATACTGAAGCCACTGAGAGTACCATAGCTCAAAGGCCTCGGAAGAAATCTCGCGTTCTCAATGACCGAGAGCTTCTCGTTGCCCTGCATCAAAAACAGGATAAGCATCACAACTGGCTGAAGCGTCAGATGCAAAGCCTCTTGGTGGATGTTAATCGCATTCGCAACCTTGCCACCAAGAATGCGTTTGTCACTCATGAAACCTGTCGGCGGTCGGGGAAGAGTCTGACATTGCTGAGCTCTGAAGATGATCTTCAACAAGATGGCTTCACAGAGAGATTCAAGTTTGATTCCACTCCTCCTAGGAACGCTGTATTGCATCGGACTCCCTCACTCGAAGACTCTGACTACTCATCCTCAGCGGCAACTGTCAATGCCAGAGTCATTGATGACGAAGACGATGCTACTTCACCAGCTACAACTTCGCCTCGAGTCGACACTGCACCAAGTTCTTCTGCACCACCGGACCTCAACGACGACCCTGAAGCTTCACCTACTCCTCATGGGGACGAGTAGAAGCTCTGTGTCTTCAAACCTTTTTGGTCCTTACTGGCAAAAGGGGGAGAAGCATATGAGTTGATAGTCTTCAAGCGGGTCCATATGGGCGGTTGCTATACTTTTCCCAAGTGCTTACAACTCTCGGTTTTGATACATTTGGTTCTTTGAGTTGTAACACTTAAACTTGATGGTCGTCTACTACCTTTTCTGTCAACTATGTGATGCGATGATAATTCCGCATGTGCGACGATAAATTCCGCATGAAGTCATTTTGCAGACGTCCATTTATCATTATGCGTGTCATTATCTTCGTTATATCTTTTCATGCATGATAAATTGTCTTCATAAGTTGAAGAGGATCTCCACAAGTACAACCTGCCATGTGCATTTGCATTCAAAAGCAAAATACTTATATGCACACCTTCAGGGGGAGCCTTTTGCTACTTATGAAGACAATACCTTAATCCTTTACAATTTCACATACTTTTATCCCCGTTGAAAACTTCAACCAGTTTGTCATCAATCACCAAAAGGGGGGAGATTGTAAGTGCATCTAGTGCCACCCCTAGTTGGTTTTGGAGTATTGACGACAAACTTGGTTGAGGGACTAATGCATTTGTGAGAATTGCAGGATAACACAGGTAGTAGTCCCTCATTGATTCGGTTTACCTACCGGAGATGACCCCTAAAAATGTGTGAAGACATTGCAGACAATGGTGGTAAGTGAAGATATTCACAACGAGGATTATGACTCGAGAAGACATTCACGTCAAGACTATGGAGTGCAAAGACATAGCTGTTTCGTAGTTTCCTTTTCTTCTTTTTTGAGTCATAGGAACCACCGTACTGTTAAGTGGGGTCCAAGTGAACAAAGTCAGAGTGACTGAAGTGATGCTCAACCAAATCCTAAGTCTTCGAGCGAAGACAATGAGAGCAAATCTTATCCAAAGTGGATGAGTCAGCTTTACTTGTTGCCCAAGTTAAGCTGCCGCGTGTGTTTGAAATCTGACCGTTGGAACACATGTCAGTTCCTTAGTGACCCAGGGTCATTTCAGACAAATCAGGTCGGGTTGCCTAGTGGCTATAAATAGCCCACCCCCTACACCATAAATTGGTGGCTGCTCAAAGTTAGTGCACGACTTTTGTCGTTTGAGAGCAACCCACCTCGAAGCCTTTGAGAGAGAGAAATCCTTGCGAGGACAAAGCCCAAAACACCCAGAGCCAAAGAGTGTTAGGCATCACTGAAGTCTTTCTGTCCGCGTGACCTGAAGACTTGTTACACTTGAGGACTGTGAATCCTCCAGCCGGTTAGGCGTCGCGTTCTGAGCATTCAAGAGTCATTGTGGATTGCCGGTGAACGAAGTCTGTGAAGGTTTGGAAGTCTACCTTGAAGACTTACCAGAGTGATTGGGCGAGGACTAAGTGTCCTTAGCTCAAGGGGAATAAGGTGAAGACGCGGTCTTCTGAGTTGAATCTCAGCCTCCCTAACCAGACGTACAGTTGTCACAGCAACTGGAACTGGTCCAACAAATCCTTGTCCTCACCAAGCAACTGGTTCTATCTCTTCCCTCACTCATTTAAAGTTTGTCTTCATGAACTCATTTGCATGCTTGCCTTGTCTGTTTGACTTCACTGTGTGACGACTATTGTTGTTTGGCTTCATACTATCTTCCATCTTGATCCATACTACCTAGCTACCAATAGTCTTCGTACTTTAGCTTCATTACTTGCTTGACTATGGCTTGTCTAGTGTAGTCTACCTTCCGCTGCATATCAATAGGTTCATTTCTCTTGTTTGTCTTCGAGACTCTCATGTTTTGAAGACTTTCATAAAAATCGCCTATTCACCCCCCCTCTAGTCGATAACTAGCACTTTCATTTACTACCTGCCGATGCTACCCTGCATCTGCTATGCTGCTGAACTGCTGCTGCGCTACGCTGCTACCAGCGCCGCCGCCTCCCGCTGCCACCCGCGATCGGCCGCGCCCGCCTCCGCCTGACCTCGCCGGCGGCGACCCACATCCGCCCCGCGGCCACCCTGCCGCGCCACCGCCCTTGTCGGCGCCCCGCCGCAGCCCCGGTTGCCTCCTCCGCGGTGCCCTGTCGAGCGCCCGCACCCAGCGCCCGCCCCGTTAACTGCCGCCCGAATCCACTATGGCCCCTGTGCCTATGGCACATGGGGCCCGCCCCTAGAATGTTTTAAAAAAAGAGAATAAAAAATATTAATGTTAATTAACTTAATTAATCCTGATTAGATTAACCTAGTCACTAATTAAACTAATTAACCTGTTAGTTAATCTCAGTCAATGACAAACGGGACCCACGCGTCAGATTGACTGGGTCAACTGGGCCCTCTGGCCCCACATGTCATGCACATGCACACAATGCTGGGTACACTGATGTGTACCCATAGCATTTAGCTAGTTAATTTTCGAATTAATAATAACTCCAGAAATTGATTAAAATTTTGAAAATTAATATAAAATAATCCTTAGCTCCGATGAAAATACTTTGTACATGAAAGTTGCTCAGAACGACGAGACGAATCCGGATACGTAGCCTGTTCGTCCGCCACACATCCCTAGCATAGCGAAGACACAACTTTCCCCCTCTGGTTCATCTGTCCAAAAACGCAAAACACTGGGGATACTTTCCCGTATGATTCCCCCCTTCGTCGATATCACCTTCTACCGCGTTACGGCACACCTAGCACCGCTCATTGTCACGTCATGCATCGTCATGCTTATGTTTGCATTATATTTATTGTTTCTTCCCCCTCTTCTCTCGTTAGACACCGAGACCGACGCCGTTGCTACCTAGTACGACTACGGTGTTGACGACCCCTCCTTCTCGGCTGAGCTTCCAGGCAAGCCCCCCCCCCCTTGATCACCAGATATCGCCTATTCCTTCTCTCTACTGCTTGCATTAGAGTAGTGTAGCTTGTTACTGCTTTCGGTTAATCCTATTCTTCTGCATAGCCTGTCATTGTTGCTACAGTTGTTACCCTTACCTGCAATCCTAAATGATTAGTATAGGATGCTAGTATTCCATCAGTGGCCCTACATTCTTGTCCGTCTGCCATGCTATACTACCGGGCCGTGATCACTCGGGAGGTGATCACGGGTATATACTTACATACAGAATATATGATACATGTGGGGACTAAAGTCGGGTCGGCTCGTAGAGTACCCGCAAGTGATTCCGATGTGGGGGGCTGAAAGGACAGGTGGCTCCATCCCGGTAGAGGTGGGTCTGGGTTCCTGAAGGCCCCCGACGGTTATTTTGTGGCGGAGCGACAGGGCAGGTTGAGACCACCTAGGTGAGAGGTGGGCCTGGCCCTGGTCGGTGTTCGCGGTTACATCAATTAACACGTTTAACGAGATCTTGGTATTTGATCTGAGTCTAGCCACTGGCCTATACGCACTAACCAACTACGCGGGAACAGTTATGGGCACTCGACGTCGTGGTATCAGCCGAAGCCTTCTTGACGTCAGCGACTGAGCGGTGCGCCCCGGATTGGACCGTAAGCCTGTGCTTGTATTAAGGGGGCTAGGTCTGCTTCCGGCCGCGTACGCAACATGCAGGTGTGCAATGGGCGATGGGCCCAGACCCCTGCGTGCATAGGATTTAGACCGGCGTGCTGACCTCTCTGTTGTGCCTAGGTGGGGCTGCGACTTGTTGATCTTCCGAGGCCGGGCATGACCCAGGAAAGTGTGTCCGGCCAAAGGGGATCGAGCGTGTTGGGTAATGTGGTGCACCCCTGCAGGGAATTTTATCTATTTGAATAGCCGTGATCCTCGGTAACAGGATGACCCGGAGTTGTACCTTGACCTTATGACAACTAGAACCGGATACTTAATAAAACACACCCTTCCAAGTGCCAGATATAACCCGGTGATCGCTCTCACACAGGGCGACAAGGAGAGGATCGCTGGGTAGGATTATGTTATGCGATGATACTTGGTGAACTTACCATCTACTCTCTTCTACATGCTGCAAGATGGAGGCTGCCAGAAGCGTAGTCTTCGACAGGACTAGCTATCCCCCTCTTATTTTGGCATTCTGCAGTTCAGTCCACCGATATTGCCCCTTTACACAGATACCAATGCATATGTAGTGTAGATCCTTGCTTGCGAATACTTTGGATGAGTACTCACGGTTGCTTTGCTCCCCCTTTTCCCCTTTCCTTTTTTCTCGGTTGTCGCAACCAGATGCTGGAGCCCAGGAGCCAGACGCCACCGTCGACGACGACTCCTACTACACCGGAGGTGCCTACTGCTACGTGCAGGCCGCCGCCGACGACCAGGAGTAGTTTAGGAGGATCCCAGGCAGGAGCCCTGCGCCTCTTTCGATTTGTATCCCAGTTTGTGCTAGCCATCTTATGGCAACTTGTTTAACTTATGCCTGTACTCAGATATTGTTGCTTCCGCTGACTTGTCTATGATCGAGCACTTGTATTCGAGCCCTCGAAGCCCCTGGCTTGTATTATGATGCTTGTATGACTTATTTATTTTTAGAGTTGTGTTGTGATATCTTCCCGTGAGTCCCTGATCTTGATCGTACACGTTTGCGTGTATGATTAGTGTACGATTGAATCGGGGGTGTCACAATTATGATGACAAAGAAAATGTTAATCTTGAAATAACAAAGACCGGCGAGGTATATTTATATAAGCAGGCATCTGGAGATCATCACATGTTTTAAATGATTTGTATATATATTAACGAATTGATCTTTCTTCTTTCAGCCCTCCAGATCAGCAAATCTTCTACAGGCAGCAGGACAGTGCGAGGCCCGGCCAAAAGGTTGAAGGATGGCGTAAGTACAACATCGATGCAATCAAACCTAATGGCGAACCAAGCGAGCCTAAGAAGAATGTGGGCAAGTTCATTCGTCAGTGCGGAGTTCTTGTGAAGGACCAAATCCCGATCTCCATTCAAGAATGGAAAAAGCCAGCAAAGGAACGTCCAGATCTTACTTTTGTCGACCAAAGAGCAAAAAATCGGCTTTGGGAATCTTCATGTCACATTTCACCCTACCAAATCATTTCACAGATGCAGATGTGCAGAAAGTCAAGGAAGCTGCTCTTCGGAAGATGGCGGTTGCATTCAACAACCACAAGAAAAGTATATGGACCAAGTACGTCAAAGGAGGAAAGAAGACTCCAGAATTCACGGGAACACTGGAGAAGCAAAGAGATCACTGGCCCGCTTTCATGAAATTCAAGGAATCGAAATTACCTAAGGAACGGTCGAGAATAAACAAGATCAATGCCGCAAAAAAGGAGCATTTCCATACGCTGGGGCCAGGTGGCTACGCGGTGGCCCGGCCTAAGTGGGATAAGTCTGAGCAACTGATGTTGGATGCAGGGGTCACTCCAGTTACATTGACCTGGCCCTCCAGGTCCAGGACTTGGTTCTATGCGCATGGGGGGATGTTGGACCCAAAGACAGGCCAGGTTTTGGAGAAGGCAAGTCTTAAAGGAGTCGACCTCGCTTTACTTGTTCAATAGAAGAGGCTCGAACGGGGGTGTTCACGCCCAACGGAGAGAACGACGAGCTTACGCGTGCCCTGGGAAATCCTAAACACCTGGGACGAACACGAGGCAAAGGCGTTGTTCCGTGGTATGAGGGGTATGCAGACTGGAACGCCGACTAAAGAAGCCGTGCGAGAAAGAAGATGGAGGAGGAGAAGAAGAGGAAGCTGGAGGAGGAGTAGAGGAAGCAGGAAGCAAAACGCCTTAAAGGCCTAGAATCAGCGCACGCGGAGTTGGCACTCCAATTCCAGCGGTAGCAGCAGCAGATCGACTCACTTAGCCAAGAAAGGGGGTCTCAGCAGTGGCAGTAGCTAGCAGATCCAACATTGGATAGCATTGCCCCATCCATGCCAAGAAGCAGCGTGGGTTCCGCCCCGGGCGAGGCATTGCTGGATAAATACCCTGTGGATGACATCATGGAGAACACTAATTGTGAGCTACACTTCAAAATGAAGGACATATCCATGAAGGTGGCGGACGACGTTGCTTATAAAAATCCCCCTGAAGCAACCTTCCATTGCAACCCAATTCCAGCTGGCTATGCTCGTGTCGTGGTTGATGAAGTGGTGGCACAATATTCGGGGCTAGAGCTTGACATTTCTGGAGGTGTCGACGAGCACACACTGGGAGAGGCCATACATCGTATCATCTTATGTAGAAAGGATTGAATCATCTTTCCAAGGCCACTGACACCGCGTCAGCTGACTCCTCCTCGAAGTCCGCCACCACGTCTGCAGACTCCCGCTCCTCCAAGTCATCAGTCGCCGCCTCAGCAGAGTCTTGCTCCTTCAAGTCCGCCAACGCGTCAGGCCACTCCTCCTCCTCCAAGTCCGGCACCGCGTCAGGCCACTCCTCCTCCTCCAAGTATGGCACCGCGTCAGCCTACTCCTCCTCCTCCAAGTCAGGCACGTCAGCCATCTCCACCGCCTCAGCGGGCTCCGCCACCTAAGCAACAACGGAAGAGAGCCGCCGCAGCTATGGTGCCTAGCAGTACAAGTAAAGGTACAGGAGGAAAGCGATTTCAATTTGGTCCAAGCCTCGCGCCTCTTTCGAAGAGGCCTTACGACATGACTCCAAAGGAAAACGAAGCCGAATGCCAAGCCCAAGTGAGGGCCCAGCTAGGGCCGAAACCGCCACCACCGCCAAAGGAGAAAGTGCCTGAGCATGTCGTTGACCACTTCATTCGTATGGCTCGAGCACCAGCTCCCAAGCCTAGGGACTCAAATTATGAGCGCCAAATCAGGAAGGGATATCAAGCATGAAATAATGAGTCGAGCTCGAGCTCCAGCCAAGCACTTGCCAAAAAAAGCGGGAAAACTGTTCCCCAGATGGGAGAACAGGCGGTGCAATCGATCCCCCCGCTCATTGTACCAACACATGCAAGTACCGGCGCCGATCAGCTGGTAATAACCGACGCTCATGGAAGGATGGCTGAAGAGGCCGGTGTCACTATTTATCAACTCCTAGAGATCGAGCCCATGGATACGATTAGAGAGGAGGACATAAAACGGAAATATGCCCATGGCGAGCCTATGTTAAAGCCTGAGGAGGTCAAGTTTCTAACAACGAGAATGTATGAATTGCATGCATGGTACATGAAAGAAACCAAGACTACCGATCGAGAGTCCCTCATGGTGAAAGTACCTAAAGGCTATTAGTACCATGAAAATGATCTGTTGGTTGAGTTTCAAGAAATGTTTCAGTTATTCAATCAAGACGCGTTCGACAAATCTATCGTCAGTTGCTATTGTTTGTAAGTGGTTTCTTTCTGTAATTAATTTAATTCTCCAGCTAGCTGTAGTGCTCGTTCTATTCATTACCTGTAATTGTCCTCACTATATTCTCTTCTGTGGTATTATGCAGAATGAAGATGTTTGAAATGAAAAAAGTTGGACCCTATGGCATTAATGAAAATACATGGTCGCAAGAATATGATCGACCATACACAGAGAAAAGCTTGCTAGAGTTCATGAAGCGCCTAGAAATACTACTTCCTTACAACTTCGGGTGAGTCACACTATCTTGTACTACAAATTCCTTTTTGCTTACTAGCTAGATGTTAATACAGTGTATAGGGTTTAGGGTAGTTGATGAGTTATGCACATGCCCGCTTAATTATACATGCAAACGTGTGCGCATGCAGTTATCACTGGATCTTGTTAATCATTGAAGTTGACGAGGGAAAAGCTCAAGTACTGGACTCACTACTTAAGAAATCGTGAAGGGGATGGTCAACAGGTAATTTCAATCATTATCGAACTATATGTCGGCCTCTTTAGTTCATCATTTTCTGATATCAACTAATTAATAACTCCTTTATTCATTTTCTTTGCCGGCGGGGCAGGGCTTGGCAAAAGTTCATCAAACAGGTTGATGGCGCATGGAAAAAAGAGTTGAAATGGATCCGACCCAAGGTAATTAATTAAATAGCTAGTACCAGCTAGCTACCATCTCTTTAATTTTAGTTTCAATACCATTAATTATCATGCTTGACTAATTATTATCTGATTGAATTCTATTCTCATAAAGACCCTGAAGCAGGCCCCAGGGACTGATTTATGTGCATTCTATGTTTGCGAGAACATTCGCATGATCACTACCGAAAGGACCAGAACCGATAGAGACCTCTGGGTACGTTTGCCAGAACACTATTCATAATTTTTACATCATTATCTAATATATATACACACAACTAATAATACATGTATATTTTGATCTCTTCTTTAAAGATGAAGGAGATGCGGGATCAGCTACTACCGGAGGCTCGCGTACGAGCACTTCAATAGGAAATAGCGGGATTTCTGCTCGACCAGGTCATAGATCCCAAAGGTGAATTCCATTACCTGCTACAGCAGTAATGCCTCCATGTAGATTTGCAAATTGTAGGAGAAATTGTATATATACATGTATATGTGTGAATGGTGGTGCGAGACATTTGATGATATATATATATATATATATATATATATATATATATATATATATATATATATATATATATTATATGATCGGTTCTACAAGAAATTCTATTTATATATATGCACAACGTGTACAATATGTAGTATCGTAAAATACCAGCAAATGAAAAAATTAAATGGAAAACACAAAATTAAAGAAAAAATAAATAATAAAACCAAAACCCCTAAACCTTTTAGTACCGGTTGGTACTAATGGTCTCCTCACCTCCGGCGCTGGCTCGTGCCACGCGGTGGCCCTTTAGTGGCGGTTCGTGTTGAACCGGTACTAGGGGGGGCTTTAGTCCCCACCCTTTAGTGTCGGTTGCAGAACCGGCACTAAAGAGCCTTAAGAACCGGTGCTAAAGCCCGGTTCTGCACTAGTGCAAGTACTGGACTTTGCAGATGTTTCATATATCCACTGCCTGCAGAAAGCAAATGAAGTTGCAAATGATCTTGCGAGAAACTCATTTAGCGATAGATCTTCTAATTTTTGGGACTCTACGTTCTCCAATTTTATTTCTCATGCCTTTGAAAATGACCTTGCGATTATTTGGGAGATAAAATCTTGATGTTTCAAAAAAAAACCGACATCAGTAGGGCCAGCGTGGCAAGACAAACATCAGACAACAATACATGAACATCTTTGAATTGTTTACAATAGTAGCTTAAATATCGTGGAGCATAAAACAAAAGATTGTTCATTCAACCATAATAGTAGAATATTAAACCATAAATGAACAGTGGGCCATCGATTTCAGTGACCATCTCTCTTTGTCTTTGCTGATGAATAGTGTAAGTACAGAGCTCATGTAATCCTTCCTTTTTGATTAGTTCCGGAAACGTGTATTGAATCCCAAGTCAAAATCGCTCTACATCACCATTCATGAGAGCAGGTGCAACATTTTCAAACCAAGTGCCGAGTCATCAATAGAGGTTGCTAACTTGCTATGCTAGGCAATATTGGATATCCAAGTACTTGGAGTATATTATACGAACAGTAGGTCAGCTTTTGATGTAGAAAGAATTCTGTCACCGTCAATGACAATATATCGAGAGGGAACTGACATGGCTCGTTCACCGGACCCTTTGGAGTTGGACAAGAAGTTTTTATCCTGAATTTCTTTATGTCATGGCTGCTATGTTCTCCATAAAAAATGTTTCCCTCTCGTAAACCTGAAACATTCATTGCCACAGTAAAAAAACTCATTGCCGTACATACATGGACCTGTCACCTGTGGACGGTGCGGCGATCAGACGGGCGGACAAAAGCTCTGTAGCGTGAAAATGAAGAGGATGCATGTATGTACAAAAACTAGGGGTTGACCTGACCTGACCAACTGATCTGCGCGCATGGAAATGCTTCTTTTGGGCGACATCAACACAAGCTAGCTAGCTAGTCAGGTCTCAGGTGAGGTCCAAAGCTTTCGGCCGGGTCAAACTCACACGCCTCGTCTTTGCAAAAAGGTGAAAAATCATGTGCAAGAGATGAGTAGACATGGTGGATGATCAGTGGGCAGTCCGTTTCATTAGCGGTTGTATCCGCTTCAGCTGGATGATTAGTAAAAGCAGGGCTCTTGTGTCATTCAGTTTTCTCTGTGACTCAGCAGATGCATATTGAAGAGTAAATCACACCAAGAGTGTAACAACTTGCACCAGAAAAATGGTACACTGACTTACGTAATAGCACATTTTTTATACAATTTCTGTTAACTCTACCTATCCATTTGTGTGTGCAGAAGTCATCCCGCGTCCCTCTCGCGTCGCCTCCCCCGCGGGCGACTCGGGACGGCTCAGCCGCCGCCGCCGCCTAGTTCCTCCAACGCCCTTCTCCCCCTCCGCCGCTGCTGATGGTCGGCGCCTGGCAAAGCCAGTGCGTGTGACGGTGGCGGCGGAGGGTCTCTCCTCCCGTTCCCGGATCCGCGGCAGCGCGGGAGTCCTGATCCGCGGGGTGCAGCCCTCCCGACAGTGTGGCGGATCCCGGAAGCGGCGGACTCGCGGCGATGCACGGGTGCCAAGATCCATGGGTGTGGGACTCCCGGCAGTGTGCGGGCTCCCGGCGGCGGCGGGATCGGTCGAGGCGGGCTTGGGAGATGGCGTCGTCCGCGCGGTGCCGGATCTCGCCACTCCGGCCTTCGTGGAGGAACCTAGACGAGGGGCGGCCCCGTTTGGCATGGTGACGGCACCCTCGGCTGGCAACGTTCGCGGGGGGTGGATGAACGGCGTCTTGACCGCGTCGGCGGTGAGTCGCCGGTGGATCTCCTCTGCGCTGCAGGCTCTCTCCCACTGCACTTGGTGGCCTACGATCACGGTCGTCAGCCTCGGTGCGTTCGCGGGGGCTGGTAGAGGTAACATCAAACTGGAGGAAACTCTGGATGACTCGTTCTTCCCGACGGTGGCGACGACCAGGGTCGCCGTTCTCCTCCTTGCAGGCGCCGTCGAGGTCCCTGCCCTCCACCCCGACCCCATGCCCGGGTGAAAACCCTAAATCTCCTTAGATTGAGCGGCGGCGGCACTGGGTGTGTCGTAACCTTCTTGGAGGCGCCGCCTGGGGCGTTTGGGTGCTCGGTTTGAGGAACTGCAGGCGGAGGGGATGGGACTAGTGGCAATAGGTGGTGTTTCGCGTCGGAGGAGCGGTGTGGCATCTGGCACGTCGACAGCGGCGGGTCTCAGCGGCATGGAGCAGCGGGGCCTCGCCGGTGGGCGTCTGATGATGGACGAGCGCAGGATGGTGGCGTTGTTTGGTGTCGTGGTGGCGTCGACGGCAGGTAGACCGGGCAAGGTAGATGCAGCAGTACAGCACTGAAGATGGATTGGTGGCAGGTGGTTGCGGCGGCCTTATACCCGGCAGGCGTCCTGGTTGAGGAGCGCGCCAGACTGGTGGGTGCCCCATACCCGGTAGGCGTCCTGATTGGGACCTCAGGTCTTAGATGTTAGGTTTGGCTGCGGGGTCTGTTTGGTATTAGGCCCAGACTATCAGCATCCCTACATCAACTGGATAGGAGTAGCGACAGATGTTGTCTAGACGGTGGCTTTAGTCTTACTGTTGTATGACTTTGTAAGGTCTTGGGTAAATAATTAATAAAATGGCTACAAGCATCGTCCAGATGTAGAGGCCGGGGGTCCTCCTCCTTAGAAAAATCCATTTGTGTGTGATGGTTGATAAGAGCAGATGCATATTGAATTCCAGGTCAAGGTCGCTCTGTATATCAAGAAGGAAATGACCGACGCCGCTAGCTCACCATGGCCCTTTCGTTCTGCCATGTCTGTTGTTTTTCTCCCGTGAACTATGTGCGTACATAGACGGACGGACGGCCAGGATACGGTGCCATGGGACGGACGGACGGACAAACGAGATTGAACTTGATGAAATGGAAGAAAAGAAGATGCATAAACACAGAGACTAAGCGTTGACTCCCTGAAGCAGGTTCAGGTCCAACATCTAGATATATAGTCTGCTATATATAATTTTTCTTTTTACAATCAATACCATGATATATTTATAGTAGCGAATTGTACATGGTAAAGATACATGAGCTGAGAACAGCGATTACAAAATAAAGTGTAAAAGAAACAAGCAAATCTTTGAGATTTTCAAACTCTTTCTTCTTCCATGATCCAATCTTGTATATTTCTGAAGGCAGCCACAAGAAAGTAACAAAGGTATCAAACCATATGCATGTAAATACCAACGAGGGCTCTTACGAATTTATAATTTGAGCCGTAGTGCCAAGGCTCACACACGCATCCATTAAAATAATCAACCAACATTGGAGAGCACCAACACCGGTATTCTAGGAACAAAAACTGAACAGCCAAGTCGACGCCGATGGGAGCTGAGAATACGAATCACCATTGTCGAGGACGTTGCAGCCCGGACAGATATTGCGAGGACAATCCTCCTCGCGGCAACCATGAGAAGAAATCGAAAACCAATCTGACGAAGCAAGATCTGAAGGATCATACATAGATAAATTTAATCTTCCAACACCGTCATTGACGTCAGGAAGAAGATCTCGCCGTCGAACAAAGGGACGAAAATTACTTATTAATTAACTTAAGCAAAGACTCTTTCAAAAGAAACTCAGGCAGTCAAACAGGGCACACAGACCGATTCCATTCAACATAACAAAGTCCGGGTCTGATTTCCATTTCTCATTAAGGAAAAACAAACATGTTCTGTTCTGATCAACCATCACAGTTTACAACTTCGACCAAACGGAAACGGTTTCGGTGAGCTATGTTAGAGACCCACTGTCCCTCCTAGTGCCTCCATGTATACCACAAGAAGATGAGTCTAACAAGGTAGCAATAAAAAAAAGACGCGCACCACACATGAACACACATGCAAAGCAAGAGGTTTAGGCACAACTCAACAAGCCCAAGGAAAATAAAAGACACGCATAGCAAAAGGGGACAATGCGTCCTAGCCTAACCCAGCTCAGGTGGTAGTCGATGAAGCGGAGGCGCCAAGCGAATTGCCGGAGGTCTGAAGCCGCCTGTGATGGTGTCAATGGCAGCATGCTCCGGGCTGCGGCTAAGCGGCTCCCACAGCTGCAGAAAGCCACACAGTTTATAGATCGCGTCAGTAGGTCGTGGCAAGGGCTTTCTCCCGATCACAAGTTTATTACGGATCATCCACAACATCCATGTGAGGAATCCAATTACCATCCACCTAATGTGGTGGTACCCAGTGGAGGAGGTGAATAAACAATGAAAAGGGAAAGAAATCAAACAAAAAATGATTTTGCATGGATACTGATTTACAAGAATGGCAATTTTTCAAACCAAATTAACAGAGTATCTAAACCCTTAACCCCATGAGCGTGCAATCCAGATAATATTAACGGATAATGGATACTGAATATGTATGGATTTGTAAAGCTAACGTGTAATTACAACAGACATGTTAGAACAAATAAGAAGATTGCACAAACATATGAAGCATGAAGAAGAACAACGGGTAACTTACAGTATGTGGATGGTGCTGGAGTCTTGATGCAAATATGATCACGAAGTATGCCACCTATCCTCAAGATCTTCAAAATTTTGTGAATTCCCTCATCAACCTCTTTACATTCCATGTTGACAACCTTGAGGTGCGCACACACAAATGATTTTTCAATCATTTCTTGGGCCCCCATTTCTCCTGTGAGGCCCTGCATGGTACAATATATTTAGCAAGACCGTAGCACATACATGGCAATACAATTAATATGTATATGCAGAATATACCTCCGTATTACCAAGCTGGAGAGTGAGCATCTCAAGAAGTGGAGAATGCTGGAGAATGCAAACTATGCCAATAGTTGTGAACCACTCATTGAGTAATAGAGTCCTTAATTTGCAAAATATTGGGCAGCCCTCTAAATCCCATTTGTAGATAAACTGAACAAATTGCAGATGAACTAAAAAGAAGTTTGAGACTCAAGATAAATTAATTTAAGTCAACTTCAAGTTGATAATTTTCATTTCAAAAAGTAACTAAGAAAAACAAAACTACACCTCAAGCACTAGAAATATGGATCACAATTTAGCCAATTATAAGACACTATGTTATTCATCATTGATTTGAGGACTTTTGACATAAATAGAAGTATCAAACCGTGGTAATTGAAATAGCAAGTTGCTCATATGTGGGTCTAACAATGGATATCACAAGAGAAACTACTGATGGTGGCAATTTAACACCAAGGGTAAAAACGAGAGTGTGCAGGCATACCATTTTAGGTACAGCTATCAACTCCAACTTGACAACATTGGACAAACCACCGAGAAGCACCCCATTGTTGAAAGGATAAAAATGACAACCACAGAAAGGGTAATTACAATCCGCCTGGCCATCGCGACAAAAATCATAGCATCCATAGCCAAGCCCAACATAAGTCGTTTCTAGCAATGGCATGTTTTCAAGGCAGGGAGTCAATCCTTCAAAATCATCTAGTTGTAGTGTCGTGGAATTGTCACGGCAGATGTCCTTGGGCTAGGACTTAGTCGTGGAGCCATCGCAACTGGGAAGCTTGAAGGGGTTATGCGGGACAAGGAACACGAGGGTTTATACTGGTTCGGCCCCTTACGGTGAAGGTAAAAGCCTACGTCCAGTTCGAGGTGTTATTGATTAGGGTTACGATCGCCAGGGAGCTAAACACTTATCCCGGCTCTCGGAGAGATTGTTATCGTCCCAAAACCGCTGCCGGGTCGTCCCTTTATATAGGGAGGCTGACGCCCAGCAGCCCTTAGAGTCCCGGCCGGCCCATAAGAGTGTCCGGCTCGGGCTCTAAAACAATACTTGCCTTACACTACAAGTCTACTATAACAATGATTGTAACTACGGGCTTTAAGCCATATCCGGGTCTCAGCCCATCTCTAGCCCATTATCCTGAAACTTAGCTCCGGGCTTCTGGTAATGACCTTGGAGTAACCCGGCCCTCCTGGCGGGTGACCCCCAGGTCTATATCCTCAACATTAGGCCCCAGATTGACTTGAGCCGGCTCGTGTCAATCTTCAGCTCCGCAGTCAGAAAAAATCTCCGGCTTATCATTCATGTGAAGGTCATAACCCGGAGTGACGTCATCCTCTGGACTCCGGGTAATCCACCGTGACGTCATCCTCCACTAAGTCCGTTTTTTTACTCCGCCAGATCCGCAACGGATCTTTGCTTTTACTGACCTTCCGAGAATCGAGGCGTCGTGAGGGGGGAGATAACCACGCCGTGGCCTCCTCAAATCCCGCACCCGCTTATGACTCGGCCTTATAAATAGGCCGGCCCGGCACTCTCTTCTTCACATTCTCCTTCTTCCTCGCACTGCCGTTCCTCTGCCCGAGCTTCTGCCGCCGCCGCCGTCGCACCCCTGGTCTTCCTCAACCCGGCCGCTGCATCAACCTGATTCGGACCAGATAACGTCGGCGACCTCCGCTCTTCTCCAGCTCCGGTGAGTCCCCTCTGCCTTACTAGCATAGATCTAGGACAGAGTTCATCTGTGTTCTTCATGTTCATCACTGTTACCGCAAGTTTCGGTAACCCCTGTAGCCACTGCCCCCGTTGATCCTTAGGCTTGTGTAGAACCACCGCGGTAGATATCTGAGGTTCATTTCTTCTGCAAGAACACCTCTTTTTACTGCATAAGGACTGGGTTCCATCTCAAGAACCTCCCCTGCTTCTGTTTTTTAGGTCTAGAAAACTTTCTCCGCTCCGACTACTTTGATCCAAAAAAGTTACTGTAATATGTGAAATCTGTTTACCACACTTAGTAAAAACTGCAGTCCTTGAATCTTAGCGGCTTATATTTCCGACTTAGAGAAAACACGCACCGTAGAACTTTCTGGTTTAAAGAGAATCATGCTCTGTAGTATCTTCCGACTTAACCGCAGTAAGCCGTAGACGACCAACTTATCCTAAAAGCCCCGACGGCTTAGATAACCCACCGTATCAATACATACCATTAGTCCCCTTCATAAGCCGTCATTGTAACTTGAATGATATACTCCGGCTTATAATTAACCCGGACACTTTTCTCTTCCTTGTAGACCACCAACCGTCACCATGCCTCCCAAGGCTCCCATCACTTGCAACTGGATGAAATCCAGCGTCACCGAAGAGACCCTGGCCAACTTCGTTAAATCCGGATATCTGCCTAAGAAGGAAGTGATGTCCTACCGTGCCCCTGACCCGTCCGAAGAAAGGCCACAGCCGAGAGACGGGGAGGTAGTGATCTTTGCCGATCATATGAGCCGGGGCTTCGCACCGCCCGGCTCAAAATTCTTCCGGGACGTGCTCAACTTCTTTGATCTTCGGCCTCAGGATATAGGACCCAATTCCATATCCAACATCTGCAACTTCCAAGTTTTTTGTGAAGCATATCTTGGAGAAGAGCCGAGTCTGCTGCTCTTCAGAGAGCTGTTCTATTTGAACCGCCAAACCGAGTGCGCAAACGGTCCAAGTCTAGAGTTAGGCGGCATCTCCATCCAACGGCGCAGGGATTGTCTGTTCCCTTACGCAGAACCGCCAAGTCACCCCAAGGACTGGAACATGACTTGGTTCTACTGCCAAGACACGTCCCCGGCTGATGAGAGCCCGCTGCCCGGCTTTCGCCCAACGCGCCTGGAGCCAACTCATCCATTATCCGACAAACTGACTGCCGCAGAACGCCAGCCTCTGCTTCCAACGATCAACAAGATCAAAGCCCTGCTAGGCAATGGTCTGAAAGGAATTGACCTGGTCCGGGTCTGGATCTCATGGCGGGTGATCCCATTGAGCCGCCGCCCCGGCTTAATGTGTGAGTACACCGGGCGAAAGGATGACCCGCAGAGGCACAGTCGCAATGATCTTCCAGAAGACGTTGCTGAAGAAGAGACCAAGGCTCTTTTAAACGAGAGCCTGGTAGACTGTGGAAGAACCGGGCTAGCCCCGTTCTGCAAGACCAATCCAGCCCCAGCGGTAAGCCGCTGACTTTAACCTTTCCATTTTGTTTTACCTGTCATCTTACTAAGAACTCATTACTGTATTTCTCAGGCTGATGATAAATTCTAGCGGGTCAAGTATGACCATGAGGCGGCCAAGAAGGCCAGGAAGGCGAAGAAAGCCGCCAAGAGAGCCGCCCCTCGCAAAAAGGGAAACAGACCCACTGCTTCGGAGCTGCTGCAATTAAGCGATAGCTCCGAGTCAGAGGTAACCCTTAAATCTTTTAAATTCTTGCAGTATATGTTGTCTGATGCTGTCCGCCTTATCAACACTTGCTTATTGACAGGATGACACCGGCGCCAGTAACCCGGCGGTCGAAGAGGTAACATCACTTTCCTCCGGCTCGGAGCCTTTACCACAGCTGAAAGTCCGAAGGGTAACCCGGAAAGTAAGCTTTTCCCATCCATTAGCTCACCGAGACCCTCAATTTCTTTTGAAGCAGCAGGTTCACGAGAGCCGGCGTCACACCCGGGCCCGCAAGGACACCGACCTCTCCACTGGGTTACCCGACGCAACGAGAAAACGCCGTACTGAGGTTTTTTCTCACCTGTACCCTTTTCATCCGTTGGCGGGTGTCATCCGTTGGTGGGTGTCATCCGTCAGCCACTCAACTCTTCTGACTCCAATTACCAGGAGACCTCCCCCTCCTCGGGTGACTCCATGCAGTCAAGTCTGCCGGCCTTCAAGACTGCCCCCGGGTAACAACAATCTCCTTACATTATCTGTCTGTACTTACCCTTTGTATGCCTAACACTTCTGCCTTTTCAGTGCCCAGGCAAAGCTCACCAAAAGAGTAAAGAAGACCAGGTCAGCCGGAGTGCCCGACTTGCCTGAGCCGGAGACGACGGTTCAAGAGCCGCCAGTCGCCTCCGCCCCTGAAGCCACCATTCCCATGGATGCGGCGCCTGAAGCCCCTGCCCCGACCACCAAGACAACGACCGAAACATTAGCTAACCCGGAGGCCTCCGGCTCAGCCCCACCAGCTAACGACCCGGACGTGGTAATTACCCGGACGGAGTTTGTTGAGCCGGGGAGGCCGACCGCGCTGGCCAAATGCTCCGCGAGGGGGGAGTTGCTACAACCCCACCGGGTGAATCTGGATCTCTCCAGCTACACCGACTTAAGTATTGGAGAACTCGTCTCAGGCTATATCAGCCAGGTTCACAAGAGCCGGGACGCCGAGATCGCCATGGTCAACCAGATCCAACACAAATCTGAGGTAACCTTCTGCTGTTCTCTTACTTTCCGCATAGTGATCCTTGCCATTCTAGCCCCCAAGTCTAGGACTTATACTTGAATATGTTGTAGACTTTAGATTCCGGCTTACTGAACTGAGCCGGCCGTACATAGATAGATACGTTCAATATGCATTAGCCCCCAAGTGCCAAGTGTCTTTGCTTGGAAAGCGCTTGGGACTTTATAGGATGACTGTTAATAACCCGGAAATATATGCAGGCTGTTGGCAAGAAATTAGAGTCAGACCTGGCGGATCTCAAGAGCCGGCTGAAGGCACAAGAGATGGAGACCCGGAAGGCAAATGTCAAGTTTGTCTCCAGCATCGCCGCTCAGGAGAAGTTGAAGACTGAATTCGACGCTGAGCGGAAGGCCTGGCCTGAGGAGAAAACTGCACTGGTGACCCGGGCAGAACAGGCGGAGAAGGCCCTTACTGAGAAGACCGCTGAGCTCTCCGGTCTAAAGCGCCAAGTGTCCCAAATGGTAGCTGCCATCTTCGGTAAGTCGCCTCACCGGCTTTCATTCACGTTGGAATGTTTACATCTCTTAACTCATCCTTACCACCGGGTCATCTGATGTTGTTAAACAGGTTCCAGAAGCGCCAACTTGAACCAGAGCGTGGTCACCAAGTTAAAGGCCGTGTACACCCTGGTGGAACAGCTCTACACCGGGTCACAGCGGGCTTTAGCTGTGGTGGCCCTGTCGAATGAAGTGCCGACTCATCTGGCCGAAGTCCTGCGCCGGCTCGCAGTTCTGCCGCAGCGGATCCAGGAGCTACGACGAGCATCCGCGAGATCCGGAGCAATCGCCGCACTGAGCCGAGCCAAAGCCTTCTTGCCGGAGCTAGACCCGGCAGACATCGCCCTGGGTTATCCCAGCCTGAAAGAAGACGGCTCAGCGTTCGACCAGAAGGACTTCGCGGCTTGTGTGAAGGCTGTGCGCCCGGTGGCCACCATCATCGGGAACGACACCGATTTAACCAAGTATCAGCCGGGATACAACGCGGAGAATCAGAGGATTCCAACCCCTCGCTATGAAGCTATCAATCTGATTCCCCCGGCTCGCCAGCACACCTTCGCCCCGGAGATTAACCCGGCCGGGTTAATTGACGAAGAAGCTCAGTTCGAAGCTCTCAGCGGCATCAACTGGAAGTCGTCGACCTTCGAAGCCTTGGGATCAGCCGAAGCAGAAGATGAGCCGGGGACTTCAACTCAGCAGGCGTCATAAACCGGCTAGCGGCTCACCAAACAACGCCCATCCTTGAAACTTTGAAAGATTTTTGTAATAGAGTAGTTGCAACAATTTATCTCTGCCGTGCCATCGTGCACTTAATGAATGCTGAAATCCTTTGAAGTCATTCTTTTGATGCTCCTCCGGGTCGGAATTATCCCTTTGTCCTTCTCAACCTTAAAAAGTGCCTTTAAATATCTGCATAGAAAGGCAAATTACAAGTCGCAAAGCGGCTTACCGCCCTGAGAATCAGGTGTTTGAGATGGATAACCCGGGATACGAACCAAAAAAGATCGGTCCTTAACTATACTCGAACATAGCTGTGATGACACACTTAACAGCCTGTAAGCATACTTCCGGGTTAGATAACCCGGGTAGCACGGTTGGTACCCTAACTCGAATTTATTTGTCTTGATGACATCCATGATGCTCAACTAACAAGATAAACCAAAATTAAGCCGGCAAGTGAAACCCGGCAGTATATACTTTGACATGATCAAAGCAAGTTTGTGGTAAAATATAAAAACTTAAGGGCTTCCGGTTCGAATACGACCAGAAACTCGGTCCAAAGGGGTTAAGCTAAGATTCGGATACGATCATATAGCCCCCAGTGGGTTTGGCGATGCCAATCAAGAGGGTATCGACAGCTATGTTCTCTTTGGTTCGAATACGACCCATGTTTGAACAGGAAGCCCCCAAGTGATTCTGAAAATTTGTTTAACGACGCTGATTCGAATACGATCCACGTCGGTTCTCAGAGGGGTTACACTATGATTCAAATATGACCAGAGGCAACTTCCCAATGAGCTCGGCACTTTGCCAATCAAATGGGTATCGACAGCTATGTTCTCTTTGGTTCGAATACGACCCATGTGTGAACAGGAAGCCCCCAAGCGACTTTACTGCTTACAGCTAGATTCGAAGATGATCATAAGCCGGATCTTCTGTAAGTCAGCATGTAACAACACACATTTTTGGAAGAGAGCAAAAGGACAGAGGTCCTGCTTTATTGCTTTATCATAATATATACATGGCTGAGATAAATATGTACATCACAAGAGTCGGAAGCTCAAGTGTAGTAAGGCCGAAGCTGAGCTATGTTCCACGGCCGACGGGTCTCCTCCTCAGATTTACGTGAGTCCTTATGCTCCCGGATATCAATGAGGTAATATGACCCGTTGTGCAAGTTCTTACTGACCACAAAAGGCCCTTCCCAAGGTGGGGATAACTTGTGTGCATCTGTTTGATCCTGGATGAGCCGGAGCACCAGGTCGCCCTCCTGGAAGACCCGGGATTTGACCCGGCGGCTATGATAACGGCGCAGGTCTTGTTGGTAAATCGCTGAACGGGCGGCTGCCACATCACGCTGTTCGTCCAGCAAGTCCAGAGCATCTTGGCGCGCCTGTTCATTATCCGTCTCAACATAAGCCGCCACACGAGGTGAATCATGACGGATGTCGCTGGGGAGAACTGCTTCTGCTCCATAAACCATGAAGAAAGGCGTGAAGCCTGTAGACCTGTTAGGAGTAGTGTTGATGCTCCATAAAATGGAGGGCAACTCCTCCACCCAACAACCTGGCGTCCGTTGCAAAGGGACCAAGAGCCGGGGTTTAATGCCCTTCAGAATCTCCTGGTTAGCTCTCTCAGCTTGACCATTGGATTGGGGGTGTGCCACTGAAGAGACATCAAGCCGGATATGCTCTCTTTGACAAAACTCCTCCATAGCGCCTTTGGACAGATTAGTGCCATTGTCTGTTATGATGCTGTGTGGAAAGCCGAAGCGGAAGATCACCTTTTTCATAAATTGAACCGCCGTGGCTGCATCACACTTGCTAACTGGCTCGGCTTCCACCCACTTCGTGAATTTGTCCACTGCCACCAAGAGGTGGGTCTTCTTATCCTTGGACCGTTTAAAAGGCCCGACCATATCAAGCCCCCAGACCGCAAAGGGCCAAGTGATCGGGATCATCCTCAATTCCTGAGCCGGCACATGAGCCCGTCGGGAGAACCTTTGGCAGCCATCACATTTACTGACCAAGTCCTCTGCATCAGCGTGAGCCGTCAGCCAATAAAAACCATGACGGAAAGCCTTGGCCACAAGAGATTTTGAACCGGCATGATGGCCACAATCCCCTTCATGGATCTCGCGCAAGATCTCTTGACCTTCCTCAGGGGAGATACAACGCTGGAATGCCCCTGAAACACTGCGATGATGCAACTCGCCATCGATAACAATCATTGACTTAGCCCGCCGGGTTATTTGCCTGGCCAGAATTTCATCCTCAGGCAACTCTCCCCGGGTTATATAAGCCAGATATGGCATTGTCCAGTCTGGTATGATATGAAGAGCCGCCACCAGTCGTGCCTCCGGGTCAGGGATAGCCAAGTCCTCCTCTGTAGGCAACTTAACCGAAGGGTTATATAGGACATCCAGGAAAGTGTTAGGCGGCACCGGCTTTCGCTGAGAGCCGAGCCGGCTTAAAGCATCAGCCGCCTCATTCTTCCTGCGGTCAATGTGCTCCACTTGATATCCCTGAAAGTGCCCGGCAATGGCATCAACCTTGCGGCGATAAGCCGCCATTAGAGGATCCTTAGAATCCCAGGTGCCTGATACTTGTTGAGCCACCAAGTCTGAGTCACCAAAACACCTCAGCCGGCTTAAGCTCATCTCCTTAGCCACCTGAAGACCGTGGAGCAAGGCCTCGTACTCAGCCGCATTATTAGTGCAAGGAAACATCAACCGTAGCACATAATGGAACTTGTCACCTTTAGGGGAAGCCAAGACCACACCAGCCCCCGAGCCCTCCAGCTGCCTGGACCCATCAAAGTGAATAGTCCAATAAGTGTTATCCGGCTTTTGCTCGGGTACTTGTGACTCTGTCCAATCATTGATGAAATCTATCAAGGCCTGAGACTTAACAGCAGTGCGTGGCACATATTTGAGGTCATGAGGTCCAAGTTCTATAGCCCACTTAGCAATTCTCCCTGTAGCCTCTCTGTTCTGGATAATATCACCGAGAGGGGCGGAACTGACCACAGTGATGGGATGACCTTGAAAGTAATGCTTAAGCTTCCGGCTCGCCATAAATACCCCATATACGAGCTTCTGCCAATGCGGATACCGCTGCTTGGACTCAATGAGCACCTCACTGACATAATAAACCGGCCGCTGAACCGGATGCTCCTTACCTGCCTCCTTGCGCTCCACCACAATAGCCACGCTGACAGCTCGTGCGTTTGCCGCTACATACAGTAGCAAGGGCTCCTTATCAACCGGAGCAGCAAGGACGGGGGGCTCTGCCAGTTGCTTTTTCAAATCCTCGAAGGCGGTATTAGCTGCATCATTCCAGACAAAGTTATCAGTTTTCTTCATCAATTGATATAAAGGCATAGCCTTCTCACCCAAACGGCTTATAAATCGGCTTAACGCAGCGATGCGACCCGCCAAACGTTGAACGTCATTTATACATGCCGGCTTAGCTAGAGAAGTGATAGCTTTGATCTTCTCTGGGTTAGCCTCAATGCCCCTGTCAGAAACCAAGAAGCCCAATAGTTTGCCTGCAGGAACACCAAAAACACATTTGGCCGGGTTAAGCATCATCTTATAGACCCGGAGATTGTCGAAGGTTTCCCTTAAGTCATCTATCAGGGTTTCCTCCTTGATGGATTTAACCACAATGTCGTCCACGTAAGCATGAACATTGCGCCCGATCTGCTTATGAAGGCAATTCTGCACACAACGCTGGTAAGTCGCCTGTGCACACTTGAGTCCAAAGGGCATAGACACATAGCAGAAGGCTCCAAAGGGAGTGATGAACGCCGTCTTCTCCTGGTCCTTAACTGCCATCTTAATCTGATGATACCCGGAATAAGCATCCAAGAAACTTAAGCGTGCACAACCTGCCGTGGCGTCAATGATTTGATCGATACGGGGGAGAGCAAAAGGATCAGCCGGACACGCCTTGTTCAAGTCCGTGTAGTCCACACACATCCGCCAGGTGCCGTTCTTTTTAAGTACAAGCACCGGGTTAGCCAACCACTCTGGGTGAAAAACCTCAACAATGAACCCGGCCGCCAAAAGCCGGGCCACTTCTTCACCAATAGCCTTCCGCCTCTCTTCGTTAAACCGTCGAAGGAACTGTCTGACCGGCTTAAATTTTGGATCCACATTGAGAGTGTGCTCAGCAAGTTCTCTAGGTACACCTGGCATGTCAGAAGGTTTCCATGCAAAGATGTCCCTATTCTCACGGATGAACTCGATGAGCGCGCCTTCCTATTTCGGGTCCAGGTTTGCACTGATGCTGAACTGCTGAGACGAGTCACCTGGAACAAAATCAACAAGTTTAGTCTCATCGGCTGATTTAAACTTCATTGCTGGTTCATTCTCCGTGGTTGGCTTTTTCAGAGAGGTCATATCTGTTGGGTCAACATTGTCTTTATAAAATTTCAACTCTTCTGTGGCACAAACAGACTCTGCATAAGCCGCGTCACCTTCCTCACACTCCAGAGCCACTTTCCGGCTGCCGTGAACTGTAATGGTCCCATTGTGACCCGGCATCTTGAGCTGTAAGTACACATAACACGGCCGTGCCATGAACTTGGCGTAAGCCGGCTGTCCGAATATAGCATGGTATGGACTTCTTATCTTGACCACCTCAAAGGTCAATTTCTCCACCCTGTAGTTGTTTTCATCACCAAAAGCCACTTCCAATTCGATCTTGCCTACTGGATAAGCCGACTTACCGGGTACCACACCATGGAAGATAGTATTTGACTGGCTGAGGTTCTTATCAACTAGCCCCATACGACGGAAAGTCTCATAATAGAGGATGTTGATGCTGCTGCCTCCATCCATGAGTACCTTTGTGAACTTATAGCCTCCCACCTGAGGAGCCACTACTAAGGCCAGGTGGCCCGGGTTATCCACCCGGGGAGGGTGATCCTCCCTACTCCACACTATGGGCTGCTCCGACCACCGTAAGTAGCGTGGAACCGCCGGCTCAACAGCATTAACAGCCCTCTTGTGAAGCTTCTCGTCTCGTTTGCACAAACTAGTGGTGAACACGTGATACTGTCCACCGCTAAGTTGCTTCGGGTTGGTCTGATAGCCCCCCTGTTGCTGTTGATGACCCTGACCAGACTGTTGATTGAAGCCCCCTTGACCGTTCTGAGGACCGGAATTTGACCCGCCACCCGGGCCATGAAAGCCGCCAGCGCCGGAGCCGCCTGCGCCTGGGCCGCCGCCCGGGCCATTGTAGTTTTTAAAGGCCTTCATGATAGCACAATCCTTCCACAGATGAGTCGCTGGCTTCTCTCTAGAGCCGTGTCTCGGACAAGGTTCATTCAACAGCTGCTCCAGAGAAGGTCCTGACCCGCCGCCTCGGGGAGGGGGCCTCCCCTTGCGTCGCTGGTTGTTGCCTTGGGTGTTGGCTACAAACTCCAGGCTGCCATCGGCCTTGCGCTTGCCTCCTCCTTGATTCCCCGGGTTAAACTGAGGGCCCTTGCCATTGCCGTTCTTCTTTCCCTTCCCTGTCCTTTCATCATCTGAAGGGGGATCCTTGGTACCATCGGAATCAGCGTATTTGACAAGAGCCGCCATTAGTGTACCCATATCCGTGCAGTCACGTTTAAGCCGCCCAAGCTTCATCTTTAGGGGCACAAAACGACAGTTCTGTTCTAACATCAAGACTGCAGAGCCGGCGTCCATCTTATCTGATGAATGTATGATCTCCTTGACCCGGCGAACCCAATGGGTCGTGGACTCACCCTCCTGCTGCTTACAGTTAGTCAAATCCACAATTGACATAGACTGCCTACAGGTATCCTTGAAGTTTTGAATGAACCGGGCCTTCAGCTCAGTCCAAGACCCAATGGAGTTCGGTGGCAGCCCTTTTAACCACGTGCGGGTAGTTCCATCTAACATCATGGTGAAATATTTGGCCATGGCCGCCTCGCTGACCTCTAGCAGTTCCATAGCCATCTCATAACTTTCAATCCAGGCCGCAGGCTGTAAGTCAGCTGTATAGTTAGGCACCTTCCTAGGGCCCTTGAAATCCTTAGGTAGACGTTCATTACGGATGGCCGGCACCAAACAAGGGACACCCCCGGTCCTGGTAGAAATACCCACATCAACGGACGCCGTTGGATAAGCCGGGGGGGTCTGATAAGCCGTCAATTGCGGCACCTGCTCCGCCTCTTGCCGTGCTTGGTCTGCGGCGTAGAAGGTTCCAACATGAGCCGGGCCATGGCGTCGGACATTACTTGAGCCGGTCGCCGAGACCATGTGCCGGCTGTAACTCGGGCTCTGGCCTGGGCGAGGAGTTGAGTGGATCCTGTCCCGGCTGTAGGAGTACGCCTCTTGCTGCGCTAGGGCCGTCTGCAGGAGTTCCCTGACCCGGCGGGTTTCAACGGCTGCCGGAGAATTGCCGTCAACGGGAAGAGCCGCCAGTCGTGCTGCCGCAGCTACCATGTTCTCCAGCGGGTTATCGTAATGACCCGGGGGTATTGGCACATACTGAGGCGGGGCAGGGGGCGCCTGGGGAGGCCCCATTACTAGTGGCTGAATAAGGGGTCCCGACCCGGGCGCAATGACCCCTGGTGGGTTACTGGATCCCGCACCCGGCGTGTTGAATAGATTGCGCGGATCGTAAACCGGCGGGAGTTGAGACTGGGCCTTCTGATGCCTCCTTCTCATGACCTCGTTGGCCGCGTTCTGATCCATCGTGAGTTGGAAGGACTGCGCCTGAATCAACTGAGTCCGGGCGTCGAGAGCTGCCCGCTCCGCCGCCAGCCTGATCCCTTCTGCTGCAAGATTCTCTTTTGCTTTCGTCAGATCCAATTTTAACTGTGCCACCTCCGCGTCATGCTGGGCTTGATCTGCCGGGTCAACCGTGGCAGTTAACAGGGCCGTCATCTTATCTGTGAGATCCATCAGCACCTGAGCCGGGGAAGGCTCCGGGTTTTCTGATCCGGTAGCGGGGTTCTGAACAGGCTGCGCACCAGCCATAAAAACTCCGACCTGACTTGGCGGCTCAAAAAGGTCCGGAATACTGTTGCCATCGGAATAACTCATGAGCCTGCCATCTTGAAGTTGGTACAACGAGTTTGACTCATCAGCGGCCGATTCGCCGTCAGAGCCGGCGGCCGCCTCATCCCCAGACCCAGATGGATCGGAGGGCCTTCCATGGATGCATCCCACAAAAGCGCGTTTTAAGGCAGGCCGGGCCCGGGCGGGTCGTGCGCGCTGAGCCGTTTCGATGAGATCGGCGCAGAGACCCGGCTCGCGGCCCGGCTCACCAACCTTGCCAATGAAGACATGAATTCCGCCAAAGGGGACCCGGTACCCGTACTCCACTGAGCCGGCGTCGGGGCCCCAGTCCGCGTCGTCGATGTAGAGCCTGCCGCGACGACTCTTGGTCATCCGGCCCACAGCGTATCCCTTGAGCCCTTCGAAGCTGCCCTTCAAGAACTCAAATCCACCGTGCGCTGGCCCCACGGTGGGCGCCAACTGTCGTGGAATTGTCACGGCAGATGTCCTTGGGCTAGGACTTAGTCGTGGAGCCATCGCAACTGGGAAGCTTGAAGGGGTTATGCGGGACAAGGAACACGAGGGTTTATACTGGTTCGGCCCCTTACGGTGAAGGTAAAAGCCTACGTCCAGTTCGAGGTGTTATTGATTAGGGTTACGATCGCCAGGGAGCTAAACACTTATCCCGGCTCTCGGAGAGATTGTTATCGTCCCAAAACCGCTGCCGGGTCGTCCCTTTATATAGGGAGGCTGACGCCCAGCAGCCCTTAGAGTCCCGGCCGGCCCATAAGAGTGTCCGGCTCGGGCTCTAAAACAATACTTGCCTTACACTACAAGTCTACTATAACAATGATTGTAACTACGGGCTTTAAGCCATATCCGGGTCTCAGCCCATCTCTAGCCCATTATCCTGAAACTTAGCTCCGGGCTTCTGGTAATGACCTTGGAGTAACCCGGCCCTCCTGGCGGGTGACCCCCAGGTCTATATCCTCAACATGTAGTGAGATGAGACCCGGGGCACAAATCCGAATGCGCACATCATGACGTAAATAACAAACGTCGGTGATGGATAGAAGCTTTAGTGACATGGATGATATCTCGCCTGCATGAATGCTGCAAAGCTAGATACTTAGATCCTCTAACACCGGGCAACCTGAGAACTTCAAATCAGAGTGGTCGAGGTTGACCTGTTCAAGGTGCAAGGTCTTCAAGTGTTGGGAGATGAGATTGAGAGGCACATCAAACATTGGTATGTCATACCGAATGTCTGCAGCTCTTACTACTAGCTCCTCGGCTTCACACACTAGGGTGTTATCAATCAACAACTTGGTGTTTGTGAAAGTGTGCTCGGGGTCATCGTCGGGATATGCATCGATCTTGCACGTGACAAGAGGTGATTCCCCGCGGAGATGGATGACCAGCTTCACCAACTGTTCGAAACGCTTGTATCTTGGGAACATTGACCCATCAAAGACGAAGAGCAGGCTAGTCGTCTGCCTCCATAGATCGCGCCACCGGGTGTCCAACACGCAGGTCTGCAGGGCCTCATTGGCCGGCAGAAAGGAGAGCACATGCCAGAGGATGTCGTCCGTGAGGTCCCCAAGGCGATCCCCAGTGTGCATTCTGCCGAACAGGTTGTGGGCAAAAGTTCTGCAGGAGAGGAAAGAAATGAGCACAACAATCAATAGGTTCATTCATCATCGAACTAAAAACTTTTACGGGCATCGCCTCACCTCAACACGCTGACAGTTGGAAGCGCAACGGTCATTGGTCACTACGAGGTCCACCTCACCACGCACCCCCCCCCCCCACTAACCCCTCACCTCGCAATGCACGCATGAGGAGGCGGCCAACGAGAGGCCCTATGTTCCTTCGTGACTAATGGAAGGGGAGTGCCGGGCAGAGGAAGAAGTCAAGGTTGCTAGGGCGCAGTCGTAGGCATTGGGGACAGAGGTCGACAGCGCGCCTTGACCCGCCATCTCTACGCAGCACAGCGTCGTCACAAGCTTCACCTCCACATAGGAAGAAGAAGAGGAGTCTTGTTTTTTTAAAGCCTGCCTGTGCGGCTTACTCTCCGGTTGCAAATCTTGTACTAAAATTATTTCGAAGATTATTTGCCATTAATGTTGATTCCAATTTTAATTTTAATTAATAAAATTAATGTCCTTTCCAAAATTTCAAATCACATTAATATTTTCCAAAAGGCCGATGCTAGGTGTGGGTCGACCGGACGAGCCTGGCGCCGGTCACCTCACACATCATTGGATACGATCGCGCAGGGCCGTTCAATCAGATTTATTTTCCCCTATGTTGTCTTCCTCCTTCTTGGATTATGTATTTTGTTCCCTGCGCAACCACATCTTTGTCCCCTTTGCCCTCCGTCTTCACTCGCATCACGGTCGGCGAGCGCACCCCACAACCTCCGACGGTGTGCTCGTAGCGTTCACCACCGGTGAGGTTGCCCAGGGGAGCAAACCCTTCGAGTAGCACCCATCCACCCCCAGGTTGGCTTGCATCGTGGCATCTGCGGGTAACAGTTGCAGCTCGGTGATGTGCCGCTAGCATTCGTCTGCTCCCATTCTAGCATTGTCGCCCTGCTCGTGCCCCGCTGTAGCACTACAACAACCTCATTGTAGTTTCCAGAAACACTGGTTCCAGCACAGTCACCATGCCCTACATGTCACATCACCTGCAGTGGTCCCATCAAAGTCGCATTTCGGCCCAGTAACTCAGTTTGGTGGTTGCAGCATTGGTTCATGTTGTCTCTAGCCCCGGCGACAACCAGACACAACATCCACACTGTGTCCCCGCTCCTTGCTGTTTGCAGCACCAGCCGCTGCTGGTTCTAACTCTGTTTCTCATTGGTCGCAGCACCACCGACTGATGGTTCCAACAGTGTGGGTTGCAGCTTGCTGTTTTGCTGCTTCCAGCACCACCGCCCGCCGATCCCAGCATCCCACAACCACGGTTGCAACATCCCCCTTGCCTACGTGGGTCACACCTTATCGTCTTGTTGGTTTTAGCATCGCCACCAACTGGTTGCAACATCCCCCCCCCCCACTCTCCCCATGCCGCAGTGGGTCGCAACTCTTCATCTTTTTGGTTCCAACACCGCCGGCAACTGGTCCCATCATCACGCCCTCATGGTTGCAGCATCCTCCTCGTGCTACCGCAGGTGGGTCACAGTTCCTAGAGTAGTCACCCATGATTGGACGAGGCAAACATGACGCCAAGGTGATGGCCTCTCCCATCGCAGCACCTAGTGCACTCCAATTGTTTTGTCGTCATCACCAGCGTCATTGTCCTGATCGATGCAACACTAACGCCCTCCACTCCCCTTCGCCCGCCCCTATGTGGCACGGTGTGCGTGGTGGTTGGTGAAGGAGCAGGAGCTGGATGAACGCCCGAGGGCAGAAAAGGAGCTGCATGCGGTGTTCAGACCAACGAGGTGCCATGGCGGAGTAGCACCAGCTGCTCGAGATGAATGCTGAGGAAGACAGATGGCAGGGAAAAGAATAGGCGAGGAAGATGCTGGATGGATAAAGCAGAGTAGGCGGTTGTGCCCCCCCCCCTAGAAGGGATATGCGTGTAGGTTCATGGTTGTTTCTCCTATTGTCTATGTGGCGTGGGGATACACGATCACAAACCGACCACAAAGAGTGCACGCTACCGGCATGACGCTTGGCCGTTGGCCCATGCATAGTTAGCCATTTCAAAATGTTAATGACGTCATGGATACATCATTAGATCAAATGTGAGACATTATATATAGGTGGTTGAATGGCTGAGATCATTTGGATTCATCACACTCATGTTTTTATAAGAAGTAGTAGATAGATACATAATAGACAGATAGATAATAGATAAAAGGAAGCACCACATCCCAAAAACATGTTCAAGTGCAAGAAAAAATGTCTACTTTGGCAACAACACAATCATGTCCAAATGAGAAAAGAAAAATAAAGACAGAAAGAAAAGGGATACAAGGTTCCACAAAACCACTACTCGTGACGAAGAGGCTAAGCAAGCCGGCGTCCAACCGCAGTGAGAGTATCGATCATGTCCCAGTCGCTCCTTGTCCCACTACCTAGAAAATTGGTGTTAGTGCTGTAAGAAGACTAGAAATTTAAACATCGAGTCGGTGGCATTGCAGCCAGTAGACTCGCGCAGTCGTCCTATTATGAATTATGCAAATGGTCTAGGCCAATGCCGCGAACACTAACCAAAAGAGGTGTCTCCTCTTATGTGTACGGTTGGCCTGAGCCTCCAGAAATTCATCCATGTCTGAGGCTGCCATTCGGACCAGAACCTCATGGAAAAAGCTCCATATGGAGAGGGTAGCAGGATGGAAGAAGAAAATGTGGGTCCCAGACTCGAAGACACCACAAAGAGGCACATACCATTGCCCGGCCCATGATGCTTAGCCACCTCCGTCTTTAGGGGAGACGATCTCGCATAAACTGCCAAAAGGATATCTTTGCTGGAAGCGGGGCTTTCCATAATGATTGGTCCATCCAGAATCGGTGCATGACCTGGGGCATGATAGGCTGAGCTAAAAAAGAAGGGCCTTGACGGGCCAGGTGCCAAGACACCACGTATGAAGAGTCCATCAACACTAGAGGCAGAGCCGCCAAAATAGGCCAAAGCTAATGCCTCCCGAGGGTCAAGTGTATGTACGAACATGATGTTCCAATTCCCTTCTTGGATGATCGAGGCCACCAATAGCATCAGGTCCGAAAAGAATCATAAACAGGATCAAAACTCAGCATGAAGCGAAGCCCTGCCAAGCAACGGGTCAAGGTGGCTGGCTTGTCAAACGTGAAGATCACTACAACATGTGCGCCACCTAGCACCTTATCAGTGGCGGAGCTAGATGCAGGTTACGCCTGGGCTGTGCTATGTTGAGTGATAAACTTCTATGATTTTCTATACTTTGTGTGAAGAAATTATAAGGGAAGTTGTTTCTAGGCCTGGGGCTATAGCCCTAGCTGCCCCAGGCCTGTCTCCGCCACTGCACCTTATGTGTGAGACCTGCACTGAGGTTTACATATGAACCAGTTGTACCATAGTAGTTCATTTTGAAAACTAAACCGAGTCACCTATTGAGTTAGCTGGTGTTAAAATCATATATATCAAGATTTGTAGATAGATGATCACGCGAGGCATCGATGGTAGGGCGGGGCGGGGTGCTGGGACAGGGTGAGTGGGGTGACAATGCATCCACATAAAAGGATGTTGTTGGTGGAGATAGAGAAAGAAGCAACTTATTGTGCGAGAAGGTTAGAAGGAGATTTTGGGGGGGGGGGGGGGGGGGGGGTGGAGGTCTGCTGGAGTGGGCTCGTTTGTAGAGTAAATTGCAAAAAAAAAAACACCACCATTGAGGACCCTAAATAAAAAAGGCATCTTTCGATTTTTTTTCCAAAAACCACCAACATTGTGCCGACAGTGTTAAAAAACACTGATCACTAGATTAGAGGCGTTTGTCAACAAAATTGACCACTGGGTCCCATTGTCAGGTGCCACGAGGCAAGAACAGAGACAACCACGCTAGTGGACATAATTCGCAAAAAAAAAACGCTAGTGGACATCACTGGCCCACTTCCCATCTCTCCGGTTCTTCCTACCCTCCTCGTCACTCCCCGCCGCCGCCCAGATCATACCGCCGCCGCCGCCGCCCACTACTGTCGCTGCCCCGCTCCCCCACTATCCCGCAACTGGCCCCCAATTCCGCCGCCGCCCCGCGACCCAGGATCTGCACCACCGTCGCCAGATGGGGACGACTCCTTTGACCCGGGCCACCCCTAGCCCCGTTGCGGCGCCCCGTGCTTTGGAGGAAACGGCAGCTCGCGCGCCCGTGCGCGGACGGGGCTGCTACTAGCGAACCCGTGCACGCCCACTCCGGCCGGTACTGCCGCTCGCGCGCCCGTGCGCGGACGAGGCTGTTGCTAGCGCACCCATGCGCGCCCACTCCGGCCAGTGCTGTCGCTTGCGCGCCCGTGCGTGGACGGGGCTGCTGCTAGCGGGCCCTTGCGCGGCCGTGGCGGCTCCCGCTGCTCGCGCCCGTGCTCTGGACGAGACGGTAGCTCGCGCGCCCGTGCACGCCCACTCCGGCCGGTGTTGCTGCTCGCGCGCCCGTGCACGGACGTGGCGGCTCCCGCTGCTACTCGCGCCCCCCAAGAACGGCGGGGCGGCAGCGGCTTGCCTCGCTGGCGGCGACCAGCGGTCCGGCGTGGGATCCTTCCGGATCGGGATTGGGAGGAGGACGGGTGTGACTGAGTTGTACGTTTCTTTTATGAGATAGAGGAGTAAGTTCACACTGACATGTAGCCCATGTCTATTTTGATGGTCAACTAAATTCCAATTAACCGCCGTTAGTTTTGGTAACCATGTCATCGCTTAGAGTGGGACTCATATATCAATTTTACAGTCAGTGAGTGTTTACCTGAGCGATCAGCGTTTTCTGAAAACTGTTAGCACAATGTTGATGGTTAAAAAAAGAATAACAGCGGTTTTCTGAATTAGGGTCCTCAATTATGATGATTCTTTTTTGCAATTTACTCATCGTTTGGACTATGAGAGGATGGGTGAGAGGGTGCCTGCGTCGACCAATTTTTAAACATCGGTGGTTGGACGTGGGTTTAAAGTAAGTAGTGAGGTGCGTCGCCAGATCAGAAAAGGGCATTTACTGACAAAAATAATTAATTATTGTTGAACAGGTAATTAATCTCAAAGAACCACGCCTTTATGTTCTCGCTACAAACCAATATTTGTTAGATAGTATCTACCTGTGCACCCCCTTACCATGGTCTCAATTTGGGGTGGTTGTTGAATTCTACTAGCTTCTTTTCAATTAGTGTCATGTCAGTAAAAAATTGTATCCTTAAATCTAAAAAGTGTTTAGAAATATACACCACACTTCGATTCAGAGGAAACAAGGTTATATAACAAGTTACCAGATTGCAGTGGCCATACAGAGGCTACTTGAATGCTTCTCGCAAAAACAAAGGGTACTCGAATGCATACCCAAAAAAACAAAGGTGACATAACTTTTGTGCCCTCATCCAGCGAGGGGAAATACACCTTCGATCATCAGCGGTAACCTTTCCGGCTCTTTCCGATCCAGCTGTCTTAGGAATGCTTGCGTGCCGCGAGGCTTGAGCTTTGACTGAGGATTTGCGAGTTCGTTGACTGAAGATCGGTTTAGACCGTCTGTCGGTTGTCAATGATATCCATCAAAATTCATGTGGCCATAATGCCATATATGATTAAGGAACTAGGCGAATAGTCCAAGAAGTTTTAGGAAGTAACCTTCGCTCACTAAGAGTGGCGTTTTGGCACATGAGAGCGTGCGCTCCTGGTTTTTACAATGTGTTTTAAACATATTTTGAAACATTAAAAAATTCCAAACAAAAACTTGATGCGTACATCTTGATATTGTACATGCTTGCAAAGTCGTTTCGTGAAAAACTGACAAATTATGTGTTGCGTGTGAAAAAGACAAAATCCGGTGTTAAAAAAAATGCTTTTTACAAGACATCCTTTTGTCTTTTTTACACAAGCTACAAAAAATGTCGGTTTTCTCTGAAACTTGACGTGCACAGATATAATTCGAGATGTATGCGCCAAATTTTTGTTTGGGATTTTTTCACACTTTGAAATATTTTTTCGTGTGCAGGAGCGCGCGCTTCCGGGAGCACCAATGGATTTCTGGTTATGCTCTTTCTTTACATGTTGGTCGCCATTCCTGGCTTCTTCAGCCTCATGATGTAATTTGTATTCCTCAAAACATTACTATGCATCAATAAAGTGGGTGAATTGTTCTAAGAAAAAGATCACATCCATTGATTCTATTTTTATTAATACGGGGCATCAAATTAATGTTCATATGTTTTTCTTGCAAGATTTTATATTATGTCTATTTTTCTAGCTAACTCATAATATACTTTTAATATATAATAGGTTCCTTTGTGCAGTAAATTTTTTTGTTGTTGAAAGTTTAAGTCACGTTTCTAAATGATGCAATGGATGTGGCGGAACATCCCTAGATTTATTTTTGCTTTTCTACTTTTTAGTGGTTGTCTTTAGCTGGAAACTTATAATTCTTGGTACATAAACCCCTAATTTCCTGAAACCTCCAACTTATATAAGTGAAACCTTCCATCTTTTAAACCTTTTAATTTCTAGAAGTAAACCATCAAGTTTCCGGAAAAAAAATATGTCATGTTCCAATTTATGCAATATGGGAATAAGCATGCAACTTGTTGGACAAGATTATGAAAAGATGACCTTGTCACGAATTAACCATGCTACACGCTGGCTAGTGGTATCTTAACGCTTGTTAACTCTCTGTTAAATACGCAAGGGAATTCACGACCCATTGGACTAGTTGGCTTGGATAGTTGAAATTACACGTGGGCATTTCCTGGGCCGGGCTATAAAAAGGCCAACCCCAAAAACCCGAGCCGGGCCCAAAATAATAATAATAACACACTTTTTATTAAATAACATTATTTTAATCAATTTTGATGTATATAAATACTATATTTTAGCTATATTTCTGATAAAACCTTATTTTAAAGGTATTTTGGGATGGCTTTTTGACTTTAAATTTGGGCCAAATCTGGAGGCTAAGCCTGGCTCGACCATCAGGCTTAGGGTTTGGGCCGTCAGGGCGGGCTTACCATGCACATGTCTAGTCGAAATAGATGGATTTTACCAACTTGTACATTTGATAATTTATATTAAGGCATTGATGTAAGCAACATGAGGTAAGCAACTAAAGATTTTCAAGGACAAACCATTTGTATGCACATAAACTAAAATCAACAATCGGACACTCTAGAAACCCCTATTAATACATTTCTTGGACATATTCCGAACAATTATATTTGGTGGATTGCAGTACCATAGATCTATATAACAAATATTTAAGGGCCCCTAATTGGATATTCACATTTACAAATACAAAAAAATACATCTAAATTAAAACCATAAGAATGTTCCAGCTAAATATCGACGAGTTGTCTTATATTTCTTAATTCTAAGGATATTGATTAATTGATCCAATGGTTTCTTTGTGAGGCAAATCCTCAAACTAAAATTTAGGAAACCATTACAACATTAATTGCAAAAATAAAATATTACGTTGTGCACTAGTATATTTGCATGCCCAAGATGTGAAAAAGAATATGTGTCTTCATACTTAGGAGCCCGTATTTGTGGTTAATTAACACTAAATATAATAGGAAAATTATACAATTTGGGAGTTTATGTTAAAGAGTGAATTATATAAAATCATATAAGTATTAAAATTTAATGTAAATAAACAAGATGTATATTACACTATAATAGAACGTTTAAAACTGCTCTTCAAATGTGAGACATTATGCAATTGTGCAAAAACAATTAATTAAAATAAACAAATTTAATTTTGGAGGGTAGGATACACTTAAATGATTGTCGACAATTTTTATTTTTGTAGGATTTTTAGCTGATTATATCTCACATAATATTTCTTAATCATTGAAGCCAATTGTAAAATAAAATAAAGAGGAATAGTTAACTGGATTTTTTGTACACTGAATGAGAGCAACCTTAAGATTGTCTCAAATGAAGAATTTGAAGGAAATATGCCCTATAGGCAATAATAAATTTATTATTTATTTCCTTATTTCATGATAAATGTGTATTATTCATGCTAGTATTGTATTAACCGGAAACTTAGTACACGTGTGGATACATAGACAAACAGAGTGTCACTAGTATGCCTCTACTTGACTAGCTCGTTGAATCAAAGATGGTTAAGTTTTCTAGCCATAGACATGAGTTGTCATTTGATTAACGGGATCACGTCATTAGAGAATGATGTGATTGACTTGACACATTCCGTTAGCTTAGCACTTGATCGTTTAGTATATTGCTATTGCTTTCTTCATGACTTATACATGTTCCTATGACTATGAGATTATGCAACTCCCGAATACCGGAGGAACACTTTGTGTGCTATCAAACGTCACAACGTAACTGGGTGATTATAAAGATGCTCTACAGGTGTCTCCGATGGTGTTTGTTGAGTTGGCATAGATCGAGATTAGGATTTGTCACTCCGTGTATCGGAGAGGTATCTCTGGGCCCTCTCGGTAATGCACATCACTATAAGCCTTGCAAGCAGTGTGACTAATGAGTTAGTTGTGGGATGATGCATTAAGGAACGAGTAAAGAGACTTGCCGGTAACGAGATTGAACTAGGTATTGAGATACCGGCGATCGAATCTCGGGCAAGTAACATACCGATGACAAAGGGAACAACGTATGTTGTTATGCGGTTTGACCGATAAAGATCTTCGTAGAATATGTAGGAGCCAATATGAGCATCCAGGTTCCGCTATTGTTTATTGACCAGAGACTTGTCTCGGTCATGTCTACATAGTTCTCGAACCTGTAGGGTCCGCACGCTTAACGTTCCGTGACGATCGGTATTATGAGTTTATGTGTTTTGATGTACTGAAGATAGTTCAGAGTCCCGGATGTGATCACGGGCATGACGAGGAGTCTCCAAATGGTCAAGACATAAAGATTCATATATTGGACGACTATATTCGGACACCGGATGAGTTCCGGGGGTCACCAGATATTTATCAGAGTGCCGGGGGTTATCAGAACCCCCGGGGGAACTAATGGGCCAATATGGGCCTTGTGGGAGAGAGAGGAGAGGGCCTAGGTCTGCCCCCCCTTGGGAGTCTGAATTGGACAAGGAGGGGGCGGCGCCCCCTCTTTCCTCCCTCTCTCCCTCTCCTTCCTTCCCCCTTCCTCCTTCCTAGTTGGACTAGGAAAGGGGAGTCCTACTCCCACTAGGAGGAGGACTCCCCCCTCTCCTTGGCGCGCCTCAAGGCCGGCCGGCCTCCCCCTTGCTCCTTTATATACGGGGGCAGGGGGCACCCTAGAACACACAAGTTGATTGTTCCAAGCCGTGTGCGGTGCCCCCCTCCACCATATTCCACCTCGGTCATATCGTTGCAGCGCTTAGGCGAAGCCCTGCGCCTGTAAGTTCATCATCACCGTCATCATGTCGTCGTGCTGACGAAGCTCTCCCTCGACACTCTGCTGGATCGTGAGTTCGTGGGACGTCATCGAGCTGAACGTGTGCATATCATAGAGGTGTCGTACGTTCGGTACTAGGATCGGTCGATCGTGAAGACGTACGACTACATCAACCGCGTTGTCATAACGCTTCCGCTTATGGTCTACGAGGGTACGTGGACAACACTCTCCCCTATCGTTGCTATGCATCACCATGATCCTGCGTGTGCGTAGGAAATTTTTCGAAATTACTACGTTCCCCAACAGTAGTATCAGAGCCAGGTTTATGCGTAGATGTTATATGCACGAGTAGAACACAAGTGAGTTGTGGGCGATAATAGTCATACTGCTTACTAGCATTTCATACTTTGATTCGGTGGTATTGTTGGATGAAGCGGCCCGGACCGACATTACGCGTATGCTTACGCGAGACTGGTTCTACTGACGTGCTTCGCACACAGGTGGATGGCGGGTGTCAGTTTCTCCAACTTTAGTTGAATCGAGTGTGACTACGTCCGGTCCTTGTTGAAGGTTAAAACAGCACATACTTGACGAAAAATCGTTGTGGTTTTGATGCGTAGGTAAGAACGGTTCTTGCTAAGCCCGTAGCAGCCACGTAAAACTTGCAACAACAAAGTAGAGGACGTCTAACTTGTTTTTGCAGGGCTTGTTGTGATGTGATATGGTCAAGACGTGATGAGATATAAGTTGTTGTATGAGATGATCATGTTTTGTTGAAGTTATCGGCAACTGGCAGAAGCCTTATGGTTGTCTCTTTATTGCATAAGATGCAAGCGCCAAATAATTGCTTTACTTTATCGCTATGCGATAGCAATAGTTGCAAGAGGAATAGTTGGCGAGACGACCATGTGACGACACGTTGATAGAGATCAAGATGATGGAGATCATGGTGTCATGCCGGTGACGATAAAGGTCATGACGGTACTTTGGAGATGGAGATCAAAGGCGCAAGATGATCATGGCCATATCATGTCACATATTTTGATTGCATGTGATGCTTATATTTTATACATCTTATTTTGCTTAGTTCGGCGGTAGCTTTATAAGAAGATCCTTTACTAAAATTTCAAGGTATAAGTTGTAGGAGATATGCCCTAGAGGCAATAATAAATGATATTATTTATCTCCGAGTTCATAATTATGTTTATGTTCCATGCTATAACTGCTATGGTTCTTGAGTCTGCAATAACCACGAGGCTCGGAGGAAGACTCATATGCACGTGTGGAATAATAAACGGTAAAATGTATTCCTAGTCTGGCCTCTAAGACTAGCTCAAGTGTTGCATGATGGTTATGTTTTCCTGATCATGGGCATGTCTATGTCAGCAACCTTGAGGGCATAATGTTAAGAGAACATTTGTGTTGAATCGACCCGGCATGATGTTATGCTATGAGATTCATTCGTCACAAGTTTATTGGTACATAACACAGAGATGGTTAACGTTTGCATGATTCCTTAGACCATGAGAGTATCGAGTTTCTTCATGCTTGCTTCATGAACTTTGGGGTTTGTTAAACGTCATCCGTAAATGGATGGCTATTACGGCGGCTTACGGGTTCATGGAAAAGTGTGTCAAGTAACTTGATAGCTCAAGATTGGGATTTGCTCCTCCGACGATGGAGAGATATCTCTGGGCCCTCTCGGTGTTACGGTATCCATCATCGTCTGGCCAGACACTTTGTGATTTGATCACGGGGATGCCGGAACACGATAACGAGAAAAGAGAACAATACCGGTAACGAGGTAACTAGCATAGTGGACAAGTTGTTGATCCACGGGAATGCCAACATGTCTCACCTCGGGTATTTGTAACATATCGCGAAGCAACAGGAATAGCACACGGCAACTGGAGGTTCACTCAAATATTTATTCGTGTGGGTATAGGGGTCAATATGGGTGTCCACGGCTCCGATGTTGATCATTGATCGGAAGGGGTTCCGGTTCATGTCTATACTTCACCGAACCTATAGGGTCACACACTTAAGGGTCATCTATCTGCTGAATACTAGACAGGGAGTCTGAGAGAAAATCACCGAAAAAGTTTCGGACACCGAAAAGTTTCGGACAGCGGAATCGTACCGCAGAGAGAGGTCATCGGATAAGTTTGGATGATACCGAAAAGTTGTTTCGGGATACACCATTAAGTCAAATTGGTTTCAGCACATGCCTGATAATTCTTGGAGGATGCCAGAATCATTCTGGAAGCTTTTTGGAATTTTCTGAGATAAAAACCGGAAATGTTCCGGAGCTGCCGGAGCCACTCCAGATGCGTTTCGCAGATGAAAATCACTAAAACCGGAATTGTTTCGGAACACGTTGAAAATCATTTTAGTGGGTACTGGAAATGTTCTTAGCCCACATAAATATTTTCAGTTCGATCAGACGCTGAAAAATGTCGTCGTGAATAGTGAAAATCAGCTTTATGGTTACTTTATGGAAAGCCATCTTTTGGGGCTTTGCTCCAAAAGATCTTGGGGATGACATGGATGGATAGGAGCCATTTTTTGGGCCCCTCATGGGGGTGTGGCCGGCCACATGGGGTATCCCACCTTGGGGACCCTCTTGTTCCTTGGTTTCACTCCTAGGTCCTTGTGGAAGGACTTCATTCATGTGCATTTTGGGTTTTTTGTGAAACTACCCTACCCCCTTGGGATTTCCTATAAATAGAGGTGGAGGGGCAGCCCTCCACACTCATCCCTTGCTCTCATACACATGCCATGCATTATCTGGCTTCTTCTCTCCCTCCCACGAAAAGAGTTTCGTAGAGCCGTAAGGCTGTCTGGGTTCCGGCAGGAACTAGTTCTGGACGGCGAAGCCCTGCCGGATAGATGACACCGTATGTGTGCAACTCTGTAGAGAGATCGTAGTTTCGGTCTTAGTTCGTGAGTGCCTCCCGAAGGGCTGTCCATGTGACCGTCCGAGTTTTGAAGGTCCTCCCGAAGGGCTGTCCGAGTGACCGTTCGAGTTTCGAAGGTCCTCCCGAAGGGCTGTCCGCGACACCGTCCGGGGGGCTGTTCGACCGCCTCCCGGAGGGCTGTCTGAGGAGCAGATAAGGGTATACATCCTCGCGGTTGGGAGGTTGTAAATCCTAGCTGCGGGGATCTGCACCGCCGATCGTCATCGACTCTACTTCCCGCTGCGCTACGAGTCGGTAACGAAAAAGATCAAACCATGCATGCAGTCTCCATAGTGGTCCTGGGCTGGTGCGTAGGTCGGAATTTTTTTTTTCTGCTGCGTTACCCTACATAAGTGTTCTCCCTGAGTATGCACCGTTGCGACAGTTCTTCGTGCTGAGACACCATGTGATGATCGGGTGTGATAAGCTCTACGTTCACATACAACGGGTGCAAGCCAGTTTTCCACACGCAGAATACTCGGGTTAAACTTGACGAGCCTAGCATATGCATATATGGCCTCGGAACACTGAGACCAAAAGGTCGAGTGTGAATCATATAGTAGATATGATCAACATAGTGATGTTCACCATTGAAAACTACTCCATCTCACGTGATGACCGAACATGGTTTAGTTGATATGGATCACGTGATCACTTAGATGATTAGAGGGATGTCTATCTAAGTGGGAGTTCTTAAGTAATATGATTAATTGAACTTTAAATTTATCATGAACTTAGTCCTGGTAGTATTAGCATATCTATGTTGTAGATCAATGGCTCGCGTTTAGCTCCCCTGTTTTTTTGATATGTTCCTAGAGAAAACTAAGTTGAAAGATGTTAGTAGCAATGATGCGGATTGGATCCGTGATCTGAGGATTATCCTCATTGCTGCAAAGAAGAATTATGTCATTGATGCGCCGCTAGGTGACAGACCGATTGCAGGAGCAGATGCATACGTTATGAACGTTTGGCAAGCTCGATATGATGACTACTTGATAGTTTAGTGCACCATGCTTTACGGCTTAGAATCGGGGCTTCAAAGACGTTTTGAATGCCACGGAGCATATGAGATGTTCCAAGAGTTGAAATTAGTATTTCAGACTCATGCCCATGTCGAAAGGTATGAGACCTTTGACAAGCACTTTGCCTACAAGATGGAGGAGAATTGCTCAGCTAGTGAGCATGTGCTCAGAATGTCTGAGTACTACAATCACTTGAATCAAGTGAGAGTTAATCTTCCAGATAAGATAGTGATTGACAGAGTTCTCTAGTCACTATCACCAAGTTACTAGAACTTCGTGATGAACTATATTATGCAAGGGATAACGGAAACGATTCCCAAGCTCTTCGTGATGCTGAAATCGACGAAGGTAGAAATCAAGAAAAGCATCAAGTGCTGATGGTTGACAAGACCACTAGTTTCAAGAAAAGGGCAAAGGGAAGAAAGGGAACTTCAAGAAGAACGGCAACCAAGTTGCTGCTCAAGTGAAGAAGCCCAAGTCTGGACCTAAACCTGAGACTAAGTGCTTCTACTACAAAGGGACTGGTCACTGGAAGCAGAACTGCCCCAAGTATATGGCGGATAAGAAGGATGGCAAAGTGAACAAAGGTATATTTGGTATACATGTTATTGATGTGTACTTTACTAGTGTTTATAGCAACCCCTCAGTATTTGATACTAGTTCAGTTGCTAAGATTAGTAACTCGAAACGAGAGTTGCGGAATGAACAGAGACTAGTTAAGGGTGAAGTGACGATGTGTGTTGGAAGTGGCTCCAAGATTGATATGATCATAATCGCACACTCCCTATACTTTCGGGATTAGTGTTGAACCTAAATAAATGTTATTTGGTGTTTGCGTTAAGCATGAATATGATTTGATCATGTTTATTGCAATACAGTTATTCATTGAAAGTCAGAGAGTAATTGTTGTTCTGTTTACATGAATAAAACCTCAATGGTCATACACCCAAGGTGAATTGTTTATTGAATCTTGATCGTAGTGATACACATATTCATAATATCGAAGCCAAAAGATGCAAAGTTAATAATGATAGTGCAACTTATTTGTGGCACTGCCGTTTAGGTCATATTGGTGTAAAGCGCATGAAGAAAATCCATGCTCATGGGCTTTTGGAATCACTTGATTATGAATCAGTTGATGCTTGTGAACCATGCCTCATGGGCAAGATGACTAAAACTCCGTTCTCCGGAACAATGAAGCGAGCAACAGACTTGTTGGAAATAATACATATTGATGTATGCAGTCCGATGAGTGTTGAGGTTCGCGGCAGGTATCCTTATTTTCTAACCTTCACAGATGATTTGAGCAGATATGGGTATATCTACTTGATGAAACATAAATCTGACACATTTGAAAAGTTCAAATAATTTCAGAGTGAAGTGGAAAATCATCGTAACAAAAAAAATAAAGTTTCTATGATCTGATCGTGGAGGAGAATATTTGAGTTACGAGTTTGGTCTTCATTTAAAACAATGCGGAATAGTTTCGCAACTCACGCCACCTGGAACACCACAGTGTAATGGTGTGTCCGAAAATCGTAACCGTACTTTATTAGATATGGTGCAATCTATGATGTCTCTTACCGATTTACCACTATCGTTTTGGGGTTATACATTAGAGACAGCTGCATTCACGTTAAATAGGGCACCATCTAAATTCGTTGAGACGACACCATATGAACTGTGGTTTGGCAAGAAACCAAAGTTGTCATTTCTTAAAGTTTGGGGTTGCGATGCTTATGAGAAAAAGTTTCATCCTGATAAGCTCAAATCCAAATCGGAGAAATGTGTCTTCATAGGATACCCAAAGAAGACAGTTGGGTACACCTTCTATCACAAATCCGAAGGCAAGACATTCGTTGCTAAGAATGGATCCTTCCTAGAGAAGGATTTTCTCTCGAAAGAAGTGAGTGGGAGGAAAGTAGAACTTGATGAGGTAAATTTACCTGCTCCCTTATTGGAAAGTAGTTCATCACATAAATATGTTTCTGTGACTCCTACACCAATTAGTGAGGAAGCTAATGATGATCATCATGTAACTTCAGATCAAGTTACTACCGAACCTCGTAGGTCAACCAGAGTAAGATCCGCACCAGAGTGGTACGGTAATCCTGTTCTGGAGGTCATGTTACTTGACCATGACGAACCTACGAACTATGAGGAAGCGATGATGAGCCGAGATTCCGCGAAATAGCTTGAGGCCATGAAATCTGAGATGGGATCCATGTATGAGAACAAAGTATGGACTTTGGTTGACTTGCTCGATGATCGGCAAGCCATAGAAAATAAATGGATCTTCAAGAGGAAGACGGACGCTTATAGTAGTGTTACTATCTACAAAGCTAGACTTGTCGAAAAATGTTTTTGACAAAGTTCAAGGTGTTGACTATGATGAGATTTTCTCACTCGTAGCGATGCTTAAGTCTGTCCAATCATGTTAGCAAATTGCCACATTTTATGAAATCTGGCAAATGGATGTCAAAACTACATTCTTAATGGATTTCTTAAAGAAGAGTTGTATATGATGCAACCAGAAGGTTTTATCGATCCTAAAGGTGCTAACAAAATGTGCAAGCTCCAACGACCCATCTATGGACTGGTGTAAGCATCTCGGAATTGGAATATACGCTTTGATGAGTTGATCAAAGCATATAGTTTTATACAGACTTGCGGTGAAGCATGTATTTACAAGAAAGTGAGTGGGAGCACTACAACATTTCTAATAAGTATATGTGAATAAAATATTGTTGATCGGAAATAATGTAGAATTTTCTGGAAAGCATAAAGGAGTATTTGAAAGGATTTTTTCAAAGAAAGACCTCGATGAAGCTGCTTACATATTGAGCATCAAGATCTATAGAGATAGATCAAGACGCTTGATAAGTTTTTTCAATGAGTACATACCTTGACAAGATTTTGAAATAGTTCAAAATGGAACAGTCAAAGAAAGAGTTCTTGCCTGTGTTACAAGGTGTGAAATTGAGTAAGACTCAATGCCCGACCACGGCAGAAGATAGAAAGAGAATGAAAGTCATTCCCTATGCCTCAGCCATAGGTTCTATAAAGTATGCCATGCTGTGTACCAGATCTATTGTATACTCTACACTGAGTTTGGCAAGGGAGTACAATAGTAATCTAGGAGTAGATCACTGGACAGCGGTCAAAATTATCCTTAGTGGAATAAGGATATGTTTCTCAATTATGGAGGTGACAAAAGGTTCATCATAAAGGGTTACGTCGATGCAAGTTTTGACACTGATCCAGATGACTCTAAGTCTCAATCTGGATACATATTGAAAGTGGGAGCAATTAGCTAGAGTAGATCCGTGCAGAGCATTGTTGACATAGAAATTTGCAAAATACATACGAATATGAATATGGCAGACCCGTTGACTAAACTTCTCTCACAAGCAAAACATGATCACACCTTAGTACTCTTTGGGTGTTAATCACATGGCGATGTGAACTAACATTAATGACTCTAGTAAACCCTTTGAGTGTTGGTCACATGGCGATGTGAACTATGGGTGTTAATCACATGGTGATGTGAACTATTGGTGTTAAATCACATGGCGATGTGAACTAGATTATTGACTCTAGTGCAAGTCGGAGAGTGAAGGAAATATGCCCTAGAGGCAATAATAAAGTTATTATTTATTTCCTTATTTCGTGATAAATGTTTATTATTCATACTAGAATTGTATTAACCTGAAACTTAGTACATGTGTGGATACATAGACAAACAGAGTGTCACTAGTATGCCTCTACTTGACTAGCTCGTTGAATAAAAGATGGTTAAGTTTCCTAGCCATAGACAGGAGTTGTCATTTTATTAACGGGGTCACATCATTAGAGAATGATGTGATTGACTTGACCCATTCCGTTAGCTTAGCAGTTGATCGTTTAGTATATTGCTATTGCTTTCTTCATGACTTATACATGTTCCTATGACTATGAGATTATGCAACTCCCGAATACCGGAGGAACACTTTATGTGCTATCAAACGTCACAATGTAACTGGGTGATTATAAAGATGCTCTACAGGTGTCTCCGATGGTGTTTGTTGAGTTGGCATAGATCGAGATTAAGATTTGTCACTCTGTGTATCAGAGAGGTATCTCTGGGCCCTCTCGGTAATGCACATCACTATAAGCCTTGCAAGCGATGTGACTAATGAGTTAGTTGCGGGATGATGCATTACGGAACGAGTAAAGAGACTTGCCGGTAACAAGATTGAACTAGGTATTGAGATACCGGCGATCGAATCTTGGGCAAGTAACATACCGATGACAAAGGGAACAATGTATGTTGTTACGCGGTTTGACCGATAAAGATCTTCGTAGAATATGTAGGAGCCAATATGAGCATCCAGGTTCCGCTATTGGTTATTGACCAGAGACATGTCTCGGACATGTCTACATAGTTCTCGAACCCATAGGGTCCGCACGCTTAACGTTCGGTGACGATCGGTATTATGAGTTTATGTGTTTTGATGTACCGAAGATAGTTCAGAGTCCCGGATGTGACCACGGCATGGCGAGGAGTCTCGAAATGGTCGAGACATAAAGATTGATATATTGGACGACTATATTCGGACACCGGATGAGTTCCGGGGTTCACCGGATATTTATCGGAGTGCCGGGGGGTTATCGGAACCCCCGGGGGAAATAATGGGCCAACATGGGCCTTGTGGGAGAGAGAGGAGAGGGCCTAGGGCTGGCCGTGCCCCCCCTTGGGAGTCCGAATTGGACAAGGAGGGGGGCGGCGCCCCCTCTTTCCTCCCTCTCTCCCTCTCCTTCCTTCCCCCTTCCTCCTTCCTAGTTGGACTAGGAAAGGGGAGTCCTACTCCCACTAGGAGGAGGACTCCCCCCTCTCCTTGGCGCGCCCCAAGGCCGGTCGGCCTCCCCCTTGCTCCTTTATATACGGGGGCAGGGGGCACCGTAGAACACACAAGTTGATTGTTCCAAGCCATGTGCGGTGCCCCCCTCCACCATATTCCACCTCGGTCATATCGTTGCAGCACTTAGGCGAAGCCCTGCGCCGGTAACTTCATCATCATCGTCTCACGCCGTCGTACTGACGAAGCTCTCCCTCAACACTCTACTAGATCGTGAGTTCGTGGGACGTCACCGAGCTGAACGTGTGCAGATCGCGGAGGTGCCGTACGTTCGGTACTAGGATCGGTCGATCGTGAAGACGTACGACTACATCAACCGCATTGTCATAACGCTTCCGCTTACGGTCGACGACGGTACGTGGACAACACTCTCCCCTCTCGTTGCTATGCATCACCATGATCCTGCGTGTGCGTAGGAAATTTTTCGAAATTACTATGTTCCCCAATAGAATTCATGAACATGAACAATGGTACTCTTGCTAGGATAAACACCATTTTTGTTTACCACGTTAAAAAAGAGCTATGGTTATTTGTATGATCAAATTTAACATTTTTTTAGAGAGGACAAACTTTAGGATTTTGGTGGAACACGTAAGGGGACCAATGGTTAGCCCAATGTGGGGAGAACCAAGCACCTAAGGCACCTCGGAAGCATGGTTACAAAATCGTTTCTAACACATGGCTCCACTGGCTTGGCCACACCCACTACTTTTATGAGTGAAACAACATTTTTCTTCCCTAGTGCAAGAAATGTTTTTATGGAATGCACAACAATGGTTGCTATCATTGTGTTACCTTTTGCCAAAGGTGAGATGTCTCCACTGTCTTTAGTTAACGGTGTTATTGCTTGATCACTTCAATGATAAATTGTCAAGGTAAGGAAATTAATAAGAAATTCATTTAGGCACATTTTATGTTTTTCATTATGTTTTATCTAGATGATTACTCTAAACAATATTTATTTAAAACAAAATTCTTTGTCATCAACATATACTATATTTCCATAAACATTCTCATGTTTCTAAACATCAAATTATTTGTTAGTGATTCCTGCGGCAACACGCAGGAGATCATAGTAAAGTAAGCTTTTTAGAACAAAGGAGTTTCTATCACTATTTTAGTTAAAGTTCTTGTCTGTTATTTCTTAGCAACATAATCATATGAAAAAAACAAGAAATAAAGTTACACCTTGAAAATGTATCTGATTTTTTTCTTGTATATGACAACAATAGATAGTTGATGCTTTCGGCACACTAAAGATGATGCACTTGCATTTGCAAGGGCTGCTATGCTAGTTTCAATAGTAATCACAAGCAAAATACTTGCATGTCTTACATAACAAAAGTACAAAACTTTGCAGCAAGATAGACATTATGGCATATATGTATCTTCATATATATACGTCTGATTTATAAATTTTCAAGTGTCCAGAATCAAGAAATCCCACATTACAACAACAGCACATGCAGAAATGATTGTTCAAATAATAAAGATGGTTATTTAGATTTATTATTAGACAATAGTGTAAACATGAATACATGATCACGCATTACTTTAGATATTTGACGTTGTGGTGCCCTTGTACCGCCTTGGTCTTGTGCTAACATATATGTTCCCATGTACGTTCATCTCAAAACATCCGGAAATCTTCTCAACTTTGGTCCATTCCCCAGGCGTTTTGGCTTTATATCCTGTGTTAACAAATGAAATGTCATGCACTGGAGTTGTAAATAAAAATACTCATAACACTGAAAATGCCTATGAATGAAGGAGATACTCTACTACTGACATGTTCTACCTTACAAGCTAAGCAAACTACTACTTTCTACTACCGACTAAGCTTGGCCGCCAATATGCATGCTGGATATTTTTGCTGCTAGCCCTGATGCTTCAAGTGATACCAGTGAATATCGCTTCTCTTGCCAACATGCACCGGTCAAGATCATTTATTCTTAGGCAACGAGATTATTTGCAACAGAAACACGGGTAGTCTATATACAATTATACATATATACTATTACTACTACTACTCCTTCAGCCTGTTACTGATTAGACTGATGTTTCCATTGAGTAACTGTGCACTATTTAGGATGCAAACCTAGCAGTATCGACATTGATCTGATGTGATACAAAAACCTCTACACATATATCTACTAACTGTCAATGCACACCACCATTTGGTTTCCTCAAAAAAAAAAGTTGCACAAAAAGCTTAAGGTATATCCAAGATTAGACCAAAGGCATCAACCACAACCTTGTTATATTATTATTAAGAAAATGAAAAATAAAAGGTGCAAGAATTAACAGATATTATGCACATGGTTTAAAATGTCCAAAAGGCAGTTTGTTGGGGCCAGTGCAGGATACCTGGTCGAATATCGCTGTAGGGATGGCAAGTGTCGCCACTGCATTAGGGGCGTCTACTATTCCAGATATCCTACCTTCACATGGACAACATGACAGTAAAATATAGACCTGCATACAACCCAAAGTCAAGAACTTTTGATAATATCCCTCTTACATGATATAGACCTGCATACAACCCAAAATACATTGTGGTAGTTAATAATCCTAGTGCCTACCTGCTCCTTGGAGTACCCAAATCTAGAAAGGTACTCAATGGCGTTGAGAACTGCACGCTTGTAGGCAACTGATGCATCAAGGAAATGTTGTTTTCCCGACTCATCCACGCTGATGCCCTCGAAGACTAACCATTCTGAGAAACGCGGCTCCACCGGACCTATCTCAAAGATAGGATTTACATGAAGTGGTGTTGGACCAATAGGAGTCAAGTATTCCTTCATGCCACCTCTTATGATTTCACACCTACATAAAATGAATCATTAGAGTTTCACAAGCACACCGCGAGAAGTGAATCACATAGGCAATTCATTTGTTATGCAACTAGCAAATTCAGCAACTCCTGTAAGGTTAATCAACTAAGAATTGCAGTTTGTTAGGTACGATATGAATTAGCAATGTTGTTAGAAATATAGCTATATGCACTAGTATCTATTTCTCTCTGCCCATCTGGATCTTACAGGTCTCAAGCAAGCAGCTGTTAAGATGCTTCCTGCTACTGTGCCAGCCTAGTTTCTTGATGACGAATGGTGAAACTTAACAATGGGAATTTGTATTACATTAATGGATCTGGGTTGTCCAGTAAACAACTACTCCTATGAGACACCAGTCACATTTAAAACATAGTATAATGTGACAAGTATTGAGAAGTGTAGAAAAGAACAAATTAAGGAAATTACTTTAGCTCAAGGAATCCACTCATTTCTATTGCTCCGCAAAATGAGACTTCACCATCACCTTGGGAGAAGTGCATATCACCAGTACTCAAATTTGCTCCTTCAACAAATACTGGTAGATAAACTTTGGAACCTCTGCTTAGATTCTTTATGTCACAGTTACCCCCATTCTCTCTTCCAGGAATCGTTCTTGCTGCTTCATTTGCAATTTTTTCCCATTCAGCAGTCCCTTCTTGCATCTGCAGAACATTGCATGCATGCATTGTGAACATAACTCTCTGACCATACATAAACAAAGTATCGATGAACACGGGGCCTGAGATTGTTTGGATTGCTAATTATATGAACCTGATCACCGGCAATTTAATTTTATTGAGTATATTCTCTCAATCTGTTCAGTCTACATCTGCCAGCAGTGGCGATATTTTTTGTTGTTAACTTTTCTCCAACTGTTCTTTGACTCCGTGCCGTGGTGGTTAGCCAGACTTGGTCTGTCATCTCTGTAAGGAGTGATTATTAGAGGATTATAGATCTTCTCAGCTGCATCTTGCTGGTGGAGCAGGGCCAAGTGAGGTGAACAAATGGGGATCAGCTCGAGAGACCAAATGGCATGTCAATCATGATTTAGATCCCAGGTGACCATTTTTTGGCTACGCGTTGTGGCCATCTCTATTCAGCATCAGACAAAAGCGTTTAGCAACAGTACAAAAACATTTTGTTATCTTTCAATTTTTGCAATGATTTCTTCACGCCTTAAACTTTAATGTAGAACATGTAAATCCGTCTATTCCTGAGTTCCTCCAGGTTGTAAAACGCATGCTGATTTTATTAATGCAAGGAAGATGAGCGATCACCCCTGCCTTTTTTTAGGGTATCACCCCTGCTTTCAGAAACAAATTACTTCAATATATTTCATAAATAAATAGTATCTGCGTGCAAAACTGTTGCACTGGAATTATGGGTCACACAACAAGATTAATCTTTTTTTTATTTTTCTACAAAACGCAAAGCTTGCAACTCAGATGCATCGACAGAAAGAAAGTAGAACTTGAGAAGCTGTAAAAGTGAAACCATTCATGAGGCAGCACATCATACCTTCCCAAGTAAGCAGTTGTGGGAGGTTGGTAAGCTAGCAAGAGGTCTCTGGTGTAGAACTTGACACAATTTCAGAGACTCATGACCCGCCTCGACCAATTCTCTTTCCCTTTGGTTCCATATATTGAGAAGCTCGGCTGACGGTGCAGTTCCCACTATACCAGGATGAGTTAACCCCGGAAACCGAACACCTGGTATGCACATAATGGACTCATTTGAATGATCTAAAGCTGAGATGCTTCATTTAATTATAGTAGTAATATACAGTATGTAGCAGCAACTTGTACCTGGTATCTGAGGGGAGTGCGCGTAAATTCCTTCGAAATACCAAATGGCTTTTCTTGCACTCGGGAAGTGGTCAGTTAAGAACCCGCCTCCGTGCTCCCTTTCAAATGTTCCAGTATAACCCCACTCGTCACCGGGAAGCGGGCCGAGGTTGCAGATCTCCACCGCAAGAAGATCACCAGGTGAAGCTGGAACCCCTTCGGCATCGACTACTCTAAGGGGGCCACTGAGATAGTGAGGCTGTGGTAAACCCATATTCAGTTTGTTGGCACAATTAACACTTGCTTCTATTTGATGCATGCATGAGTGAAATGCTACTCTACCAGAATAAACAGAGCATCAAACCATAGTCAACAAATAGGAGCAACTTCCGACCCCGATCTAGATCGAACGATCTTCGCCGGCTTGTCTAACAAATCCGGCAACTATGCATGAAACAACATTTCTTCCATAAAAACTAAGTGAATGCATACTCACCGATGCAAAATCCAGAGATTTGATATCGTCTGCCGAGTCATCATCTCTAACCTGCCCACCGGTGCAATCGACCATCTCAACACGGAATAATTCCCCTTGAGTCACATCGGCGACCGGAGGGATATCCGGGTGCCAGCGGTTGTGGAGAGGAACCTCCTGCTCCCATGGCTGCTTCTTTACATCTATGGGCACTACAAGCCTGGGAGTGAGAGGAGCCATGTTTTGTTATGCCAGCTTCAGAGCTTCATCGTCCCTTTGTAAGGCAAGGCACCCTTCCTACATGCATTAATTCCCGGAAAATGACGATGCCTGGCCGGCCGAGATGGAAAATCTTTCAATGCATTCAGGCGTAGGTGGCGCGTGCAGCCTTGCAAGTGCAGCACATGCAAGTTCAGCCAAAGCTCGCTGATGCAGCACCGTCTGGATGTATTGTCACGTCACCCGCCGTGTAGGAACGGTTCAGCGGTACTGCAATAATGCAGCCGGCGGAGGGTGGCGTATTGTTCGTTGTCTCTCACATGCGTCTATGAATTACTACGCGATCGATTAAGATTTATCAGTACACACTTTCGGACAAAATACACACACACACACACATTTATAGACGGCATATATTCTCAGTATATCAGCATATCAGTACACACTTTCGATTTAAGTCTCTACATATATTCTCAGTATATCAGCATCGCCGGCCGGCCGGTCGGCCGGCAAGGCGATGATTCGATCCCGGAATTCGCCGCTACTCGCTGCTCACTGCATCCGGCCAGCACAATGGCCGCTCCACCCTCGCCAAAACAAACAGGAAAAATCGTTATTTATTGGATCAATCTTTGACTAGCTAGCACATACGTACACTCCATGGCCGGCGGGCTTATAGCTCCTGTGCGACGTATTTCATGGGAATTGGAAGGAGTGCGACATATTTGAGCGTGTAAATAGCCCAGACACAACATGTCCCTTAAACTCAACTGATGCCCTCGTTAGCTGTTAGGGGTTGGACCCACCACTTATCCACGTAAGCGCGGGACCCACCACTTGTCCATGTAAGCGTGGGACCCACCTCTTCGCAGCTAGAAGAGACGAGCGCCCGTGCCCGTCCGCCCGCCGCCGCCCATTGCTTCCCCTTTCCCCAATATTTTTCTTCTCCAGCGACCTAGCGCAGATGTCTACCTCCTCCGCCACGCACTCAAAATGGCGACAGTATGGTCCAATGCCGCTCACAAGGTGCCTTGACTGCCCACACCCAGAGCCTCTTAAACGGTGGGTCAGTAAGACTGATGAGAATGGCAATCTTGGGCGCGAATTTATGAAATGCTTGAGCAAAATGATGGCAGGAAGGAATGGCAAGGTTAGATCTCAGTTCTTAGCCGTTCTTTCGCTGCCGTTTGCTCTGATTTCTCCAGATTTCTTTTTTTTCTCGTCCAATTTGTGATTTAGGGTTCATGTTGTCAGATCCTGAAGAAATGTACCCATTTCGAGTGGACGATGATTATATTGAGAGAATTCAGTTTGAGGGCTACATTGATTCGAGCGGGGCCATAGCCTGCCAGTCTGGGGGTAGCTCATGTGCGATGTTTTTTATGCGAATTGGAAAGGATGCAACGTAGTTGCCAGAAATAGCTCGTGTGCGCCGTCTTACATGGCAATAATAGCCCCAATACGACCAGGTGGTTAAAACACGGGAACGAACGTCAACGGGACTGCAGTTAAGTTAAAAACAGGGGGTCAAACTAATTAGTGTATCCGGTGGTGGGTCCCACTTGGCAGTGCATCGATTCCCCGCCTGACTGAACCCACGCTTCTCCCCTGCTTCTGGTTGCTGCTCCCTTCTTCATTCTCGTCGTCGTCGTCGGCAGAGCTTTAGTTTTACTGGCGGAGCTTTCGGTTATGGCCGCGGCGGCGTATGTGGTGACTATTCGGCACCCTAGACCTGTTCCCATCCGTCTTGAGTTAGATCTGACCAAGCGAGCCTCTGTTTTCCATAGGATCCAGATTGTGGAGGTGGGTGGGACTAGGGAGCGGCGGTGGCGTTGGGCTGAACGATATGGAGCCACGAGAGACAACGTCGACCAGGTAATCACCCTTTCGAACCTATGTGATGTGTGCCTCGTCTGCTTCCGCTGCCTCATAGTGCCCGCCATTGATAAAAAGGGGCAATGGTGCTCGGACCTTCGAATTCAGTGTTGAATTCTTTCCATCTAAAGCAAAGCTGGTTGATGGTAGCGTGAGAGACATCGAGAGAGATACAATTGTGGGAGGTTGAATTTGCAGAGATTAATCCACAAGAAATACAGAGCATGTAAGATAGGGTCGTGAGGAATGTTGTGGAGAAAATTGGGGAGAGCATTTTTTGGGGTCCAGAGCAAGAGGTAGCATTGTTACGGTTTGATAATTGGAAGGGTGAGTATGTGAGAATTGAGAATGGTGAAGAGATGGTTGATGAAACCGATAGGCAAGACGGCTGGGCAAGCAAACATACTACCTTTCATGCAGAGCTCGTTGATCTGAAATCAGATTCTAAGGATGGATATGTTCCCTCAAAGTTGGCTTCGCAGATGGTAGATGATGATTGGGCTTCACAGAGACAGATAACGCCCATGTGTACGGGTGAAGTGACAGTAATAGAGGGGGATGATCAAAATGCACAGGAGGGTTGTGATGGTGTTGCAAGGGTTCCTTGTGTTGATTGGAATTCCGTACAATTAGAAGACACTACTGATTTGGCCATTGCACCAATGGCTGACACTGAGATGGCCAAAAGTTTTGGCATTCCATTAGATGATCAAGATAAGGAAGAGAGGGGTGAATCGAGTTTGCCTAATGATGCTAACATAAATGCTTGTGAAGATGTGGATGGACAGCTGATGAAAGATGCTGCAGATGTTGTAGATGATGCACATGATGATGAGCTTGTATGTGTGTATGACAAAGAAAATCATGTTATTGAAGTAGGCGAAGCATGAAGGAGTTTAGGATGTGTTTCAAGACTTATGCAGTCAAACATGAGTTTGATGCCAAGACTATGTGGACTGATAGAAAGAAATTTTATGCAAGGTGCAGAGGTTCTGATGGAAGCGTCAGGCCTTGCAAGTGGTACATATCTGCTAGAATTCAACCTGATGGAAGTACCATCAGGGTTAGCCAAAAGTCAAATCCCAAATCCACATACTTGTATTACAAGTTCACGGAGAGAATCAACCATGACATCACATCTTTGGATTGCAGAAAAGATCACTCCAATTTTAGCCAAGAAACCAAACACTACATCAAAAAAACTTAAAGTGGACTTGAAAAAGCAGTACCCCATTAAGGTGAAGTATACCACAGTGTGGAAAGAAAAACAGAGGGCAATGAAAGGGTGATTGGGCAAATACTTTTAGGATGCTTTATAACTTCAATGCAGAGGTGGATAAGAGGTCACCTGACAATGTTGTGGAGATAGATACCGAGGTAACAGAGGATGGTAGAGTTCTTTTCTCCATGTTCTTTATGGCTTTAAAGCCTTGCATAGATGGCTTCAAAGCAGGGTGTCGTCCATATTTGAGCATGGACTCATCTTTTCTGACTAGCAAGAGGAGTGGTCAATTGGCAGCATGCAATGCTTTAGATGGACACAACTGGATGTTCCATGTTGCTATTGGTTTGTTTCAGTTAGAGACATAGGTTTCATGGACATGGTTCATGATGCAGTTGAAAAGATGCATAGGGCCAGTGTCACCTTTTGGCAGTACACACAGATGGATGTAAAGGGCTAGAAAATGCAGTGAAGAATGTTTTTCCTCATTGTGAGCAGAGGGAGTGCTTCGGCCATATGTGGATGAATTTGATCAAAAAATTCAGAGGAGAAGAATTTGGGAGAATGTGGCTAGCAGCAAGATCTTACACCAAACAGACTCATTCATATCATCTTGGTAAGATAAAAGTAGCATGCAGTGAGTTTGGTCCATGGTTGAACACCTATCATTCTTAATTGTGGTACAGGTCAGGATTTAACTCTGCCATAAAGTGTGATCATATCAACAATAACTTGGTAGAAAGTTTTAACAACAAGATAAAAGCAGTTAAAGAACTTGCCTGTGCATGACATGGTTGACCAAATCAGGATCATGATCATGTGCATGTGGGAATTGAGAAGAAGGATTGGTGATTGTCTGCAAGGGGATAAGCTTCCTGCAGTGGTATAACAGGTGGTGAACAGGAGCAAAAATCTTACACATTTGTCTGTTGAAAAATCTTCATTATGGGGTATTGAAGTTAGAGATACAAAGACTGGAAAGAGGCATGTTGTTAACACTGAGTTGCATCACTGCACTTGCCTCGAGTGGCAACACACCGAAAAACCATGTGACCATGCCATACTTTTATGGCCTCCCAACCCAAGATAAACATGCACCCATATTTGCATGAATATTACTTAGTGGCAAGATTCAAGGCTGCATATGCAACTCCAATTCTAGCACTTACAGATCAGTCTCACTGGCCTGAATTGGAAATTGAATTTTCCATGTGTCCTCACCTAACAAAAAGAAAGGCTGATAGGCCTAAAGAGAGTAGATTCAAGGCATGTTTTGAGAAAGGTGGGAGTAGTAAAAAGGGAAAGGGAAAGAAGGATGCAAAGCCAAAAAGGTAACAAAAATAGATGCAAGTTGTGCCAGGAACTTGGGCACCGATAAGGATCTCCAAAATGTCGTTACACTCCTGAAAGGCCAAAGTATGGTTATGTTTGTGTTTTTTATTTGGATGTTGTTTTTAATTACTAGCCAAATTATAAGCTTTGTTTTCCAGGAGGAAGCGTGCAGGTCAACCTCTTGTTGTTGAAGATTGTTGGGCAATCAAAAAGGCAAGAATCAATGGCTGTAGAAAAAAGAAAAGTTTTGGTGATGAACGAGAGTTGGATGATGCTGCGGTGCAAAATGAGCAAGAGTTGGATGATGTTGTGGTGCAAAATGAGAAAGATTTGGATGATGTTCTGGTGTAAAATGAGGTAGTCTTTGATCTTGTGATGCATCATGAGCAACATTTGGATGATGATGTGGTGCAGAATGTGGTGCAAACTGAAGCTGTTGCGGCAGACGTTTTGCAAACTGAGCGTATATTGCAAGTTGTGTTACCAATTGAAGCTACTGTGGTTGATGTTGTGCAAACTGAGCCTCATGTAGATGTTGTGGTGCCAACCGAAGCTGTTGCAGTTAGTCCAGTGAAGAAAACCAAGAGCTTGAGTGAATTAGGTGTGGTAGGATGAAGAAGCGGTAAGAAGAAGAAGAAGAAATTGAGTGGTAAAAAGCAGAAGTGAAAACTTCTTTTGTCAAACTTGTGTATTGGTGATGTATGCTATAGAATAACAAACTTGCCTCAGTTTGTGTAATATGGTATTTGTGTAATGCTATTCAAATTTGACCCAAAATTCAAGTTTGAAATTGTTTAGTATGTGGTATTGATGTTACAATGCTTTCTCAAATATTAGTCATATGCATGTTAAGCGAGCAATCCAAGCACTTATTGTTGATGTGAAACACTAGTCATGAAAAATGTGCTCCAAATGAGCTCCGAAGCTAGGCTAAACACCCCATTCCTAAGCAAAATTTTCTGACCTTTTCTAAACGAGCCAAAAATCAAAACTTGACATCTAGTGTGCAAATATATAGGGTGCATGCCCAATATGAGATCATTTGGATAAACTAGGACATGCTTAGCCCTAAACCCTAGCTTGAATCACATGCAACCTCGTTCCTGATAGCTATGTTTTGTGAAGGGTTTTTCATGAAAATACCCATAGACCAAGTTTCTTATTTTTTCCAACAACTCAATCACATAAAACGATGATGAATGCAAGTTTCATATTTTTATGATTTTTTGAATTAGTTATGCTCAACCCTAGCCCTCACAACCCTCTCAAAACCCCTCAAACCCCATCTGAAACCTTGCACCTTTCCGTGTCACTGGATGTCTGTTAGTGGATGGTCTGGATCAGGTGCTAGGGCTACGTCACAGATCCGCGTGAGGCTCGTTCCGCGCTATGATTGGCTGCATTCGACAACGCTGGATAACTCCCCCCCATTCTGGACCGATGGATCACCGTGAGTTCAACGGTGTGGATCAGCATGCAGTGCTACGTCAGCGATCCGCGGGCACGCTCGTTCCACGCTCTGATTTGCTGGATTTAGAAACGTTGTTTTTTAGCGGTGTTTGTTCTGCGCTAGGGCGAGTGGGCTAGCATGCATGCGCACCATCGGGCTCTGGTAAATAAGCCCACCCGTTGGACCCTTGGACTGAATGTTGCCACGCCTGCCTCTAGCCAGGCCCTGGCCTACAAGCTATGTTGCATGCATGCGCGTGAGCAACCTACGATGCATTCATGCACACGCAAAGAAGAACGAGCAGGCATGACCCCCCGACCCCCGATCGACGCCACAGGCACGTGCAGCGCTGAAACGTCGCATTATGGCTATTGATGCAGCCTTCAGTTTCCCACGCGTGTACACACTCCCGATGCCACCCGCGCCGCCTGACTACCCCTATTATTTCTCCAAGTCATTACTTCCACCCGGTGAAACCAATGAATCAACACATTGCACTAGGCATATTTAAGTCACCTATCATCTTCCTCTTCCTCTCACACTCATTCATATCCCAAACCCATCCTCTGCCATCTGCCCTCCTTCCTCTCCACAAAGCAGACCCGAAGCCACAAACCCCAATCGAAGCCACCATGTAGTACAACAACCTGACCTACCCTTCCCCCCAGCGTGCTGGAGAGGCTCTACCCTGCCGGAGTCTACGTAGAGAACACCCTTAGGGTGTGGGCGATATCAAGGTGGAGGGGCGCAAGGGAGTTCACCGACTTCTTCCTTTCGGCCGGCTACCGCAACCTCCCCCGGGGCTCTCCAAGGATGTTCCATGTTGAGGAGGTCAATCATAATGGCGTTGTGGTTGCGCTCCTCGCTACATTCACCAACCCCTTCAATGCCTCCCACCTCCTCGGTCGAGTGTTTTTGTGTGGGTGTGAGTTTATTGCGTTCACCACCCACAACATCTTCACGGACTTCAACAACATCTTCCCCACCTAGAATGTAATGCACACCCTCCCATACCCCGTCGACAACCAGAAGTGAAGGGCGCCCAGAGGAGCGAGGTGGCATTCGCCCGGAGGAGGAGAAGGAGAATAACCCGTTGGCCCGGTGGTGCCCCCTATCTATCTATCTATCTACCATATTAGTATTTTAAGTTGTAATCATTTATGTTTTTGCTACTATTATTAAGTTGGATCCTATTAAGTTTAATGCTATCTATGTGGTGGAACTATGGGTTGTTATGTTCATGCAACTATACTGATGTTAGGTTTCATGCTACTCTATATATTGATGTTTCGTGCTATTATTTCTGGTATATGCACTCAAAATATTTTGGTGTGGATGTGAGTTCATCGCATTCACCACACACACCATCTTCACAGATTTCGACAACATCTTCCCTACCAATGACGGCATGCACAATGTTGGCCAAATCATGGGTCACGACCCAAACCATGGACATGCAACTAATTTAGTTCATGCAAGCATGCACTTGTCTACGGTTCCATGAACTAAATTAGTTGCATGCTTGGGAAACCAAAGGCTGCCAATAGAAGCATGCTGCCAATTGACCATTCCTCTTGTCCATCTAAAGCATTACACGTGTGGGAAACCGAAGGCTGCATCAATAGCCATAATGCATTTCAGCGCTGCACGCGTCTATGACGTCGGTCGGGGGTCGGGGGGTCACGCCTGCTCGTTCTTCTCTGCGTGTGCATGCATGCATCGTAGGCTGCTCGCGCGCATGAATGTAATGTAGCCTGCTGGCTAGGGCCTGGCTAGAGGCAGGCATGCCAACGTTCGGTCCAAGTTTTCAATGGGTGGACTTATTTTACCAGAGAATGGCGCACATGCATGTTAGCCCACTCGCCCCAGCGTAGAGGAAACACGGCAAAAAAGACAGTGTTTCTGAATCCAGCAAATCAGAGCGCAGAACGAGCATGCTCGCGGATCGCTGACTTAGCACTTCATGTTGATCCACACCGTTGAACGCGCAGTGATCCAACGGTCCAGAATTGTGTGTGTGTGGGGGGGGGGGGGGGGGGGTATCCAGCGTTGTCGAATGCAGCCAATCATAGCGCAGAACGAGCGTCACGCGGATCAGTGACCTAGCCCTAGCGTCTGATCCAGACCGTCCACTAATAGAGATCCAGCGGCGCGGAAGTGTGCGGGGTTTCAGATGGGTTTTGAGGGCTAGGGTTGAGCATAACTAATTCAAAAAAATCATAAAAATATGAAAATTGCACTCATCATCGTTTTATGTGACTAAGTTGCTAGGAAAAATACGAAACTTGGTCTATGGGTTATTTTCATGAAAAACCCTTCACAAAACATAGCTATCATGAACGAGGTTGCATGGGATTCAAACTAGGTTTTAGGGCTAAGCATGTCATAGTTTATCCAAACGATCTCATATTGGGCATGGACCCTATATATTTGCACACTAGATGTCAAGCTTTGATTTTTGTCTACTTTAGAAAAGATCAGAAAATTTTGCTTAGGAATGGGGTGTTTAGCCTAGCTTCGGAGCTCATTTGGAGCACATTTTTCATGACTAGTGTTTCACATCAACAATAAGTGCTCGAATTGATTGCTTAACATGCATATGACTAAAATTTGAGAAAGCATTGTAAAATCAATACCACATACTAAGCAGTTTCAAATTTGAAATTCGGCCAGAATTTGAATAGCATTACACAAATACCATATTACACAAATTGTGGCAAGTTTGTTATTCTACAGCACACATCACCAATGCACAGGTTTGACAAAAGAAGTTTTCACTTCTGCTTCTTACCACTTGATTTCTTCTTCTTCTTACCACTTCTTGATCCTACCACACCTAGTTCACTCAAGCTCTTGGTTTCTTCACTGGACTAGCTGGGACAGCTTAAAGTTGGCACCACAACATCTACACGAGGCTCAATTTGCGCAACATCAACTACAGTAGCTTCAATTGGTAACACAACTTGCAATATAGGCTCAGTTTGCAGAACATCTGCAACAGCAACTTCAGTTTGCACCACATTCTGCACAACATCATCATCCAAATGTTGCTCATGATGCATCAGAAGATCAAAGACTGCCTCATTTGGCACCACAACATCATCCAACTCTTGCTCATTTTGCACCGCAACATCATCCAACTTTGGTTCATCACCAAAACTTCTCTTTTTTCTACGGCCATTGATTCTTGCCTTTTTGATTGTCCAGCAATCTTCAACAACAAGAGGTTGACCTGCACGCTTCCTCCTGGAAAACAAAGCTTGTAATTTGGCTAGTAACTAAAAACAACATCCAAATGAAAAAACACAAACATAAACATACTTTGGCCTTTCAGGAGTGTAACGACATTTTAGAGATCCTTTTCGGTGCCCAAGTTCCTTGCACGGCTTGCATCTATTTTTGTTACCTTTTTGGGACCTTTTTGGCTTTGCATCCTTCTTTCCTTTCCCCTTGTTACTATTCCCACCTTTCTCAAACCATGCCTTGAATGTACTCTGTTTAGGCCTGCCAACCTTTCTTTTTGTTAGGGGAGGACACATGGAAAATTCAATTTCCAATTCAGGCCACTGAGACTGATTTGTAAGTGCTGGAATTGGAGTTGCATATGCAGCCATGAATCTTGCCACTAAGTAATATTCATGCAAATATGGGTGCATGTTTATCTTGGGTTGGGAGGCCAAGAAAAGTATGGCATGGTCACATGGTTTTCCGGTGTGTTGCCACTCGAGGCAAGTGCAGTCATGCAACGCAGTGTTAACAACATGCCTCCTTCTAGTCTTGGTATCTCTAACTTCAGCACCCCACAATGAAGATTTTTTAAGAGACAAATGTGTAAGATTTCTGCTCCTATTCACTACCTGTTGTACCACTTCAGCAAGCTTATCCCTTTGCAGACAATCACTGATCCTTCTTCTCAATTCCCACATGCGCATGATCATGATCCTGATTTTGCCAACCATGTCATGCACAGGCAAGTTCTTGAACTGCTTTATCTTGTTGTTAAAACTTTCTGCCAAGTTATTGTTGATATGATCACACTTGATGGCAGTGTTAAATCCTGACCTGTACCACAATAGAGAACGATAGGTGTTCAACCTTGGACCAAAATCACTGCATGCTACTTTTATCTTATTAAGATGATATGAATGTGTCTATTTGGTGTAAGATCCTGCTGCTGGCTACATTCTCCCAAATTCTTCTTCTTTGAATTTTTTGATCAAATTCATCCACATATGGCCGAAGCACTCCCTCTGCTCACAATGAGGAATGACATTCTTCACTACATTTTCTAGCCCTTTACATGCATCTGTGTGTACTGCCAAAGGTGACACTGGCCCTATGCATCTTTTCAACTGTATCATGAACCATCTCCATGAAACCTCTGTCTCTAACTGAAACAAACCAATAGTAATAGGGAACATTCAGTTGTGTCCATCTAAAGCATTGCATACTGCCAATTGACCATTCCTCTGCACATACTGCCGGTCTGCCCCCGCCATCCTGCCCTCACGGGTGTCGGCGAGGCGGCGGTGCTGCGGATGATTGGGGAGTCGCGGACGCCCGTCAAGAACTCCTTGTGAAGCACAGCAGACGGCCACGTGTTTTTGTTCGATGTATCACAATGCCGACACATGGTTTTGCCTCCCAATCTTGGCCTGGCCCAACAGGCCCGAGTTTGCCCAGCGGCACGAAAAATATATCCGGCCTCGTCCATTTATCAGCTCAAGAGAATTGCATGATGGTAGGTTGGAAGTGCACGTCCCTGGAGTAGAGCTCCTGGCTGAGGTAGTTCACCGCCTGGTTCATGTCCTCGGCCAACAGGTTCTGCTCGCCACGGCCAATGTAGTAGCGGTCCCACCTGATCCTCCGTGGCAGTGGAGGACGAGGAGCTCGGGCTGGTACACGTATTGGCCTATCTACAGAGCGAGAAAAATCTTCATATCGGTTAAGTGGTGATAGAAATATTGGAGTGGTGGATCCTGGTCCCCTTGCTTCTTTCCCTGATCTCTCCCTCACAGACTGACCTTAGCCTTCTCGTCCCTCCATTCCTGCTAAAGAAGCTATTGAATCCAGAAGGAAGTGTAGAAAGGTTGACCGAATCACAACTTCACAACAGTCATCTGACAACAGCCATGAAGGCAGAAGGAAGTGTTTGATGGAATCACAGCTTCTGAACAGTCATCCGACAACAGTCGTGAAGGAAGAAGTAAGCGTAGAAAGGTTGAAGAAGTAAGCGTAGAAAGGTTCAATCGTCGAAATTGACCACACCCAAGAATCTTCACTTTCAGCTTAAGCAAGAGTGCACAAAGTAAATGTAGGCGGAGAAGTTCTTGACGGGCGTCCGTGACTCCTCCATCATCCGCAGCATCCGCAGGGCCACCACCTCTCGATCCACGCCAGCTCTCAATACACCGCCGGTGGAAGCGCATGGAATGCATGAGCGTGCATTGGAGTTAGGAAGGTCGGGCCGCGGGAGCCCATCAGGGTTTAGGGTTTACGACGCCCGCTCACATGAAGCGGATCAGCCCCAGAGGACGGCGGCGTGACGGCGGAGCTTTGCTTGATACGCTGTGGAAATTTTTGGATGACGGTGGAGAGATTGATCAGAAATTCAAACGCGGGAAGAGTGCTTGGGGGGAAACAGGGGCACGGGCAGGGGAGTTTGTCATCGTGTTACCCTTAAGAGCATGGATTAGGCATACTTTGGAATTTGTGCTTACACGCAGAACTAACGTAGCACTTTATGTACGTGCAATTCTCTTGAGCTGATAAATGGATCGTGTAAGATTCGGCATGCATGTTATTGTTGAAGACGTTGTGGTCGCACCACGTCGCTCCCGACGGAGACGGCGGCGGCAGCCTCGGCCGCACGTTCGTTGGAGCTATGGCCTCCCGCAGCGGGCCGCCGTCGCCGTCGTTGACTAGGGTTGAATTGTCGACCTCGTACCTGCCGGAGTCTGGGCGGCGCGCGATGATGATGGCTTCATAGTAGGCACCATGGAAGCCGCGGTCGACCATCTGCACCTCGACCTCGGAGCCCACAGCACAAAAAACTGAGAAACGGCTAATTGGAAAAAAATGAGATCCATGCCAAGCTTAACATGGAAATTTGCGCACCCCGAATAAAAGGCATTGTAGACAATGCAATGCACCACCGAAATTAGTGTAAGAAGTACAATGCTCGTATGTAGACAGTGCAATGCGCCATATAACATTGAAGATGTTCGATGTTTGTGTCTTCGATGTGTTATTGAGAAAACGGCATATAGAATTGAGCTACACCGAAGGTTGTGCACCCCGAATAAAAGGCATTGCAGACAGTGCAATGCTCCACTAAAGTTAGTGTAAGCAGTGCAATGCTCGAATGAAGGCAGTGCAATGCGCCACAGAACATGGAAGATGTTCAACATGAATGAAGGCAGTCACCGGATTAGTCCTCCCCCGCCCCCGCGTTCATTCCAGCCTTCAGCAAGATCTCATCGAGTGGTAGACGTGGAATCGCCAAGACCGTAACTTCTACGTCTACGTTTCATGTTATGTGTGGTGCACTTCGGGTTATGTTTGGTAAGCTATTGTGTTGAATTTGAGGTTGTGGATATAGCGAATAGCGGTTAACCGGCCGAGTCTTGGTTAGCTCAAGACCACGTGCTTTGCTCGATACGCCGTGGAGATTTTTGGATGTCGGTGGATAGATTGACCAGAAATTCAAACGCAGGAAGAGTGCTTGGGGGGAAACAGGGGCGCGGGCAGGGGAGTATACTGCTTCAACCTGCTCGTTACGCTGTGGGGTTTTTGGATGACGGTGGAGCGATTGATCATAAATTCAAATGCAGGAAGATTGATTGGGTGAGCACGGGTGCGATGGGTTAGAGAGTCGCTTGCCCTTGCTAAAAAAAGCTCAAGAGGTCTCAGCTGTTTCTCAGCAGATGATCTCAGAGGGGCAGTGGGCCGACCCTGATGATGAAATGGGCTGAGGTGGAAGACAACACGGGACGTTTAAGTGGGAGGAGGTATACTAGGGTAACAAAGGGGAGAGGCGGCCACAAATGGGGTGGGGAATCCTTGTTGCAGTCGACGGTGCATGGTGGTTGGCCCTGCCCCTGCATCATGCTACCATGCTCGCATCCTTGTTGTGGCCGACGGTGCATGGTGGTTGGCCCTTCCCGCTCGCAGATCTGTACCTCGAGCTAGTCGAATCTACGATCATGATGCTGGTTGTCGTTGCTTGCTGGCATCATCACTGGCAGTTGCTTGAGCTCATTGACCATCATTTTGTTAATGGAAGGCATCCTTGTCAACATCTATTTCCTTGGGAATTTGCATGTTCTTGTAGAGCATATGGTGCTTAACTTGCAGCACTTTTGTTTACCTGAAGTGCTACTTAAGTTGACACCGCTCTGCCTTTCAGCCTGAAGAGCGTTAACGCTTCCTTCGAAATGCAAATCGCCCTGGGGCCGCAGGTGGGCGTGAACTTGGAGGCCCACGTCGACAACATCGTGGTCAAGACCCGTGAAGCAAGCACCCTCCTGGGCCACCTAGAGGAAACGTTCGCCAACCTACATTCAACTTGAAATACATTTTAGGAATCTCGCGCCACATCTCTGGGGCACCGCCACCGGATACGTCATCAAGATGCCGGAGGGTCAACCCCGCCATCACGCGCCACATCTCTGGGGCACCGCCACCGGATACGGCATCGAGCTGCGGGAGAAGTCGCCCTCCCGGCACCTTCCGTATAGCCGCCACCCTCTGCTTCCCCTTCCTAGAACCGGTCAGCCCCGCCATCACCTGGGGCACCGCCATCGGATAGGGCAGATGAGAAGGATGCAATGAGCTCCCAGACGCACATGTGCAAGGTCGTCACCTCTGCTCGCCCCGCTTCCGAGGGCGCCGTCGAGCCCGCCAGTCTACTGGCTCCAAGGAAGAAGTCGATGTTCTCCCAGGCACGCCCGGGGACGAAGAAGGTGTCGCTAGGTGAGGGAGGCTTCGGGCCTACAATCACGATAGGTGCGGGCCTATCCCCCGAGCAGGTGGCGGCAGGTGATGATGCGGCTCTTCTTGTTGTCCTCGGCGATGTTGGAGGCGATATCCAGCAGCTCGAGGGTGAGTTTAGGGGCGTGGCCGCATGACATTCGGGCCTCCATGCTGAATAACACAAATTTGGGTTGATTTGGAGGAGATAAAAAAATCACTTGCTTAGGAACGCACCGTTTGGTCTCACTTAAGCTGCTACTGCAACGACGCCCGCCTCGATTTCGTGTACCCTAAGCTGGTGTGGCCCTGGTGTCACGTGCTCGTCTCGGCGTTCCAACGATGACGTCCGCCTCGACGTCACATGCTCGTCTCGGTGTTCGTCGTCGCTACCGGGATGACATCCGCCTCGACTTCGTGTACCCTGGGCAATTTGAAATGAACAAAATGCACGTGTATTTCGGAACCAGAGCACCCCACCTCCAGTTTTGCTTAACATTATTCTTGAAGATGCCAAATTTTGGGTCTTGGCGGGTGCCAAAAACCTAGAAAGTATTTTATATAGCAAGTGATCGACATGTCGTTTTAATTTCGGTCATTGTTTAAACTCTATCCTTCTCCTTAATCAATAGATGAGGCAAAGCTTATGCCTTCGTTTGGAACTTTGGATTTGAATAATATAATAACTCGTTTCCAGCTTGTGTTTGTATCAGATGTTCTATTCCTATGAGTTGCATTTTTGTACAGGATTGACGCTTATGCAATGCTCATTTATAAATTTTTCACTGTACCTGCTAGATTAGAAACATCACAGTGCAGACAGCACATATCCAGAACAAGATGTGCATGAACTTTAGAAATTAGTACATATAAGTATAGCAACAACGAGGTTTGAAACGCCTGGGGATACTAGCTTACAACACAAGGTTTGACACAACATAATGTAAAGAAGGGCACAAGGTTTGACACGTCGTATCATAGACTGACTTTGATCTAAGCATGTCTAGCATTACCAAAGACTTTCAATAAGTCAGCAAGGTTCTTGTGCAGCTTCTGCAGCTTCTCAGTCTTCTTATTGATAGACGCCCTTTGTTTCTTTAGTTGTCCCTCCAAACGAGTAAGCTTGCCTTTAAAGCATCTATCGGATGTAGTATCCTTCAAATCATAAATCATCTTGATTTCTTCAGGTACAGCAGATAGCTCACGCGCTAAATCAGAGGTCGATTCGACTAACTCCTTCAATAACTGAACAGACAGAAAAAATTAAAGCTTTAGCTCTGCAATCAGAGATCGATAGGGGTTTATATGATCATGATCATACCGATGTCATGCTTGCATCAGGCCTCGCCACCTCTCCCACTTGGTAATCCTGATTGTAAACAGACTGACACAATGGCTTGGCCTGCAAAAAGATTTCATATGAAAATCTTGGTAAAACCAGATTTGAAACTCAAAAGTGTTCTTACATTCTTTGATAATTTAGGTAAGTCCATAACATGCAATGTGTCAAGCTCAGCTTGGGTGATATGATTTATGCGTGAAAGTATTTTATCAAGTATGTTTATATTTGGAGTCACCAAATCATAAAATATGACCTGCATGAAAAACGAGAGTTCATCAGAAAATCAGTTTGCAAGTAAATTTATTCAAAGCTACTCACTTGAAAAACATCACTTACTAGTATGTGTAGACAACAGTGACACTTTCGACCTCCGTTCTTATATGCTATGAGGCTCTCTATCAGAAAATCTCCAATGTTCTTTATGTCATCAAGCGTTTCAACATTCTTGAAAATACTCAAAAATTCTCTCTCTAGGGTCTGCTTGGACTTTGGAGCCAAGAAATTAGCGCATGCTTTCAGGATGATCACAATGCAGCGACTAAGGTCATCTAATCCCCTCCTTGCTCATCAATAGACTTCCCCTTTTCTGTGAGAAAATCTCTCAGCTCAGAATGCCCCGTATAAGACAGGTCAATAACAATGTCTTTCCCACAACTGGACAGACCAATTAATTTCGGTACCCATTTTTTTACATCAATAGATTCCCCATTGATAACGAACAATTTTGACTTTTCATCGAAACAATCTATCGAAAATTCAATCACTTTCTTCTTCGGGTGAACACGCTGCATTCCAAATAAAGTATTGAACAGAATGTTGTTGATAAGTATCAACATTTCTTTGTCTTGTGATAATGGTGTCGCGGAAGGTCCAGGGCGCGCATTGAGATATTGATTTCCCATCCTGCAGATGTCAAAAGGAATGGCTAAGATAGAAAATGAACGGCTCTGATCAATCTATACGTCATGTTATTTAGTTAGGTATTAAAGAAAAATCTGTCATGTATATGTTTACACCTGATCAAACTTTTAAATCTCCGGCTATAGCGGCACTATAGCCTGCTGGGAGGCTTTCCGTTACAGCTACATGCTTTGTACGCTAACGGTGAAAAATGCAATAGCGCCGCTAAATGAGGTTTAATGCCGCTAAATGAGGCTTCCCGTTAAACGCTATAGCTTCCCGCTCAGGCCGAAAATATTTTGTGAAAAATTTCATCCGTGTGGCGCGGGTGCGGCCCAATTATTTCGCCAAAGTAGAAAACTACCAGTACCCACCCGCTCGTAACCCTAGCCCCCAATTCATGTTTCCCGTCTCTCCTCCAAAGAACAGAACATGAGCACCAGCGACCATGGCGGCGCGGACGACAAGGCCGCGCTAGCTCCTACTGCTGATGTATGGACAGAAAATTTATTTCGTTTGCATTTTTTGTTCACTAGGTATATCAAGCACTGCCCCAGTACAACATGCTGCTACAGCACCAGTGCCTGTTGTCTCAGATGATCCAGCTTGGAAGTATTGTACTCAGCCAGATCTGAGCAAGAGGCAGTCCCTCAAGTGCAATTTCTGTGACAAGATATGCACTAGTGGCCTTACAAGGATAAAGTGGCACCTTTCTTGCATTAAGAACAATAATGTTAAACCTTGCCAAAAGGTTCCTAGTGATGTCAATAAAAAAATGATTGTTCTGATCCTTAAGATGGACAATGCAAATGATAAGAAATTGTGCTATTTTGTGCTGATTATTAACTTTGTCATTGCACTTGACTGTGTGCAAGTGCAATGTGAACTTTCCGTGGTTGGCTATGTAATATTAGGACAATGTCCTGTCGCTACATGTTGGTTATGTAATATGTGGAGTTGTGGACCCATGTTTAAACCTAGTTATTATTTTCTTTTATGTGTTTTAAAGTTTGTGGTATGTCTATAAACAAACTTGTGTAATTAGATTAACCAAGGATTATTCAAAAAACAAACTGAATGAATAAACAAAAACTTACATCCTTGCTGGTGAAACTATCATAGCACTGCCTGCAAAAAATTGACTTCACTTTTCTTGCTATGAAAATAAGAAAAAAGACTGGTTATTTTCTGACATCCCTACAAACTTTAAGCTCCCTTGAAAGAAAGCTCCCTGATTCGTTGTGGAGTTTGGAAGATGTAGGGCCCACACTATTATCCTTCCTTCCCAACACGTATGACCCATTCCTATTTCAAGTGACGTGTGTACCTGATCTAGAGTATTACCCCTAATAGTAAAAGAACCTGGTCTAGAGTATTTTGTACTCGTGGGAAACACAGGCGAGTGAGCCGAAGGCAAACAAATTAAGGGGATGCGGTGACAGGGGCAAGCATGACCATTGTTGGGGATATTACCACTGGGCGTAAACCGGCTAGGAGAGGCCGGGTTAACCCCATGAGTAGTTCATCTGTATTGGAAGTCCATGAAGACAGACGGTGACGCTTCAAGTATGCCCAGGGCCCAAAGCCGGTTTAAGGCCTGTAGACATAAACCGGCATTGATATGTAGACTTGTGTTGTAAGATAGAAGTAGCAGAGACCGAGCCGGACACGATTATGAGCCGGCCTCGGGATTCTGTAAACCGACGGGCGTCAACCCATGTATATAAGGGGACAACCCGGCGGCGGTTCAGGGACAACAGACAACAACTCGAGACTCAGGCAAAGCGTATTCGCTCCCTGGTCATCGAAACCCCATCAATTCCATCACAACTAGACGTAGGCTTTTACCTCCATCGTAAGGGGCCGAACTAGTATAAAACTCTCTTGCGTCCCTTGTCCGCTTTAACCCCTTTAAGCTAACCCGTAGCGATGGCTCCACGACTAAGTCCTTTCTCTAGGACATCTGCCGTGACAAAACCACGACAGTTGGCGCCCACTGTGGGGCTATCGCACGATGGTTTCAAATTCTTTGAGGGCAACTTCTAAGGACTCAAGGGTTACGCTGTGGGCCGGATGACCAAGAGTCGTTGCGGCAAGATCTACATCGACGATGCAGGCTGGGGCCCCGAGGCCGGCTCAATCGAGTACGGGTACCGGGTCCCCTTTGGTGGCATACACGTTTTCATTCGCAAGATCGGCGAACCGGGCCCTGAACCGGACATCTGCACCGACCTCGTCGAAACGGCTCAGCGTGCGAGATCTGCCCGGGTCAAGCCTGTCATGAAGCGTGCCTTCGTGGGAGTTATCCATGGAGGGGAATCTGAGGATAGATCGGAATCTGGTGGTGAGACCGTCGTTTATTCCGGCGACGAGTCATCAACCGGAGAGACCGAGTCGTTATATCAGTTACAAGATGGCCGGATTGGGGGCTGTTCCGATGGCGACAGTATTCCGGACCCCTTTGATCTGCCAAACCGGGTTGCGATCTTCATGGCCGGCACGCAACCGGCGCTCCACTCTTCGACTGCAGCGGCGATGATTTCCGGATCGGCAGCGGCATCAGCGGCCGGGGCAGGAGGCCCTGTGCGACCGCCAGCTCAGGTTCTATCTAATTTGTTTGGCAACACTGATACCAGGACATCAGCGGCCGGGGCAGGATGCACACAATGCGGAAATCGCGAAAGTGAAAGATCAGATCACCCAGGCCAAAGCCGACTTAGCAGCTGAGGATACCATGACAGCCGCGGAGCAGGCCGCTTTGGGTGCACAAGCTTACCGGATTATGCTGGATCAGAGTGCGTCGGGCGAAGTCCTGAAGAGGAGGCACCGATCTCGCTTGCTGCCGGTTTATGACGCTAGAAATCTCTTCAACACCCCAGGAGATGGGACCAGTAATCCGCCGGTGGTAAACCGGGCGAAGGCACCGGGGGCAAGGGCGCCGGTTCAGCCACGTTTGGTGGATCCGCCTCGTCAGAACAACATTGTGGCACCGCATGTCCCCACGCCACCGGGTCATTATTCTAACCCGATGGACAACATTGTCGTTGCTGCTTCACGTCTAGCGGCCATCCCAATCGAAGGCGATTCTTCAGCAGCGGTCGAGACGCGTCAAGTTAAGGAGCTTCTTCAAACAGCCTTGGTTGAACAGGACGCTTATTCATATAGCCGCGATCGGATTCATTCCACTCCCCGTCCAAGCTGGAGTTACAGCAGGCGTATGGATGAACCGGCAGTGTCAAGCAATGCGCGGAACCGTGATCCGCCCCATGGCAATAACCCGACGGGTGGTGCTGGTGATGCTCAGGAGGTGGTGAACCGGGCTCGGGCACGCAGAGAGGCCGAGTTAGCGGCGCAGCATGAAGCCCGTCAGCTTACTCCGGTTCGTCCAACCACATCGGTGGAACCAGGAGTTACCTCTAACTCCTTGGGAGTGCCATGTCTTGTCCCAGCACTGCGCAATGTGCGCCTGCCCAAGGATTTCACTGAAAATGCGAACACTTTTTGGAATTTTTGAAAGTCCATTCATCAAGTTCACCCAAGTTCTATCCCATCCAAACTTCTCCTTTCTTCTTTATTCCAATTATTTTTCATCTGACATCTTTCCGGCCCATAAAAAAAGTTCATTCTGCTCTTATAAATCCTAAACCTTGTCTTCAACCTCGTCGTCTAATTTCAGATCATTTGAAGTTGATTTGATTGGGTTAAAAACTGGCTCAAGTTTGAAACTTGAATTATTTTTCTATTCGTAAAATTTACCAGATCAATTTTATTAAATTATAAATAATTCTAGGAGTCCATTGCATATACTTATTCCTTATTCTTCCCCAAATCTACTGGCCTTTTTCTTTTCTTACTCTGTGACTTATGTTTTATAGAAGTTCTAATAATAAAAAAAGAGGGAAGGCCTTAACCCAGCCATTTGGGCCTCGTCCTTCCTGTGGCGGGGCCTGTCCCTGGGAGTGAGGGGGTTGCTAGCCCGACGCGTGGAGTAGTCGTCCCTTGGGGGAGCACCTATATGGCGCGTGGGGCGCCCCCCAGACACGGTAGCACGCACCCCCTGCCCCCAGCGGGCCCAGTTGGTCCGGCCCACGCGCTGGGCCGGCGCCCCCTTTTTTCATTTATGTTTCTTAACTTTTCCTTTTTTATTTTTTATTTTTGTTTTATTCTTTATTAAAATAATTCGGGATTGCATCTAAAATTCAAAAATATTGCGAACTGCAATGAACAAATTTTGAAATCAGTGTATTTTTTTGAGTTTGACAAAGATTTTTGAAAATGATGAACAAAATTTGAAATTTATTTAGGTCGGTGAACAATTATTGCATTTTGGTGAACATTTTTAAATACGATGAACAAAAAAGTTGAGTTCAATGAATATTTTTTGAAAATGATGAACGAAATTTGAATTTAATGGTTTTTTAAAATTGGTGCACAATTTTTTGAATTTGATGAACATCTTTAAAATCTGAGAAACAAAAAAGTTGAATTCGATGAACAATTTTTGAAAGTGATGAACAAAATTTGAATTTAATGAACATTTTTTAGGTCAGTGAACAATTTTTGCATTTTGGTGATCGCAAGAGAGGAGAGGTCCCTACGTTTTTTTTTTCAAAAATGATCCAATGTTCAAAATTTTGTTCACAAATTACAAATTTTTTTCCTTTTTGAATCAAAGTTTGCTTATTCAAAATAACAGAGGAGCTTTGGTTGCATGGAGTAAGAGGCCCACGACCAATGCGTGAGCCACTGTCCGGACAAAAGCATCACTGTCAGTTAGTGGGAGAAGTCCAACCTGGATCATGACCAGATCAAGTATGCATGCTTGGATGCCTATGCGAGCTTCGAGGTTTACAGGCGACATTCCAACATAACGGGTTATCTTAGAACTCGTTGAAAGGTTTGTTCGTCGGTGGCCGCGTGCCAGTTGTGGCAGAGGGCGCGAAGGGCGGCGTGGGAGGGAGGCGCGGGTGAAGATGCATGTGGCATCGCAAAGATCTGAAGATGTACCAGAAACTAGAAATAAAAGAAGGGCTAGCCGAAATTACCCGTGGCAAGAAGCTTTCACTAAAAGCCGTATAATACAGAAGGCCCCGGGGCGGAGGCCAGCTCTAGACTGAAGAAGGCTACGTGGTCGTCAACAGCCGCGGGCTACTTGAAGTTGGTTCTGTCCGACGCGCGGTACCCATATGCAACATATGGTTCAACCCTGCGTAGCATGTTAATGGTGGCCTTGTTGACCTTCGGGAACACGCCATTGAAGACGTGCGCCTGTCAACACCAGGCGACAGTGGAGTGGGAGCTATGGCAGCTCGAGTGGCGCCTGACAACTCCCAGGAGGACGCCCTCCCACATTAGTCCACAGACTGATTGAAATCGCCACAACGGACGACACCAACAACGTCCCGGTCGGAGAGGAGGAGTGCACGATGGAAGGATGAGATGCTACCGTCAACGGCGGAAACAAAGTAGCCCAGCAGCAAAGCTAGCGAGGTGAAGCCTGATGACGGCTCAGACCATGACGCCGTGACGGGCTAGAGCACGGCCTTGCCGTGCGCTGCCACCTCCTCCGGATCAGGGTCAATTTCTTCTGGTGGAGGCGTCTGCGGCACCGAGATCCGTGACAGATGGTTGAGCGCGAGCGTTACTTCGCTGTTTAAACTTCTTGCTTTACCCCACTTTGTCGCGGGTACAGGCTTTATTTTATTGATCATCATAATGACTTGTGCTTACAATGAGCATCTAAGTATAAAATGGGCGGAGCAGGTTTATGTTCCATGGACGCGGGACACACCGGACGAGGCACTCCGGCTCGTCAGGCGGTAGGCGGAGAAAGATCTCGGTGAGGAGGTGCTCCACCAGATCCGTCGCCGGGGATCCGGTCGGCGCTGGCGTAGGCATCGTGGCTTTGGCCTGTAGGCTGTGGTCGGTGGAGGCGAGGGTTTTGTGTGGGTGAGGAAGAGAGCTTGGACTCGGGTGCAATGCGAGGAAGAAGATGCTGGTGGTGGTGGGCGCAGCTACTCAGTCCGACTCAGCAATGTTTCGTTGGGGGTGTTGTGCCATGTGGGGCCGCAGAGGCAGTGACAGTTCAAGATGGGAGGGGTCCGGTCTAGCCCTCTGACCCGCTGCACCGGACCTCAGTTTTGTTAACGATAGGGTTAGGGGCCGACCGTTTAAAAATTAGGGCCAACGTGAACCTGCCCCTTTGGACCCCGGGTAGAACCGCACCTCTCCATCTCGTTCCTCTCGACGCCGCCGGCCGCAGATGCATGGGTTAGGTGAGCTGCTGACACCGCCCCTACTTACTTTCCTCGCGCAGCCGCGGGCAGGCAAAGGGGTCAAACACGACCATGCACCGGCCGTCGCTACATCGACGGAAATTTGTCGCCGGAGGCCGCTACCGCCGCGCCGCTTCAGCCGCTCGCCGTGTGGCAGTCGAGAGTAAAGAGCTGGAGGCAACATCGCGCAGCCGCGGGCAGGCAAAGGGGTCAAACACGACCATGCACGGGCCGTCGCTGGTGAGGAGTAGAAGGCCTAAATTTGCCATTAGTACTAGATAATATTAGTTGAAAATAAAAATTTGAAGGCCCTACCATTTTAGATACGGGCCTATGCACCGCTGTTAGATACGGGCCTAGGCCACACGAGGGCCGGGCGCAGCTGATCCAACTTTGAGATGGAGGAGGCCTAAAATAAATTCGTCTCATCTGCCCCTGCCTCGGCTGCCTCCCACCCACCACCCCTACGAGGCTACCAGTCGCCATCCCCTACGAGGCCGTTCCTCTTGAGTCACTGACCACAGCCGCAGGCGAGGCGAAGAATAGCTGCCCCGGATTGAAGGCTCTCCCCCCCAAATTGAAGGCTCTCTCCCGGCCTCCCCCAAGAAATGGAGGACATTGAAGGCTCTTCAGCTGGTTCGTCCTCGCACCAGCACCGCGCGAGCTCGACGGCGACGGCGACGGCACCAATCCGCTCCCCCTCGCCTGCAACAGAGGGTATGTGCTCCTCCTCCTCCTTTTCCTTTTCCTCTTCCCGTACCCTCACCCCTCGCCCTCGCCCTCGATCGCCGCCCCGCTGCCAAAATCATGCGGCGGTTGGCCTCTGCGGTAGCTGATTCAACCCTGGGCCATGGCGGCAACAGAACGCTGGACAAAATCTAGGTCCAAGGGGGCGGCCCGATCCTAGATCTCAATGGCGGCCGTGACAATGAGATCCAGCCGCACAAGTGTTGTTTTATTATCACTAACTAATTAGTTTGACACTAGTAAACGTGCACGTGCAAATGCACGTCTCGTCTATTGTTGCAAACATATGTGAGAATTAACATACAAAGAAAGGTATTTTGATTAAACTAATAATACAAATATATTAGTGTTGATTTTTTTAAATAGAATGGACACGTACATATTTTTGGTCAAAACCAAAAATGGGCAGAAAATGTTATTTGATGCTATGTTTATTTATATTTGGCAAAAATGTACGAAACTTTCCTGGGGTGATCCGTTGAGGCTTGGTCGTATCTGAACCATAGCTACACCTCTTGATCGGCACAATGCCACAGCATCACTTGGGGGCTTGGTCGTATCCGAAGCATAGCTACACCTCTTGATCGGCGCAATGCCACAGCATCACTTGGGGGCTTGGTCGAACCCGAACCATAGCTACACCTCTTGATCGGCGTAATGCCACAGCATCACTTGGGGGCTTGGTCGTATCCGAACCATAGCTACACCTCTTGATCGGCGCAATGCCACAGCATCACTTGGGGGCTTGGTTGAACCCGAACCATAGCTACACCTCTTGATCGGCGTAATGCCACAGCATCACTTGGGGGCTTGGTAGTATCCGAACCATAGCTACACCTCTTGATCGGCGCAATGCCACAGCATCACTTGGGGGCTTGGTCGAACCCGAACCATAGCTACACCTCTTGATCGGCGTAATGCCACAGCATCACTTGGGGGCTTGGTCGAACCCGAACCATAGCTACACCTCTTGATCAAATTTAGGGCCTGGCAGCCCGTGAAAAGCCTCGACTACAACGGTTTTATTTGCCTTTTGCTAAGTTTCTCTTTCTTTTGATAAGATTTGTGATGTTTTCAAACCGGTGTTTATCAACCCGGTTAGGTTGTCAACTACAAGTTGTCAGTACATGGTCAAGTTATAATCCGGAGACTATCAGCCCGGTCTGGTTTGACTCATAGTCACCAGTATGGAATAAACCGGTGTTTATCACAACCCAAAACGGTTTTATTGTAAACCGGCATCATATAACAGGAGTTACTTTTACTCCAGATTAGGGTTATTACCCTCGTTACAAGGTTGGTCAGCCAACAATATGCCTAAAGGTCACAGGTATCATATATTTCCATGTTTGGTTATCTTTTACAACCTTGGTTATAAATCTTGGTCATTTGTATATTTGGGTATCATGATCCGCCCGGTGGTAAACCGCCAGGGCGCGTTAAGCTTCTTATCTGCAGGAACGGCTTGAATAAATAGCTATGGATTATGAACATCATATCTTAAGCATGGCGGATTAACACGCATCAGTTGCAGATAAATATGCACGAAGGCATAGCAGACCAAGTGTTTTAACATTACAAGGTGTTTCAGTGCCAAAGGGATAATTGTTTCTCAATAAGCATTGCAGCGTGGAAATTAAACCGGCCCCCGGATTATGATCGCTGAACAGCTTGACCTGACGGTTGCGGATCATCTTGCACCGGTTCATCTTCTTCGTCTCTACCCAGCGGCTGGAAGTCAACAGTTGTCCAGTCGATCCCAGTTAAAACTTGGAACACAGCCTCGTCGCTTATAAGGGTGGACGGTTCAATGTCAGGGGCATAAGTGTGCTTACGGATTGGAGGGATCAGGTTTTGAGCCTCAGGAGTTGGTGCAACAACCCGCTTGTTATTGGTATCATAGCTCGCCTGGTAAAATGAAAGATCAGCCTCTTCAGCAAGTTGACAAGCCAGTGGACATACTTCCCAGTTTATGGTGCGGAGATCTTCGGTGCCAAACTCTGATCCGTCTTCTTTTAAGCTTGGGTAGCCTTTAGCCATGTCCGTCGGATCAGATCAGGCACCCATGCTTTTGCCCGGGTTAGTGCGGTCAGAGCGCCAGCCCTTGCAGCAGACCTCTTCAGCTCTTCTATCCGGGCAGGCAGCATAGATAGCCTGTCTAAGGTATCCTTGATCAACGTCGGGGGCGGCTTATTGTGAGAAGCGGTGCAGATAATTTGTTGTGCGCCAGTATACAGTTGTTCTATCAGCGTGTAGGCAGCCTTCAGCTTCTTCTGAACATCAGAGCCCATATGACTAATGCGAGTTCCTGCATCATTGCAAACATCAGTAAACCGGTAACGCATGGGAAGATATGTTAATAGTATAAAGCAAGGATGCTTATCGAACACAGCAGCAGTCATGGCATGTATCTGCCACTTTACACCAGTCAGCTCATCTACCACTGGTTTGAGAGCTGCTTCTGCGTCTTCAGCTCTTTTCTGCAAAGTGGATTTCTTTGTGTTCCAATCCGCCCACTCCTTGGCGAAGCTCTCCTTTAGCTTTTCCATAGTGGCTAAGGCGCTCGTCAGCTCATCTTTTGCTTTGGAAGTTTCGGTCTGTTGGGACTTGATGTTCTCTTGCAGATCAGCGGTTTGACTCTCCTTCTTGCTCAGTTCAGCCTATAAAGAGACAGATACATATGAGTTAACAGTGCATATTTGAAGTACCAAACACATAACAAGTTATGCCCTTGATACTTGGGGGCTAATGCATATTGGTTCTTTATTAGAAATTTCTACAAGTCCCAAGCACAATACAAGTATTAATCTTGGCACTTGGGGGCTAATGTGTGTTTGCACAAAAACTGTTGGTATGGGAATTCTTCTACAGTCCCGATTCATCTTTATAAAGTTAAACCGGCCCTTGGGGGCTATACCAGTGAAAGAGCAGTATGGCAAATTTTTAAGGAACCGGTCCATCTTAAAAAAGGTAATCCGGTCCCTGGAGGCTAAATATGCAAAGTTAAGTTATGACAAAAGTCTCGGTTTAGATTGGTATCATAAACCGTCGCTTGGGGGCTACTAGGAGTTGATAAACTGCAATTGGACAAAAGAGAAAAACAGTAGTTACCTCATATCGCTCCTTCATCAAGTTTACCAAACTAGCTTCATAAAGACGGTTCAAGAAGCCAGAGTGAATATCTTGAGCATTGAGATGGGCGTAGCTTGATAAATCGGCATTCCATTTGACTTTGCCGATAGCAGAGAGATCATCCTTGGCAGTATGCTTTGACAAAGCTAGAGGATTGCCAGGAGTGGTATGGCCAGTGCCAGTAATCATAATGTCATCATCTTGGTCATCAGCAGCCTTCGCTGGAGTTGGCGGTTTGTCAGTACCCTTAACCGGACTGGCCGGTTTGTCACCAGTTCGGACAGGGCTGGTTGGCCGGTCTGCATGGCTTGTAGTGTCAACTTGCACTTGTTCAGCAAGTCATAGTCTTGAGGCGGCGGATCGTTAAGCATGTCATCAGCTTTGGTTTCTTCCAGATCTGGAGTTGTTTCCGGTTCAGCAGCTACATTATCATCAGCCGGTTTGCTTAACCGAGCTTTCTTGCTGGGTCTTGGCTTGGCGCTGAGAAAAGATAGACATAAGGATCAATACAGTATGTAAAGATAACACATCAAGAATAAAGACACGTGCATAGCTCACCCAGGAACTGTTTTGAGGGGTGGAAGCTGTGTGGCCAATGACTCGCCAGGGGATGAGTGAGAAGTACCCTGATAATTTGAATCAGACGGGTTAAGAGGCTTGCGAAAACAACCTGCTTTTGGGCATGAAGTATCAATGGGATAAGAGACCTCTGATTGGTGTTTCCGAACCGGACTGTTCGGTAAACCGGCGGAGGTAACTACCTGGCCGCTGTGCCAGGTGGTACGGCGAGCCTCGTGCTGCTGCGTCTTCAAAAGAAAGTTTGGGTCCAAGTAAGCAAGAGGGTGAGAAAATTTTACTTTCCGGTTTGCTTGACGGATTTTTGATGTTGGCAGAGGATCTGAATCAGAGGAAATAATGGTTACCTCTACGTCCTAAGCATGACTGCTTTCAGCGTCGTCTTGATAATAATCATTGTCAATGAGATGTACAAAAAATGAACCAAGAGAGTCAAGTTCTACCTCTGGTTCCGGGTTACCCACATCGTCATCAGCTGGTAGATCAGAGGATGCAGTGGTCCTTCTCTTGGCAGGTTTTTTAACAACCTTGGTCTTTGGACGAACTGGCTTGACCGATTTATCTTGCGGCTTCGCCGGTTTGTCTTGGGATGGTTTCTTATTCCGGAACGGATCATCACCCTGTCAGAAAATAATCACACTTTCAGAGAATATTTGGACGGAAGCAACTTCAGATAAAAAGATTATATGATTCTTACAGCTGGTGGTTTGTTGAAGGTGCAGAAAGGGAGTAGTCCGGTTTGGGCACAGACAGCCTCCGGTTCATTCAGTATCTTTTTTACAGCCTCAGTGACTTCTGCATCTGTAAGCCGAATGTCCATGTGCCGCTGAGCATCCTTCAAACTCCCCGTGTACTCACACATCAATCCGGAGCGCCGGCTTAAGGGCAGAATACTCTAGCTTATCCAGCAACGAGCAAGATCAACTCCTGTCAAACCGTTCGCCATGAAGGCTCTAAGCTTTGATAATTTGAGGAAAAGGATGTGTGTTGCTAAGGCGTTCAGGGCGGTAACCCGGCAGGGGGTTTTCATCAGATGGAGATGTATCCATGCAGTAAAACCAAGTCTGGTTCCACTCTTTGGGGTGACTGTGGAGTTTGGGGTGAGGGAAGGTGACTTCCTTCCTTTTCTGAACCGCCATTCCACCCAATTCCATATTGGGTCCATCTGAGAACTCTGTGCGACGGTTTAAGTGAAATAAATCCCTAAACAGTTCGACTAAAGGTTTCTCTTGCAGATAAACCTCACAAAAGACGATGTTGGTTACAGAATTGGGACCGATGTCTTGAGGGCGTAGCTGAAAACTATCCAGTACATCCCGGAAATTTTTTGAACTGGGAGGGCTAAAACCTCGTCCGAGATGATCAGCGAACACGACTACCTCTCCATCCTTGGGTGTAGGAAGATTTTTCGGACCAGGAACCCTCCAGTGGATGACATCTTTCTTGGCTAAAGCGCCCGTTTTAACAAGGTTGTTTAGCTGTTCTTCGGTCACTCGAGAAGGAGCCCAATTGCATTCGTAGACTTGTTTGGCCATGGCAATGGAAGTCTGAAACATGATTGTTGCCGGTTTAAGATTCATGGCGAACAACTATACAGCAGTATAAGGATACAAGCATATTGATAAACTGGAGTTGGTTATTCGTAAACCGGAATCTGACAATGGAAACAGTGTAATGCATTGGCGGTTCAACAGGGGACTAATGGTATCTACCGGGTCATCATTTTTTCTGTGAAGTTAAACCGCCTAGTCTGGTATTGAAAAATCAGATCTAAGAGGCATAAGTGAAAGAAAAACAGGTTTCAGAATTTGGCATTATAATTTTGGATCTACCACGCGTTGGAAAAATAAAATATATTCTGACCTAATTTCCAGCGTACTAAAAGTTCACCAAGTTGAGATGAGTTGGATATCAAACAGGTGCTAAAACTACTACCGCGCGAGATCTATGTGGTTTTGGATCTAATTCATGGAATAAATAAGGAAAAAGAAGGGCGGCGACGAACACTGATGAACGACAGAAACCCTAAGTGTAGATCTATGATAAGAGAAAGGGGAGACTTACGGAGGCTGTTCAGCAGCGGCGACGCGCGGAGGAGCTCTGGTACGTTCAGGTCGATGCAGCGGCCAAGGTTGGTGTAGCAGTTGAAGGTTGACGGCGGCGGCCGAGGTCGAAGGTTCAGGCGTCGCGAGGATGACGATGACGCGAAGAGGCACGAGGGGGGAAATGGAAAGACCCCCTGGCCCTATTTATAAGGGAGGTAAATGACAGGCGCGAAAATCGAGGAGCCGAATTTTTTGGATATGAGGCGCAGCTATCGCCTCGATTGTCGGAGGCTCATTAATGAAGGTGGGTTATACACAGTTTTAAATAGCAGGTGACGTCATGGCGGTTTACCATGATCCTAGAAGATGATGTCACGACGGTTTACAAGATTATGTGAAGATGTTTAAGAAGCAAATTTCTTAAGTATTGAGGATTGACATGAACCAGTTCAAGTCAATCTGGGGCCTAATGTTGGGGATATTACCACTGGGCGTAAACCGGCTAGGAGAGGCCGGGTTAACCCCATGAGTAGCTCATCTGTATTGGAAGTCCATGAAGACAGACGGTGACGCTTCAAGTAGGGCCAGGGCCCAAAGCCGGTTTAAGGCCTGTAGACATAAACCGGCATTGATATGTAGACTTGTGTTGTAAGATAGAAGTAGCAGAGACCGAGCCGGACACGATTATGAGCCGGCCTCGGGATTCTGTAAACCGGCGGGCATCAACCCATGTATATAAGGGGACGACCCGGCGGCGGTTCAGGGACAACAGACAACAACTCGAGACTCAGGCAAAGCATATTTGCTCCCTGGTCATCGAAACCCCATCAATTCCATCACAACTAGACGTAGGCTTTTACCTTCATCGTAAGGGGCCAAACTAGTATAAAACTCTCTTGCGTCCCTTGTCCGCTTTAACCCCTTTAAGCTAACCCGTAGCGATGGCTCCACGACTAATCCTTTCTCTAGGACATCTGCCGTGACAAAACCACGACAACTGTCGTTGGAGGTGCAAGCATGACCGCCTTTGGAGGTGCCTTTCGCCGCATCCCCTCAATTTTTTTGCCTTCGACTCACTCGCATGTGTTTCCAATGAGTACAAAATACTCTAGACCAGGTTTTTTACTATTAGGGGTAATACTTTAGACCAGGTACACAAGTCACTTGAAATAGGAATGGGTCATACGTGTTGGGAAGGAAGGATAACAGTGTGGGCCCTACGTCTTCCAAACCCACAACAAACCAGGGAGCTTCCTTTCAAGGGGGCTTAGAGTTTGTAGGGATGTCAGAAAATAACCAGTCTTTTTTCTTACTTTCATAGTAAGAAAAGTGAAGTCGGTTTTTTTTTTGCAGGTAATGCTATGATAGTTTCAACCAGCAAGGATGCCAGCAAGGATGTAAGTTTTTGTTTATTCATTAAGTTTGTTTTCTGAATAATCCTTGGTTAATCTAGTTACACCATATTGTTTATAGACATACCCACAAACTTTAAAACACATAAATGAAAATAATAACTAGGTTTAAACATAGGTCCACAACTCCACATATTACATATATAACCAACATGTAGCGACAAGACATTGTCCTAATATTACATAGCCAACCACGGAAAGTTCACATTGCACTTGCACACAGCCAAGTGTTAATAATCAGCACAAAATAGCACAATTTCTTATCATTTGCATCATCCATCTTAAGGAGCAGAACAACCATCTCTTTCTTGATATCACTAGGAACCTTTCGGCAAGGTTTAACATTATTTTTCTTAATGCAAGAAAGGCGCCACTTTGTCCTCGTAACGCCACTCCCGCGCGTATCTTGTCACAGAAATTGCACTTCAGGGACTGCCTTTTGCTCAGATCTGGCTGAGTACAATACTTCCAAGCTAGATCATCTGAGACAACAGGCACTGGTGCTGTAGCAGCTTGTTGTACTGAGGCAGTGCTTGATATACCTAGCGAACAAAAAATGCAAACGGAATAAATTCTCTGTCCATATATCAGAAGTAGGAGCTAGCGCATCCGTGTCATCGGCACCGCCATGGTCGCTGGTGCTCATGTTCTGTTCTTTGGAGGAGAGACGGGAAACGTGAATTGGGGGCTAGGGTTACGAGCAGGTGGGTACTGGTAGTTTCTACTTTGGCGAAATAATTGGGCCGCACCCGCGCCGCATGGATGAAATTTTTCACAAAATCTTTTGGGCCTGAGCGGGATGCTATAGCGTTTAACGGGAAGCCTCATTTAGTGGCGTTAAACCTCATTTAGCGGCGCTATTGCATTTTTTCGCCGTTAGCCTACAAAGCATGTAGCTGTAACGGAAAGCCTCCCAGCAGACTATAGCGCCGCTATAGCCGAAGATTTTAAAAGTTTGATCAGGTGTAAACACATACATGACAGTTTTTTCTATAATACCTAACTAAATAACATGGCGTATAGATTGATCAGAGCTGTTCATTTTCTATAGCTTATGTTTAGTTAATCTTAGCCGGTCCTTTTCTTCTGTTTTAAGTATATAATAGATCCTTTTGACATCTGCAGGATGGGAAATCAATATCTCAATGCGCGCCCTGGACCCTCTGCGACACCATTATCACAAGACAAAGAAATGTTGATATTTATCAACAACATTCTGTTCAATACTTTATTTGGAATGCAGCGTGTTCACCCGAAGAAGAAAGTGATTGATTTTTTGATAGATTGTTTTGATGAAAAGTCAAGATTGTTCGTCATCAATGGGGAACCTATTGATGTAAAAAAATTGGTACCGAAAATAATTGGTCTGTCCAATTGTGGGAAAGACATTGTTATTGACCCGTCTTATACGGGGCATTCTGAGCTGAGAGATTTGCTCACAGAAAAGGGGAAGTCTATTTATGCTACTCATGCTTACAACTTGATGAGCAAGGAGGGAGTTTTAGATTACCTTAGCCGCTGCATTGTGTTCATCCTAGAAACATGTGCTTATTTCTTGGCTCCAAAGTCCAATCGGACCATGGAGAGAGAATTTTGAGTATTTTCAAAGATGTTGAAACGCTTGATGACATAAAGAACATGAAGTGGTGTGATTTCATCGGAGACCTCATAGCATGGAGGTCGAAAGTGTCACTGTTGTCTACACCTACTGGCAGTAAGTGATGTTTTTTTCAAGTGAGTAAGTTTGAATAAATTTACTTGCAAACTGATTTTCTGATTAACTCTTGTTTTTCATGCAGGTCATATTTTATGATTTGGTGACTCCAAATATAAACATACTTGATAAAAGATTTCCACGCATAAATCATATCACCCAAGCTGAGCTTGACACATTGGATGTTATGAGCTTACCTAAATTATTGAAGAATGTAAGAACACCTATGAGTTTCAAATCTGGTTTTTACCAATATTTTCATCTAAAATCTTTTTGCAGACCAAGCCATTGTGTCAGTCTATTTACAGTAAGGATTACCAAGTGAGAGAGGTGGCAAGGCCTGATGCAAACATGACATTGGCATTATCATCAGCATAAAAATTCTTATCGATCTCTGATTGCAAACGCTAAAGCTTTAATTCTTTTTTGCCTGTTCAGTTATTGAAGGAGTTAGACGTATCGATCTCTGATTTACTGCTTGAGGTATCTGTTGTACCTGAACAAGTCAAGATGATTCGTGATATGAAGGGTACTACATCCGATAGAGGTTGTAAGGGAAAGCTTACTCGTTTGGAGGGACAAATAAGAAACAAAGGGCATCTATCAATAAGAAGACTAAGAAACTGCAGAAGCTGCACAAGAACCTTGCTAACTTATTGAAAATCCTTGGTATTGCTAGACATGCTTAGATCAAAGTCAGTCTATGATACGTTGTGTCAAACCTTGTGCCCTTTTTTACATTATGTTGTGTCAAACCTTGTGCTATAAGCTGGTATCCCCAGTTGTTTCAAACCTCGTTGTTGCTATGCTTATATGTACTAATTTCTGAAGTTCATGCACATCTTGTTCTGCATATGTGTTGTCTGCACTGTGATGTTTCTAAAAAATTTATCAAGGAGCATTGCATAAGCATCAATCCTGAACAAAAATGCAAATCGTAGGAATAGAACATCTGATACAAACACAAGCCGGAAACGAGTTGTTATATTATTCAAATCCAGAGTTCCAAACATGACGAATTTTTGAAATTAAATTAAATTAGTTGCGGGATTTTTGTCCAAAACGGAGGCATAACTTTGCCTCATCTATTCCAGCACAACAATTTTGCACATGTAGGCACAACAGTATTTGTGTCTGAAAGCAGGGGTGATCCCTCATCTTTCTTGCATTAATAAAATCAGCATTAATCTTACAACCTGAAGGGCCTCGGGGACAGACGGGTTTTCAGGTGCTACATTGAAGTTTAAGGTGTGAAGACACCACTATAAAAGTATTTGCCCAATCATCATATAATTCTTCCATTGCCCTCTGTTTTGCTTTCCACAACATGGTATATTTTACCTTAATGGGGTACTGCTTTTTCAAGTCCACTTTAAGTTTCTTTGTTGTAGTGTTTGGTTTCTTGGCTAAAATTGAAGTGATCTTTTTTGGAATCCAAATATGTGATGTCATGGTTGATACTCTCTATGAACTTGTAATATAGGTACTCCCATCAGGTTGAATTCTAGCAGATATCTACCACTTGCAAGGCCTGGCGCTTCAATCAAAACCTCTGCACCTTGCATAAAATTTCTTTCCATTACTCCACACAGTCTTGGCATCAAACTCATGTTTGACTGCATAAGTCTTGAAACACATCCTAAACTCCTTCATGCTTGGGAACAACTTGCCTACTTAAATAACAGGATTTTCTTTGTCATACACACTTACAAGCTCATCATCATGTGCATCATCTACAACATCTGCAACATCTTTCATCAATTGTCCATCCACATCTTCACAAGCATCTATGTTAGCATCATTAGGCAAACTCGATTCACCTCTCTCTTCCTTATCTTGATCATCTACTGGAATGCCAAAACTTTTGGCCATCTCAGTGTCAGCCATTGGTGCAATGACCAAATTAGTAGTGTCTTCTAATTGTACTGAATTCCAATCAACACCAACAACCCTTGCAGCACCATCACAGCCCTCTTGTACATCTTGATCATCCCCCTCTATTACTGTCACTTCACCCGTACACATGGGCGTTATCTATCTCTATGAAGCCCAATCATCATCCACCATCTGCGAAGCCAACGTTGAGGGCACATATCCATCCTTAGAATCTGATTTTAGATCAACGAGCTCTGCATTAAACGTAGTCTGTTTGCTTGCCCAGCCATCTTGCCGATCGATTTCATCAACCATCTCTTCACCATTCTCAATTCTCACATACTCACCCTTCCAATTATCAAAACGTAACAATGCTACCTCTTGCTTTGGATCCCAAAAAATGCTCTCCCCAATTTTCTCCACAACATTCCTCACGACCCTCTCTTCCATGCTCTGTATTTCCTGTGGATCAATCTCTGCAAATTCAACCTCCCATTTTCACAATTGTATCTCTCTCTATGTGTCGCACGCTACCATCAACTAGCTTTGATTTAGATGGAAATAATTCAACACTGAATTCGAAGGTCCAAGCACCATTGACCCTGTTTATCCATGGCGGGCACTGTGAGGCAGCGGTAGCAGACGAGGCACACATCACATAGGTTGGAAAGGGTGATTACCTGGTCGACATTGTCTATTTTGGCTCCATCTTGTTCAGCCCAACGCCGCCGCTCCCCAATCCCACCCACCTCCACAATCTGAATCCTGTGGAAAACAAAGGCTCACTTGGTCAGATCTAACTCAAGATGGAGGGGAACAGGTCTAGGGTGCCGAATACACTCACCACATACGCCGCCTTGGCCATGAACGAAAGCTCCACCGGCAAAACTAAAGCTCCGCCCCCGTCAACGACGAGAATGAAGAAGGGAGCAGCAACCAGAAGCAGGGGAGAAGCATGGGTTTAGTCAGGGGGGGAATCGATGCACTGCCAAGTGGAACCCACCACCAGATGCACTAATTAGCTTGACCCCCTGTTTTTAACTTAACCACAATCCCGTTGACGACCGTTCCCGTGTTTTAACCACATGGTCGTATTGCGGCTATTATTGCCATGTAAGATAGCGCACACGAGCTATTTCTGGCAACTACGTTGCATCCTTTCTAATTCGCATCAAAAACGTCACACTAGAGCTATTTACCCATTAGCTCGAGATTCTCGATAAAATGGAATCTATCAACTCGAACGGCGGAAAAAATAAACATGATTTCAAGATGAAGCAATTACTGTCTTCATCAGTAAATAAAGAGTGAAAGAGAAGAACAAACAAAATGATTTTGCATAGATGGTACTGATTTATAGGAAGAACAAAGATGTTTCCTAACTAACATAGTCTAACCAGCATTTAGAGAATAATTAAACTTGTTGGAATTTAACGGCGATTCTGAACCTCATCATGGTGTCCTTACACTCTATTTAGGATTAGGAATAGGGGTAAACAAATGCAATCCAATTAATGTTATTATTCTAAAAAATAATAATGTTAAAGTATAATTGATATTGAATATGAATGGATTTGTAAAACTAATGTGTAATTACAGGAGACATGTTAGAACAAATAGGAAGATTGCACAAACAAATAAAGCGTGAAGAATTAAAATAGGTAACTTACAGTTTGAGCTTGACGATGGAGCCTTTATGCTAATGTGATCACTAAGTACACCACATGTCTATAAGATTTGCAAAATCTTGTGAATTCCCTCATCAACCTTATCAGATTCAATGTTAACACCCTTGAGGTGTGCACACATGAATGATTGTTCTATTGTCTCTTGGGCCCCTGTGGCTCTAGTGAGGATCAATATAATGCATATCATTCAATATAATGCACATATGTGAAAATACTCACAAAATATACCTTTGTATTATGAAGCTGAAGAGTGAGCATCTCAAGAATTGGCGAGTGTTGTAGAATGCAAACTAGGTCAGTAGCTGTGAACCACTCATTGAGTAACAAATTCTTTAATTTGCAAAATATTGGGCACCATTCTAAATCCCATCTGTAGATAAAATGGAGAGGCTGCAAATGAACAAGAACAAGTCTGAGACTCAAAGCAAAATAATTTAAGTTAGTACAAACTTCGGGTAGATTCTTTTAAATTCAAAACTAAGCTACACTATATCCAATGAAGATGCTATGTTATTCAATCATTGATTGAAGAGCCATTGCTATAGATGTCTAAGTCTAACAATGGATAGTACAAGAGAAACTGCGGGTGGCAAATAACACTAGGGAAAAAGGCAGTAAGTGCAAGTCTACCGTTTCAGGTCCAGCTATCAACTCTAAATCAACAACAGTGCCATTGAGAAGCACACCCTCGTCACTAGATAAGCATGACAGGCACAACCATGAAAACCAAAATACTTCAGGTTCTTATCACAAGAACCGTGACATGCATGGCCAAGCCCAACATGTGCTGTTACTAGAAATGGCATGGCCTCGAGGAAAGGGATCACGCCATTAAAATCAATATGTTGCAGTGAGATAAGATCCAGGGCAAAAGTACAGATGTGGAAATCCAGATGCACCGTACAGAAATTGGTGATGCAGAAACACTTTAGCAATGTTGGGTGGCAAATAACAAGAATAAAAAAGGGCAGTAAGTGCAAGCGTACCATTGGACCAAAAACTATCAACTCCAACTTGACAGCATTGGACAAACCATTGAGAAGCATCAAAATCACAATTTTCCCTGCCCTGGACACAGAAATCGCGACGACTCAAGCCGTATATAGGCTGTTTCTAGCAGTGGCATTTCCTGAAAGAAAGGGGTGAGGCCCTCAAAATCATCCAACTGCAATGAGATGAGACCCGGGGCACAAATCCAAATGCGTTCATCTAAGTAACAAGAGAGTGTGATGCACAAACACTTCAGTGATTTGGATGATATCTTCCGTGCATAAATAATGCAGTGTTGCATCTTTAGATCCTCTAAGACCGGGCACCCGTAGAAATCCAAAGCAGAGTCTCCTAGGGTAACGCTTTCAAGAAATATTTGCGGATAGAGCCCAGAGTAAACATCGCAGACTAGTAGCTCCTTATTAACTTGGCACGTTAGAGCGTACTCGATCAACGGCATGGTGTTTGTGTATGAGCAGTCGCTGGCCGGAGTCATCTGGACAGACATTGATCTTGCACTTCACAAGAGGCCAGACTCCACGGACATGGATGAGCAGCTTCACCAACTGTTGGAAACGCTCGCAGCTCGGGTTGCTTGGGTACCTTGGCCTCAGGTGGTCAAAGATGGGGAGAAGGCTGGTTGTGCGCCTCCAGAGGTCGCGCCACTGAGTGTCGAGCACGCAAGTCTGCAACCGCCGGCAGGAAGGAGAGGATATGCTCGAGCAGGTCGTCGGGGAGGAGCCGGAAGGGGTCCTCGGCTCCTCGCCGGGGCCAGCAGCCTTCTTGTCCATCTCGTTGCTGCGGGAGAGGGAACGGAAATCATCAGAAACGCCAGAGAAGAGGAGAATCCGTCGCCGCGATGATCGACTCGTGGAATCCCTTGATCCACTCACATCACTCCATCTAGAAAGAAGAGAAAGAACGCAGCAGCATCACCTGAACTCGACTCGCCGACGATCTGCGGCCCTCCTGCCGCAGCCCGTGCCGTCGGTGAGGAGCTCGTCGAGCGAGCGGGCGCGCAAGGTCAGCTGAGGAGCCTGAGGACGGAGCAGTGGGGCTGGAAGTCGCAGAAGGGGAAGAGATGGAAAAAGGGAGGGGGGAAGGCGAAGGGGATTGGGGAAACGCTGCGGTGCACCCGCATTAATAACTGCCTCCGGCTTCTCCACTGCTGCGACGATTCGGTTTCAAATTTGGAACTACGCACCGGTATTCCCGCCGGAACCCAAGAGACTGAACAGAGATGCTCATATCCTCCAAAAAACACAGAGGTGCTCACGGTGCAAAAATTATTGTTGTTTCAAACGAAAAGGGTTAAAAAAATATGTAATATGTTAAGAGTATTTTGTGTAAATTTACTGGGAAAAATAGCTGAGTTTTGCATCATGCCTAAGGAGCAAATCTAGTCCATAGATTTTTTTCGGAGCAACAATTTTTGTTATTTCTCTTGGAACAAATGCTTTCATTTTTTCCCGCAAAAAGAAAAATGCTTTCATTTTTTATTAAAGTTTATAAGCACATAGTGAACCTACAATTTCCGCAGGAGCTTGTCGAGCAGGTTGCGGAAGCGAACCTTGCCGTTGCGAGCGTTCATCTCTTGATTTTTGCCGATGCAACTGATTTTTTTTAAAAGGTACGTACAAAATGAATTAATGCAAAAAAATTAACATTTATCTACGTAATGTAGACAAGCACATTTTGGCGCACCAATCTGGTCATCAATAAACATGATATGTTTTTCAAACATAGGCGTAAATGCAAGCAATACTGGTACTACTACTTAATCTTTTTGTGACAATCTATAAAGGAATCTCTTTCTACAAAAAAATAACTATTTCGGCATGTAGAGGCCACTACTAGAAAAAGGCTTACTAGTGGCACACCAGTTTTGCCTACTAATGGCGCACTACTGGTGCGCCACTAGAACCACGCCACTAGTATTTTTTACTAATGGCACACCAGGCAGTGCGCCATTAGTATAGGCCACGGTGCGCCATTAGTATGCCTCCCAGAGGGCCATATATACCCATGTGCTTTGCCATACTAATGGCGCACTGCGGGGTGATGCGCCATTAGTATCCTTTGGCATACTAATGGCGCACTGCTGGGTGATGTGCCATTAGTATCCTCTGGCATACTAATGGCGCACTGCGGTGTGATACGCCATTAGTATCCTTTGGCATACTAATGGCGCACGTTGGTGTGATGCGCCATTAGTATGTATATTAGGGATTTTTTTTTCTTTTCTGATTTTTGCACAGATTACAAAATATATTATTGGACAGAATATAAGCAGCACCACACAGCAACAGCAGATTCATCGAATACAATAGAAGAGTAGTCTCCGAATACAATTCATCATATTAGTCTCCGAATTCAAAAGACCGAACAAAGATAGAACATTACAAGTCTCGAGACCGCGAGTAGCGAGTTTGTCTTCACATTACAAGTCGATATCGATCATCTAAACTACCATCACATAGAAGAGAGCTGCGGTCATCACGATGAGCATCATCGCGATGAAACTGGTCTTCATCCGGTTCCTCCAACGCTCCCTCCTCTCTCCCGCTAGATAGCGCGCGTATCTAGATTCCGCCTCCGCCCTAGTGGTGTACCCTTTGTAACTGTTACCGCTGAAACGGTGAACCTATCTCCGACACTCCTCCCAGTCGTCGTAGACTCCGGGAACCTTACCCTTGTACACGACATACGACGGCATCTCTATGCACTAGCCAAACAACAGACAATACATAAGCAATATATAAGTATGCAACAAAAAGATCGGAAGAGAAAAGCAAGACATTAATAGCACGATTCATGGTCCTACTAATAAATAGCATCGATTACATCTAAGTTGAACGACTGTCCAAACCAAAGAGACATACAAGTTCATTAAAGTTTAATTACAACATGAGCTAATCAATGTTTCAGAACTACACATAGCATCACTACTTTCCACTCGACTCATGGGACCGGAGCGTGGATGAAGCCGCCGTCTGTCGTGATGGTCATGAAGTCGCGGGCGTTGTCAGCCTGCATTTGTAGCATTGTGTCTATCTCACTGTTGGACGGTTGAAATTTTAAGGTAGAACTGCCCCGAGGTACGAAGGACATCTTGATGGATGATTTCTGCAAACTCCGACTGGATGCGAAAGAATTCTTGTCGGATGTCCGTGTCCTGGATTGCCGCCAAGCTTGCGGCCCAATCTTTGAGATTATTTGGTAGCAGAAGGTGATTATGGTCCCGCACGATTGCCCGCGTGTGATGGAGGGCGTAGTAGGCATCCTTCTGACCGCCAGGCGGCTGCTTGACGCAGGGGAACGTCGTATTGTGGGTGAACACGTGCCTGTCGTACCTACGAACTGGCCTCTTAAAGGTGCCTCCAGATGCGGCGTAGCCGGGGAGAGCATCATCAAGAACTTTCTTGATATTTGTGTAGTCTATCTTGGAGTCACGGTCCGGGTCGAAATACGTGGCCATGGAATATTTCGGGCTTAAGAGGATGAGTGTGCAATGTGTGTCACTGCACAGAACACGGAATGTTAGAAAAAAAAAGAACGATCGAAATCTAAGAAATCATATGTTACGGGGCGGTTAGGAGATGACTTACTCGGGAAAGTAAGGCACGAGGAAGTTATCCTTATCTGGGTTTGCCAGAATGACGCCTTTGAGGCGTGAACTCGCGACTTGCCGGTCCCTAGCGCTGCCCAAGATCTTGGCACGCATGTAGAAGGGGTCGACTATCACAATGTCCGGGGTCTTGTCTCTAATGATCCGCATCTCCATACTCAGCGAAAACAGCCGAACGAAGGTGTAGTGCAGCGGATGAAGGTTAAGCATAGCAAAGATGTCATCAATCTCCTGGGACAGCTCCCAGAATTGCTCCTCATAGCGGTGAGGTTCTTCCTCCATCTCCTGGGACAGCTCCCAGAATTGCTTTCCGCCCGAACCGCCGGCCTCATCGTTGTGGGCCATGTTTCGCTCTAAATAGGAAAAAGTTTGGTCAAAAAGTTGGTTATTGTCAAGGAACAAGATCATGGTCTCATCATTTAGGGTTTGTCGACACCGAGGCCTAATCACTTGGCACTAATCACTTGGCTCTATTGCCACCTATGTTGGGTTTATCATCTAGGGTTTATCGATGCTAAGGAGAATTCTAAGTTGGGCCTAATCACTTGGCTCTATTGCCACCTATGGTTTAATGCAGCAAGAATGGCGGGGCAGTTGATCCTACTTAACTAAGTACTAAGATACCCTGGCCCATGCATTAGTCGCAAGTACCCCATATGTCCTATTTTTAGCAAAGTCATGCTAAAATTCACGGAAAATTTCAGCATGACCTTTGCTGAAAATAGGACATATGGAGTACCCGAATTTGCCGGAACGGAAGTTAATCGACATTCCAGCAAACTCAAGGGCCTCTCGGGGTACCTGCAAATTCATCACGACACAATGGTCGGAGACAAAACCCAGCAAACTAGCAAAGTTACTGACGTGTTTACAGAAATTGTTTTCTGTAAAAGATGATCATCATCTTTGCAAGTCTTTCTCAATGTGATCACAAGTAATTCAGAGGCATCACAATAAAGCAACACCCTGCACTAGCCTAAAAACAAGTGAAGTTTCACGCATATAAGAACAACTTTATAAAATCAGAGAAGTTGCTAAATTTTTTGTATCCTTCATACACACTGGAGTACAATGCTTTATAATGTTCCATCATCATTACAGAAATCCAAGAAACACATGGTCTTGAGGATATTCTTTATGACTGATTATTTCAGTTTTACATGCAGATTTTGACCAAAAAACACATGGTCTTTTTAACAGTTTTCAGTTTGGACAGAATACTGAAAACTACAGTTTGGACAGAATTCCTGACACTTTGGTCTTCTAGTTACAAAACAAAACTGACATAATTCTAGATGCCATAACTGAATTTTTTTACAGTAGCTCAAGTTTTTGACAGTAGCTCCTCACTGTCTGTCGCCTGCAACACTTTTTATGCTAGCAGCTCAAGTTTGTGCCATTGGAGCAAATAAGCAGGAACCAACATATGTAAGGTTTCAACAAGACTCATCATCAGTATATATAAGCAGGATCTTTGTAAACAAACGAACACTAAGAGCAGAATGTTCTTGCAACAAACATTATTGTGTGACATCGAAAGGCATCACTCTGCTTAAAGGGAAGGATGACTTAAGTGGCCAGATGTATATGATTGCACTACTTGATCTGCACTTCTCTATATTATATGATGTATTGAAGAACTTGAGCAAAAAAAGATAAATAGGAACATATTTCTCACCTTGGAGGTGTTGCTGCTGCTGCACTGTCTGGACTTCACTTCCTTTACCTCCTCGGAAACCTGAAATATGCAGATGTTAGAAAGGTTCTAATTTGTATATGATGATTCTATGAAAAGGGAAAAGGAGTATCAAGAACAGATTCACATGTCTGGCTGTTAGCCATTACAAAATTAAATTTATCTATTTCTGTATCTCACAAACTATCATAAATGAATAATAGTATTATAGTTCAGCTATTCCATGGAATAATGGGCTTAAGATTAATGAACCAACAGATGCCCTAATGGAAGTAATAACAACATGACAGCAAACAACCAACAAACATGATGGGCAGGCCAAATACTCATGTCACTTCCATTAGGGCATCATCTTCCTACAACTACTCATCTTCAGCAGCACATGATACTGCTACTGTATCTAATACAACAACATGACACTTGTTACTGTAGCACATGATACTGCTACTGTATCTACAACTACTACAACAACATAAAATAACTATGCATCATCTTCCTACTATACTTGCTACTCATCTTCAGAACCAAACAGCAGCAAAAACAGAACCAAACTACTATCCATCCATCTAGCAAGCAACTAGCACAACTCATCCATCCATCCATCAAGCATCATATACCTAACTAACATCAACATACATACATCTATCTAACATCCATTGATCCGTGTAACTTGCAGCATGAACAAGAGAGGAACAGGGAACAGTGACATGGACAAGAAGCATAGAGGCAAGGAAGAGAGGCTCACCCCAGGCCGTGGTCGAAGGAGAGCATCCGCTGGCCACGCGCAGGAAGAGACGGCGGGAGGTGGCGGCGAGGGTCACGGCACCGTCCTTGGCTCGCCGGCTGCTGCGGAGGTGACCGGTGGCGGAGGACGGCAGGGGCAGGCGGGGTGTGGGCACGTCGGGGCTGCGCTCGCCGGCTGCTGCAGGGGCCGGAGGAGGCCCTCGCTCGTCGGAGGGAGGAGGAGAGGAGAGGAGCGCTCGGCCGATCTTGTTCGGGGGGCGCGGGGGCGGCGCGGGTGGAGTCCCGCGGGGGTCGGGGCGGCGGCGTTGGGGCAGCGCAAGACCACAGCGGCGGCGGCGCCGCCGACGGCGTGCAGGCGCGGCGGACGGAGGGGGCGGAGCAAGGGGGCGGCGGTGTACGGTTGGGGTCGAGTGGGGGATCTGGCGAGGGAGGGAGGGAGGCCACAGTGCGAGGGGAATAGGTGGAGTGGGGGGTAGCAATGGCGCACCTCCCCCAAGTGCGCCATAAGTACAACGATAGCAATGGCGCACCTCACCCTGGTGCGCCATTAGAAATTACTAGCCCGACTGGTCAGGTTATATTCCACCTAACCCTATCTCCATCAGAACACGCCCACTAGCCTGACTGGTCAGCACGCAGCACACACACTAGGAGGTCCTGGGTTCGATTCCCAGGCTCCCCAAATTTTGTTTTTATGCATTTAAAATGTTGTTTGATATTTATTTGTGTTTAAATATGTTCAAACTTGTTTAAATCATAACAGTAATATTTTTTATAAAAACAGTAATAATTTTTTAAAAAATATCATCAAATTTATTATTTGAAAATATCATCAAATTTGTTATTTGAAAATATCATCAAATTTGTTATTTGAAAATATAATCAAGTTTGTTTTTTTTGCAATTTTAGTTGCATTCATTTGTGACGGTGGAGCGGGCCGGGGAGGGTGCGGGGGAGAGGGTGCGGGGGGTGCTCGGCGGCGGTTGAGCGGGGGAGGGTGCGGTGGGTCGTCGGCGGCGGTGGAGTGGGGGAGGATGCGGGGGGTCGGCGGCGGCGGCCGGTGGAGCGGGGGAGATGGTGCGGGGGGGTGCTCAGTGGCGAGGGGGACCGGATCTGGCGAGGTGGGATAGCGATCGAGATGGAGGGGGGTCGAGATCGAGTGTCCATGAAATTTAAAAACATTCATGAGTTCAAAAAGTGCCCATGAAATACAATCGAGAAATGAAGACTACAATTTAAATATAATCGATCTTAGCTAGCTATCTGTTCACAATCTTCTTGCCCTTATTTTTCGTAAATGGAGTTCTTCTCTTGAACGGACGTCCTTTAGGTAGGGTGGTCCTGCTTCTTCTTGTAGTGTATGCTGATACTTCATCGTCGTCGTCATGTTCCATCTTCGGGTCGCCGTACTTGTCGAAGTCTTGCTCATTGGCGACTCCATCCATTCCGATGATCTTCCTTTTGCCTCTCCTCACGACAACACGACTGGGCTTTGGCGGGTCGGTAATGAAGAAGCATTGGTCCACTTGGGAAGCCAGTACCCATGGCTCATTTCTCGCGGTGACGTTCGCGCCTGCGGTCTTGGATTTGGCTTCGGGTATAACCATGGTGGTGAAATACCGGTCTTCTTTTATGACGCTCTTGGCCCATCTGACAGGAACATCGGGACCTTCTCTCCAGCGTAGCTCAGCTCCCAGATCTCCTCGATCCTTCCGTAGTATCTATCCTTGTCGTTACCGGTGTAGGATTCCATCGTTACCCCGGAGTTCTGATAACCATCGCTCTTCATGTCCTTGTCCTCGGTGTAGAATGTGTAGTCGTTGATATCGTACGCCTCATACGTCACCAGGTTGTGCTCGGCGCCCTGTGACAAGGCGAATATGAGTTGTTCTTCCGCGGAAGAATCCTCATGTAAAGGGTACGACAGAAGCTTCTGCTTGAACCAACGCGTGAAACATGAGTTGTGCTCTTTGATTATATCTCCGTCCGTCCTCTGTTGGCCTCGGTCATTGTACGTCTTCTCAATAAACGTTTTTTGCTCTACCACCCAAGGATCGACCACGTCTATGTGTTGTAGCGCGACTAGGTTTGCTCTTTCAAAGTCGGCGAGTCGACCATCGAAGCCGACACGCATTTCGCGGCGACCCTCACGGTGACCCCATCCAGCGAGCCTGCCGAGGTGCCTGTTGACGGGCAGACCAACGGGGTTCTCGATGCCTAGATAATTCGTGCAGTAGGAGATGCACTCTTCGGTCAGAAAGCCCCTGGCTATGCTTCCCTCTGGACGTGACATGTTGCAAACGTATCCTTTGATGACAACATTCATCCTTTCGAACGGCATCATGCTGTGCAGGAACGTCGGCCCGAGTTGGATGATATCCTCCACGATATGGACCAGCAGATGCACCATAACGTCGAAGAATGCGGGCGGGAAGTACATCTCAAGCTCGCATAGTATCACCACGATCTCTTCCTGTAGCCTTCTGAGTTGCCTCACGCCAACCGACTTCCGAGAGATGACGTCGAAAAAGTTGCATAGGCCAAATAGCGTTTCACGGACGTGCGCGTCCATGATCCCACGGATTGCAACTGGAAGTATCTGCGTCATCAGCACGTGACAGTCGTGAGACTTCATCCCGCTGAACTTCTGCTTCGCTGACTCTAGGTATCTGCTTATCTTCCCCGCGTAACCGTAAGGAAGTTTTACTCCTACGAGGCATGTGAAAAACTGATCGATCTCCTCCTGACTTAGAGTGAAGCACGCGGGAGGGAAGTCATTTCCGGTCTTCTTCGCCTTTTTGCCTTTGCAACAACTTTCCGTGTCCTGCTTCGCCTCATCATCATCATCATCATCATTAGCGTGAAGCTCCTCCCTGATGCCCATTGATTTCAAGTCTTCCCTTGCTTTCGGCCCATCTTTGGTCCTCTCTGGCATGTTGAGCAGGGTACCAAGCAGACTCTCGCACACGTTCTTCGTGATATGCATGACATCAAGGCTGTGAGGCACACGGTGGATCTTCCAGTACGGCAAGTCCCATAAAACAGACCTCGTTTTCCATACCTTCAGCAGTGGCTCTGGCGCCTTAAGCTTTCACTTCTTTCCCGGCTCTGGCGCCTTTTGCTTCTTTCCCGGCAGTGGGCAATCTTTCCAATTTTTCAACAACTCGTCTATTTCCTCGCCGCTCCTCGTACGCGGGCGTCTTCGGGGTTCGGTTTCACCATCGAACAGATCCTTGCGTTTCTTCCACGGGTCATCGTCGCGAAGCCACCTTCGATGTCCCATGAACACGGTTTTCGAAGACCCGGGATCTCTATCTAGCTGGCGATACGTTGTGTCATCCATGCACCTGACGCATCCAGAAAATCCGTGGACCACCTGCCCCGCGAGATATCCGTAACCGAGATAGTCGTGCACCGTCGTGAGCAGTGCGGCTCTCATAGGGAAATATTCTTTCTCTGCGGCGTCCCACGTATTGGCTGGCGTTTTCCACAGCGTGTCTAGCTCCTCTTTCAGCAGCCCCAGATACAGATTGATGTCGTTCCCTGGTTGTTTCGGCCCTTCAATTAGCATACTCATGTGAATGTACTTCCTCTTCATGCACAACCAGGGGGGAAGGTTGTACATCCACACAAACACAGGCCAGGTGCTATGTGTGCTTCTCTAGCTGCCAAACGGATTGACTCCATCGGTGCTCGCGCCCAGCATGATGTTCCTTGGATCGTTCCCAAATTCTGGGTGTTCGAAGTTCAACGCTTGCCACTGGCTCCCATCCTTAGGGTGACTCAGCATCTTGTCTTTTTTATTTATCTCCGGATCATTTGCGTCATCTTCTCGCTTCTTCTCCTCCCTATCCGCGTGCCAACGCAGGAGCTTTGCTACCTTAGGGTCCGCGAAATACCGCTGCAGACGAGGAGTGATCGGAAAGTACCACACCACTTTTCGAGGAGCTTTCTTCCTCTTCTTGTATCGAGTGACGCCGCACACCGTACATATGGTAGACTCCGCGTGCTCGTCCCGATAAATGATGCAATTGTTCATGCACACATGGTATTTCACGTGCGGTAAATCCAGAGGACACACGATTTTCTTCGCCTCCTCGAAACTGGTCGGGCACTTGTTCCCCTTGGGAAGACGTTCGTGCCAGAATGACATGTTCTCGTCGAAGCAGGCGTCGGTCATTTTGTGTTTTACCTTCATCTCCAGAGCCATGAGCGTTACTTTCAGGCGCGTATCCTCGGGCCTGCATCCTTCATACAATGGAGTAACCGCGTTATCTCCAGTTGATCCAGCTTGGCTTTCTCTCGGGCGGCAGCTCTTGCGTTATCCTCTGCTTGAGAAGCAGCTCTTGAATATGAGGATCCTGCACCCAGCCCATCGATGGTCCATCGTCGTCTGCTCCCCCGGCATCTTCATCTTCATGATCATGCCCTTCGTCTGCTCCCGCATCTTCCTCATCATCATGTCCGGCATCTTCTACATGATGCTGTGTACAGCATCACCGTCGTGATCATGTCCTGGAGATTCTTCGTCTTCTCGCCCGCTCGAGCCGCGGTGGTTGTCTTGCTGCCCATCTGTGACGCCCGGATAATTATGCTACAGTAAACCTACGCTAATGATGCCATGTCACCTCTACTAGTGTTGATAATCTCGCGTTAGTTCAAAACCGGATCAAAATTCAAATTCAAAATATGGCAAACAACAAAAGTTTTCAAAAATTAAAACTAAAATGTTCGGGTTGTTTCGAATAAATCGTAAGCAATTATGGTGGAGAAACCAAGCTTTTATAAAATGCTTAAAGGAACTATAAGGATTTAAACAGTAGCAAAACCATTAATTAAATGCCTATTATAACAAATAAAATGTCAAACTAAGTTATTTGGGGTCTAGACTTTTTGTGACTCTGGACTAAGTTGAACTACTAATTTAGATACTAAGTGTATATTTTACTAAAATAAAATGCAACTAAAATAAAAGAGGAAAGAATAAATAGAAAAAAAAGCAACAGACCCCCCCCCCCCCCCCGCTGGGCCTCGTGGCCCAAATGGCCTTAGCCGCCCGAACAGGCCGGCCCATCCCACCACCACTTAACCCCCCCGGGCCACTGACCGAAACCCTAACCCCCCACTCTCCCCACTCCTCTCCCACGATCCCCCCTCTCCCTCGGTCACTCCCCCTCACCCGATCCGATCTGGAGGGGGATCAAACCACCCCAGCGCACGCGACTGCTGCCCCGGGCGCCGCCCCGACGGCCGCGCCCCGTCACCCGTCCTCGACCTCCTCCCCGTTCTGGATCGGGACGCAACGGCGCCCCCGTTGCTTGCCAGACCCCGTCGCCCCTGGTGCCCGTCGCCACCACCGCTCCGCCATCGCCAAGACGCCTTCGATGCCACTGGACCCCGCCGTCGCCGGGCCTTCCCCGCCGGATCTCGCCTCCTCGTCTCCTCGTCAAGCCGCTCGCCGGAGCCGCCTCGCCTTCCTCTTCGTCGTCGACCGCGTCCCCGTCGACCACCCCGAGCCTCCCCGAGCACGCTGCCATTCCCCTACACTGGTTGTGAGCGCCTCCTCTTCTATCCCCACCACCGTTGCCCGTTCCGTTGCGCCGTCTGGATCGCCGAACGCCACCACGGCCACCGCACCGTACCGCCTCGCCCCCTCGCGCTCGCACACGATCTGGCCTCGACCGTTTCCTCCACGCCCGTGCGCGTCTGGCGCCCGCGCTCACGGCGCCTTGCCCGCGCGACCCAGCTCCGCCTTGCCGCATGCTCGCGGTGGCCTCAGGCCCTGCTTGCCCGTGCTGCCGCGCCGGGGCTGCGCCTTCCGCCGCCCCCTGCAGCATGTAGCCGCCGGCGCCTACCACGCTCCCCCGCGCCTGCCGAAGGCCGCCACGGCTCGTCTCGCCGGCGCGCGTGCCCCGGAACTCCCCACGCCCGGTGCTGCTCCCGTTGTCGCCGGCCACCGAGGCCCCAGGCGCGCTCGCCCTCGCCTCTCATGGCGTCGGGTGCGAGCACCCGCACCAGTGCGCCCGCTGCACCCCCCCTGAGCCACTGACACGGGGACCCCACCCCCAGAACGTAAAATAAAAAGATATAAAAAAGAATAAAAAATAATAATAATAATATATTAAAAACAATTAATTAATTAAAGAATTAATTAACCTAATTAATTTTTGATTAATTAAACTAATCTAATAACTAAACTAATTAAACTATTAGTTAATTAATTAATCAGTCAATGACAGGTGGGTCCCGCACGTCAGTTTGACCCAGTCAACACCCTGTTGACTGCTGACATCATGCTGACGTCAGCAGGCACTATTCTGGATAATGTTGAATGAAATAAATTAAATAAATTCTAAAATGATTTAAAACTTTAGAAAATAATATAAAATAAACCGTAGCTCAGATGAAAATACTTTCTACATGAAAGTTGCTCAGAACGACGAGACGAATCCGGATACGCAGCCCGTTCGTCCGCCACACATCCGTAGCATAGCAAACCTGTAACATTTCACCTCCGGTTCATCTGTCCGAAAACGCGAAACACCGGGGATACTTTCCCGGATGTTTCCCCTTTCGCCGGTATCACCTATCCCTACGTTAGGTCACCCCTAGCACAACGTATCGCCGCGTCTTGCTTTGTGTTACATTTGATTGCTTTGTTATTTATTGTGTTCCCCCTTCGTTACTTCTTTCCGGTAGACTCCGAGACCGCTGCCAATGTTCGTGTGTTCGACTACATCGAAGACGACCCCTCCTACTTGCCAGAACAACCAGGCAAGCCCCCCCCCCCCCTTGATCACCAGATATCGCCTATTCTTCTCTATACTGCTTGCATTAGAGTAGTGTAGCATGTTACTGCTTTCCGTTAATCCTATCCTGATGCATAGCCTGTCATTGTTGCTACAGTTGTTACCCTTACCTGCTATCCTACTGCTTAGTATAGGATGCTAGTGTTCCATCAGTGGCCCTACATTCTTGTCCGTCTGCCATGCTATACTACTGGGCCGTGATCACTTCGGGAGGTGATCACGGGTATATACTATATACATTCTATACATGACACATGTGGTGACTAAAGTCGGGTCGGCTCGTTGAGTACCCGCAAGTGATTCTGATGAGGGGGCTGAAAGGACAGGTGGCTCCATCCCGGTAGAGGTGGGCCTGGGTTCCTGACGGCCCCCGACTGTTACTTTGTGGCGGAGCGACAGGGCAGGTTGAGACCACCTAGGAGAGAGTTGGGTCTGGCCCTGGTCGGCGTTCGCGGATACATAACACGCTTAACGAGAACTTGGTATTTGATCTGAGTCTGGCCATTTGGTCTATACGCACTAACCATCTACGCGGGAGTAGTTATGGGTATCCCGGCGTCGTGGTATCAGCCGAAGCCTTCATGACGTCAGCGACTGAGTGGCGCGCGCCGCATTGGACCGTAAGCTCGCGCTTGTATTAAGGGGGCTAGGTCTCCTTCCGGTCGCGTACGCAACGTGCAGGTGTGCAATGGGCGATGGGCCCAGACCCCTGCGCGCATAGGGTTTAGACCGGCGTGCTGACCTCTCTGTTGAGCCTAGGTGGGGCTGCGACGTGTTGATCTTCCGAGGCCGGGCATGACCCAGAAAAGTGTGTCCGGCCAAATGGGATCGAGCGTGTTGGGTTATGTGGTGCACCCCTGCAGGGAAGTTTATCTATTCGAATAGCCGTGTCCCTCGGTAAAAGGACGACCCGGAGTTGTACCTTGACCTTATGACAACTAGAACCGGATACTGAATAAAATACACCCTTCCAAGTGCCAGATACAGCCCGGTGATCGCTCTCTAACAGGGCGACGAGGAGGGGATCGCCGGGTAGGATTATGCTATGCGATGCTACTTGGTGAACTTACCATCTACTCTCTTCTACATGCTGCAAGATGGAGGTGGCCAGAAGCGTAGTCTTCGACAGGACTAGCTATCCCCCCTTATTCTGGCATTCTGCAGTTCAGTCCACTGATATGGTCCTTTACACATATACCCATGCATATGTAGTGTAGCTCCTTGCTTGCAAGTACTTTGGATGAGTACTCACGGTTGCTTTTCTCCCTCTTTTCCCCTTTCTATACCTAATTGTCGCAACCAGATGCTGGAGTCCAGGAGCTAGAGATCCCGGAGGATGATTCTACGTGGAGTTCGGCTTCGAGGAGTAGTTAGGAGGTCCCAGGCAGGAGGCCTTGCCTTTTCGATCGTTGCTACTTTTGTGCTAGCCTTCTTAAGGCAGACTTGTTTAACTTATGTCTGTACTCAGATATTGTTGCTTCTGCTGACTCGTCTATGATCGAGCACTTGTATTCGAGCCCACGAGGCCCCTGACTTGTATTATGATGCTTGTATGACTTATTTATGTTTTAGAGTTGTGTTGTGATATCTTCCCGTGAGTCCCTGATCTTGATCGTACACATTTGCGTGCACGATTAGTGTACGGTCAAATCGGGGGCGTCACAAGTTGGTATCAGAGCCAACTGCCTTTAGGAATCCCCCTTTCCAACTCCTTGGCCGAAGTTGAGTCTGGTCAGTGAAAACTGTTTTACTAATATGGCTGTGTGGCTTACGGGCCCACGTCGCCATTGGGTGGTAGTAGGATCTTTTATTCCTCAACCTATACTCTGGGACTCTGACATCTCTTCTATTCGGGTTAAATGAATTTTGCTAAATCTAACATTAGGATCTCGTTATCACTTTCACCCGGAGAGCCCCTTATTACAGATGATCGTCTGCTGCACCAGAAAGATCCGAAGATACTCTCCGATGTTCTCTTGAGACTTTATGGTGTCGCTTTTGCAATTCCCTTCCACCGATAAACCCCTGTGGATAACCACGTATACTCGCCATTCATACAATGCTTCCCAGTTGATCTTGTTATTACAAGATACCCCGAAATTCTCTTTGCTGCTCCGAGAATCCTTTGAGCTTACTGCCTTGATGTTCTTTGTCACCTGAATACCCTTACGGATAATTCTCGCACTTATCGAGTATCCTCTCATTCCCCAGTTGTTCATGTGTTTCACAATGGTCTTCGAAATACTATTCGATCCTCCAAAAATCCTTAGTAGCTTATTGCTCTGCAATACTTGTCTGCTTGCATGATGGATGCTTTCCATATGTCTGGCAATATTCGTTAGTATCCTTAGGCACTGTCATTTTGATCCCTTTGATTCAACATGAGTGCGAATGCACGCAATCATCAGTTGATCCTTTTAAATTATCTTTCCGGCTCAGACGTCATTTTAAACATGAGCTGGATCTCGACCAATCAAATTTGCCATCGATTGTACCCGTAAGTTTATTCGACTTACCCATCCTCAATCAGAGCGTTTGCTTCTGATCCCTTGAATTTGAAATTATACTTCCTTTGCATTGAGCTTGAGTTAGTCAGTTGTTTCTATAATCAGATCCCTTGTGGACCACCAGACCCTTTTGTCAGATTTTATCCGACAATGTCCTTCATATTAAATAAGCTTGTGAGCTTTTCCTCGGATACATAATGCCTTTGGTAAATTGTATCATCTGTTTTTGAACAATGCTCTTCTTTCGAGCTTATAATATTTACTCCGAAGTTTGTAGTATATGTTCCTAAGATGCCTTGATGGGTTGAACCTATGCCTTTCATAATATGTGTGAACTCGAAAGTGTTCATGAGTCATACTCTTCTGATATTTTGCCAGATAAAAATTTTCAACACTGCAACTTCATCAAACGCGAGAAGTGAATGAAAGGTTATGCATTGAAGAAGTGGGAGTCGACCTTGAACTTTGCGTTCATGCCCATGGACACGATGTAGGTCTTATCATTAAAGCTTTTCTTAAATTAATTATTCCCTTGGTATAAGTTCATCTTATATCTGGGATGTGGCCTTTTGCAATCGTGGTTCCGACCATGTTCTCCTTTAAACACCATTTCTCGTACAAGTTAGGCACTTGTCTTCTGCAGAGCAATACCCCAGTCCAACCTCTACTTTGGTTTGTCGTCGAGTATTACCCCCCTGGTATCTCGAGATTATCACGGAACTGCATAACTTCTTATGAGTTCTCCATCAAGTATTACATTCTCATTGATCCCAATTTTTCACGGGCTCTGAGTTATTAGTCACTCGAGAACACCGATAAGTGAATCGATTCCGCACTCCGATTCAATAACTCTAAGTAATTCTTGTTGCTTACGAGTTTAATAATCCTTCAAGTCATTCCTAGCCTTATCGGCTATATCATTATCGTGCAAACTTTTTAACTGTGCTACCCGGTCCTTCCCGGAACACAACTTTCAACGATGAGCTAAGCTTATGTCGATCTCCCTTGTCTTATCGTTTCACCTCGAACTGCAAGCTTGATTCCTAGTTGCTGTTGTATCCGTAGTTCCAATAATCTTTTGCTGCATCAGTCCTTCTGCTTGAGCAGGCGCTGTTCGATTATATCTTCATGAAACCTCTCGGCAAATGTGTCGTGATCATCATCAACCTTATAAGCTCTTCCAGGATATCAATTGAGTTCATGATGAGAAATACCATCCTTGCCCTCGATGATTTGTGTTATCATCGACCACTTTATTGCCTTCCATTCAACACAAACTTGTTTGTGTTTTGTGTTGTACCTTGATTTCCTTGCTATCCAACTAATGTTAAGTTCTACCACGGAGTATTACCATCTTTGATGTCAAGAATGTTATGAGGATTGCTCCACCTCTTAAGAATTCTTGCTATAATGATACTTCTCACCATCACCATTCTTTCTTGGTCCTCGTGTTGATTCCAACCGGGGTACCAACAAGTGAGCGGTGCTGTTTGGATTCTGCCCTTCTAGCAACCCTATTCCTTTGAAGTTAATGGTCGGACGTTCATTCTTAGACTATTGATTATTGAATCACCATTCCGACGTTGGTCGTGCAACCCAGCCCATATTTTGGGTGCACCTTTCAACCAATGTTTAATTGTGTATGTTTTCCTCGAGCATACATCATTATATCATTTGCACTGACAAATGTTATCTCCTTGTTCACATAATTGTGGAAACCCATCTTTTGGAAGTCTCGATGAATTGTCGCTGAGTTCATCAGCTACAACCTTTTCCCCTACATTGGTTTAATGATGAGCTTTTGTTTCGGAACCCGCTTTCGTAGTAATTTTCCCGAGAATCTTACAATGCCGTCTCGTCAATTTGTTTTGCACCTTTTCTTCTCAGGCATCCTGAGTCTGAGGTATCCTGACACCAATCAGATCTGAATCTCGGTCAGATATGATGGTTGAAGCATTTTTCCAAGAGTCATAGCATTGGTCTTTATATAACCCAGTAGGGTGATATCATGCCTAGAGGCCCTATTGTTATAGTTTCCTTTTTAACAGGGTTAATCATTTTTCCATGAGGAAATTGAATGCCTTGTTTAATAAGTTATCCGGATGGATCCTTTGTGTATCCAAAGTCTGATTTTTGCTTGAAGACCATGACAATGCTATCCCGAAGCATGTCTGTGGTACTCCGATCTTCAATAAGAACATTTGAAGCCCAATGCTAAATGTTTTCTTGCTCAATTATCCAAACACCGTTGTATGGGTTATGTCATGAAATTCCTCTCCCCTTACCTAAATGGTTTTCTACTTTCTATCCTATCATGGATATCATGCTCTGCTTGTCCTTGGGAAGGATATACCCCTGAAATATGTGTTTAAACACATTTTTCTTTCCATTGTTCTGTTTAATCTGATAATCATATTTTCCTTTCCATTGGTTGGTTTAACGTTTCTGGTGATCATTATGATCTAAGCAGTATTAATTCCCTGCTTGTGCAAACACCTCGGTGTACAACTCTGTCAGTAAGACCCTGTTACTATTGTTGGTGACATTCCGGTAACCACCGATGGATGAGAACTTTGCCTATTGGTCCGCCTCGTTTCAACGAGCAGGAGAATGGTTCTCTTTGTCCCTCGCCCTTGGTACCAACGTGTTGCCGACATAACTGACAGGGTATTCTCTGACATGCCTTGCTATCATGACCGTGCAAGATGTCACTGCTCCAAAAAAAACCACATGGTGGGCCCATAACCCACAGTTCCACAGGATCGAAACCTGACTCTTCTATACAACCCTGTTTCTAATGGTTGTTCCTCGCGCATGGCCTCGTATGTCATTCACGAGCCACCTTCAGGTCTGATATCGGACACAATACTTATTCCCGTTGCTTTGACCCTTTCACGCCCTATAACAGGCATCGAACGATTGCCTGCCCGCTCGAAACTTCCCAGGTTACCTCCTTACTTTGCTCTCGATATTTTCTTAAGTTTCGATTCGAGGGTTACTTTCCGCCACCTTCCTCGATGTTGTCGACCCGATAGTCAACCTTGTCGAGGCCCGTTCTCCCAGAATGCCCACCCTTTATTCTTTCATAAGTACGATGGAGTTCCTGAAGAAAGGACGCCGACTTCATCATGATGACCGAAGCAGAGAAATGAAGACATCAATGTATTGGACCCGCCTCTTCGAGAAGAGCAAGCCAGGATGAGAAGACCCGCTAGATTCGTTACCAAACCTTTCCCCATTACTCCCCTCTTAAATCTCGGGACGAGATTTCTTGTAGTAGAGGAGAATTGTGACGCCCGGATAATTATGCTACAGTAAACCTACGCTAATGATGCCACGTCACCTCTGTTAGTGTTGATAATCTCGCGTTAGTTCAAAACCGGATCAAAATTCAAATTCAAAATATGGCAAACAACAAAAGTTTTCAAAAATTAAAACTAAAATGTTCGGGTTGTTTCGAATAAATCGTAAGCAATTATGGTGGAGAAACCAAGCTTTTATAAAATGCTTAAATGAACTATAAGGATTTAAACAGTAGCAAAACCATTAATTAAATGCCTATTATAACAAATAAAATGACAAACTAAGTTATTTGGGGTCTAGACTTTTTGTGACTCTGGACTAAGTTGAACTACTAATTTAGATACTAAGTGTATATTTTACTAAAATAAAATGCAACTAAAATAAAAGAGGAAAGAATAAATAGAAGAAAAAAAGCAACAGACCCCCCCCCCCCCCGGTGGGCCTCGTGGCCCAAATGGCCTTAGCCGCCCGAACAGGCCGGCCCATCCCACCACCACTTAACCCCCCGGGGCCACTGACCGGAACCCTAACCCCCCACTCTCCCGACTCCTCTCCCACGATCCCCCCTCTTCCTCGGTCACTCCCCCTCACCCGATCCGATCTGGAGGGGGATCAAACCCCCCCAACGCATGTGACCGCTGCCCCGGGCGCCGCCCCGACGGCCGCGCCCCGTCACCCGTCCTCGACCTCCTCCCCGTTCTGGATCGGGACGCAACGGCGCCCCCGTTGCTTGCCAGACCCCGTCGCCCCTGGTGCCCGTCGCCACCACCGCTCCGCCATCGCCAAGACGCCTCCGATGCCACTGGACCCCGCCGTCGCCGGGCCTTCCCCACCGGATCTCGCCTCCTCGTCTCCTCCTCAAGCCGCTCGCCGGAGCCGCCTCGCCTTCCTCTTCGTCGTCGACCGCGTCCCCGTCGACCACCCCGAGCCTCCCCGAGCACGCTGCCATTCCCCTACACTGGTTGTGAGCGCCTCCTCTTCTATCCCCACCGCCGTCGCCCGTTCCGTTGCGCCGTCTGGATCGCCGAACGCCACCAGGGCCACTGCACCGTACCGCCTCGCCCCCTCGCGCTCGCACACGATCTGGCCTCGACCGTGTCCTCCACGCCCGTGCGCGTCCGGCGCCCGCGCTCACGGCGCCTTGCCCGCGCGACCCCGCTCCGCCTTGCCGCCCGCTCGCGGTGGCCTCGGACCCTGCTTGCCCGTGCTGCCGCGCCGGGGCTGCGCCTTCCGCCGCCCCCTGCAGCCTGTAGCCGCCGGCGCCTACCGCGCTCCCCCGCGCCTGCCGAAGGCCGCCACGGCTCGTCTCGCCGGCGCGCGTGCCCCGCAACTCCCCACGCCCGGTGCTGCTCCCGTTGTCGCCGGCCACCGAGGCCCCAGGCGCGCTCGCCCTCGCCTCTCATGGCGTCGGGTGCGAGCACCCGCACCAGTGAGCCCGCTGCACCCCCCCTGAGCCACTGACACGGGGACCCCACCCCCAGAACGTAAAATAAAAAGATATAAAAAAAGAATAAAAATAATAATAATATATTAAAAACAATTAATTAATTAAAGAATTAATTAACCTAATTAATTTTTGATTAATTAAACTAATCTAATAACTAAACTAATTAAACTATTAGTTAATTAATTAATCAGTCAATGACAGGTGGGTCCCGCACGTCAGTTTGACCCAGTCAACGCCCTGTTGACTGCTGACGTCATGATGACGTCAGCAGGCACTATTCTGGAAAATGTTGAATTAAATAAATTAAATAAATTCTAAAATAATTTAAAACTTTAGAAAATAATATAAAATAAACCGTAGCTCAGATGAAAATACTTTCTACATGAAAGTTGCTCAGAACGACGAGACGAATCCGGATACGCAGCCCGTTCGTCCGCCACACATCCGTAGCATAGCAAACCTGTAACATTTCACCTCCGGTTCATCTGTCCGAAAACGCGAAACACCGGGGATACTTTCCCGGATGTTTCCCCTGTCGCCGGTATCACCTATCCCTACGTTAGGTCACCCCTAGCACAACGTATCGCCGCGTCTTGCTTTGTGTTACATTTGATTGCTTTGTTATTTATTGTGTTCCCCCTTCGTTACTTCTTTCCGGTAGACTCCGAGACCGCTGCCAATGTTCGTGTGTTCGACTACATCGAAGACGACCCCTCCTACTTGCCAGAACAACCAGGCAAGCCCCCCCCCCCTGATCACCAGATATCGCCTATTCTTCTCTATACTGCTTGCATTAGAGTAGTGTAGCATGTTACTGCTTTCCGTTAATCCTATCCTGATGCATAGCCTGTCATTGTTGCTACAGTTGTTACCCTTACCTGCTATCCTACTGCTTAGTATAGGATGCTAGTGTTCCATCAGTGGCCCTACATTCTTGTCCGTCTGCCATGCTATACTACTGGGCTGTGATCACTTCGGGAGGTGATCACGGGTATATACTATATACATTGTATACATGACACATGTGGTGACTAAAGTCGGGTCGGCTCGTTGAGTACCCGCAAGTGATTCTGATGAGGGGGCTGAAAGGACAGGTGGCTCCATCCCGGTAGAGATGGGCCTGGGTTCTTGACGGCCCCCGACTGTTACTTTGTGGCGGAGCGACAGGGCAGGTTGAGACCACCTAGGAGAGAGTTGGGTCTGGCCCTGGTCGGCGTTCGCGGATACTTAACACGCTTAACGAGAACTTGGTATTTGATCTGAGTCTGGCCATTTGGTCTATACGCATTAACCATCTACGCGGGAGTAGTTATGGGTATCCCGGCGTCGTGGTATCAGCCGAAGCCTTCGTGACGTCAGCGACTGAGTGGCGCGCGCCGCATTGGACCGTAAGCTCGCGCTTGTATTAAGGGGGCTAGGTCTCCTTCCGGCCGCGTACGCAACATGCAGGTGTGCAATGGGCGATGGGCCCAGACCCCTGCGCGCATAGGGTTTAGACCGGCGTGCTGACCTCTCTTTTGAGCCTAGGTGGGGCTGCGACGTGTTGATCTTCCGAGGCCGGGCATGACCCAGAAAAGTGTGTCCGGCCAAATGGGATCGAGCGTGTTGGGTTATGTGGTGCACCCCTGCAGGGAAGTTTATCTATTCGAATAGCCGTGTCCCTCGGTAAAAGGACGACCCGGAGTTGTACCTTGACCTTATGACAACTAGAACCGGATACTGAATAAAATACACCCTTCCAAGTGCCAGATACAACCCGGTGATCGCTCTCTAACAGGGCGACGAGGAGGGGATCGCCGGGTAGGATTATGCTATGCGATGCTACTTGGTGAATTTTCCATCTACTCTCTTCTACATGCTGCAAGATGGAGGTGGCCAGAAGCGTAGTCTTCGACAGGACTAGCTATCCCCCCTTATTCTGGCATTCTGCAGTTCAGTCCACTGATATGGTCCTTTACACATATACCCATGCATATGTAGTGTAGCTCCTTGCTTGCAAGTACTTTGGATGAGTATTCACGGTTGCTTTTCTCCCTCTTTTCCCCTTTCTATACCTGATTGTCGCAACCGGATGCTGGAGTCCAGGAGCTAGAGATCCCGGAGGATGATTCTACGTGGAGTTCGGCTTCGAGGAGTAGTTAGGAGGTCCCAGGCAGGAGGCTTGCCTTTTCGATCGTTGCTACTTTTGTGCTAGCCTTCTTAAGGCAGACTTGTTTAACTTATGTCTGTACTCAGATATTGTTGCTTCCGCTGACTCGTCTATGATCGAGCACTTGTATTCGAGCCCACGAGGCCCCTGGCTTGTATTATGATGCTTGTATGACTTATTTATGTTTTAGACTTGTGTTGTGATATCTTCCCGTGAGTCCCTGATCTTGATCGTACACATTTGCGTGCATGATTAGTGTACGGACAAATCGGGAGCGTCGCACCATCCTCATTTCTTGCCCGACCCCCATGGACGACTTCATAGTCATCTTCATCACCTTGCCACCGATAGCCATCCATGAAACCACGCAAGAGCAGGTGGTCCCGCACCTGCCCGGAATCCGGGTCCGCAATAAGGCTCTTCAGCTTGCATCTTCGACACGGACATCTTATCTTCGTCTCGTTCTTTTCAAGCATCTCGGTCTTCACGGAGCTCAAAAACCTATTCACGATGCCTTCGGTCATCGTGCGGACCATGGTCGCCTGCGGGGTAGAGCAAAACGATATTTTAGAACCAAGAAAAAATTTGGCATGACTTTCCCTAAAAATAGGACCAAAAAGAATGCATAGTGCCAAAATTCTCGCCGAAACGGAAATGAATCAACATTCCGGCAAAATATTGGCAACTATCGCATTTCAAATACCGGTACCTGCAAACACAAACATATATGCAACACCACAAACATATGCAAGACCACAAACATACATAGATCTAGCTAGGACATAAAAAGTGCATGTGCAAGTTGTTGGAGGGAGAACAACATAAAGATAGTTTCCCCCTTACTTACCTATCAAAAAAAGGGGTTTAACCACTTAATTTGGATGAATTTATGGTGCAAATGAGGTGAGGAGGAGGAGGCAGTCGAGACAAGCTTGGAGGAGGAGGAGGAGAGAATGAAGTGGGGAAAGTGAGTGGGTAGGTGTGGCTGTCCAAAATATCTAGCTCGTCCCAGGTTACTAATGGCGCACCGCCACCCTGGTTACTAATGGCGCACCTGCTGGTGGTGCGCCATTAGTAGTTTTGCAAAAAAAACACTAATGACGCACCAGGGAACAGTGCGCCATTACTAGTTTAAACTAGTACGCCATTAGTAGTTTTGCAAAAAAGTAAAAAATAATAAAATATTGTAGTGGCGCACTACGTGGCCGGTGCGCCATTACTAGTTACTGTGCCCTGGTGCGCCATTAGTATGTCTGTAAAAATTAACAAATAGTTACTAATGGCGCACCGTGTGTCTGGTGCGCCACTGCTACATAGCAATGATGCACCACATGTCTGGTGCGCCATTAGTGGCCATTCCATTTATAGCCCTTTTCCTAGTAGTGGGCCGTTCATAACCAGTCGCCAAGGAGTTTGGTTTTCGGGCTGGCCTATGTGCCACCCAACTGAGGTTTCGCGGAGGAGATGTAACGTTCGCCAAGGTGCTTACACTCAAGGGCTCCTATAGATGTTGGTTCCTCGGGGGTTAGGACTGCCGAAGGAGAGGGAACCGGTTGCCTCGAGGGACCCTGGGATAAAGGCTCTTTTTTTTTACACTTCTGAAAAAATTGGACGTGCTCGGATAGTGGCTCTGTCCTTCAAGAAAAGACCAGAGTCAACTTTAGACATCCAAAAGAAGGAGAGAAAAATTGTAGTAAATCATATTCCTCCACAGTGTACCATCGGTTCGCATGTATTGTGAGATCGGGATCTCGCCGCTTCAATGTCATCAACCAGGGACATTTGTTCTCTAGCTCACTTTTTAATGATGAGATAGGATGAAGCTCACTTCTCAGGCAAGGCTTGTCACATTTGTTTCATCGCGTTCCCTCCACAATCAGTTATCAGGTTTGCCACATTTGTTTCATCGTGTTCCCTCCACAATTGTTGTCATCTGAGGCCCCAACATCCTGTGTGCATCATTGATACGCTGCGGACAAAATGTCTTTGGTTCATTCACTGGTGATTTCCCTGCTGGCGTCATAACCACCCCGTAAAGGACGTCCTAAAGACTATTTCAGGGTAATATAGATGTTGCAATAGTGGTTCGTCAACAAAGAAAAATTAGGGATGCCTAATCTCCAGCAAACTCTTTTCGCTCCCGTGCTTACTTGGACAACCAGAAATTTCTGGATAACGTCGACATTTGCTGGCTTATTTGGCAAAAGAAAAATATAGTACGTTATAAGAAATTAATCGGTCAGTTGAATATTCAGAAGCAGTAATTTAATCGTTCAAATTTTTTTGTTTTATTTTTTAGTAGTCTTAGATTTTTTATTTTGATGAGCCTCGCTTTGAGGAATTCATGGAATAATTCATTTTCATGGAATAATGAATTAAGGAAGAAAGGATATGAGTCTCCTGCTTACAAGAGAAGAAAAGATCTCATGATAGTCAATATGGGCCCTCAACACCCATCAATGCATGGTGTTCTTAGACTGATCGTTACTCTCGATGGTGAGGATGTTATTGATTGTGAACCCATATTAGGCTATTTACACAGAGGAATGGAAAAATCACAGAAAACCGAACTATTATACAATACTTATCTTATGTAACAAGGATATAGAGAGATTGTAGAAAGGGATAGGATAGTTATTTTTGCAAGAGACTTGTTGTAAATTCCTTAACTTAAGAAAGAAAAAAGAATAAAAACACAGATACATAACATTAAAAAAAAAGAATACGCCTACATATTTAAACACAGGGTTCAACATCTCATCCAAGAGAAAGTCCAACATCCAAACAGTTACTTCTAAATTAAATTAAGCACGACTCATGCTGTCAAGCAGGGCACACGAACCCCGATTCCAATACCGGTAGCGGAAGTACAGTGATTTTCCAGCTCAGTCCTCATTTCTGCTAAACGTGAACATAGTCATGTTCCAACCAACTGTGAACCTTACGAGTTCAACGAACTGGAGACCAGTTGCACCACAACAAACAAAGCTAATTTCGAGCACGGGGCCAAAAGATAGAAAGCAAGAAGCTGATGCAGGGATAAAGGGCAACACAGGAGGCATCACAAGCGAGCACGCAAGTCAGGCGAGTCCATGGCGGCAACAACTAGGGCTGTAGTACACGGAATGCGGGGGCTTCTGGAAACTGAAACCTGCACAAACCATGGCAATTCCCAATAAGGCTTCGAGATACCCTCGGTTAATAGACAGGAGAATAGCTTCACTAGCAGTTTGATGTAGGTGAACTATGATGCAACTTGAGCAAATATATGTTTGTTTTCCCTATGGTGGCCTTGATCAAATTTGTTTGTTAACACGGAATTTAGCCATGTGAGAGCAAGATATATATACGACCATTCAGACGCGTCAAGACTGAAGAGGCCTTCAAGGTCAGTAGTGTGGCACGCATACAGTTTGGCCATCAATCTCTATTGATGAAAGTCATGAAACTCACAACAGGTTACGAACAACAGTGAAACTGAAAACAATGACGCAAAGACAGTTTATCCTTGCTCTTCAAGATTCTTAGTAAACTGGAATCTACAATCTGGAACAGAGACCATTCAAAAAATAAAACCGTTAAAAAAAACTGGAACAGAGCAGAGAGAAATTCCATCTCAAGGCATCAACAACTGCTATTTTCATCAGTAAGTAAACACTAAAAAATGATGTGTAGCCACTATCATATTGTCACCAGTAAATTACATACTAGTAATGAATTTTGATGAAACTAAAGAGCCATTTTTAACTCAACTAGCATGCAATCCCATTATTACTGAAGGATACTAGATACTGAATATAAATGAATTCGTCAAGGGGTCAAACACTCTAGTTGATGTGTACAGTAGACATAATAGAACAAGTAGCAAGCTTGCAGGAACATACTAAGCATGAACAATAACAAGGCTAACTTACACTCTGAGAGAGAATGTGGGTCATTGATGCTAATGTGATCACGAAGGACGCCACATGCCCTTAAGATCTTCAAAATTTTATGAATTCCCTCATCAACCTTCTGACATTCAATGTTGACAACCTTAAGGTGCGCACACACAAATGATTGTTTTGTTGTTTCTTGGGCTCCCGTTGCTCTGAGGAGTTTCTATATGATAGAATAAATTTAGCAAGATCAAAAGAATACACATGTTAACAATGCAACATCTTTATATATACAGGATATACCTCGGTGTTACCAAGCTGAAGAGTGAGCATCTCAAGAGCTGGAGAGTGTTGGAGAATGCAAACTAGGCCAATAGTCGTAAACCACTCATTGAGTAAGAGATTCTTTAATTTGTCAAATATGGGGCAACATTTCAAATCTTGTCTGTAGATAAACTGTAAGAGAGGCGATTATGTATGCACGGTGGCAGCTGTCCCCCCGGTGTGGTAGGTGCGCACGCTGCCTGGACCGTTCGATGCGGACTTTAGATGGATACATGCTGGCCTTTAGATGGCAGGCCTTTGCGTGCCAGCGCCTCTAAAGCTGCAACAAGCCTGACCGGCAGTCCTTGATTAGCGATCGGCTAATTGTTTGTGCCGATTAGTGGGTTGATATGGGCCGGCCCGTGCGAAACATGAACTGAAAGTTGATTTTCAATAAAACAGAGATAGATCAGACATCTAGGAGCAGACGGTTCAGTAATGCTTGAGTTATTCGAGCCAACTCCTTTACCTTCTTCATTCAGTCAATTTTATAGCCCATCACTTCAGAGTTCATCATCGTGCTGATGTAATCCCAGTCCTTCTCATCGTCCTCCCTACAAAGCTCGTCCTGCATCGAAATCGAGGGGCTACTCACTCGTTGAAACACTAATCAGGCCTAAAAGCCAGCATGCTCTTCAATGAATGCCAAAACTAGGGGGGGGGGGGGGGGGGGGGGGGGGGGGGGGGCATGGCCCCACCTATAGAAACCACCTAAAATAGACTTAGGGGGATTTGTCTGGTTTTGGAAACATGAGGGGGTTAAACCCCACGTGGCAATTTATAATAGTCAAAGAAAAATTATATCTTCCCACCTGGGGTGGCCCGCACTCTGTCGCCGCCGACTTACAACAGGGTGGCCCTCCCATCGATGCAGCCACTATCCATGTCATCGTTGAAGCTCTCTGCCGGCGACGCTCACATCTTGGCGACGCTGAGGACCATGCTGGACCTGAACCCACTCGGCAAGAGTTCGTGTTGTTGATGGAGCGGCTGACGATGGACAAGATGGCAACACGGGCCATGGACGAGTTCATAAGGTTAGAGCAACTCTAGCAGACCCCGCATCCGCCCCCGACCAGGAAAATAACCGCCAAAATGCGGGTAGGGGCGGAAAAACCTGCCCGATCAGACCCCGCATACCGCCCGGGCCCGTAAACTTTTTTAAGGGGCACGACAAAATCTCGGCCCCAACCCGCGAACACGCGGGTTCCCCCCTCGTAGCTGCGGTGCCCTACATCACAGAGAAGCAGTTCGCCGGAGGGACATTTCAGCCCGCGCGCATTTTCCCCACCCCCTTCCGCTGCCGACCGCCCTTGCTTCCGCCCGTCTGCCGCCGGCGATTCCGGCCAAATCTGCGGGCAGAATCACGCTGCGGGGCTGCCCCCACCCTCCCGCGCCGTCACGCTGCACCGACCCCCCCCCCCCCCCCCCCCGCGGATCCGGCGAGAAGAGCGGTGCCTTCGTCGCTGCCGCCGCCGGGGATCAACCACCGTCGAGCCCGCCCCTCGTCGCCGCCCGAGATCACCCGCCGCATCCGCCACCGGTTAGTGCATATTTTGTGATTTTTGCGAGCGAGCGGTATAGTTGATTGACGCGCCGGTATGCATGTAGATGGAGTTGAGCCCGTGCGAGAAGTTCTTGCTCACCGATTCGTCTGATTCGGACAACTCAGATGTTGAGACCATGCTTGCGAACTTTCGACAGCAGACATTAGTCATGGCACTTGCCGTGAAGGAGCGCCAAGACGAGAACCGAAAGAGGAGGCGAGGATCGACCGTCGGGCGTCTTTGCATTCCTCGGAATCGTCATCTTGGGAACGAGATGTTGATGCAAGACTACTTCGCGGAGAATCCTACATATCCACCGCACCTCTTCCGGAGAAGGTACCGAATGCGCCGATCCCTCTTTGTGAAAATTGTTCAAGCTTGCGAGGCAAATTGCCGGTATTTTACTCAAAGAAGAAATGCTGTGGGCTTAAAGGGATTTAGTGCATATCAAAAAATCTCCGCAGCTATGCAGGTGATTGCATATGACGTTCCGGCTGACTATGCCGATAAGTACCTTCGCATTGGTGAAGATACTACAATTGAGTCAGTGCGTAGATTTGCAAAAGTGATCATCCGTGTCTTTGGTCCTGAGTATTTTCGGGCACCCACTAATGAGAGGAGAGGTTGGCCTGGCATGCTAGGTAGCATTGATTGTATGCATTGGACATGGAAAAATTGCCTGAAGGCATGGCAAGGAATGTATTGTGGCAAGTCTCGTGATGCAACAATTGTGCTAGAGGCCGTATCATCCGAGGATTTATGAATTTGGCATTGCTTCTTTGGTATGCCGGGCACTCTCAATGAAATCAATGTATTGCAACGGTCTCATTTGTTTGCTAGGCTTGCTAGTGGTGATGCTCCTGCTTGCAACTACACTATCATTGGGCATGAATACACAAAAAGGTACTATCTTGCAGATGGTATATACCCTCCTTGGTCCACATTGGTCAAGAGCATCAAAGAACCCAAAACTAAAAAACAGTGTGAATTTGCAAGGGTGCAAGAGGCAGCCCGAAAAGACATTGAAAGAGCATTCGGTGTTTTGCAATCTAGGTTTGCCATTGTCCGTGGTCCTGCTCATTTTTGGGATAAGAGAACCTTCAAAAATATCATGACATGATGTGTTATCCTTCACAATATGATTCTTGAAGATGAGAGAGGAATGAACTTGGAATTCTTCTACGACAATGTGGGTAGCCGTGTCAAACCAGCTAGAGACCCTAACCGCATTAGAGTTTTTTCTTCAAACATACAAGGAGATTGAAAATGCAAACACACACTTTCAACTTCAAGAGGATCTCATTGAGCACCATTTGGCAAAGGGCTGGACAGTGACTCATTTTTTATTCATTTGTATTTGTATTCATGACAAGTTTTGTATTGCATTATTTAAGTTTGCTTCGGTGATTTGAATAATTATTTGTAATGTGGATGATTGATGGATTTGAATAATTATTTAGTTTGCTTCCGTTTGTTGTATTATTTTGGATTTGATATTTGCGGGCCGATGAGATGCGGGATGCAGCGGTGCAAGAGCAGACACCGCAAAAGCCGACCCGTAAAAAAGCATATTTCGCGAATATACTTTTATACGGGTCCGTTTGGGGGGTCTGCATCTGCGGCCGTCCTTGCCGACCCGCAAAGTCCGTTTTCCGCGAACTGCAAACGCGTTTTGTGGGCCAGCGGGATGCGGGTCTGCTAAAGTTGCTCTTAAAAACCTGAAATGGTAGATTTTTTTGGTGGGTCTGGAAAAGAAAGAGTATATATGATGCTCCGTTTTTTAATTCCAGTTTTCCTTATTGTTGACGCATCAGCGATCTTCCACGTACGATCGTTCACGAACTCGCTCCGTATTGTTGCCGATGTCGCGGTCGTAGAAGAGCGAGCCCGTTGAGTGCACGGTGCGCGAGGTCGAGTTGAGCCAAGCCCGTCAGCGACCCATGACTGACTTGTGGTATCACTGGAGCGTCTGTGAAGGGTTTGTCTGGCACACCGTCACCCCATCATTATAAGCATTGATTTTCCATTGAGATGTATGACTTGTAGGTCAGGTTCCTGACCTCTCATCAAAGATGAGGAGCAGGCTGGTTGCATGCCTCTAAAGGTCGCGGCACCGGTTGTCGAGCACGCGGGTCTGCAGGGCCTCATCCATCGACGCCGATGAAAAGGGCAACACACGCCATAGGATGTCGTTCGAGAGGAGGCTGAAGCGATGATCGACAACTTTCGCAACCATACCGTGCATTCCTTCGAACATTGGCAGGAGTTGCACTGGAGCAGGAAAACAAAATCATAAGAAAAATAAGAACAAAGAAGGAATCTGTTGCCGCAACGGTCGACTCGTCATTCGTGGCATCCAATGACCCCATTCACTCTCTTATATATCTGTAGGTATCAAATCTGAGACTTACAAACCATCATGCTCAGCACAAGATGACCAGAATCAGAACAAAGACAACAAGTTTCAGACTAGACAGATACAAGAGGTACAGAACCACATCCTGGCTTCAAGACCAAGATGAAACATTGAAACGGAATGATAATTTTAACTTCAACTTCTTCTGAGGTGACACTCAAGCAGCAACGTGACTATTTCTTCAGATCGAAATGATACTGCTGTTCCCACAATCTTCAACATATCAAGAGGAAATTTGCGTCGCTACCTCACCCAGGATTATTAGAGCACATGGACACTCAGGATTTCTGATACATGTACAGTTCCGGTGTTACTGATGATGCACAGGGATATAAGAGATGCATGTAAAATTCCAGGATGATCTACAGAATATGTATGTAACCATCATTTAGATTCCCGGCAAATTATAGAAACATAGCAACGTTCTAACCATCATTTAGATTCCTGGCAGATTCCTGACAAAGCGGAAAACATCTTGCTAAGTTGCACCAAAAAACCATAAAGACAGATTTCCGGCAGAGGCCAAAGATGGGAAGCAAAAACAGAACTTCACAGTCACAGGCTAACGGCCAACACATGGCCACCATTGCAGATTCTTTAGATAAACAGAAGTCTTCAGCCGAACATCATGACCGACCACTCATCTTAGTCACTATCAGTGGAGTCGCTATCAGTGGATGAATCTGCACAGTCAAGACAAGTCACAAATATAGACGGGAATTTCAAATATCCTCGATAGCACTTTGATGTAGAGGAACTATACTGCAACCCAACCAAATTTCTGTACTTGCTAACAGGAGTTTATTAGCCTTCCAAGGGCAACACTAACACAAATAAAACCTTTCCGAGAGGCATTGAAACTGCTTGAGCCTTGAAACAAGTGTAGAACGCAGGCAATTTGGGTACCAGTCAATGTTAATCAAACTGACAACAGGCTTGGAGGATAACAGTAAATACAGAAAGGCAAAGGCAGTCTTTGCTGGATGGATGCGAGCACTATATTGTACTCCCTCTGTTCCTAAATATAAGTCTTTCTAGGATTTCAGTACAAACTACACACGGATGTATATGGATATATTTAGAGTGTAGATTCATCTTTTTTACTCTATATGTAGTCCGTAGCGAAATCTCTAAAAAGACTTATATTTAAGAACGGAGGTAGTACATTCTACCCATTATCATTCTTAGTGATATGTATTCTACCAAATAAATTATGAGATACCTAAACTGAATTTCAAGATGAGAACAGCTACTATTTTCATCACCAACTAAACAGTAAAAGGATTAGATAATTTACTGAACTGAAAAAAAAGAGAATAATAAAAATAGTTTGCATGGCTGTTACAGATCTAGACACATCAGAAATTTGTGCTAACTATTGTAGTGTCATCAGCAATTACAGAATAATAAACTGTGTTGAAATATAATAGCCATTCTAAACTCCATCAGCATTCAAATCCAATTAATACAAAAGGATAATGGATACGAAATCTGGATGGATTTGGAGGTGGTGTCATAGATCCTTATTATTATATCAGACATGTTAGAATAGGTAGGAAGGGTAACTTATAATCTGAGTCCGGACGTGGATCCTGCTTGATGCTAATTTGGAAGTATGCCGAATCTACCCAACATATTCAAAATTTCACGAACCCCCTCATCAACCTTTTCACATTCAATGTAAACAAACTTAAGGCATGCACACGTAAGTGGTTGTTCTATTGTTTCCTGGGCTCCTGTTGCTCCTGCAATGTTCTATCAGATAAGAGCACTTAGTAAGACAAATTCAGCATCCATGACAACACCTCAAATAAAACAGCACCATTGTTATCTATACAGCATATACCTCAGTATTATCGAACCGAAGAGTGAGCATCTCAAGAACTGGAGAGTGTTGAAGAATGCAAACTAAGTCAATAGCCGTAAAACATTTATTGATTAACAGAGTCTTTAATTTGCCAAAGACAGGGCACCATTTCAAATCCCATCTGTAGAGAAACTGGACAAATTGTAAAGAATAAAAAATAACTTCAGACTCTAGAAGATGAAATAATTTATGTTATAAGACCCTGAAATATCTTATTTTATCCAATCAAGACATTATGTTACTAGCCATCGATTTGAGATGCATTACATGAAGATAAAGTACCAAATGCGACCATGAAAGTAAACAACTTGTTTATCTGCAGTTCTAACAATGGATAGATATACTACAAGAGAACCTTTGGGTGACAAATAACAAGAGTAGAAACGGGCAGTAAGGGCAAGTGTACCATTTTAGGTAGAGCTATCAAGTCCAACTTGGCAGCATTGGACAAACCATTGAGAAGCACCCCCTCCTTGACAGGATATGTATGACAACCACAGACAAAATTATCACAAACCCCCCGATTACTGCGACAATGATCATGGCATCCACCATCAATGTAACATGGGCAGTTTCTAGCAATGGCATGTTTTCAAGAAAAGGTGTCAAGCCTTCAAAATCCTCTAGCTGCAGTGAGATGAGACTCGGGGCACAAATCCGAAGGCGCACGATGTCAGGTAAAGAACAACAGTCGATGATGAATAGGCGCTTTAGTGATTTGGATGACATCTTGCGTGCATGAATATTGCAGAATTGAATTGTTAGATCCTGTAAGACTGGGCAGCCAGAGAACTTCAGGTCAGAGCAGTCGAGGTTCACCCGTTCAAGGTGTATGGTCCTGAGGTGTTGGGAGATGAGACTGAGAGGCACATCGAACACTGGTTGGTCATACAGAACATCAGCAGCCCTTACAACGAGCTCCTCAGCCTTGCATGTCAATCAACAGCTTGGTATTTGAGAACGTGTCCTCCGGCTCATCGTCGGGATAGGCATCGATCTCACACCTGACGAGAGGCGAGTTCCCACGGAGATGGGTGACCAGCTTCACCAACTGCTCGAAACGCTTGTATCGCGGGAATGTTGGCCCGTCGAAGACAAATAGCAGGCTGGTCGCGTGCCTCCAGAGGTCGCGCCAGCGGGTGTCCAGCACGCAGGTCTGCAGGGCATCGTCCCCCGGCAGGAAGGACAGCACACGCCATAAGAGCTCGTCGGGGAGGTCTCCAAAAGGGTCTCTGTCACTCGCAGCAGCCATCTCAAGCATTCCGTCGAGCAGGTGGCGGGCACTGCGGGAGCAGAGTGGAATTAGCAAACCAAGAGGTCGAATGCGGCATCACCAAACCGGGGGAAATCATCTAGTAGATTGGAGTATCATATCAGCTCACCTCAACTCGCGGACAGCTGAAGGCGCCGGTCGCCGGCAACCGCGGGGAACAGTCGAACTGGGAGAGCAAGAGGATTTCTCCCGTCCTCCGTTGCTGGATGCTGGCAGGTCCGAAGTCCTCGCCCCAGTGCGTGCCCGCTCACGAATCCCCCCACCGGCTCTCCTCTCCACGCGCGATGGGTACAGGCGAGGAGCGAGCGGCCGACGACTGTGAACCCTCTCTCCCTTCGCGCCGAGAGGGAAGGGGAACGCCGGAGGCCGGAGAAGGGGCGAAGGCTAGGGTGCGGTCGCGGGCACGGGGGGCGGGGTTCGACGGCGAGTTTGACCCGTCGCCTCGACGCAGCACAGCGCCGTCGCAGGCTAATCGGCGGGCCGGGCGGCGAGACGGCAGAGGAGGAAGAGGAGGCCCGCAACAAAGTCTCAACTGGATCCCTAAAAAAACAAAGTGCCTCTCAACTCGCAACGGGTCAAGGCGTCCCCCACGGCCCACCTAGCAGCTGAACTGGCCGTTTTAGATACGAAACGGATAACCGTTGTTTTCTCTCAAAACTAAAGGGGGTCTGCTGTTCCGGCGACCCAACTTTTTTGCAGCTTCAAACGATTTTCGGATGACATGCCCGCCATCATCCCGCCCCAAGCCCAACCTATCTTCTTCGTCGCCCCATCGACCATCCTCTAACCCCTTCCCCACTTCCTTTTTAGATGCCGAGGACGCATCCCCCTCCACTCCCATCTGGTCGATGCTTGGACTTCTCTTCGTTAGTGATTTTGCAGCCGGTCCTATGGTCTCTATCCCCGGCTCGCCCTCGACGGCTACATCACATCCGACCATGTCATCTCCATCTCTAGCTTGGTGCTCCTCAGGGTCGTCTCTGAATTGACTGAAACACCAAAGATTTTTCAAGCAACCCAAGATAAGCAAAACACATAAATTAAAATCTAATTTGACTCACTTAATATACCCTCTCCAAACAGCAATTTACAAAACGTTTCATGTTTTGCAATTCAGTAGCAATCCTTTTATTCGCATCAAGAACTGTCATTTGTCCTTCTTCCATCCAGCGGCATCGAGCTAGAGGGGGTATCGGTGTGGAGGCGACGATATCATTTGCTCTTCTTTCCATACTGACATGCAAAACCACATGCCAATAAGAGGTACTATGGCCTACAAAGGCATGTTGAGCTGGAGACGGCGCCCTCGATGGATGCATGATTGGACTTGAGTGGGAGGCGTCAACGGTGAGCACTAGGGTCAGGGTTAAGAGTAGGAATATTGAGAGAGATGGCCTTAGCTTATGATAACATCCACTAAAAAGATAGTGATGGAGATAAAGAAAGAGGAAACTTGTCGTGCAAGGAACGTGAGAGGAAGATGGACGGGAGGGGATCGGAGGTTTGCTAGATGGGGCTCATCAGGGCCATATGGGGATAGGTCAAAGGGTGTTCCCAACTAGCGATCATGAATATTTGTGGGTCGGTAGAAGGTTGAGTAAGTGCCGCTGAATCTTGGTTTGGCAAAAATTAATTAATTATTACATAAATAATCCCAAGAAAGTACTATACTTCTGTACTTCCATTTGAACCTTGGGCCACAACTAGGAGTGGGGGAGAGGATTTGCACATTCGCTTCTTCGTCAGCAAGGATGGAAAATAGCATCATAAGCTTATGACTTTGATGATAAAAAAATTGCCGCAAGCAATTAATGCTAGTTCACATATCATCTATCCTATGCTGATATTTGGAAGGAAAACATGACCTTGAAAAAATGATGATAATTAGGTTTAACTAGACATTTCTTCGAGGAGGAAATTAAACATGCTTTCAATGGATGCCAATAGAGCTCTAGGACCTGATAATATCCCAGTTGTTTTTTGTTAGACATGTACACTAAACTAAGTTAAAACATATGTACACTAAACTAAGTCAAAACATGGCTACATCATGACTTTCCAATGTCGAACCGTGCATGCCCAGATTGCAATGGCTATACAAAGGCTACCAGGCAAATATCTAAGTGCAGTATACTACCCATCAACAAAATCTATGTACCAAATAGTTATCAACTTCTGTCTTCGGGTGATAATGTGCCAATGTCAGTATGCATACCAGGCGATTTAGACAAAAGGTTTTGGCCAGCCTTTGTTTCCCTCAAGAAGGTTTTTGTCGCTTAAGAAACATGAAAGCAAAGTGCATTAGCGCACATGGACACCCAGGATTTATGGGTGATGTGCGATCAGACGGCAAGCACTTGGTTTGAGCAGCGCAAAGGGACATGAAAGGATGCATGCACAAAAACTAAAATTCTGCTAACCAGACGATTCTGATATATATCGATAATCTACAAAATATGACAAGAACACAAACATGCCAATGCGCTTCCAAACATCCATTAAAAATATAGCAATGTTCTGACGGACATCATTTTGCTAAGTTGCACATTCCCAATTCAACAAAATTTAGACCGTTTGTGCAAAATTGCACAAAAGAAACCACAACAACAGATTTCCAGCAGAGACAATAGATGGGAAGGAGAAACTGAACATCACGGTAACAAGCTAACCACCAACGCATGGCACCATTACAGACGACTCTTTAGAGAAACATATATAAATCTGCAGACGAACATCATGACCGAGCTCACATCTTAGTCCCAATCAGTGGATGGAACCTGCACAAACAAGACAAGGCACAATAAGTTTGCTTCAGAGATGTACTCAGATAACATAGATGAAAATTTCAAAAAAATAATCTGAATAGCACTTTGATGTAGAGGAAATAAACTGCATCCTGACCAAATTTCGGTAGTTGTTAAAAATAGTTTAGCCTTGCGAGGCTACACTAAGACAAATATGACCATTCAGAGCGGCCTCAAGACCCAAGAGGGCTTTAGGCTTGAAACAAGTTGGAACCCATGCAATTTGACTACTAATCTCTGATAATCATACTGACAACAGGCTAAGAAAACAATAAAAACAGCGAGACAAAGGCGGTCTTGCGGGATGGATGCAGAGCACTATACTGTGCATTCTACCCACTATCAATTCTTATAAAATGTATTCTACCAAATGGAATATGAGAGAAAAGCTAAGCTGAATTTTAAGAGATACTATTTTCACCAGTAACTAAACAACAGAAGGATAATTGTAAATATTTCAAATGAAAATACTAAAAGGGTAAGAGTATAAAAAACTTGCAAAGATGGTACAGATTCATAGGCACATCAGAAATGTGTACTAACTACTGTAGTGTCACCAGCAATTACAGAATAATAAGTTGTGTTAAATTTGACATCTGTTTTACACTCCGTCAGCATGCAAACCCAAAATATGGATGGATTTCAAAGGGTTGTCATACATTCTAATTGATGTGTAATTACAGCGGACCTGTTAAAGCAAGTAGGTAGGGATACCAAATATGGATGGAGGTAACTTACAATCTAAGTGCGATCGCGACACTTGATGCTAATCTGCTCAGGAAGTATGCCACATGTATTCAAGACCTCCAAAATCTTGCGAACACCGTTATCAACTTCTCTACATTTAATGTTGACAACCAAATGAGGCGTACACACGAATGATTGCCTGGATCCTATTGCTCCTAAAAAGTTCTACAAGATACAAAACATTCATTGCGATAAAAAATCGTACAAGATAAAACCTTTACTAATATTAATATAAAGCAACATATTTGAATTAAATACCTCAGGGAAATCGATCTTAAGAGTGAACTTCTCAAGATTTGGCGAGTGTTGGAGAATGCAAACTAGGTCAATAGCCGTAAACCAATCATTGAGTACCAGAGTCTTTAATTTGTCAAATTTAGGGCGCCATTCCAAATCCCTTTTGAAAATAAGCTGGAGAAATTGCAAAGGAACAGAAAAAAACTCAGACTCTAATACAATATAATACGAAATATAGTTAGGTAATTTAATTACAAATTTAGGGAAAAGGAAAAAACTACACCATAGGCCCTGAACTGTCACATTTTATCTAATCAAGCAATGATGTTATCAAGATAAAATTAGCAAGCTGTGGTGATGAAAATAAACAACTTGACTATATGCAGCACTAATAATGGATATAGATACTGCAGCTACAAGAGAAACCACTGGTGGTAACTGGCAAATAACAGTAAGAGTAAGAAAGATAGTGCAAAGCCAAATCAGGCGCAGCAATCAATTTCAAATCAACAGCATTGGACAATCCGTTGAGAAGCAGACACTTCTTGTTAGCACATCCACATGTAAGATCACTAAAATCCTCCTCGTCACTTTTACAGACATTGCAACACTCATCGCCAAGCAAAATAGATGCCTTTTCCAGTAATGGCATCTCTTCAAGGGAAGGAGACAAGTTCAGAAAATTACCTAGTTCCAGTGAGATAAGACGCGGGGCAGCAATATCAATGTGGATTTCATTAGAGAAGATACAATCCCCAGTGAACCGCAGATGCTTTAGTGATCTAGAACATATCTTCCTTGTGCCAACGCAGCAACTTTCTATCGCTAGCTCCTCTAATACCGGGCAGCCCGAGAAATCTAGTGAGGAATCTATGAGGTCAACATTTCCAAATTCTATGGTCCTCAAGTGGCGGGAGATGAGACGTGCTTCGAGCAGCAATGGATCGTGCACATACTCACCGGCGCAAACTAAGAGATCCTCAACCCGGCACTTTAGAACGTACTCAATCAACAGCTTGGTTTGTGAGAAATCACAATGGCCCACATCACCACAGGGATTGATCTGGCAGTCGGTCAGGGATGCATCGCCCCTGAGGTGGATTATCAGCTTCACCAACTGATTGAAACGCTGGGTGCTGTAACTTGACCATTCGTCAAGGATGAAGCGCAGGCTGGTTTTGCGCCTCCAGAGGTCGTGCCACTGGGTGTTGAGCACGCAGGTCTGCATGGCATCATCCCCCAGCAGAAAGGACAGGATGTGGTCGAGCACGTCGTCGGGGAGGACGCGGAAGGGATCCTCGCGGGTGCCGGCTGCTTTCTTGTCCATTTCGTCGAACAGGTGGCGGGCGCTGCCGGAGCGGGAAAACAAAGATCGTCAGAAACACTGGAAAGAGGGGAATCCTTGGCCGCAATGCCGACTCTACTCGTAGAATCCGCGCAATGATCCATTCCCTTTCTCTATAAAGAAGAAAAGAAGAAGGCAGCATCACCTGAACTCGTCTTGTGGACTTGAGAACAGGATCACACCGATGGTCTCCGGCCCTCCTGCCGCCGCCGCAGCTCGTCCCGTCCGCGATGAGCCCGTCGAGCGAGCGGGCGCGCAAGACCAGGTGAGGGCGGCGGCGCTCGTGGGCCGCGAAGATGGGAAAACTCGCAGGGGGAGAGGGGATTGGGGAAATGAACGGCGGCGTGATAGCTCTCTCCGGCTTCTCAACCGCCCATGAAAAAATTCGGTTCTGAATTTTGAGTTATGGTATTTCCGCAGGAGCCCAATAGACTCATTAAGGACAGTATAACCGCACCTAAAGCGAGCCCTCACAGCGATTTGTGTTTTCGGCCGTCTGTTTTTGCGATCTGGATGTTGCTGGTCGAAGGATCTCCGTGTAAAGCGATCTGTCCCGCATATATGGTAAACTGGGCCTACTGTCCTATGGGCAGCTGCTCCACAGGCCGAAACGTCGTCCTGTGGTTAACTGGGCCTAGGCTGGCCCATTCCAGCCATGGCCTTCGGGGAGGGATAGAGAGAAGCGACCGATGAGCGTTCATCCATCCACAACCGATGCGTGGAGGTCGATTGGATCGACCGGAGGAGGTGCGGGATCGAGGCAAGGCGCCCATGCGCTTCGTGAAGGGGATCGACCGGAGGAGCAGGTTCCGGGCCCAGCCGGCCGAGCTGCCCGAGAGGATCGGCGGAGACGCGGGATGCGGGTGAAGAAAGCCGTCCCGTGGTCTCCCAGATCCAGCCGAGAGGCTCGCGATTCAGGGCGGGCGGCCGACCAGGTGGCCTTCCGGGCGATGCCACGAGGCAGTTCCCAGGGCAGCAGACCGTCCGTTGTCGATTCGACTCCGTCGTTTCAGTAATTGAATCACGGTTACAAGAGGCCAGTAATGGCAATCGATGTGTTCGGGTCAGTTACGCTGTCGGTTCACGCTCCTCCTTTAATCTCGCGTCCATATAATGTCCACTGTCTACCCTCTTCGCTCCTCGGTTGACGCTTAGGTCGCTCGTCTTCCCTCTTCTGCCAATGGTCCCTCCACCATTCCCCCTAATTCTGCATTACAGATTATATTTCTATTGATATTGTTCTTTGTGCTCTCAAATAAACGCAGGTTCTCTAGCTTGATCAGTTAGACCTCAGTTCCAATTGGTTGGCTGATTCTGCTGCATTGCAAGGCGAGTCACTGCTTTCACCTTCAATGATTTCTTGGCTGAGATTAATATGCTTAAACACAACATCTTCAAATTGCTCATAGTTCTAATTGTTACAGTGTGAGATTATTTACTCGGGTCTAGTATTCTTTCACACAGTGCAGAGTTGACTTAGAGTAACCACCATCTATTCAGCTTTTCTATTCTAAATGAACGACGTGAGGACGGTGCATATCAGAGTCATCTATTTGAAGGTATTTCTTTCATCATAGATCAATTCTTGTTTGTCCTATAATTTAAAGTCCCCTCTGTATTTGGGCATGCCTCACTTTGTAGGAATGCAAATGTGAAGGTATGATACTTTTCTTAGTTCTCATTTGGAGCATGTATTTTGATTGATTGTAGTGAGTGGTTTTCAAAATTGAATTATTCATCAGAACTAAATTATAAGCCCAGCGTTCAAAATGAGGGAATAGAAAAACCATAGAGCAAAGCACCTGTTAATGGTATTTATGTTGGTAAATTTGTACAACCTCATTTCCCCTTTGTTCATGTTCGTTGTAATCCACAAACCTCATCTATGGTGCTAGAGCCTGATTCAGGTGGATTGATTCGGGAAATTGCAATGGCTGTCGAACCAGGTTAGTACGTATCCACAGCAATAGCTCATCTACCTACTTCAAGATCTCTCGGTGCGTGCATGCAATTAGTTAGTTAAATTTGATGCTATCATTTATGTGTGGTTCACGCCATGCTATTGCCGGATCCTCAACTTTGGTTGCTATCTGTCAGCAGCGCTGGTATGTGGCCAGAGCACGTCATGATTTCCTTTTGTTGGATCAATGACTATATATGTGAGTCTGCAGGCAATTTCTCTCTCTTTGTGTGTGTGTGTGTGTTTCAGTTTTATTGCCTTCACTTGATTAGAAATTATGTGGGCGTTCACCAACATCGCTTCAAAGTATTTTCTCACTAACTTTATGTATATTTCACTTGCTTCAGGTATAGAAAAGAATTCCAAGTTTGTTCATCCAACAAAAAGGCCAACAAAAACGCTCGGCATCGTGCATATAATGTGGTAGTGAAGATGGTCGTATGTCTTACCTAGCTACCTTTCCCTTCTTCTTTTTTCATTTATTATCGGGTCATGTGTATTCTGAATGTTTTCGTTCTCTGATAAACTGTGAAGTGGAATCTGTAATTGAGTTGTTGATGTACCCACGTGCACGTGTTAGGATCATCAACGTACACTCACCTTTGTTATTTTTGTTTCATGCATCAGCTGGCCATGTCAAGTGCACTCTTTGTTTGGGCAATGTCCATCAATAGGGCAGATAAAATAAAGTCCCAGATTAATTGACAATCGATCATGTGGACAGATTCAGTATAGCCAAGTACCTGTAGGCACATTGAGAGATAGTGCAAAAGGAATAAACAAATAATTTGTCTACTGAAATTTACCTGTAGATCAAGGGTTATCAATTCACTTATCAAGAAAGAAATTATTCAATTTGAGGCACTGCTTTCAGTTGGGCTGACTGCATGTGCAGTGCACACAAAGAAGACCCATGCGAGCCAAACTGAAACAATGGAACTTCTATTATGTGATTTGTAATTACTCAAAAATAAAACCAACTACATGCTTTTACAAAGCATTGCAACCCTCTTTCATTCAACAGTCCTAATAAACAGGCGCCGCAACGCGCGCCATTAACCGCACCTAGAGAAGATGGAACCGGCGATTGCGTTGTGATGTGCAAGTACAACACTGATTTCGGGCATAATAACTATAAAAGAAGTTTTTTACTCATCAGTTACAAATACGTAATCAAGAATGAAAACTGAAAAGCCATAAGCATTTTATTATTGCCCACCCATTAATCAGCATATAATATTCACTAACTTGCCTCTTCATATAGCTTCTACGGGAGAATTAAGACGACATGAGCCTCACCATGGTCTTTTTTGTTGAGAAAACCATGATCTATTGATGTGACTACATTTGCACTTCACAAAAAAAGGCCCATAACCCAAGTAAAATAAAGAAAATTATATTATGTGACCCATAACAACCCCTCGAAAAAACACGTTTTTATAAAAACACTGCAAACCTATTTCATCCTAAATTCATAATACACGGGCGCAGCGACGCGCGCCATTCACGATCTAGTAGTTTAAAAAACCGAACCAAAAATCACGAAAAGGTTGTCGGTTCAGGTGTGTACCAGTCGGTCCGCCGGTTCACCGGTTCGATTGTCGATTTTTTAAGCAATAAAATAATATATGTTGAGTAATATATGTGCTAATATAGTGTGAAACAATACGTCAAATAAAATTATTTTCATGTAACGTACAACAAAGTAGCACAACCGAGTGGGTTATTGGGTCGTGGGCAGGTCCCGCGTACTGCTCACACGATCTGGGATCGAATCCACTTCTCCCAATTTCTTTTAAAACATTTTCTTGTTTCCCTGGTTCAATGACCCGGTTTTTCACTAGTTTTCCAGAAAGCCGGCCGGTCTAATTGTAGAATGGTCTTATTAGCTTAAAACCCGCTGAGGCCGCCGGTTCTGGTTTTTCCCGGTTCGACCGCCGGTCCGGTCCGATTTTTAAACTAGGAATAGATTGTTGCGGAAACTCGTGCTCACTGCTCACGGCGCAAAGTGAATTTGGTACAAATTTAGATAAGTATAAAGTGTTTGAGTATTTTGTGTAAATTTCCATCAAAAAAAAGTTGAGCCCTGCACCATATCTAAATCAATATCCAACATCACATGTACATCGAATTGTTCATATGATTCTAACGAGCCCAAGAATGTCAAAATACGAGTTCATATGAAGAAATGGCGACCGTTCTACCGGAGGAGTCCAGAGCGTTCGACGACGCATGGTTTGGGAATGGATTTCGTCCCTGTTAGTTCTCACAACCTCCTTGACCAATAGGGAATGGATTTGTCTCACCTGGAGCCTTTGGATCAAAAGTGGAGGATCGACATCAACAAAGAAAACCCAAGCAGGCCTTCTATATAAACACCTCCAACCCTAGCCGCGGGAGATAATAATCCACATCGCATCACAACTTCGGGCAGACGCCGGGAGGCCTCTCTATCTATGCCTACATCTCACCACAAAGCCGCGCAATAGGAGAAAGAGGCGCCATCACCATCACCATTGCTACCGGGTGCTGGCCCTAGGTCGTGCGTGCCGGCACCCATCTCCATCCTCACACCTGTAATTTATAAGATTGCACATGTTGATGGCATCAAGGAAGCATTCCTCTTTGTGTCCATATTCATCTATGTTTGAGTGATTGGCCAGTTCTAGGTCGAGGTTTGATCTACTATGCAATATTAGTCTCTGTGGCATCATTGTGTTTACTCCCTTTTGCATTGCACGTAACATTAAGTGGGAGACGTCCATTCACATGATCTTTGTGATCACTTGCGCGTACATAGTATAGATGGATGAAACTACGTGATCCTTATAGGGTTTGTTGTGAATGACAGTCTACAGTTGAAAATCATAGGAGATCGTTTAGTAATATAAGGAGTACCACATGTTATACCCATTGCCACTTAGTCGCACCTCTAGTACCAATGAGACCGAAAGCTTGGACACCAAAAGCTTACAACCCATTTTACTTTATGTTCTAGTTTAGTTTATTTTGCATTCTAGTTTGTAGTAGTTAAAACCCTTTTTTTGTCGTTTCCGTAGCAACCAATAGAATGGACTATTTTCAGATAATGCTTTGGTGTGAATGTAGTCGCATAGGTGACAACGTAATTGAGGGGTTGGTAATTGTCTGTGCAATCGCTCCCTGTGGAATCAATATATTCTACTTATCACGAATTGCAGTAGCCCTGTGCACTCGTAGGCCATCACAACGTCAAATGATTTCCTCCATCGATGTTGCTATCGACCCGCCCGCCACCATATGTGGCTGGCTCCGATGTCGCACCGCTCCCTTGCCCAATCCGCCTCCTTCGTAGCCCCATTGGAAACCCTCTACCCCCCCCCCCCCCCTCCCTGCACTGACACCAGCAAATCCTCAGACTACTCTCCGTTGTTGATGTTACAACCAACCATGTCGTTCCTATCCATGACCCATTCTCGACTCGCCCTCGCTGGCTATGTCACATCAAGTCGCTTAATACGCCAAAGATTTTTCAAGCAACTCAAGATAAGCCAACACATAAATTAAAATCCGAGTTTCTGACTCTTAATATTACCATCTCTAAATAGCAGTTAACTTACTCTAAGAAAAATACAAATACTACAAACTTTTTTATGTTTCCCAATGCAGTAGCAATCCTTTTATCCTCAACCAGAAGTATCACTTGCCCTTCTTTCCATATCCGGCGACATCGGGCTAGAGGGGGCACCAGCGCCAACAAAGGTGACGATATCATCGAATGCAAGGCTACATGCCAAATAAGAGACAGTGTGGCCTACAAAGGCATGTTGAGCCGAAGAGGATGCCATCAACTAATGCATGATCGGACATGAGCGGGAGGCATATCAATTGTGAGCGCTAGCTCGTGGTTAACGGTAGGAATATTTAGAGAGATGACTTCAATTTATGATGACATCCACTAACAAAGATACTGATGGAGACAAAGAAAGAGGCAACTTGTCGTGTAAGGAGGTGAGAGAAAGATGGAGGGGAGGGGAGGGGAGGTTTGCTAGAGGGGCCTCATCAGGCCACATGGGATAAGTCGAAGGGTGCTCGCAATGAGTGATCATGAATATCTGTGGGTGGGTGAAGGGGTGTACAGCATGCAATCTTGGTCGCTCGATTTTTATCACATGGTGAAAAGAAAAAGAGTGTTGACAAAAATCAATTAATTAATTGTTAAATTAAATAAATAAGCCCAAGAGTGTACTTCTATTATCATCGGCAGCAAGGCTGGAAATAGCATCATATGCTTATGACTTTGATGATCAAATTGTTTGACACAAGCCATTAATGTTAGTTCAGATATCATCTACCTAGGCTGATATTTGGAATGAAAACATGACCCTGAAACGAGATGATAATGTACTAGGCGTTTCTCTGAGGAGGAAATTAAATATGCTTTCAATGGATGCCAATAGAGCTCTAGAACCTGATAATATCCAAGCTGATTTTTTTCCAGAAATGTACACTAAACTGAGTCAAAACATGGCTACATCATGACTTCCAATGTCAAACCGGCCATGCCCAGGTAGCAACGGCCATACAGAGGCTACCACGCAAATATCTAAGTGCAGTACTACCCATCAACAAAATCTATGTACCAATGGTTCTCAAATTGCGTCTTGTGCTGATTACAGGTCTTGTGACCAGACTATTTAGAGCCAAAAATATATTGCCCAGCCTTTGCTTCCCTCCCCTAGTTTTTTCTCTCAACAGACACGAAGGCAACTGCAGTAGCACACATGGACACCCAGGATTTCTAGTGTGATGCAATCAGAAGGCAATCACGGGGCTTGAGCAGCGCAAAGGGACATAAAGGATGCATGCACAGAAATTAAAAGTCTGCTAACCAGATGATTCCAATACCGACGGTGCAAACGTATCAATGTGCTTCCCAACAAACAATAAAAAAACCATAGCAATGTTCTGACAGACATTATTTTCCTAAGTTGCACATTCCCAATTCAACAAAGTTTAGACCGTTCTGCTAAGTTGCACGAAAGAAAGAAACCACAACGACAGATTTCCAGTGGAGACTAAACATGGGAAGGACTAACTGAACATCACGGTAACAGGCTAACCGCCAAAACATGGCCACCATCAGGACTCTTTAGAGAAACATAAATCTTCAGACAAACATCATGACCGAGCTCACATCTTTGTCTTAATTACTGGATGGAAGCTGCACAAACAGAACAAGACACAATAAGTATGGTTCAAAGATGTGCTCAGTTGACATATATACAGGAATTTAAAATATCCTGAATAGTAGTTTGATGTAGAGGAACTATACTGGATCCTGACAAATTTCTATAGTTGTTAAAAATAGTTTGGCCTTGGGAGGCAACACTAGACAAATATGAACAGTCAGAGAGACTTCAAGACTCTTGAGGCTTCGGGATTAAAACAAGTTGAAACCTACATAATTTGGCTACCAATCTCTGTTTATCAAATCAACAACAGGCTGAGACAACCGTAAACGGAGCGAAGCAAGGGCAGTCCTTGGTGGATGGATGCGGACCACTACACTGTGCATTCTACCCTTTACCAATTATTAGTAAAATGTATTTCTGCCGAATAGAATAGGAGAAAAGAGCTAAACCGAAATTTAAGAGCCATTATTTTATCAGTAACTAAACAGTAGAAGGATAATTGTAAGTTTTTGTACCCGGAAATAATTAAAAAGTAAATAGAATAAAAAAATAGAACATGTTTGCATGGATGGTGCAGATTCATAGGCACATCAGATGTAGTGTCCAGCTGTGCAAACTCCATCAGCATGCAAACCCAAAATATGGATGGATTTCAAAGGGTTGTCATACATTCTAACTGATGCATAATAACAGTGGACCTGTTAGAACATGTAGGAAAGGGGTGCCAGTACCATACATTATAACTGATAATGGACACCAAATGTGGATGGAGGTAACTTATAATCTAAGTGCGATCTCGGCACTTGAGGCTAATCTGCTCACGAAGTATGCCACATGTACTCAAGACCTCCAAAATTTTGCGAACGCCCTCATCAACTTTTCTGCATTCAATGTTGACAGCCAAAATGGACGCACACGCGAACGATTGTTTGGATCCCGTTGCTCCTACAAAATTCTACAAGATACAATACTTCCATTACATAAAAAAAGATAATACCTCTACAAATACAGCAATATATTTGAATTAATAACACAGAAAGAATTTATATATACAGTACATGATATACCTTAGTGTTGCCAAGCTGAAGATTGAGCTTCTCAAGGATTGGAGAGTTTTTGAGAATGCAAACTAGGTCAGTAGCCGTAAACCACTCATTGAGCGTGAGAGTCTTTAATCTGTCAAATTTAGGGCACCATTCCAAATCCCGTTTGAAGATAAGCTGGACAAATTGCAATGAAAAAAAAATCTGAGTCTAATACAATATATTAGGATTCAAGAAGGTACTTTAATTACAAAATTAGAGAAAGAAAAAACTACACCATAGGCCCCAAACTATCACATTCTATCTAAACAAGCAATGTTGTTATTAATATATCCATTTAAGGCCCACCGAGTGAGGATGAAGTTAGCAAGGTGTGATAATGAAAATAAACAACTTGACTATATGCAGCACTGACAATGGATATAGATACTACAGCTACGAGAGAAACCATGGGGGGCAACTGGCAAATTAACAGTAAGAGTGAGAAAGATAGTACAAACATACCAATTTAGGGTCAGAAATCAATTTCAAATCAACAGCATTGGACAATCCATTGAGAAGCAGACACTTCATGTCAGAACATCTACATCCCCAGTCACCATGACAGACATTGTAGCACCCACGACCAAGGAAGATAGATGCTTTTTCTAGTAATGGGATCTCTTCAAGGAAAGGAGTGAGCTGCTCAGCATTACTTATTTCCAGTGAGATAAGACGCGGGGCATCAATATCAGTGTGGTTTTCATTAGAGAAGACACACTGCCCAGTGAACCACAGATGCTTTAGTGATTTAGAACATATCTCCCGTGTGCCAACGAGGCAATTGTGTATTGTGAGTTCCTCTAATACTGGGCAGCCCGAGAAATTTAGTGAGGAATCTAGTGAGTAACCCAGGAGGTCAACTCCTCCAAATTCTATGGTCCTCAAGTGGCGGGAGATGAAACGCTCATCCAGTAGTATGCCTTCGTACCAAATGTCACTAGCACAAATAGAGAGCTTCTCAACCCGGCACTTTAGAACGTACTCAATCAACGGCTCGGCTTCTGTGAAATTGATATAGTCCTCGCCACTGCAGGGATCGATCTGGCAGTCGGTCAGAGGTGCCTCCCCCCGAGTTGGATTATCAGCTTCACCAACTGAGTGAAACGCTCGCGGCTGAAACTTGACCAGTCCTCGAACATGAAGTGCAGGCTGGTTTTGCGCCTCCAGAGGTCGCGCCACTGGGTGTCGAGCACGCAGGTCTGCAGGGCATCATCATCCGGCAGGAAGGATAGGATATGCTCGAGCAGGTCGTCGGGGAGGACGCGGAAGGGATCCTCGCCGGTGCCAGCAGCCTTCTTGCGCATCTCGTCGAACAGGAAGCCGGCGCTGCGGGAGCGGCAACGAAATCAGCAGAAACACGAGGAAAAAGGGAACCACAAAGTCGACCCGGGTCTTAGAGAAGAGAAAAAGATTGCAGCATCACCTGAGCACGACTCGTCGACACTCGACAGGCGGAAGCTCCGGCCGCCGGCAGCCGCGGGGAAGAACGGGGAGGGGAATACGCCTCCTACCATCACACCCCGACGGTATTTAACGAACCACAACAAGGGGAGAGCAGAGGGTTCGGCGCCGTTCCTCCACCTCGATTCCCCTCCCCGTGCGCCATTATTGCCGCGCTCATTCCCCAGGGAGTGAAATCGTACGGGAGTGGTTTACGAGAAGACCGCCGAGCCGTCCCGCCGGAGGGAGCGCCCGTGCAACCTTGGGCGTTTTGCTTGTGTGGGGCCGACTGTTCAGTTTTCTTTGGTTGCTTATCTATCTTTCACATTCACACATGGATCAAGCCGTACTACCATGTATTCTCACTCATGATTTCAAAAAAAAAAAAAAGTTGTACTCCCTCCGTCTAGGTGTGCAAGTCACCTTACGAAAATCAGGTTTTCCCAAAACGTTTAGGCGCCGTTCATTAATTTCCCGTCTCGATTCCCTCCCAGTCTCGTTCGCCAGCGAACTTTGCCTCCTATGCCTCGTTATCTTCCAACGAAAACTCATTTTCTCCTTTTTTTTCTCAGGTAATGCCCAATGCATGCATCACATCTATGCGTTGATTAGGCAAGAAATTAAACCGGCTTTGCATGCTAGAAGTACGTGGGCCTGCGTGGGTAGCTAAAACGTCATCCTCTTAATTGCTACGATTAAATGCTACATTTAGAAGAAAGAAATCTGCACTTTGATTGGAAGGAGGACCGGTCCAGATTTTCTTCTCTTCCAATCAGCTTGCACCTAGGTCGCGATGCACCTTCTAATGTGACTTACACACCTAGACGGAGGGAGTACCATGAATTTGTTCCCTTACTTGTGGGGTTTTATCAAAATTTAGTTGGTCATGGAGTTTCCTTTAAAGATTGCACTCACACAGGCAAACATGAAACATGCACACACTCGTATGATCTACAACAATCATCTTCCCTGAAAAAATCCTCTTGATAAAGACACACACCGCCAAAAGTTTGATCTTCAGCATGACTGGGCACAATCATCGCCCTAGCCACCCACTTAAATCTAAACTCCAACCTAGAAGCTTGACGGCATGGTTGGACTCAGACTCCGTTTCTTGGCACGAAGGCCTAGCCCAAAAAGCAGGCAAAGGACAAAAAAAAGTATTAGTGCAAATACAACATGATAGAAGTATGAATGGTCGCGCGCTTACGATGAAGGAGGGCGGAGATACGGCAACATGACGAGCAACATGGTAGAGTGCTTCAACAATGTTGTTAATGGTGTCCTTTCATTCTCGATGACTGCAATAGTGAAATATACATTCTTAAAGCTCAACGAGTATTTTCTTAGGCACTCCCAAACCACCGCCAAATGGATAGGTGAAAAGAAAGAGTAAACCTCTCACACCACTTCTTATTGTCCACTCGTCCGGTGAGAGCCTGGCCGTCGAGTGAAAGCCGTGTGATCATGGTGAAATCCTCGAGCGTCACCGTCATCTCGCCACAAGGGAGATGAAAGTTGTGTGTCTCCGACCGTCAACGATCAAGCAGGGTTGTGAGACCTGAATAGCACATCACCGGCGGCACACGCTTGAACTGAAGAACAAATGGTAGGAGCCCGGCACTCTCGAAGTACGGCTCGTAGCGCACGTTGTATTGCATCTAGTTAGCCTTCGCGTGACCCCTCATTCACACTACAGTAAGTCTCCGTCAAAATTGAACAAATATGTCAGAACCTTCCTTTATAAAAAAACAATAATATGAAAATGATTACGGCTTGGCTTGTTACCTCTCCACACTCTATAGCACGGGCACGATGCTCCTTGTCGAAACCCATTGTCCTCATCATCGGCCATCCTAACATAATTTATATTTTATATCAATTATTTGACATCTATACATATGAACGGAAAGAAACAATATCCATACAAATTGCAAACATAGGTAAAAAAACTATATCAATATCAATAGGAATAGGAATAGAATAAATTTTAAAGTTGGTCGGCACAAGTTTGTTTCCGGTTTACGAAAAAAAACATGATCAAACCACGCGGGCGGTTGCAGGTGGTTTAGGGTCGACCTTAGAGATGCCCCAAATGGAAAAAAGTGGGAGTACAATGGTTACCGCAAATTGCCACTGTGCATGTAAATGGTCTGCACCATCGAAGCAAATTTTGGCCCTCTGCTTCTTTTACTGTTTAATCACTGATGAACACAGCAGAAGTTCCCATTTTGAAATGAAGTTTATATGCGCTTTCAGTATTCAGCGATTGCTAGCCAAGTTATATAACTCAACACGCATCGATGCAAATTTGTTTACTTCATTTATTCCAGCAGAAACTGTATCGGAGCACGCTCGTGGCATCACTAGTACGCTGGGTTCGGCAGCATCTCCACGCTCGCGTCATGAGATCACTGGGTACGCGCCGGGTGCGAGGCGCGGGCGCACGACGGCCCTGAGAGGCACCTTCTTCTGCAGCGCGAGTCCGAACTCCTCGTCCAGTCGTCCATGTCCATGCCGGCCCCCTGCGCCTCCGGGACCTCCCAGCCGAAGGCGTGCACCAGCGCGCCCAGCATGTGGTGCACCAGCGCCACCCCCATGCGCGCGCCCGCGCAGATCCTCCTGCCGGCGCCGAACGGGATGAGCTCGAAGTGGCTCCCCAGGGGCTCCACCTTGCTCGCTTTCTCCGTCGTGAACCTCCCGGGGTCGAACCTCGCCGGCTCCGCCCACACCGCAGGGTCCCGGCCGATGGCACAGATGTTGACGAGCAGCCTCGTGCCCTCCGGGATGAGGTACCCCTGCACCGTGCATGGCTCGGTGGAGAGGCGGGGCAGGCTGAGCGGCGTCGACGGGTGCAGGCGGAACGTCTCCTTGCAGATGGCGCGGAGGTAGGGGAGGCGCGGGACGTCGGATTCCTCGAGGAGGCGGTCGCGGCCCACCACGGCGTCCATCTCCGCCTGTGCTCGTCGGAGTATCGCCGGGTTCGCCAGCATCTCCGCCAGCGCCCACGCGATGGTGCTCGACGACGTGTCCGTCCCCGCCGTGAACAGGTTCTGCATGCACGCATGCATGTGTCATGTGTCATGTTTGGTTATTTAGAGGGAGGGGTACGTACGTTAAGTAGAGCTTTGATGTTGAGGTCAGTGACGCCGTCCTCCACGGCACGGGCATCGCCACGACAGGCGATCAGCCGGTCGACAAGGTCCGGATGGCGTCCGCGCCCCTCTTGCTGCCTGTCACTGCCCTCATGTTCGGACAGCAGCCGGCTCCAGACCCTGTCTAGCCTCGCCGACAGCCGGCGCATCCTCCGGCCGAGCCCCTGCAGGTCCATCCACGCCACGGCCGGCAGGAAGTCGCCGAGGTTCACCAGCCCGGCCGTGGTCATCAGCTCCACCACCATCTCCTTGAACTCCCTCGCCTCCTCGCCCCCGGCCTCGTCCAGCACCGGCCGGCCCACCACCGCCTGCCCGATCATGTTAGCCATCGCGCAGAACAGGATCTCCGGCACCTCCACCGCCGTGCCCGCGCCCCGCCGGCTCATCGCGCGGACCATGAGGCCGACCTCCTCACGGCCCGCGTCGGCCCAGTCGGCGAGCGCCTGGGGGGCGAGCAGGCCGAGGCTGCACTCCCGGCGCAGGCGGCGCCACCTGGGGCCGTAGGGCGCGAACACGAGGTCCTGGGCGCCGCGTCGTCCGCGGGCCGGTCGAGGAAGCTGCCGCCGTGGTCCCTGAGGAAGAGGCGCGCCGCGTCCGGCGTGGAGGCCACCACGACGCCCTGCCTGCCGAGGGTCAGGTGCATGATCGGGCCGTGCAGCCTCGCGAGAGCGGCGAGCGCCCGGCCCAGCAGCGGCAGCGCGCCGATCACCGGGTAGCCCCGCGGGCCGGGAGGCACACGCGCGCTTGGTCCGGAGAAAAATGGTGCCCGTGAGGTAGTGGAGAAGGACGTAGAGGATCGCTCGCTAGGACTACAAACTCTTGAAACATGCCCGACTCCATGGTCGTCGATCTCGTGTCGTGGTGCACTACCGAACCGATCGACGTACAGATTGAGAAGAAGTGAAGGCTTTTATAGTGCAAATTTGACTGTGCGACTCCCTCGTAAAATCTACCATTCCTAGACGACTTTGGTCAATCTACCGTTCCCTGTCGTGGCCATGCCGTCGATATACCATTCCTTGTTGAAACAGCCAGAATCCAAGTACCGTACGTACTTTACTTTGAGAATTGCTGCTTACCACAGTGACCGGCCGTGTCAGAGTCGGAGTAAATAGAAAGCATGCATTATCCATTGGAGGGAAGGAAAATGGCAGAGCTAACTAACTATAAGGCGAGAGGGAATGGTAGAAACTCCTTCCGTTTCAAAATAATTCAAGTTTTAGGCTTGTTTTAAGTCAAACTTTGTTAAGTTCGATCGAGTTTATACAAGAGTATATCAACATCAACAACATCAAGTTTTATCATTAGATTCATTATGAAATATATTTTCATACTATATATATTTGATATTGTAGATCTTAGCACATTTTTCCATAGACTTGATCAAACCCTTTTCCCCCATACTATAACTTTTTGGACTTAGAACCATCCCAGTACTTCAATTATTTTGAAACGGATGACGTAGTTGCTAGCTAATGACCAGTGCCGATGCGAGCACATACACACATTGACAATTGGAATGAACAAATGCCATGACATAAGGCGGGGCCATCAAATCCCGCATGAAAGAAATATCCGGTGGGAATGAACTGAGGACCTGCGCAAAAGTATCATTCTTACCACGAACAGTGCGGTAGAAAACTCGATATTGTTCTTGGAGGTTGGCTTTGCCTAGCCCATTGTCCTCCCAGAAACGAATCTCCGACACATCTTTTATTGCGAAGGATTCAAAGTGGAAAAAATGTTTCTTCGCTACCACTAGACTAGTCCCAAAGTGTGAGTCACCATGTTTTTTTGCCTGGTTGCACCCTCTGCCGGATGCAAGGGAGGAGAGAGGGGAGACGCGCTCGCCGGGGTTGGGGGGGGGGGGGGGGGGGTGGGGGGAAGGTAGGATCCCCTCCCGATCGCAGGGAGGGGTGACGGGCTGGGGGTTGGTTATGTTTCAGAACATATTTGTTATAAAATATATATCATATTTTAAAAACATTTATTTATCATCCGGGAGAATGCGAGCTCGGGGCCATTTGAATATCTGGTTCAGTATACATTTCTTAACTCTTATTAAAAGGGGTGGCGTGAGTTTTACTTATAAAATAAAAAGAAGGTGATGGAGGTTAGATGTTACAACTGCCGTCCATGCATGTAGTGAGATTCCCTCAAACAGATTTTATGCAAGAGAGAAGTATCTTGGATTTTATACGAGACCATCACGAGCTTCATCCAGCAAAGAGGGAGAATTAAGTTTGGCAAATTTCGTACCTAGGGGACTATGGCAATTAAAGTGGGAAGTGATATAAGACCATTTAACCCCCAAAAAAGAGTTGCATCAAGGTGATCCACTCTATCCAATCATTTTCAACATTATACCAACATGTTTGCATCCCTTATTGATCGGGTTAAGACCAACAAGATAATTAGCACGGCATTCCAACAGTATGTCATGAATCATTGTTTTAGAACATGATGCTGAAAAAAAAGCTTCAACCTGGCACTTCAAGCAACTTCCAAGTCCAAAATGAACTTCCTTTAGGGCCTCTTTGATTTGCATGATTTCAAAAACACAGAAATAGCTAGAAATATATGGTTGCAATGTCATGGTAATATGAATTCCATAAGAGTTTTGTTTTGTTTGATTGATTCACATGAAAAACAAATGAATCTCTTCATGAGGTTTGAGTGGATGGTAAAATCCATATGGACTTTAGTACAAAGGATTCTTAGGAAAAATCATATAGAATTCAATCTTACGAATCAAACGAGTAATATACTCCCTCTAGTTCTAGTTCGAATTAATTGACGCAACCTCTATACAATGTAAGATGACACTGTACGGAGGTTGCGTCAATTAATTCGGATAGGAGGGAGTAGCAAAATTTCCTACCAAAATGTTCACAATTTCTGTGAAAATCCTTTGAATCAAAGAGATCCCTTAAAGTAGACTGTGTGCTTCAACGAAGCTAAAGACGGTGCATAATAACAATCCATCTTTGTGCCATGAGTTGGGATAGTTGTGCTTTCGGTGACTCGGGATCAGATTCGTCATCGGATACCATCAGGTCGGATAGGAAGGAAACTGAAGAATATTTCAAAAAATGGTCATATAATTGCAACGTAAGCATTTACCAATTTTGGTCGTAACTTTTTTTTTGGACACCACACAGTTATAGCAGTGACACTAATTTGATTTCTACTGACTGCAACTTCTCAGTTAACTCTAGAAATTTTAGTGAATAAGTTGCAATTTTTACAGCCGCAAAACTCACCATAGGAAACAGAAATCGAATATTGTAAACAGGGCATCTCCAAGGCGGACTCGTAAACCTCCCGCAATCGTCCAGACTGCGCTGTCCGGATTGCGGAAGCCATCCAACGCCGATCTGTATCGATCTGCGGAGTGGTCCGGACGTGATTTCTCTCGCAAATTGAAGACAAAAGTGTGGGAGGTTTGCGGGAGTCCGGACACCTAAAACATAGGACATCCCAAAAGTGTGGGAGGTTTGAGGTAGTGGAGAAGGAGGACTACTAGCTCTTGAAACATGGCAGTAGCACTGCCCGACTCCATGGTCGTTGATCTCGTGCCGTACTAGAGAAGAAGTGAACGATTTTATAGAGCAAAATTGACTGTACGACTCCCTCATAAAATCTACCATTCCTAGACGACTTTGGTCAACCTACCGTTTCCTGTCGTGGCCATGGTGGCAATGTATCGTTCCCTCTTCAAACACCGAGAATCCAAGTATGCATTTTACTTCACTAGTAGAAAAAGAGGCTTCCATACGTCCCCATTAGTCCCCAAAACAATCGGACCGCGACAAAAGGGGTTTTTAGTCGCGGTTCGGGAGGAGACCCGCGACCAACTATCTGGGCCCAGCGCGCTCGGTCGACAGCTGGCGGACGGGAGGGGCTTTAGTCCCGGTTGGCCTGGTCAACCGCGACTAAAGGTCCCCGAAGGCCTTTAGTCGCGGTTGGCCAGGCCAACCGGGACTAAAGGCCCATCCAGCTGGCGGACGGGAGGGGCTTTAGTCCCGGTTGGCCTGGCCAACCGGGACTAAAGGTCCCCGAAGGCCTTTAGTCGCGGTTGGCCAGGCCAACCGGGACTAAAGGCCCATCCCTATATATAGGACTCAGCTCACTTCACTTCACTCAGCTCACTTCACAATTTTCAGAAGGGGATGGTGGGTTTGCTTTTGGTTCCTCCTATGCACACAAGGTGTTCGATGAAATGCCCGAGAGCCTGAAACAAACATGATATGAAGTGTCCGAGCCACACTTGAGCTTTCTCATTTATTTTTCCTCCGCGATCGCGGTTAGCAACTTGAACCTTTCATGTGTCATTGATAAAATACGCATGTGTGTAGTTCATTGTTTAATTTGTATTATTTCTAGCTAGTTAGTTTAACAAATGCATGATGGTTAATTATATACTTTATATAATAATAATGCAGATGAATCGGCAATGGATGTACGGTCCCCGACTCTCCGGCGAGTTCACTACGGGTTTGAAAGATTTCCTCGTAGTGGCAAATGCGAACAAGCAGCGAGGTTTTATTATCTGTCCATGTGCTGGCTGTAAGAATCAGAAGGGTTACTCCTCCTCAAGAGAGGTTCACATGCACCTGCTTCGGCGCGGTTTCATGCGAAGCTATAATTGTTGGACCAAGCATGGAGAAAGAGGGGTTAGAATGGAAGAAGATGAAGAAGGGGATGATATCGATGACAACTATCATGATCATTTCGGTGATACTTTCATGGAGGATGATGCTGAAGGTGGGGAAGGATTAGGTGAAGGTGAAGAAGAGGCACATGATGAGCCCGCTGATGATCTTGGTCGGACCATTGCTGATGCACGGAGACGCTGCGAAACTGACAAGGATAGGGAGAATTTGGATCGCATGTTAGAGGATCACAAAAAGTCGTTGTATCCAGGATGCGATAACAGTCTGAAAAAGCTGGGCTGCACACTGGATTTGCTAAAATGGAAGGCACAGGAAGGTGTAGGTGACTCATCATTTGAAAATTTGCTGAAAATGTTGAAGAATATGTTTCCGAAGAATAACGAGTTGCCCGCCAGTACGTACGAAGCAAAGAAGGTTGTCTGCCCTCTAAGTTTAGAGGTTCTGAAGATACATGCATGCATTAACGACTGTATCCTCTACCGCGGTGAATACGAGAATTTGAATGAATGCCCTGTATGCACTGCATTGCGTTATAAGATCAGAGGCGATGATCCTGGTGACGATGTTGAGGGCGAGAAACCCCGGAAGAGGGTTCCCGCCAAGGTGATGTGGTATGCTCCTATAATACCACGGTTGAAACGTCTGTTCATGAACAAAAAGCATGCCAAGTCGTTGCGATGGCACAAAGAGGACCGTAAGTCCGACGGGGAGTTGAGACACCCCGCTGATGGAACGCAATGGAGAAAGATCGACAGAGTGTTCAAAGATTTTGCAGCTGACGCAAGGAACATAAGATTTGGTCTAAGTACTGATGGCATGAATCCTTTTGGCGAGCAGAGCTCCAGCCATAGCACCTGGCCCGTGACTCTATGCATCTACAACCTTCCTCCTTGGTTGTGCATGAAGCGGAAGTTCATTATGATGCCAGTGCTCATCCAAGGTCCAAAGCAACCCGGGAACGACATCGATGTGTACCTAAGGCCATTAGTTGATGAACTTTTACAGTTGTGGGCCAGACCTGGTGTACGTGTCTGGGATGAGCACAAAGGAGAGGAATTTGACCTACGAGCGTTGCTTTTTGTAACCATCAACGATTGGCCTGCTCTCAGTAACCTTTCGGGACAGACAAATAAGGGATACAATGCATGCACGCACTGCTTACATGAGACTGAAAGTGTACGTTTGGTTAATTGTAAGAAGAACGTGTACCTGGGTCATCGTCGATTTCTTCCCCGAAATCATAACGTAAGAAAGAAAGGCAAGCATTTCAACGGCAAGGCAGATCACCGGCCGAAGCCTGCGGAACGTACTGGTGCTGAGATATTTGATATGGTCAAGGATTTGAAAGTCATCTTTGGAAAGGGTCCTGGCGGACGATCAGTTCCGCGGGGAGTTGACGGGCACGCACCCATGTGAAAGAAGAAATCTATATTTTGGGAGCTAGAATATTGGAAAGTCCTAGATGTCCGCTCTGCAATCGACGTGATGCATGTTACGAAGAATATTTGCGTGAACCTGCTAAGCTTCTTGGGCGTGTATGGGAAGACAAATGATACAAAGGAAGCACGGCAGGACCAACAACTTTTGAAAGACCCAGATGACCGGCATCCGGAATGGTTTCAAGGTCGTGCCAGCTACGCTCTTACCAAAGAAGAGAAGGTCATTTTTTTTGAATGCCTGAGCAGTATGAAGGTTCCGTCTGGCTTCTCGTCGAATATAAAGGGAATAATAAACATGGCGGAGAAAAAGTTCCAAAACCTGAAGTCTCACGACTGCCACGTGATTATGACGCAATTGCTTCCGATTGCTTTGAGGGGGCTCCTACCGGAAAATGTTCGAGTAGCCATTGTGAAGCTATGTGCATTCCTCAATGCAATCTCTCAGAAGGTAATCAATCCAGAAGATCTACCACGGTTACAGAACGATGTGGTCCAATGCCTTGTCAGTTTCGAGTTGGTGTTCCCACCATCCTTCTTCGATATTATGACGCACCTCCTGCTCCACCTAGTCGAAGAGATTTCCATTCTCGGTCCTGTATTTCTACACAATATGTTCCCCTTTGAGAGGTTCATGGGAGTATTAAAGAAATATGTTCGTAACCGTGCTAGGCCAGAAGGAAGCATCGTCAAGGGCTATGGAAATGAGGAGGTAATTGAGTTCTGTATTGACTATGTTCCTGACCTTAAGCCGATTGGTATTCCTCAATCGCGGCACGAGGGGAGACTAAGTGGAAAAGGCAAGATCGGAAGGAAATCCACGATATGTATGGACGGTCATCCTATGACTGAAGCACACCACACAGTTCTGCAAAATTCCAGCTTTGTGGCTCCGTACTTCGAGCAACACAAGAATATTTTACGCTCGGACAACCCGGGGAAGCCTGAATCCTGGATTAGAAAGGCCCGCATGGAGACTTTCGGCAGTTGGTTGCGAAAATATTTAATGAATGACAATGATGTTGGAGATCAGCTGTACATGTTGGCCAAGAAACCATCTTCGACTATAACGATTTTCCAAGGGTACGAGATAAATGGGAATATATTTTACACCATCGCCCAAGATAAAAAGAGCACCAACCAAAACAGTGGTGTCCGCTTTGATGCAGCAACCGAGAATGGGCGAAAGGTCACATATTATGGTTACATAGAGGAGATATGGGAACTTGACTATGGACCCTCCTTTAAGGTCCCTTTGTTCTGGTGCAAATGGTTCAAGCTAACAGGAGGTGGGGTAAAGGTGGACGAGCAATACGGAATGACAATGGTGGATTTCAACAATCTTGGTTACCTTGACGAACCATTCGTCCTTGCCAAAGATGTCGCTCAGGTTTTTTATTTGAAGGACATGAGTAGCAAACCGAGGAAACGGAAAGATAAGAAAACGATCAGTACATCATGCGATGATCCAAAGCGCCACATTGTTCTTTCAGGGAAAAGAAACATCGTGGGAGTGGAGGACAAGACAGACATGTCAGAAGATTATAATATGTTTGGTGAAATTCCGCCCTTCAAAGTGAACACTGACCCAAGCATTAAGTTAAATGATGAGGATGCTCCATGGATACGGCACAATCGTAAGCAAGCAGGGACACAAGGGAAGAATTTATGTGTAATAATTTATTGTACCAAACTTTGTATTTGGTCGATGAACTGAATGATGTATCAAACCTTTTGTCAAACCTTCAAGGGATTTTAAAATGAATTAGTTTTATTTTTCTGATTTTTTTGATACATAATTGTATTTTAAAGATTTTAAAATGAATTAGTTTTATTTTTCTGATTTTTTTGATATATTATTTGTATTTTTAAGAATTTAAAATGAATTAGTTTTATTTTCTGATTTTTTTGATATATAATTGTATTTTTAAGATTTTAAAATGAATTAGAAACAAAATAATATAAACTTTAATAAAATATATAAGTACAAACAAAATAAATAAGTAAAAATAATTATCATAAAGTACAAACAAAATAGATAAGTAAAAATAAAGCTAAAAGAATTTTCATAAAGAACTTTTTTTGTTAGAAACTTTAATAGCAAAAATAATTATCATAAAGTAAAATAAATAAGTAATTAGAAACAAAATAAAATAAAATAAATAAGTTTTTTGTTGTAAGTAGAAACAAAACAAAATAAATAAAGCAAAAAATGAAACAAAAAACAGGCAAAAAATAAAAAATATGCCACCTACTGGGCCACCACGGCCTGAATACGACTAGAAACCCATCAATGGGCCAGGATTCAGGCCCGTAGAAGGCCCAGTAGGCCCACAGGCACATAGTGACATAATAGGCCCGTAAGCCTGCATTTGAGAGGAGCTCGAAGTGGTCAGCGCAGCCGCGCTTATAAACCACTGTCGAGGCCTCTCGGCTAGCGAGGTGGGACTAAACATCCCACCCCAACCGGGACTAAAGGTACGTCTATATATACTGCACTTAGCAGTTTCGCCACTTCCCATTCTCCTCTCTCTCGACGCCGAAGCCCTGCCCCGACGCCGATCGACGCCGAAGCCCTGCCCCGACGCCGACGCCGACGCCGAAGCCCTGTGCGCCGCCGCCCCCGTCCCCAGTGAGCGCCGCCGCCGCCCGTGCCCTGCCCTTGCCCGCCGCAGCCGCCGCAGCGTGCCCGTGGCCCTTGCCCCGCCCTTGCCTGCCGCCCGCCGCCCGACGCCCTGCCGCCCGCCGCCCGCCGTCCGCTGCCCCTGCCTGCCGTCCTCCGCGCGCCGGCAGAAGAAGAAGAAGGAAGAAGAAAAAGGAAGAAGAAGAAGAAAGAAAAAGGAAGAAGGAAGAAGAAGAAAGAAGGAAGAAGAAAACGAAAGAAAAACAGAAGAAAAACAAGAAAAAGGAAGAAAAAAGGAAAAAGGAAGAAAAAAAAGAAAACAAAAGAAAAAGGAAGAAGAAAGCAAAAAAAAAACAAAAAAAAACACAAGAAAAACAAACAGAAGAAAAAAAAGAAGAAAAAAGGAAAAAGGAAAAAAGGAAACAAAACAAAAGAAACCAAATGAAAACCAAAAAGAAGAAAAAAACTGAAGAAAAAAGGAAAAAGGAAAAAAGGAAGAAAAAACAGAAGAAAAACAAAAGAAAACAAAAGAAAACAGAAGAAAAAGGAAGAAGAAAAAAGGAAGAAGAAAGAAAAAGGAAGAAGAAAAAAAAGAAAACAAAACAAAAGAAACCAAATGAAAACCAAAAAGAAAGAAGAAAGAAAACCAAATGAAAACCAAAAGAAAGAAGAAAAAAAAAGGAAGAAGAAAAAAAGAAAGAAGAAAGAAAGAAGAAAAAGGAAGAAGAAAAAAAGGAAGAAGAAAAAAAGGAAGAAGAAAAAAAGAAAGAAGAAAGAAAACCAAATGAAAACCAAAAGAAAGAAGAAAAAAAAGGAAGAAGAAAAAAAGAAAGAAGAAAGAAAGAAGAAAAAGGAAGAAGAAAAAAAGAAGAAGAAAGGAAGAAGAAAGGAAGAAGAAGAAAGAAAGAAGAAAGAAAAAGGAAGAAGAAAAAAGGAAGAAGAAAAAAAGAAGAAAGAAAAAGGAAGAAGAAAAAAGGAAGAAGAAAGAAAAAGGAAGAAGAAAAAAAGAAAGAAGAAAGACAGAAGAAAAAGGAAGAAGAAAAAAAGGAAGAAGAAAAAAAGAAAGAAGAAAGAAAACCAAATGAAAACCAAAAGAAAGAAGAAAAAAAAAGGAAGAAGAAAAAAAGAAAGAAGAAAGAAAGAAAAAGGAAGAAGAAAAAAAGAAAGAAGAAAGACAGAAGAAAAAGGAAGAAGAAAAAAAGGAAGAAGAAAAAAAGAAAGAAGAAAGAAAACCAAATGAAAACCAAAAGAAAGAAGAAAAAAAAAGGAAGAAGAAAAAAAGAAAGAAGAAAGAAAGAAAAAGGAAGAAGAAAAAAAGAAAGAAGAAAGACAGAAGAAAAAGGAAGAAGAAAAAAAGGAAGAAGAAAAAAAGAAAGAAGAAAGAAAACCAAATGAAAACCAAAAGAAAGAAGAAAAAAAAAGGAAGAAGAAAAAAAGAAAGAAGAAAGAAAGAAAAAGGAAGAAGAAAAAAAGAAAGAAGAAAGACAGAAGAAAAAGGAAGAAGAAAAAAAGGAAGAAGAAAAAAAGAAAGAAGAAAGAAAACCAAATGAAAACCAAAAGAAAGAAGAAAAAAAAAGGAAGAAGAAAAAAAGAAAGAAGAAAGAAAGAAGAAAAAGGAAGAAGAAAAAAAGGAAGAAGAAAAAAAGAAAGAAGAAAGAAAGAAGAAAGAAAGAAGAAAGAAGAAAAAAAGAAGAAAGAAAAAGGAAGAAGTAAGAAAAAGGAAGAAGAAAAAAATGAAAACCAAAAGAAAGAAGAAAGAAAAAGGAAGAAGAAAAAAAGAAGAAGAAAGGAAGAAGAAAGGAAGAAGAAGAAAGAAAGAAGAAAGAAAAAGGAAGAAGAAGAAAGAAAGAAGAAAGAGGAAGAAGAAAGGAAGAAGAAGAAAAAAAGAAGAAAAAAGGAAGAAGAAAGAACCAAATGAAAACCAAAAAGAAAAACAAAGAAAACAAAACAAAATACTTGGCAGTGCTCAATAATCTTATTTTTTAATTCCTCCTCCTGTATGTCCCCTTAATCTTATTTTTTAATTCCTTCATACTTAAAGAATTTTTACTACATGCAGGAGTGAAATATGGCGGACGATAGAGCCGAGCCGCTTAGGGATCCGGAGGCTGAACGTTATCTAATGGGCATCATCAACAACGAGATTCCTTATGTGCCAGGCTCAGAATATGAGCAAGAAGAGGATGTAGTCTCTTCTTTTCTGAACCTTGAAGGTGGAACAGAGATTGTCGATGATCAAGAAGGTGAAGGAACGGACATTGTCGACGGAGGTCAACCGTCAACAAACGACGATCTCGAATTGCAAGTAGCAACCACCTCCGGCGAGGTATATATATACATTGAGCCTCTCGTGATACAAACTTACTGAAATGTGAATACATATGTATTAACGCGCGCGACTCTCTTTCTTTTTTTAGCCCTCCGGATCGAGTACGGCAAAGCGTGGCAAATCCAAGGCGATGAAAACAGGAGAAACATATGCCATTGAGTTTGTCAGTGAAACCGGCAAGCCCCTACAGCACACCTCAAAGTTTATCAACCAATGCGGAGTCGTTGTTAGAGACAACGTCCCGATCACCGTCCAGGAATGGAAGGAGCCAAAGAAGGCACGTATTGGTTTCAGTTTTGTCGACAAGAGAACGAAAAAGGATTGCTGGAGAAAGCTTATGGAACATTTCATTCTACCTCCGGAATACAACAAAGTCGATGAATTCGGTAACGAGGTTCCGGGTGGACGTCAGAGGAGGAGGCTAGTTAAAGAGTTCGCTCTTTAGAAGATGGGCGAAGCATTCCGGAACTTCAAGAAAAATTTAACCCGTGACTATGTCAACAAGGGCAAGACTCCGGATTTCAATGGACAACATGAGAAACTGAAAGATGATTGGCCAGAATTTGTGAGGCAAAAGCAATCGGAGCATTTCAAGGAAATATCGAAAAAAATAAGGATAATGCGGGTAAGAAAAAGTTCCATCATATTATGGGGCCAGGAGGATACCGCCTTTCGGAGCCTAGGTGGCAGAAGATGGAGGAGGACCTGAGGGTGCGAGGAATCCCTCTAGGTACAGAGGGATGGGACCCAAGGGCCAAAAGCTGGTGGTACGGGCATGGGGGATCGCTAGACCCGGAGACAGGGGTGTGTGTTCACCGGCAGAGACAGTTTGCTCCCACCCAAGCCCTTATTGACGCAATGACCCAAGCTCAAGAGGGCTTGATCAAGTTCAACAGGGAGAAAGACGCACTGACAATAGCCTTCGGGAATGATGAACACGGAGGACGTGTACGAGGCAAAGGCAAAGTTCCGTGGAAAGTAGGGTTTTCCCAGGACAATGACCCGTACTGTTACAGAAGCCGTAAGAGAAAGACGGACCGGGATGCAGATCTTATGACGAAGTTTGCATCGGAACTCCATGAGTTGAAGCAGACCGTGCATGAACTAGTAAAAGAAAAATCGGCTGCAGGGCCGCATGAAGATCATGAAGCGGATCGCGGAAGCCAGCAGCGGAGAAGCAGCGTGGCTTCCACGGATGCCCCGCCTGGTGCTAGTGCACCGATGATCGAGATTCGTGCACCGGAGCCTCACTACCCCGTGGATGATGTAAAGGAGATGAAAGAATGTGATCTGCATTATCCCGTGGGGAACGTTTCCATGAAGGTAGCTAGCGGCAGTGCTTTACCCTGTACACCTGGAGCACTCCACCACAACAACCCCATTGCATATGGCTATGCTCGTGTCACGGTGGAAGACATAGTCCAAGGGTTTGAGGACCTGGAGATTGACAAACCTACACCCGAAGGGGAGAGAAGACTTGGAGATGTCAAGCGCCAGTTCATTCTATGGAAAAAGAAGTACATAGTGTTTCCAGGCGAGGCGCCAAGGCTAGCAAGTCCACCCCCCTCCGATGGTGGTGGTGGTGGTGGTGGCGGTGGTGGCGGTGGTGGTGGTCGTGGTGGTTCACCTACACCTCCTTCACGCCATTCGACGCCGTCTCCCGATCCACAACCTCCGGCGGGTACGACGCCCCCCAATCCTCCTCCGGCGGGTACGACGCCCCCCAATCCACCTCCGGCGAAGAAGCAGAAGCAGGCGGACAGCAAGGAAACCCGCTCCTGGACTATTAACCCGGACCCTTATGTACCTAAGACCACAAGTGTACCGGAGCCATCACTGAAGCCTCTCCTCCCAAGGCCTGGGGAACTTAGTGAAGCTGAAACCAAATTGGCCGCGTCTGCTGATTATGAGAAATGGAAGGCGGATATGAAGGCAATAAAAGAGCCTGAGCCCAAGCAAGTATTCACTGAGAAGCAAAAGAAGTGGGCTAAGGATTTTTTGACGACACCGTCCCAAGCCGAGCTGAATATGCCTGACGACTATGGACATGAACTTCGTAGGCAAGCAAAAATATTGAAGGAGGAGAAAGAAGAAAGTAAAAAAAGCGGGAAACAAGTTGACCAGCTCGGGATGCAGAAGAAACAATCGATCCCCCCGCTCATAGTGAAAGCCGGTCCGGAAGAGGACCCCGAGATCATAGCAGCTGCGGCAGCACTTGGATTGACTGTAGCGAGTGCCATGAAACAAGCGTCCGAGATGGGTTTGACTCTTCGTGCCTTCTTAGGCCTTGAGGATGCGCCAGTATGTGAGATAGCATTACAATATGCGCGGAATGGGCCTCTCGTCGAGCCTGCGCGGGAGAAGAGTCTACCGCCACAAATGCGAAATCTGCTACGTTGGTACAAGCAATTCATAACATGGGCCGACAAAGAATATATTTATGCGGATGTTACAGAGGAGCATCACACCAAACGGTACTCTGTACAAGTTCATATGAGTGAATTGTTCCAGCTGTTCAATCTGCGCGACCTCGACAAATCTATGCTGAGTTGCTACGTTCTGTAAGTGATTTATTTCTACCTCATCTCGTTCTTCATTGCCTGCACTATATATATATATATATATATATATATATATATATATATATATATATATATATATATATTGTCCTAACTATATTGTTGCGTACGCTATTATGCAGATTGAAGATTTGGGAATGCAAAATAAGAAACATCCATGATGTTGGGTTCATTGACCCACATATCGTTAATGGACATGTGTTACAATATCACCCCGAAGACGTGGAGAAAGACTTGTACAAGTTTCTTAGAAAGCATCAACTCAAAAGTCATATTCTATTTCCTTACCATTTTGGGTGAGTGTTTCTCTCTTGTGCCCATTCTCTTTTGTTTACTCCATGCATGGTATGTCTAATCGATGAGTTATGCATGACTGTGCATGTAACGTGTCCGCAGGTTCCACTGGATTCTGCCAAATATTAAACTTCACACCTCCAGAGTTCTAATCATGGACTCTATGGATTCGGATCCAAAGCGTTGGGCCGACATGAGAAAAATGCTGCAAAAGTAATTATTTTCAATCATTTGAGCTCTATATCGATCGGTCTCTTTCGTTCATTTCCTAATATCAAGTAACTAATAACTCCCTTGTTCATTTAATTTTCTTTGCCCTGTAGGGTTTGGAGACGGTTCTCAGAAGAAATTGTCGGTGAATTCAAACATGAGCTAGATTTCAAAAGGTTAGTTAATGTGGATAAGCAGCCACCGGGGACCAATCTATGTGGATACTATGTTTGTGAGAACATCCGGAGACTAACCTCTGAGCGGAAGACATCGGATAGCGTGCGGAACGCGACGGATAACTTGCGGAGGAGGCTTAGTCCAGAAGCTCGCTTCTGACCAATTCAAGATGAATTAGCAGGATTTTTCTTGAGGGAAGTCATCAATCCTAAAGGAGAACACTATACCGAGGACGCAGACATTTATATGCATACCCGAGATTGAAACTTGTTCGAAGTTGTATATGGTCCTCCATCCTAATTGTGTATGGAAACTTGTTCGAAGTTGTATATGGTCACCCGAGATTGAATATATATTATATATTCCTCTTGAATTCTTCTTGTTTGAAATTTCATATGCATGTATATAGTATCGTAGAATATGGGTACCGAAACTTCATCAAAATTAAAACAAAACACAAAATAAAATATAAAAGAAATAAAACACTACAAATTAAAAAGAAACCAGGTTTAGGGGGGCTAAAACCCTAAACCTGCGGACGAGGCCTTTAGTCCCGGTTAGCCACGAGAACCGGGACTAAAGGCCCTCCGCCCCGACGGACCCCTGGCAGCCACGTGGACGGGCCTTTAGTCCCGGTCAGCCACGAGAACCGGGACTAAAGCCTTTAGTCGCGGTTCGTAAGTGGCGCAACTAAAGGGGGGTTCTTTAGTCGCGCATATTTAGTCCTGGTTACACAGCCGGGACTAAAGGCTGTTGCGAACCGGGACTAAAGGGCTTTTTTCTACCAGTGCTTTGAGATTGTTGCTTACTGTGAAGAGGAAAAATGAGAGAGGGGAAGGAACGATTGGAATGAACAGTCCCTTTCATGGATGAATTTGGGGTATATATACCTTTGGTACAAAGGCGGCTACAAAGAGGTGTGGTTGCCAAAATGTGAACCGACATAGCAGGAATTAACCCTTAATTAATGTACTTAATTAATTCCTAACACTTACCACAGTGACCGGCCGTGTCAGAGTCAAAGTAGCTAGATAGAAAGCATAGCTAACTAACTTTAAGACAAGAGGGAATGGTAGATTGACGATCAAGATTTGTAAAAAGAAAAAACTGGCTGGCAAGGAGTTCTTAACGCCCGTGCCGGTGTGAGAATATATACAACTTTTTTTTTTTGGAAATTCTGTCTGGCTAATGTTCGCCAGGAGGGTAACCCTGGCAAATGCGCTCCCCAGCCATCGCATGGACGTTGGCACATCAGCTGGAGGAGTTTGCTAGTTAAAAAAAACCGAAGGTGTTCGCTATGAAGCGTTTCTTGATGAACAGCCCCCCCCCCCCCCCCCCCCCCCCCAAATCCCATTATCATAGTAAATTTATAAATTAGAGAAGTGGCAGCTTTATAAAGTAGCATGGCAATTTTCCTATTTTTCAGAGCATGACATTTACAAATTTATGTTTTTCTCGTTTTTTATAAATTTTTTTTTGAAAAGGAGGTTAAAACCCTCGGTCTCTGCATCAATCGATGCATACGGTCATCATTATTTATTATTTCACCAAGGTCTAACAAGAACATACATCAAGTCATCCGAAGCCACCACTCGCACCTACAAAACTTGATAACGTGGAATGCTCTCACTCCCCATATCTAAACCGGTCTCGTCGCCGATCCAGCCACATAACTTATCGGAAGAATAGCAGGTGCAGCAGACCTAAATCGTACACCACATGCACACGTTTTAGACGCCGCCATCGTCATCGGACCAGTGACCCATCTTCAGGAGAGAGATCAGCATCATTATTGCCAGTCCGTCCATCCGTTGACGCCACCACAGCGCCCAACGGCGCCACCACCCCGCGCTCGTCCATCCAAGCGCGAAGATTCTGGAAGATCTATCGTGCGTAGCACCTGTCGACCAGGCATGACACAGCGTAGCACCTGTCGGCCAGGCATGACTTGACATCTCCACCGAAGCTCCGCGCAAGACGAAGCCGCTCCACCTCCTGCCTCTGTCTTCCAGCGCTGCTCCACAAACGATGCTCCCAAGAGAGAAACGACACCGCAGTACCGCCATCGTTCGATCTGGAAGACCAGATCCTAGGGTTTCCCTCGAAGCAGCACGAGTGGGTTGACAGTCGTTGCACGACGATGCCTTCATCAAGGTAACGGCGCAGAACGCCGCCATCGCCTGCCATCGGCTCGGTTTTCACCGGCAACTATGTCTTACCGACTCACAGCCGGAACTAGATGACGAGTCCCGAGATCTGATCATCCAGCCTCAGGCCGACCACCTCCGACGGAGGAGATGGCCACCATCGCCGGCTGCACCAGCCATATCAGATCTGACCGGACGTGCCGCCAAGCCGCCAACCAGGCCCTCCACGCAGCTGCCGATCCGAAGCCGGATGACGCGCCGCCGCAGCATAAGTCGCTGTCGCCCGAGCCAGACAAGTCGCCGCCCGCTACCGCCCGTGACCGGGCTGCCCAACGCGCCGCTTTCGTCGTCGCCCGCGACAGGGCCAGCAACCGCTGCCATCGCCGCCGCCGCCAGATCTGTCACGCCTCCGCATGCGCAAGGGCTCCGCACCACCCGTGAGACGCGGGAGAGAGGAGGATCTCCGCCAGCGCCGTCGGCCCGCGGGCGCATCCCGGCAGCGTCCTTCGGCGGCTGTGGGGTGAGGGAAGGTGGATTCAGGAGCGGTGGTGGCTAGGGCTGGGGACCCGCCCGAGTCGCCCGAGCGGGGGCGACCGGGGGGTCAGGGTTTTTTATAAGTAAATGTGTAATTTTTTGTTCATGATATTTTTTATCTAGAGGGTGGCAGTTTTAAAGTTTAGCATGGCAATTTTTTTCTAGATCATAGACCTTCCTTTTTTTCTTTTGATCATACACATTGTAAATTTATAAATTAGATTAATAAAAAAAATTATAAAGTAGCATGGAATTTTTTTATAATTCAGAGCATGCCATTTCAATCTTGTGGCCATGCCGTCAATCTACCATTCCCTGAGGTGCATTATCAGCTTCACGAGCTGACTGAAACGCTTGCGGTTGAAACTTGACCATTCGTCAAAGATGAAGCGATGGCTGGTTTTGCGCCTCTAGAGGTCACGCCACTGGTTGTCGAGCAGGCATGTCTGCAGGGCTTCATCCCCCGGCAGAAAGGACAGGATGTGGTCGAGCACGTCGTCGGGGAGGAGGCAAAAGGGATCCTCGCCGGTGCCAGCAGCCTTCTTGTCCATTTCGTCGAATGGGTGGCGGGTGCTGCGAGGTTGGTGAAGAAAATCAGCAGAAACATGAAGAAAAAGGGAGCCAGCCACAAAGTCGATCACGGTCTTAGGGGGTGTTTGATTCAGAAGTCCTAGGACTTTTTCTAGTTTCAGGGACTAATCAAAAAAGACTCTTTAGTAGAGTCTTTTTCTAGTCCCTGTAGAAAAAGTCCCTCCCGTTTGGTTCCTAGGGACTTTTTAGGGACTTTGTCCCTGAACCAAACACCCCTTTAGAGAAGACAAGGGAGGTGAAGGGGCTCCATGACGCTGCCTCCAAGGAGGAAACAATATCCTAGGACGGGACGTCGTCATCATCGGCATCCAACGAGGTCGAGCTAGGCTTTCGCCCAGAGTATAGTTAACTACAAGTACATTTATAATGTGGGTCTAGCGTGTGTTTCCGCACCCACCTATTCTATCAAAGCGATGATATAAATATCAGTGAAATTTTGAAAAGACTGTACCCTTTTTAAATGTATGTTACTCAGCATATTAGCCAGAACGTTGCGTAGATCAGGGAGAAAGAAAATATCATCTAAATCATCAGCAAAATCCAACCTTGCTTGTACTAGAAAAATGTTAGGCAATAAGATGACACAACTGATGGTGTATAGAAGATATGAATTCTTTGGATACCATGCAACATCTGCCATACGAAGAATAATTCATGTACTGCTACTATCTTCCTTCATTTACATTATTACATATAAATACAAATACGGTATCCCGTACACGTACGGGTTTACACTTTCACACCCAAAAAGAAGAATTTTTGATTGTTTCTTGCTACTTCCTGACAAAAGCAGAGAGGTAGAGTCACTCTCACTCGGTGGTGGTGGCGGCGGCCTTGTCGAGGGTGTTGCCGATGTCGATGACGAATCGATACCTGACATCGGCCTTGGCAAGGCGCTCCATGGCCGTGTTCACGTACTCGGCGCCGATCACCTCGATGTCCGCCGTCACGTTGTGCTTGGCCGCGAGGTCCAGCATCTCCTGGGTGTCCCTCATGCCTCCAATGAGGCTCCCGGCGAGGGTCTTGTTCGCTGTACATACAATGCGCCACACGTACGTCAGTATGTGTACCAGTCAGTTACGCACACAACTAAATGCCTGTGGTCGATAATGCAATGCATGGTTTCTTAAAATTGTTAGACCAGAGAGGGTATAGTGTATAGCTAAGCTTGTGAGGTCGGATGACTTACTGGCAACCAGAGCAAAGGGAGGGATCTCCATAGGCTTCTCTGGGAGGCCAACCATGATCATCTTGCCGTTGGGTTTCAGTAGCCCCAAGAGAGGGGCCATGGGGATGTTTGCAGACACCGTGTTTATGATGCCATCCATGGTACTCATCGCGGCCTGCAAAGGTGACACATTTAAATTTAAATTAATGCAGTAAGCAGTAAGCACATATGAACTGAAAGAACAATCTATAGTCTTGCTTGATTAATTGGTGATTGGAAACAATTTAAACAAAAGACCCGTGAAGAAACCTTAGCCACCAAAAAAATCCTCTTCACTCTGCTCCGGTCGTCGTTTATGACCACGGGGTGGAGGGGAGGGGATTTTCGTCTCTCGCCTTTTCTGTAGCAGGTTTTGGTCTCGCGGCGACATCACTCCAATGGATGATGGCATCATCTAAAATAAAAGTCGCCCGACTACAATCCGGTCTCGATGAAGCTTCGTGCGGCATTATCAAGGAGCCTAGAAGATTTTGTCCTTGTTGTTACTCGTGGATGATGGGTTAATTTTTTGTGTTGTTTGTCGGCGCGCTTCATGCGCATCGGCTGCGGCAACATCGTCTTCGAGCGATAGTAGCACAGATGTCTGCCTAGATCAGGGTGATCGTGCCGATATGCTTGGTGTTGTTGCAAATCTCCATGGTATGCGGCGGTGTGCTATTGTGGCAATTCTTCCTTTATAGGTCTTTGCAAGTACTTCAATGGTCATAGGTCCTTTCTTTAGGCCTTAGGGTTGTTCTTGTGTCTGTGAGTTTAGTACCATATATCTTGGTCGTGTCCGATATTCTACTGGTCTATAAACCAATTTGAGTTGAAAAAATTGGTGATCGGAAACATTTGCATACCTTCATCTCCTCGTCGTTCTTGCCGACAATGAACGCGTCGGCGCCTAGCCTCTCGAGGGCCTCCTGCTTCTTCCCCGGCGAAGAGCTGATCACTGTTACCTTCATCCCGAAGGCTTTGCCGAACTTAACAGCAACATGGCCCAGCCCGCCCAGTCCCAGCACACCGAGGTGCATCCCAGGAATGTTTAGACCGTGGTACTTCATGGGGCTGTACACGGTGATGCCAGCGCACAGCAGCGGCGCGCCCTTTTCCAGTGGAATGGTGTCGGGGAACCGGACCACGAACCGCTCGTGCACCACCACCATGCTGGAGTAGCCGCCGTAGGTGATGGTGCCATCAAGGTCAACCAAGTTGTAGGTGGGGATTATGCCTAGGCAGAGGTTCTCGAAGCCCTTGTTGCAGCTCTCGCAGGACTGGCATGAGTTTACCATGCACCCGACGCCCACACGGTCACCGGTCTTGAACTTGGTCACATTCTTGCCGACCTCATTGACCTCGCCAGTGATCTCATGCCCAGGGACCATGGGGTATTTGGCGTTCTTCCAATCGTTCTTGATGCTGTGTAGGTCAGAGTGGCAGATTCCACAGTACAGAATCTTGATCACCACATCGTCATCTCCAGTGCTTCTGAAGCAAGAATCATAAGAAACATGAACATCATGAAAAATAAACGCTATTAAGGCATATCCAAAGTTGAGCCGTAAATGTCTCCAGTATATGTCTGTTTTTATGTCCGGGCATGGTCCACGGACATGATGCAGGAGGGAGCCATCCAATGCTAATCACAAAGTATCCGGTTGAAAAGAGAAAAAGTAGGTGGGGACCATGCATGTGATGAGATATTTGTGGTTTAGTGTCTGGTTGGGAGGAGAGAGAGAAGAGAGGGGCCATGCATGTGATTGGTCAAATGCATGTCCGGACTCCGGCGAAGCCCCCTCCCCCCCCCCCCCCCCACCCTCACCCCACGTTTGTCTCTTGGATACCGGTATCCGTACGTACGGACTGCTAAGCGGACATATACAGATTCCCGTTGGATGACAAAAATGGTCCGGACATATAGTAGAGGTCTGAGGGTCCTCTTTGGAGATGCCCTTACGTACTACGTACTTCTATTCTTGAATATTTTGAGTTCTAGGTTTGTCTGACCAAGTTATAGGAAAAATTTCTGATAACTACACAAAGTCAAAAGTACGTAGTATGAAAATATATTTTATGATGAATCTACATAAACTAAATTGTTTTGAAAATGTTGGTATATTTTTTTATAGATTTGGTTAAACTTAAAGAAGATTGACTTAAACATAGAACTTCAAATATTTTGGAATGGAGGGAGTACATTCAAGTGTGTAAATCAGGCCAATAAATCATGGTTTCGTCTATCAACTCAATTCAGTGCTCGCTAATGCAACTAGTCTCAGTTTATTTATTTATTTTTATCAAAGAGGCAGATGCCTGGTTTAGATAACTGAATCCCTCAAGAACAAGGTTCACAACACCACTCACACACAGACCGACACTGTCAACAAGGTTCAAAATCCAAACAATCAGTCATACATGCAAAAGGATCAATTTTTGTTTTCCTGTTTTCCTTGTCTAATCAAGCTGCTGAATTTTATCATTCATACAAATAATTTTACTCCTTTGAGCAAATCACATAATTTGGCATATTATTACTCTTAAGAAAAAAAGAGGTTTGAGAAAATAATTTGCAAAGCAAACTCTAGGAAGGCAGATCCTAAAACCATCCATCAACCACCTTATACAGCTCATACCATACTAGCGCGGTTACGATAACAACATAAAACCACTAGCACCATCTACAAATTACAAGAGTCATTCATTTCCCACTGCAAACTATTGCTTCGTAATGGGCATGGTATGCCCACATGTTGGTAGCATTGCTTTATACGAATATGCAAGTAAAATAAAAATATCAAAACATTTTTATGACAAACTTGTGACGGTACCTTTGCATGATTGCATGAATGAGCCTAAATAGCTAGGTAATCACTATTGACGAAAGATGTGATGATGATTAAATTGCATAGCTTATTCTTTAGCAAAAGTTCAAGTAGTTTCAATCCAAACAAGCTAATGAGTAATACAAAAAAAAAACAAAATCGCTACAACCTCTTTGCCGACCAGTCAAGTCCTAGTAAAGTACTAATCAATGAAGTTGTAGAAACAGGTGTGCCATTGAGATTTGCCCACATGACTACATGAGCCACTCGATTCATACACGACATAGGAAGAGCAAAGACCACACGCACAAAGGCAAAGGAATTGTACTACAAGCTAATAGTGACAAGTAACTGAGGGTGACACATCACATGTATGTGCCTTTACAACTAACAGTAGGATCACCTAAAGATTACAACATGGAAAAAAGTTGGTGTCGACGTTAATGGCAAATGTATTCACTATTTCTTTGCCTCAGTCCATATATAGCTCATATTGAAATTTCCAAGACATCTTACAATAGTGAACATGAAGAGGACTAATCAATGAAGTCATCGAAACAGGTGTACCGTTGAGGTTTGCCCACATGAGCCACTTGATTCATATCACACATAGGAAGAGTACGAGCCACAAGCACGCAGAGGCAAAGGAATTGCACTACAAGCTAAGAGCATCTCCAGCCGCGGCCCCAACAGGCCCTTCCCAGACGTTTTTGCCGCGCCGGCGCCCAAAATTCGGCCCAGTCGCACCCCCAGGAACCCGTTTTTCGCCGGCTTGGGCCAAAATCGGCGCCGGCGGCCCCAGGCCGAACCGGCGCGCTGGGGGGCGCTCGGGGCGCAAGCGCGGCGGGCCCGCCGAGTCAGCGGCACGCGCCTCGTCTTCCCCAGAACGCCTCGGTTTTCCGCGGGGAATCAATGGCAAGGCTGCCCCCGGTCAGCCTTGCCATTGATTCCTCACGGGCGGCGCGTCACGGGCAGGCTGGCGCGGCGACGCCTCCCCTTCCGCCACGCGTTCACACGGTCTGGGGCTATATAAACAGAGGCTTCCCTCGCCGCTGGCCACATCAGCCCGAGTCCGCCGAGCCCAAACCAGCCGCCGTCCCTCCCCTTCCCCTTCTTCTCTCCATGGTCGAACGCTTCCCCGGCGACGCCGCGGCGGCCAACGGCTTCGGCCGCCGCACGCTCCAGGAGTGCGAGTCGTGGCTTCTCTTTGAGGCGAACATCCCGGCGCCGCCGGACATGCGCGTCGGGCCGACGGGTGGAAGCTCAGCAACGGCGGCGTCCCCATCCCCCCGGTGCCCGACGTCGACGCGTGCCCCGGCCTCTTCGCCGCCGATGTCGACCGCGTGCGGTCGTCCCTGTCGGAGGAGCAGCGCGCCCTCCCCCAGTACGCCGCCGACAACCACGCGGTTTGGACGGAATATTTCTAGTGGCGGCAGGCGCAGAGGCTGGCGTCCACGAACGGGGCGCCGGTGGTCGGCGACACAAAGCACAGCGACGGCCGCCGCGTCTGGTGGGGCGTCCCCGGCCGCACCCTGCACGAGGTGATAGCACACCTCGAGGGCGGCAACAACCCGCCGCTGGCGTACCCCGCCGCGGCGGCCGTGCCCCCCCCCCCCCCCCCCGAGCGCTGGGCCGTGGGTGCCGAGGAGGTTCGCCGGCTCCTCCTCCCACTCTTCCTCCTCCTCCTGCTCCTCCTCCCACTCTTCCGGCTCGGCGGCGCACTTCGGCGTCAAGGCAGAGCCCGCCGCGGAGACGCTGCTCGGCCGGCGCACCCGCAGCGCCGGCATCGTCATCAACGAGGGCGGCTGGCGTGCCACCTCCTCGGCTCCTCCGTGTTTCGTCAAGCCAAAGACGGAGCCGGGGATCGCCGCCGTCAAGCCGGAGCCGGGGCTCCCCGTCGTGAAGACGGAGCCCGTCAAGGAGGAGGCGCTCGACGATGAAGCGGCCCTCAAATGGGCGCGTGACGACTGGGTGCAGACGGAGAGGGAGCGCCAGTGCGCCGCCTTCGCGCGGTTCGAAGCTCGTCGCCGTGGCCGGGACGAGGGAGGCATCGTCGTCCTCGACGACAGCGACGACGACGCGTGCTGCCACCGCCTGTCCGCCATGGAGATGCCGGGCAGGGGTCCAGTAGGCGCGGCCGCGCCATCAAGAAGGAGAAGGCCGACGACAGCGGCGATGTCGGCGACTTCGCCGCGCTGATCGACTTCCTCGCCCCGTAGATTCCTTTTTTAATAATTTATGTAAAACGACGAACATGTTGAATATGAATGTTAAGTTTGCCGAATTTTTGCCGAACTTTGCCGAACTCAGATTTTTTAAAATAAAAAAACGGGTCTGGGGCAACCCTGGGGTGAGCGGCTAGGAACCCGCTCGCCTCCGCGCCGATTTTAGCGCCGGCGCGTAAAATCGCCGCCTTGGGGGGCCAACGGCTGGAAACTAGAGGAGGTGGCTTTTACAACTAACAGCGGTGTCCCCTGAAACTCCAAAGACGAAGAAAAAGATGGGTGTCGGCGTCATGGTTTTAGTACTGGACACATGATAATTTACACTAGTTGTTACTGTTGTAGTGGACACATGACAATTCGTACTATTTGCAAATCAAGGCCGAATTTCATATTAAAAATAACACAGAAAGCAGCCCAATAACCACCATGTATGAATCTAGGGAAACAAATTTGGATTACATGCCACAGAGACTAAGAATCTGCATCGGAACAAAGGAGATATATACGGCGTACCTCCGGGTGATGGCGAGCGGGGAGAGGTGGCCGGAGGCGTCGCGCGCCGCCAGACCCACCGCCTTCCTCGTGTGCTGCTCCGCCGCCGTGGGTGCCATCCTGACTGACGCGCTCGAGGTCCGGCCGGCCGGAGAATTAGTTCTTGCGTCTCTGTTGTGGTGTCGTGACTGCAACGGCGAGCGATGAGGCGAAAGGAGGTTCCATGGCCGCCTTTTATACTACAAGGACCGCACATTTCGGATTTGCCAAGCGCGTCATCGCTGAGCCGGCCGGCCGAGGTATGGATGGTTGTGGTGAGCGCGGCGTGGGTGAGAACAGTGCCGCTGTCCCGTCGGTGTGCGGCGAATTTGACAAATTTGACCTATAGACGAAATCAAATCACAGAATGAACTATCCGTAAAACTATTTCACGCGCCTGACCTTTTTGTGTGACGCCCGACACGAAGGCGCCACACTACACTATGCAACGCCTCACAGATAGGCGCTACACGGCCAGCGTCGCACCCGTGTGATCAGAAAATTACTAAGTCAGTGTGCAGCGCCTAGCTCCTAGGCGTTGCACTAGTGCAGCGCCTAGCTCCCAGGCGTTGTACTAGTGCAGCGCCTAGTGCAGCGCCTGAGAGAGCTAGGCGCCACGGGTCAGCCGCGTGAAATAGTTTCACGGACAGTTTATTCTATGATTTGATTTCATCTATAGGTCAAATTTGTCAAATTTGCCTCGGTGTGCTGTGCATGCCGAGACGAAACCATGGTTGTGGTGAGCGCGGTGTTGGTGTAACAGTGCCGCTGTCCCGTCGGTGTGCTGTGCATGCCGAGAGGAAGCAAAACACTCATGCTTTTTTTAAAAAAACTTTCAATCTATTCATCTTTAATCATGATAGTACAACGGACACTAGAAATAATAAAATTTACATCCAAAACCGTAGACCACCTAGCGACGACTACAAGCACTGAAACGAGTCGAAGGCGCGCCGCTGTCATCACCCCTCCCTCGCCAGAGCCGAGCAAACATTGTTGTAGTAGACAGTCGGGAAGTCATCGTGCTAAGGCCCCATGGAACCAACGCACCAGAACAACAACCGCCACAGATGGAGAGTGTAGATCAAAAGGATCCAACCTGAAGACACACGAACGAAGACGAACAACGAATAGATCCGAGCAAATCCACCAAAAACAGATCCGCCGGAGACACACCTCCACACGCCCACCGATGATGCTACACACATCACCGGAACGGGGACTAGACGGGGAGTCCTTTATTCCATCTTCAGGGAGCCGCCGTCGTCTCGCCTTCCTGAACAGGACACAAACCCTAACAAAGCTCGAAAAAAGATATGAAAACGGAGCCCTCCCACCGGCAAGGGCCGAGATCCACTCCGCCTCCATGGCCCTAAGGCCACCGGAGACGGGACGGACCGGCGCCGGCGCTGATGGGAGGCAAAGAACCCTAGTTTTGGGGAGGCGGCGGCTGGCTATGTTGGAGGCGGCGGCTGGGTACGTTCCTTAACAATATCGTCAAAAAAAAAAACACTCGTGCTTCATTGTGTCTCCCAATGCCATTGCCAGACTTTTCTTCCTCCTCCATCTCGAGGGGGTCAAAACAAAACAAGAGTGCGACGTTTCCGTTTTCCTTTTGACGATCAGCTCTCAGAGGACCTGGACGAATGGTTCGTTTTGCTGGCATCTCCCACGTCGACACTTAAATTGCCCGCAATCATTCGGGTCTCACGGTTTAGACGTCTTTTACCATCCAATGCGATTCTGTGTAAGTCTACAGTCCAGTCCAGTCTAGTCCGGACGTGTATTTTTTCCTAAAGCGGGGGTTTTGGCAAGCGGCCGACCGCTGCCACGTTCGATCATGACTACCCTGGCCCATTAAAAACTCTCATCCCTCGCCTGCGTGTGTTCCCGCCCGACGCAAATTTCCGCATTCATGCCATTATAGAGCGAGCGCCCCGCATTGACACAGGGCCAGAGCGGATGTGGCCTCGGCCGCGCCGCGCCTATTCAATGCAGAGAGATGTTTACTGTATGGGATAGAACGAATATCTATCACGCCCGTTCAATGTTCATCCGTTCGTATGCCGCCATTAAGCAGGCTCGCCGGCTAAGGAACCAACTCCGGCGCCACGCATTGACGCACCCGGACGCTTGGCGCCACCGAAATGCACTATTTAAAAGCGGTCACAACCGGTTAAACTCCACACCACAACACATCCGCTCAACATGCTCCTCCTTGCACCACATCCACCATGACCGCAAGTCATCGGAGCAAAAACACGATGTGGTAGCTGATATGTCATCATCGTCTATATTTTTTGGGTGTTTCATGCTAGTATAATTTTATCTATAATTCGTCATGATGTGCCATCAGCTTGATAGGAAGGGAATAAAGTCGCAACTTTTACAGCCGAAGAACTCACCATAGGAAACATAAATCAAATAATTGTGATAACAGAGAATAAAACATTGGTAAATAAATTGTGGAAAAAAAAAAGAAACTGCTCCTCGAAAGAGACGGCCTGTGCTGCTGCCTGCCTCCGGCGGTAAGAACTCGCGTTCGCGGCGGCGGTCTTCTCGCATCCCACCAGGCCACCACCGTCGGTTCTCTCCGGGAGATTAACACAGCAATAATGACGCGCCAAGGGAGATCGACGGACGACGGCGAACCCTCTGCTCTCCCCTTTGTTGTTTAAATACCGGAGGGATGGCAGGAGGCGTCTTGCTCGTCCTGTTCTCCCCCGCGGCTGCCGGCGGCCGGAGCTTCCTCCTCTACGCCGGCCAATCTCAGGTGACGCTGCGTTTTTCTTCTCTTTATCCAGACCCCCGACTCTGCTGAGGCCACGTTCTCCTGTTTATGCTGATGTTTTCATTGCTCCCGCAGCGCCCGCCACCTGCTCGACGGAATGCCGAAGAAGGCTGCGGCGAGTGGCAAGGACCGCTTTGGCGATCTCACCAACGACCTCCTCCGGCATGTGCTGTCCTACCTACCGTGGGATGATGCCCTGCAGACCGGCGTGCTTGGGCCCGCTGGCGCGGCCTGTGGAGGCGCACAGCCGGCTTGCACTTCATCTTGGACAAGAGCTCAAGGTTCCCGCGCTGCGAGCGTTTTGAAAAGTTGGTGAAGCTAGTCATCCGGCTCCGGGGAGACTCTCCTCTTGTCAGCTGCGAGGTCAGTGCCCATCCCGATGACGAGACGAAGGGCACATACACAAACACCATGCGGTTGATCGAGTACGCTCTAAAGTGCCAAGTCAAGGACCTGCTAGTCAGAGCTGTTCAAACTGAGGTCTACACGCTGACATTCGACGCGCCTCTCATCTCCCAGCACCTGAAGACCATAGAGCTTGAACGGGTTAACCTAGAATGCTCCGCCCTGAATTTCTCTGGCTGCCCCGCATTAGAGGGCCTGAAGATGACACATTGTTGGGCTTATGCACACAAGATATCATCCGAGTCGCTCAAGTATCTGTGCATCACCGGTTTTTGTTCCGTCCTTGATGATTCCCACATGAGGATCTCCACCCCGGCCCTTGTCTCACTCCAACTTGATGACTTTCATGGTTTGACCCCTTACCTTGAAAACATGCCGTTTCTAGTAACAGCCTATGTTCGCCTTGGCAAGGGATGCTTCGATTTCACGTTCTGTAACCTTAATATGGAGGGGGATTGTGATGTTCCTTGTTGTGGTTGCCATACATATCTTGTTGATGAGGGTGTGCTTCTCAGTGGCTTGACCCATGCTGTGAATTTGGAGTTGATTGCTGAACCTGAAAAGGTATGCTTGATCTTACTGCGTCTTTTTTCTTTTGCCACCCACAGTTTTTCTTGTAATGCCTCTGACCATAGAGCTACATAAACAAATTGCTTATTTTCATTACCACAGTTTGGTACTTTGATTGTTTTACCTTCACCAATAGGTCTCTAATTTTTTTCCTCTCTTCCCCGTGCATCATGCTGAAACATGTGACTTATTTTTCCCACTGTAGGCTTTTATAAAATTTAGGCAGGGGCCTGCCCTCCCAACTTCACTAAAAAAGATCCTAAATGAATAAATACTATAGTGGTTTAATTGGATAAAGAATTGATATTCCCAGGGCCCAAGGTGAAATGTTTGTCTACCCAGAATTCCCACTAACTGAAGTTATTTTCTCTTATAGAGCCTCAGACCTTTTTTTTCTTCCTTTTGCAATTTGTGCAGATTATCTACAACTGGGATTTAAAATGGCACCCTATATTTGGCAACTTAAAAACTCTGCTTCTCAACGAGTGGTTCACGGCCATTGACTTAGTTTGCATTCTCCAACACTCTCCAGTTCTTGAGATGCTCACTCTTCAGCTAGGTAACACTGAGGTATATAGATACTCTTTATACAAATATGTTGCTCTATTAAAGGAATTTTCATGTATATTCTGTTATCTTACTAAATTTGTTGTACGATACAGAAACTCATTGGAATAACAGGAGCACAAGAAACAGTAAAAGAATCATTTGTGTGCGCGCACCTTAAGGTGTGAACATTGAATGTGGAAAAGTTAACGAGGGAATTCGTGAAATTTTGAAGATCTTGAGTACGTGTGGCGTACGTCGTAAGCAAATCAGCGTCAATGATCCATGTTCTCGCTCAGACTGTAAGTTCCTTTGGCGTTCTTCAGTCTCAGTATGTTTTTGCAATCTCATCACTGCTTCGTCTGTCATGTTCTGCTGTAATTACACATCAACTTTAGTCTATGATTCAGTATCAATCATCGTTTCGTTAAAGCCCTGCCGAGTCTCGAGGCATCTGAATGGTCATACATGTTTTGCTCTCGCGAGTGTAAACTCTGTTAACAAATAAATCTGGTCAAGCCCATTTTTAGGAAACAACAACAACAATAACAACAACAAAGCCTTTAGTCCCAAACAAGTTGGGGTAGGCTAAGGCCATTTTTAGGAAAAACAAAGGAAAATTGATCAAATGCGTGATAGCTCCTATGCATCAAATTGTTTGCGAAGCTATTTTTGCCGTGTCCATATCAAGCGAGGACATGCTGAAACCAAACTTACCCTGAATCGTCATGTATCACCGAAACCTAACTTACCGTGCGTCATCATGTATCGTGCATGTTTCAGTTTCCAGAAGTGCCCCGTGGCCGCAGCAGGTTCCACCACGGATGGTGCCTGAGATGTGTGCCCGGTCGTGATATTTGGTCTATAGACTTCTGTGTGTCTCCTAATAAGCCTGTAATGCTACTTTTATCTTCTCGCTTTCGGTCTTTTGGTCCGGTGCTGGAACTTGAATTCGTGGATTGTCAGGTGTGACTAAGCAATACGGTTTCCGGTTCACTGATCCGTTATTGGTAACGGAAATCGGTGTCGTGTGCCCCCACCCTGACTGCACGATCTTGGGCCTGAACCTGAACTTTGTTTGAGCAGAAAGGCTTTTGTGTTTGGATGAGATCTTGGGCCTGAACCTGAACTTTTTGTAGTGCCTGCAGTGTTGCTGTTTTCTCTCTGTCTGCTCGCATCATCTGTACTAGTATTTCTTATGGCGCCCGGCGGCCGCAGCAGCTTCCACCACGGATCGCGCCTGAGATGTGTGCCCGGTCGTGATATTTGGTCTAAAGCCTTCTGCATTTCTTCTAATAAGTCTGTATTGCTACTTTAGTTTCTCGCTTCTGATTTTTGGGTCCAATAATGCTGGTACTTGGCTTCGTGGGTTGTCAGGTGTGACTGAGCAATACGGTTTCTGGTCCGTTGACCCGTTATCGGTAACGGAAATCGGTGTCGTGTGCCCCCACCCTGACTGCACGATTTCCATTCGCTCGCGTCTCGCTTTATTTAGTTTTAGCAGAAAGGCTTTTGTGTTTGGATGAGATGTTTGACCTGAACCTGAACCTTGTTATAGTGCCTGCAGTGTTTTTCTTTTCTCTCTGTCTGGTCGCATCATCTGTACTAGTAGTATTTCTTATGAATTCGGCACCCACACCGCCTGTATATTGATCTCCGAGGACGGTGTTTGTAACTATGAACTGAAAGTATGTACGGTCATTGATTGATAAGTGAAAATATGCCCTGCTTATAATCACCTGATGTAAACTTGGCGTTTGTCCTGTCTGCGTCAATGTGCACGAAGTTATGTGTTATTCCAAACTCATGGATACGAGTATACGACGACGTGCAAGGACGTGAGCCATCGATTGGGCTATGTTGTGTCGTTGGTTGGTGAGACGAGTGGCCCTGTATGTGACACCTCAACCTACCTCCACCATGGCAGCTCACTCACTACTCTTAACTGCTGATTAATTGGGACCGTACCGACCAACTGTTGCTCCGGCCGGCTGCATTCGGATCAGATTCAGTCACGGAGGAGGAGGAAGAATCTCTCCTATCGTCTGCTACATCCACAGCGCTACATCTCCTCCTCCATCAGGTATGTATTCAGCTCTCTTTGTCAACTGTTCTTGGTAAGTTTATTTGAACCTTTTTACATTTCGCTGCAGATGTGAACCTTTCTCTTTAAGAAGCAACGCCTCATGCTTTCCACCATCAAAGGTGCTAAATTTCATGATAGTGCAATCCAGGCAAGAACTGATGCATGTATAGAGAGTTGAGTCACACACGATCCTTGTATTCCATGGTCATACTGCAGCTGCTGCTTGATAAGTATTGCTGCTGAGCAGTGAGCGCCAACATAACTTGCGCTCACATGGAAGCAGCAGCAGCAGCAGATGAGGAGAAGCCACTGATTCACCACCTGCCTCCTCAGGTCACACTTCTTCTCTTTACCATGTATGATCCCTCTAGCTAGTCATTTTCTTTTTAGAGACCATCAGCTGTTGGAACGAAACATTCTCAACTCAAAATTTTGTTCACTTCAGAATCAATACAAGACAGATAATTTTCGGTACTACAAGGGGAGTGAAATAAACGGTGTCGAAGCTCATGGTGTTTTCTTTTCTAGACTTCCTTGCATAGCTGAGAATTGCAATTAAAGTTTTTCATTTGAACACAATTTTGTTTTTTCCATTTGAATGTACATAATCCTGCATCTTGCTACTTCTGTTTTGAAAGAACAGAGACAATTACTGAAACTTTTGTTTGGTACCGTTCGTCAGGATGAAGGTTCAGAGCATACAAGTGATGGAACAGTTGATATCAACAAACAGCCTGCTATTCGGCGTACCACAGGGAACTGGAGAGCATGCTACTTCATTTTAGGTATTGGCAAAATGTTCGCACAATCTAACTCATTTTCCCACTTGCATTGGCCCTTCCAAACTAATCAGTTGACTCCTGCATTACATCACATTCATATTAGGTGCTGAATTCACCGAAGGCATCTGCTTCTTTGGGATCCAGAAGAACTTGGTCACGTACCTCACGAGCGTGCTGCACGAGAGCAATGTCGACGCCGCGAGGAACGTGTCGACCTGGATCGGCAGTTGCTTCTTCACGCCGCTCATCGGAGCCTTCTTGGCCGACACGTACTGGGGGAGATACCGGGCAATAGTAGTCTTCCTTTCAGTCTATACCGTTGTAAGTTTTTCTCTGAATACATCAAGAAAGAATTTTTCGCTTATCTGAAAAAATGTTTAATGTGTAATAATCTGCAATGAACGACATTTCTGAATACTAGTTCTCTTGTGCTGGTAGGGGATGCTGGTTATGACATTGTCAGCGTCGCTCCCGGTGCTGATGCCCTCTAATTTAAGCACCAGCGAAATCCAGCGTGCCATGGTCTACCTAGGGCTCTACCTCGTCGCCCTGGGGACTGGCGGCATCAAGCCGTGCACATCGGCCCTCGGGGCGGACCAGTTCGACACCGCCGACCCTGTGGAGCGGGTGACCAAGGGCTCCTTCTTCAACTGGTACTACTTCCTGGTTAACGTCGGCTCCCTGCTGTCGACGACTGTGCTTGTGTGGGTGCAGGACAATGTCGGGTGGGGACTCGGGTACGCGATCCCGATGGTGTTGATGGGCTTCGGGCTCGTCGTGTTCGTCTCCGGCAGGAAGGTTTACCGGTACAAGAAACTGGGTGGAAGCCCTCTGAAGAGGTTGTCACAGGTGGTCGTCGCCGCTGCAAGGAATTACCGTCTGAAGTTGCCTGATGATGACTCGGCCCTGCTGCATGAGGAGACTGAAGCCAATTCCAGCACTGAGCGTACCAGTCAGTTCAGGTTCCTTGACAAGGCTGCCATTGTGGTAGCACCATCTTCGGGCAAGGCTGTGGAGACGATGGACCCATGGAGGACATGCACGGTGTCACAGGTCGAGGAGCTGAAGATGCTGCTGCGGATGTGCCCCGTCTGGGCGTCTCTGCTCTTCTTCTTCGCGGTCACCGCCCAGATGTCGTCGACCCTGATCGAGCAGGGCATGGCCATGGACAACCGCGTCGGCCGGTTCACGGTCCCGCCGGCCTCCCTCTCGACGTTTGACATCCTCGCTGTCGCGGCATTCATCCCTGTCTACGACCTCATGCTTGTGCCGCTCGTACGGCGTGCCACCGGAAGGGACCGGGGCCTCTCGCAGCTGCAGCGCCTCGGCGTCGGCCTCGCGCTGTCCGTGCTTGGCATGGCCTACTCGGCGTCGGTCGAGACGAGGCGGCTGGCGGCGGCCGGAGCCGGCCGGAGCGTGAACATCATGTGGCAGACTCCGTCCTATGTCGTGCTCGGCGTGGCCGAGGTGTTCACCAGCGTCGGCATCATGGAGTTCTTCTACGATGAGTCCCCGGAGTCCATGAAGAGCATGGGCGCGGCGCTCGCCCAGCTGGCCATCTCGGCCGGGAACTACCTCAACTCCGCCGTGCTCGGCGTGGTCGCGTCGGCGACGGGGCGTGGCGGCGCGCCCGGATGGATCCCGGATGACCTCAACGAAGGCCACCTCGATTACTTCTTCTGGATGATGGCTGGTCTTAGTGTGTTGAACCTGTTGATGTTCATCTACTTCTCACTGAGATACAAAGGCTAGATATTGTGAGTGTATTTTTCTTTCTTTTACTAGCTGAAAATGTATCTTTGGAAAGGAACTAGCACATCCAGATTTGGTATCCTACTAGCACAAATGCCCGTGCGTTCAACGGGAGACATAATTGGAGTGTATTTAAATTTAGTTTGAATTATATGGGAAAACACAATGATAGTTCATGTGAAATTTATTGCTCACCAAAATATGTAGACCCACACAATAACAAGTTATATACTGGTTCCAAATGGACTTAAAATTTGTTTATATAGAGCTATAATTCATCACCATATTCTAATTCAAAATAGAATTGGTTATCTTTGATCTCAGCTTGAAATATATTCTAATTAAAAAGGATGTCGATGTTTTACATATTTTCGTTCCCTCCACAAAACATTCCTATAACGTTGCGTGGACCCTCAACTGTCTAAATATTCAAGCGACAATCTCTTTTCAATCCTCACACAATGCTTATTAAGGGTCCCACCCGTTTAAACCCTTCCTTATTATTAAGGATCACACAATCATCCTCAACCGTCTTCAAAAATAGAGTTAATTACGCTATTAGTACACAAACTTGCACGGTGCGTACAAATTCATACATAAAGTTAAAAAATGACACAAATTAACCCTACAACTTGTGTTTGAGGTACATTTACATACATTTCCGTCAATGACAGTTAACTCACTGCTAACTTTGCCTACGTGGCACACCAGCGAGGCCAGGCCGCACTCTCTTATTTGTGGGTCCCACCTATAAGTGAGAAAGAGAAAGAAAAAAAGAATAATGTAGCCATGTTGCTGCCTAAACTCGATCTCAAAAGCTCCCGCATAGGGGGTGTTGCACAAGCCAATGAGCCGCTTTCTGTTTGCTTAGTTGCATTTAGATACACATGTTTATATATCTTAGGAAAGGTCTGGAACAAAAGATTTTCACATTCTATTATTTGAACCGGCAGAATTATTTTATCTACGTTCAAGAATTTGTTTCTTTGTATTCTACTATTGAACGAGTTTGAACCATCTGAATAGACTTTTTTTTTGTAAACCGGGGTAAAAACCAGGGCGCTGAATAAGCCATACGCGTGTAGATAAATTATAATAGAAATTAGTCCACATGGATTTTGATACGATCCTAGGTCGTTACAGTAATCGCCTTCAGGTTTGGCCCAATAACCATCACACCCAAGATACCATATCATTGTCTAAAAAATATATTTATAGAAAATATTTTCTAAAAAATAATAATTATAGAAACTGGTGGTATTTGATCTCTTTTTATTTAGTGCCTAGAAACAAGTTGATTGACCAGTAGACCGGCGGTCTGACCGGTAAAAATCTGAACCGAAAGGCTAGTCGGCTCGGTTTCCAAAATTATGGGAGAAGAAACGAAAAGCTCTGGAAGTGATATAGACATAGGTACCTATTTCTACTTCTCACGTCAGCTGCAGTTGCTGCGCAATTTTATTTTTCTATTTATTCTTCTTTTGCAACTTACAGGTCAGACCCACAAATAAGAGAGTGCGGGCCCGGCCTTGCTGGCATGCCACGTAGGCAAAGTTAACCGAGAGTTAACATCCACTAACGAAAATGTATTTAATGTACCCCAAACACAAGTTATAGGGCTAATTTGTGTCATTTTACAACTTTATGTATGAATTTGTACGCACCGTGCAAGTTTATGTATTAATAGTGTAATTAACTCTTCAAAATATTCAGCCCACAATCAAATCCTTCCTTTTAATTATATGCCTCACAAAATTCCTTCCGTACTTCCTTCCTTGCCTTATTAAGGATCCCATCCACTCAAATATTCTGCTAAGCCCACACAATCCTTCCTTTGAATTAGCCGCATCTATTTAGCCACATTTCTTTTTCTTTAATTAGCACAACCGCTTAATTAGCTCTCCTCTTTTCATGTATGTTTGTTAATTACTACAGAGGCTGCTATATTAACCGGTATGTGTGTCTTTAAAATCGTGAGGTGGGATTATTCATCAAGTAACATGTTTATCTCAGTTGGTTGTCTTAGCAGAAAGAAATAGAAGAGATCTCACGTTCGATTCTCCACAGAATCAACGAGTTTTATATCGAGGAAAGGATTGAGGGGACCTGGAGCGACGAACGAGCGTTGGTAAGAAGCAATAGCCCCCTTTATTATTAGGTAGAGATAGAGATGAAGCTCTCAACACTAGCAAAGGGGCGTCCTGCTGCAACGTCTAGAATTAGTGTTGAGATGAATTGTGCAAATAAATTTTGATATTGGCATCAGAAGCACATACACCATCTCATCTTAGAAAATTATGAATCGTGCAGACATGAATCGACAAACTCTCCAAATAAATGTCAATTAGGTTGATGAGAGCCTACAAACTCAAAAATTTCATCGCATAGGCGCCTTGCTCTACTGAGAGATGAACTAAGGAGCGGCAACCCCTACATCAGTTCTTTGTACTGCCTAGAAGGGCATGAGAGAGAAAACAAAACCAATAAAAGATCAGATGAGGTAGAAACTTTTTTTTGCGGAAACTTGAAAGCCTTATCACTGGATCAAAGGCAGAAGAACTTTTTCACCAAGCATTTTCTGTGCACAGATCATGAAACCAAAACTCAATGTACGGCAAAACTATTTCCTACTAATTTCATCCAACACTACCTACCCAATTCGCATGCTTGAAATTCAGATATAATAATGGTGTGCAATACAAAGAGGATCACTACACTGCAAAAGAATAACTTGCAACATGATAACAGAAGAAAATGACCTCTTTGTGTTGTGCACAATGTAATTCTCTGCTAGAAGACCAGGCCAAAATCATTTATGTGCATCATGTTCTTGCTCTCCACGCCCATGCCCTTGGATTCAATCAACATACTATCAACAAGCTCCAATCAGAATTGCAACTGAAACTTGCAGAAAAAGAACAATTCATGAGAAATGTGGGATCATATATGTTCATCATACTAGCATATACATAGTTTTTCCTTCTACAAGTGTAGCACAATTTTGCACCAAGAATTGACTCTTCTAATTGTTGGAGTATAATGTCCGGCCCTCTCTCATACTCCCTCCGTTCCAAACTAGATGACTCAACTTTGTACTAACTTTAGAGGGAGTAGTTCGGACTTTTGGATGAGTTGGCTGGTGCATGAATTCAACATGGTGTCAAAGCCAAGAGGTCTTGAGTTCAAGACCCTGCCAACGCAGTATTAAATAAAACGATTCTGCGGCCTACATCGATCCCACGTAACTAAAATAGGCTAGACGTGAGGGGGGTGTTGAAATATATTGCCCACCTCCCTCCATCAGTTCAGACTTTTGGATGAGTTGACTGGTGCATGAATTCAATATTCCAGTGGTGTAACAAATCAGAAGTTGTGATGGATTGATGGGAGAGACGCCACAGGAAGATTTTATTTTGGAGGGAACATCGACACTCCACATCTTGGACCAGTTCTTGTTCTCTCATTTAGAGTATGGTGAACCAGATCGCCCTTCAGTTCGCAAAAAAAAAAAACCAGATCGCCCTTCGAGCCATGTTTCACGACGGATTTTAGTGTCTACCAACATCTAATATGTTGACCGTACTAAAAAGATGTCGTTCCGTTCGTGCACCCAAGACTAGAAGTCATCAACTTGCATTGTGCACAAAGGGATGGATAGGATCGTTCGGGCATCAGTGGGCAGAAATACTTCCATATCCTTTGTCTGATTTCATTTGCAAGTGGAAAAAAATAGTTCGCTGACTAGCTAAGGTGGGTTGCTCACTAGGGCAGTAATTGATCTCATATTGGAATCCCACGACGACCAAGGATACCTCCAGATAGCAGTTGCTTGGCCATTGCTAACACGTTTTATCAATCCTTAAGACATGGTGTCTGGGCCTTCCAAGATAGACCTCTAGATTTGCGATGGGGAACAGCCTAGCTCGGCATGTAAGAAGTCACACGTTGGAAATTACTTGGGTTTCAGGACCCGTGCACTTAATGAATTAGGTTCCATGAGCACACGCCACACCTGTCTTACTCCCTCCGTGTTGACGCATAAGTCATCTTATGTTATGCACCGCGATCAAGGCAGAGGAGAAAACGAGAGAACTTAATGTTTATTAGCTAATTAATACCATTACATGCAATGAACTGACCACTGCATACCGTTGTAGGTAGTCTCAAGTCATTAAAAATATACACGCCACACGTTTCTTATTGGTTGATTCCTTTACACATGTCAAGAAACAAGAAATAAGATGGGAGTTGGTGCATCGCGCTTAAGTTTTTTTGGAATTATTTAGTTTTTGTAAGATAACTTATGCACCGGTACGGTGGGAGTACCAATAGTGCAAGCTTGAAAGCTTGGTATCCCAGAAGTCAAGCCCTCCAGCGTACTTTGGTCTAGTCATAACTGCCCAAGAAACCCAGATTGGTTTCCTCTCGCCATCCATACTACCAAACCAGAATTTCCGGATCAATGAGTTAATGTGTTCGCACAAGTCGCGTGGTAGTTTAAAGCAGGACATGAAATATACCTGTTGAATAGTATAACAACCTCCTTGCTCCCAGCAGATAACAGTTTAGCCATCCATCCTTTGATTTTGTTCCAAACACGGCTCTTGGGAATTTGAAGGCCCCATTCTTACTGTTGCCCACAACGGACAACATATATACCGAGGTATTTTTCTGACAAGGATTCATTAGGAACATTGGGAGTGGAAAGTCCTATTATGATCCTGAGCTCAAATGCACCTCGATAAATAGTAAAGTACAAAAAATAGTAAATAGATTAAAAAATATGAAATTTTTGTGGTAAACTTTGAAAAATATTTTGTATGTGTAACAAATTTCAGCACAAATGACATTCCAGGAAGTCGTGGCAAAAAAACAAAATCAGTATTCCAAAATGTTTTCAAAACGAGCATTTTTGGAGGATCAATTTTTTTTGCCACAACTTCCATAAATGTCATTTCGTGCAGAAATTTTACAAAGTACAAAACAACTGTCAAAGTTTACCATACAAAATTTTGAGATTTCTTTACTATTTTTACAATTTTACTGTTCATCACAGGTTGCATTTGAGCCCGGGAGCATATATACTCCACGTCACATTGAGCTCTTGATTTCCGATTTCAGATTGTCAGAACAGCCCTTGTTAAAGAAGGTAGATCACTTTGACAAATTTATCCTTTGACCAGAAGTATTGCAATAGTTTTTCAAAAGTGAGGATAACTTATTAGCTCTATTTGTACTGGCCTTGACGAACAACAGGCCATCAACACACAAAAAGTAAGAGTTTTGTGTGGTGGAAATTATACATTGGTACGATCCTTATTTATGTTTGGGATTTGATATACATAAAAAATATATTTAGGAATCACAACAGGCTTCTTTTGATTCAAGGGTTTTTGATCTGGTAGTTAAAAGGATACGAAAACAATGAATTGAGCTTAACTTAGTTGGTTAGATTTCTCGTGATGGGACTTGCACATCTGAGTTCAAGTTTTAGACTTTGCGCGGATGCTCGTATGTTCCTCGATTTGGTATGGCGGGCGCATTAATAAGACTTCATCAATTTGAAGATATGTCGGCTTGTTCTCTCTCGAAGGTGCTCAGCCATATCTCGGGTATATGTGCACACGTTTGAGTACGTGTGCGTGCGCCTCAGTGTGCGTGATCGTTTACGTCTATATTGACTGATATGTTTTTGAAAAGAAAAGAAACAACGAAAACGTCGCAGTCTTGTTTTGTTTTCACCCACTCGGGATGAGACGGAGAGGGGAAGAAAAGTCTGGCAATGGCATTATAGTACAACTGGAGACGGAGATGTGTAGGTAGGCGGAGAGCAAGTGTTTTGTTTCCTCTCGGCAATTCATGCACACCGACGGGACAGTGGCACTGTTCACACCCACGCTGCGCTCACCACAACCATCATACCTCGGCCGACCGGCTCAGCGATGACGCACTCTGCTGCATATCGAGATGTATAAAAGGCGGCCATGGAACCTCCTTTCGCCTCATCGGTCGCCGTTGCAGCCAGACAACACAACAGAGACGCACCGCCACGCCTCAAGAACTAATTCTCCGGCCGGCAGGTCCTCGCGTCAGTCAGGATGGCACCCACGGCGGCGGAGCAGCACACGAGGAAGGCGGTGGGTCTGGCGGCGCGCGACGCCTCCGGCCACCTCTCCCCGCTCGCCATCACCCGAAGGTACGTACGCACGCACGCAAGCCAGTAGCTCTCTCGGCGCCGGCGGTGTAGCTAGAACGCCTCCGCATCTGGAGACAGCGTCTTTGCCGTCGCTACGTTCGCGCGAGACGCGTCTATGCGTGGCCGGGCGCCGCCGTCCGATCATGCCCCGGCCCTTGGTTGCATGCGCCATGCATGGTTCCTCCGTGAAATAATCTCAAAACAGGCCCCCACTCTGCTTTATATATAAAGCAACATCTGAAAAAAAAAAACACGGCCGAATGATACAAGACAGTGATGTAGCCCTCTTATAAAGCCAATCCTGTGACAACCGGCAGACACAGAACGAACGCAACTATGATACCAGCAAAGAGCAACGGGAGAACTAACACACCCCACGCTACGACATAGCACACCTAAGCTCCACGACAACGCCTCCAAGAGGGAGAATGGCGCAGAGCGTCACTCGTGTCCACACGGACAAAAAAACTTCACCCGGAGCCCTGGCACAGAGAGAAGAACCACAACGACATCTTCAAGAAAAGCGCGGCACCCATGGGTGTCGCCGTCGTCGGCGCCAAGGCACGGAGCCACCACAAGGCCGCCATGAGGAACGTGACAGTGTCAGATCCCCAGATCTGGATCAGGACGCCGCACTCCGCGAGAGAGGGAACGTCCGAGCGACCCGTCGCAACACCTGTCGTTGCCCACACAGCTCGGGAGGAGGGCCACAACCACCGCAATGATGCCCGCCGACGAGCAACCATGCGGACCGCCATCTGGGCTGCCGCCCCGGCATCCCTGCTACGAGAAAGCGTGCACCGCCCACACCACAAGGCACTCAACCATGGTAGGAAGAGTGACGACACAACATCCACTTCTAGCCCAGTCTCCGAGTCTGGGTCAGCACCTCCACCGTAGGAGGCACCAACACCTATGTTCCTAGCCAATCCCGGTGGACTGGGATGGACACGACTCCGAGACTGCCGACGGCCGCCGGCGAGCCAGCCCACGACCCTTGGCCAGACGAGCTCACACGCACTGGCGCCGATCCGGGCCTGACGCAAGGCTAACACGACCACCACCATCGAGCACCATACCCGGCCGCGAGGAGACCCGCGAGCACATCCCGGGCGAAGCCCAACCTCTCCTATCCGAAGCACTTGCTCCGATCCGGCCGGAAGCAGTGGCCTAGCCCAACTTATTTATCCCATATATATATTATCCTTTTTTTCGATGCAGATTCTCAAAATAGTCTCCCGTGGAATGTGGTTTGTTTCCCTAGATTTCCACGTACTGGTTTTTGGGTTGCTTTCTGTGCTATTTTTGTGAAATTCGGCCTTAATTTGCAAATAGTATGAATTGTCATTTGTCCAGTACAGCCGTAACAAATAGTGTGAATTATCATAGTGTGAATAATCATGTGTCCAATACTACAACCGTGACATCAATACCGTCTTTTTTTGGTTTTGGAGTTTTTAGGCGACGCCACTGTTAGTCGTAAAAGCCGCATACATGTGATGTGTCATTCTCAGTGACTCGTCACTATTAGCTTGTAGTACTGTTCATTTGCCTCTACACGCGTGTGACCTTTACTATTCCTATATATGGTATGAATCAAGTGGCTCATGTGGGCAAACCTAAATGGCACAGCTGTTTCAGTGACTTCATTGATTAGTACTCCCTCCCTTCACTATTATAAGATATTTTGGATATTTCAATATAAACTATATATGGACCGAAGCAAAGAAATAGTGGATACATTTGTCATTAACGTCGACACTAGCCTTTTTCAGTTTTGGAATCTTTAGGCAACCTACTGTTAGTTATAAAGGCATATACATGTGATGTGTCACCCTCAGTTACTTGTCACTATTAGCTTGTAGTACAATTCCTTTGCCTTTGTGCATGTAGCCTTTGCTCTTCCAGTGTGTTGTATGAATCAAGTAGCTCATGTAGTCATGTGGGCAAACCTCAACGGCACACCTGTTTCAGTAACTTCATTGATTAGTACTTTACTAGGACTTGACTGGCTGGCAAAGAGGTTGTAGCGATTTTGATTTCTTTATTACTCATTAGCTTATTTGGATTAAAACATCTTGATCAGAAGAGGATTTAGTTCCCTAGAACTTCTGCTAGAGAATAAGCTAAGCAATTTAATTGTCATCACATCTTTCGTAAATAGTGAATACCTAGCTATCTAGGCTAGTTTAATGCAATCATGCAAAGGTACCATCACAAGTTTGTCATAAAATTCATTTTATATTTTTATTTTACTTACATATACATATAAAGTAATGCTACCAACATGTGGGCACACCATGCCCATTACGAAGCAATAGTTTGCAGTGGGAAATCAAAGACTCTTGGAATTCGTAGATGGTGCTAGTGGTTTTATGTTGTTATCGTAGATGCGCTAGTGTGCTATGAGCTGTATAAAGTGGTTGATGGATGGTTTTAGGATCTGCAGTCCTAGAATTTGCTTTGCAAATTATTTTCTAAAATCTCTAATGTTCTGAAGAGTACGTAATAATAGGCTGAATTATGTGATATGCTCAAACGAGTTAAATCATTTGTATGAATGATAAAATTCAGCAGATTGATTAGACAAAAACAATCAGCAAAACAAAAATTGGTCATTTGCATGTATAACTGATTGTTTGGCTTTTGAACCTTGTTGACCGTGTTGGTGGGTGTGAGTGGTGTTGTGAACCTTGTTCTTGAGGGATTCAGTTATCTAAAGCCAGGCATCTGCCTCTTGATAAAAAAATAAAAAAATGAGACTAGTTGCATCAGTGAGCACTGAATTGAGTTGATAGAGAAAACCATGATTTACTTGTGAGATTTATCAGCCTGATTTACACACTTGCATGTACTCCCTCCATCCCAAAATACTTAAAGTTCTACGTTTAGTCTAATTCAAACTTCTTTAAGTTTGACCAAATATATAGAAAAATATACAAACATTTTCATAACCAATTTAGTTTACTTAGATTCATCATAAAATACAGTTTCATACTACATAGATTTGACTTTGTAGTTATTGGAAAATTTTCCTATAACTTGGTCTGGCAACCTAGAACTTCAATATTTTGGAACAGAGGTAGTACGCAATAGCGTTTCTTTTTAGAGAATGGTTCTTCTACACCCACTCTCGGTGCACCCACGGTGCACCCACGCAAGAAAACATATCAAAACATTTCGAAAAAATCTGAAACTTCGTGAAAATGATCATCAACAAATGTTATGGGAGCTTGCAAAATTTGGTGGTCAAATAACATACAAGGAGCTCTCTACAAAAAAGATAAAATCACTGAAAATTAGTCAAAATGTACGTGCACTGTTTGAGCAGATTTTGTAATTTTGTCTTTTTTGTAGAGCGCTTCTCGAATGTTATTTGACCACCAAACTTTGCAAACCCTCATAACATTTGTTGATGATCATTTCCACGAAGTTTCAGTTTTTTTCTAAATGTTTTGATATGTTTTCTTGTGTGGGTGCACCGTGGGTGCACCGTAAGTGGGTGCAACCACTACTTTCTTCATGTTTCTTATGATTCTTTCTTCAGGGGCACTGGAGATGACGATGTGGTGATCAAGATTCTGTACTGCGGGATCTGCCACTCTGACCTGCACAGCATCAAGAACGAATGGAAGAACGGCAGGTACCCCATGGTCCCTGGGCATGAGATCGCCGGCGAGGTCGCTGAGGTCGGCAAGAATGTGACCAAGTTCAAGACCGGCGATCGTGTGGGAGTCGGGTGCATGGTGAACTCGTGCCAGTCCTGCGAGAGCTGCAACAAGGGATTCGAGAACCACTGCCCGGGTATAATTCCCACCTATAACTTGGTCGACCTTGATGGCACCATCACCTACGGCGGCTACTCCAGCATGGTGGTGGTGCATGAGCGGTTCGTTGTCCGGTTCCCCGACACCATTCCGCTGGACAAGGGCGCGCCGCTGCTGTGTGCCGGCATCACCGTGTATAGCCCCATGAAGTACCATGGGCTGAACGTTCCCGGGATGCACCTCGGCGTGCTGGGACTGGGCGGGCTGGGCCACGTCGCAGTCAAGTTCGGCAAGGCCTTTGGGATGAAGGTGACGGTGATCAGCTCGTCGCCGGGGAAGAAGCAGGAGGCCCTCGAGCGGCTAGGCGCTGATGCCTTCATTGTCAGCAAGAGCGCCGACGAGATGAAGGTACCAATCAAACAAGACCACATATATAGATTTTCAGTCTTGCTAAATCTCAGTGACTAAGGCTTGGTCATATTCGTGAGATCTTACATTGAGATCCATACAAAAAAAATCAGTTATTTTGTCTTTTTCTTCCTTACATGTTATGTCACTTGATAAGTCTAAGTCGAGTGAGACCTAGTCGCACTCATAGATTTTTTTCTCTCTCCGGCAGAGATCAAAACATGAGTATTGGTCTGCTTACTGTTTAATTTAAATGTGTGGTCTTTGCAGGCTGCGATGAGTAGCATGGATGGCATCATAAACACGGTGTCTGCAAATATTCCCATGGCCCCTCTCCTGAGGCTACTGAAGCCCAACGGCAAGATGATCCTGGTTGGCCTCCCAGAGAAGCCTATGGAGATCTCTCCCTTTGCTCTGGTTGCCGGTAAGTCCTCCGACCTCATAAGCCTGGCTAGCTATATATCGTCTCCAGACTCACAAACCTATGTACACACATTGTACGTGTGGCAGCGAACAAGACCCTGGCCGGGAGCTGCATCGGCGGCATGAGGGACACCCAGGAGATGCTGGACCTGGCGGCCAAGCACGACGTGACGGCTGACATCGAGGTGATCGGCGCCGAGTACGTGAACACGGCCATGGAGCGCCTTGCCAAGGCCGACGTCAGGTATCGATTCGTCATCGACATCGGCAACACCCTCGACAAGGCCGCCCCCGCCGCCGTCGCCGCCGAGTGACTTAGGCTCTCTGCTTTTGTCAATAGTAACAAGAGAGACAATTAATCTGAATTTCTATTTTTTGTGTGTGAAAGCGTACGCCCGCAGGTATACGCGCTACTTGTATTTATATGTGAAGGAAGCCAGCCTTCTTTCTAAAAAAAAATGAGTGAAGGAAGACGGTACATGAATTCTTCTTGAGCTCTTTGGCAGATGTTGCATTATATCCCAAGAAATCATATGTGATATACACCATCAGTTTTCGAACCGGGTTCCCCTAACGTAGTAAGTAAGTGGTTCTGCTATTTCAAAGAGGTTTTTTACGGTACCTTATACTGCTAGGAGCTCGCTGAGCAGTATAGATTAAATCTGGCCGTATTTCAAAAAGGAAGTTGGAAGATGCAGCATTGTGTATCAAAATGAAAAACACTATTTATGGTCCTTACCTATGTAGGAAGTGTAGAAATTAAACACCATCAACTTGGACACCGTTCATTTTGATTAAGGCCCTTTTACTACCAAAGTTGATTTTACATCTGAGAATATTTTCTATTGACAGTTGAGGTGGCGCATAGTTTTTGTGTTTTTTTTCCTTGCTTTACTGGAATACTCGGTGCATTGATGAGAATTCAAAATGGTGGTAATTAGAAATTACTAGTGATGTAGGGTAGAACCCTAGACGCCCGATCTTTCACGATTGGAGGGAATCCTACGAAGAACACGAAGAACACGAGGGGAAACGCGAGGGAAATCACGAGGGGGAACGAGAGGAAGCACTCAAATAGACAAGAAGCGATCACACATGTGCTAGATCCTCGAAACACAAAGAGATACACAATCCAAATCCAACAAAGGACGATACATAGGGTAACTAGTTCTTCTCCGTGAGGAGGTCTTGAATCCGCGAGGGGATCTTCCCATGAGGGGTCTTGAATCCAAGGTGGATCTTCTCCGTAGAGGCCGCGGTCTCTCTCGTGGAGTAGATCTGTATGGATGAGCAAACCTCTATCTCAAATGAGCTAAACCTATGCTAACCATAACTAGGAGGAGGTGGAGGAGTATATATAGTCTAGGGCCATGAAGGGGTAAGTGGGGGATACATGGGCCTCGGCCCGATACTCTGCGCACAGACAGGCGTCGGACGTCCGGAGGATCTCGGATGTCCGGTGGCTCGCAGAGGTCCGGTCGTCCGGAGGGCGTCGGACTTCTGTTAATTTCTCCTCTGTGATGTGGCACCGGATTTCCGGAGTGTAGCGGTCGTCCGGGCGCTGGGAGGTGTCGGACGTCCGGCCGCTGTAGCATTCACGGGCTGACTCTTCAGGCTGGTGGAAGCTCCAGGCGTCGGACGTCCGGCGAGGTCCGGTCGTCCGGAGGCTGTAGACTTCGGTCAGCTTCTTTTCTTGCTCCTTGTACTTGGCGTCCTCGCTAGCTCGTCCGTTGGATGTGGTGGCTCCGTGGCTTTCCTCTAAGTACCTGATCATGCATAGCACACACGTTGAAGGTAGTAGCCATGTCTCACATGTAGAAAGTGAAGGTTCCGAGAGGAGCGAGTTCACCTTGTGTCCAATGGCGTATATTCGAGGTCTCGTCATATGTCCTCTTGGGGCTTGGAGAGTAGTCGGAGTGTACATGGGGATGAACGTGGGATGCTCCGCATCATCTCCCCCCCCTTGGGAAAGATCCGACCTCGGATCGTGATCCTCATCACCATGGAAACGGTTGTTGTGGACGGACTTGTAGTTGGACGGAGTTGAAAGCATTGCGCAATCCAAGTACTCCAAGGTGTCTCCGGAGTGATAGACATGCAATAAGAGCAAACACAAGCGACACTCGAAAATACAATGGTTAGCGCACACAAAGTGTCCATCAAGGAAGTATGAGTCCGTGAGGCAAGATTGTTCGTGACAAAGCGCATGAAGCGTAACAAGATGATATAGAATGATATGCAAAGCATTCATGGGAGCAAAAGCATTCATTGTGCACACTAATGTATTGTGAATATGATCAATGCAACCACGGTGCAAAATGATGTCATAGTGTGATGGTTTATCAAGAGCATGAATATGGCAATGGATGCTCAATATGTGTATGTTATCATGCAATTGATGGTAGGCAATGTGATCATTATGTATGAATATGCCATCAAAAAAGATCACAACAAATTTGCTAAGGAAATGCACAAGCTCATATATCATGGATGACATGGAAATTGTTGCAACAAGGCAAGCGTAATGTGAGTCAATCCATGCATAGGGTGCAAACTTGTGGTGAGTATGATATGTCCATCGAGCATAACATGTGGTAGCACAATCAACAAATATGGATGTGGTAGTACAAAAAGTCAAAGGAGTGTTGATGTACCAAAGCTCGATGTCGTGGCATGAGTGGAGTTCCGAAGGTGCATCCAATAAGTGTGAGCGCTCCTCAATGTAAAGGTCCATAGAGCCAATCTCCAATGTCGCGTCTCCGTTCGCGAGATGTATCATGTAGACAACAAGAAGGAGACAACAATGAAATAATGACCCATCCAATATGCATATTTGAGGATGGCTCAAATGGAAGGAGTTCACCTTAGGAATGTTCACGAAGATGTTGGTGTCGCACATCGTATACACCTTGACATGACCAAGTTGTCTCATGAAGGTACCGCCTTGTGAATCCTTCAAAATGAAAGAACATGACAAACACTCGGAAAAACAAATGAGGTTAGCGGAAGTGCAAAACCTATCATTCATGTGGTAAGATACCCAACAAGTGTATGCATCATGATCATCATAAGAAAGGACAAGGGAGCATTTCATAGTATGGAGGCATATGATGCGAGAACAACCAAATACAATAGGCTCAATCAAACAAGCATGCATCACAAGTAATATGTCCAAGTCTCCACAATCAATAAGCATAGCATGGTTGCACTCATTACAAGTGGATACGAGAGACGCAACTAATGGAGATAAGAGACAATGATCAAGACAAATCAAGTGAGAGGCATGATAATATATGTCATCAACCCAAGAAAGCGAGTAAGAATGAAACATGGGTGATGCGACAAAGCAAGCAATCTTAGTGATCAAGTCAAGCAAGCTAGTAGTGCGAAGATGCAACGTACTAGAAGGAATCATGTCAAGCATGTCATGTGTGCAAATGGTGGTCATGAATAATGCACAAGACATATCACAAGCATGAAGGCAAGATATGAGCAAAATATCATCAATGTATTGGCAAGAGGCCATATGTAAATAGCAATGGGGCATAATGACTCTCCCAACACAACAAGCATCAATAGCATGTGGCACAAGGAAAACATGGTAATAGTAACAAGGATCTCCACCAAGCATGCAAATACACATAGGAGTATCATAATTGTGAATCATGGGTAGATGCAAGCAAGGGTCACAATTGCATGGAAAAATCATGTAAATATGCATAACATACAAAGTGAACAAGAAACAATGGGCATAAAGTAACAAGTGATATATAGCCCATAGCCATGTGAGAGCCAAGTAAAAGAGATGTGCGTAGTCCTTGCGCGAAGGGAATGGTGGGAATGATAATCCACGGGATCCCAAATCATTGTTGCTCTCAAGAGCTCGTTTCGTCAACTCTTGGGATTGAGAGGTTGACGAGTATACACGAGTACCTACACAAAACAAAGACAAAGGGAAAATTGTGTGTGTGTGGTATATGTACACATCATCCATTATGATGCGCACGTGCTTGTGTTGGTTAGCACAAAATATCCAATGCTCAAATAAATGAGATGCATGATATAGAAACATGTCATCCATCATGACAGGTTTGTTGTTATGTATATCATAATGGAGACTCAAATTGTGTAATGCATCATGAGAAATATGTAGAGCATTGTTATTCATGGAATGCATATGGTGCACACAATTATGGGCATGATGCAAAGTATGGAATGCGTCAAAATCTCCTAATATGTATGAGGAAACTATGGGGGTCTCCTCATGGGCATTAATGGAAACATCACTTGGAGAATAGTGAAAACATCCAAAACAAAGCATACTTGGAACAATGTGATCATGGCATGACTGTTGGGGAACGCAGTAATTTCAAAAAATTTCCTACGAACACGCAAGATCATGGTGATGCATAGCAACGAGAGGGGAGAGTGTTGTCCACGTACCCTCGTAGACCGAAAGCGGAAGCGTTAACACAACGCAGTTGATGTAGTCGTACGTCTTCACGATCTGACCGATCAAGTACCGAACGTACGGCACCTCCGAGTTCAGCACACGTTCAGCTCGATGACGTCCCTCGAACTCCGATCCAGCCGAGTGTTGAGGGAGAGTTTCGTCAGCACGACGGCGTGGTGACGATGATGATGTTCTACCGACGCAGGGCTTCGCCTAAGCACCGCTACGATATTATCGAGGTGTAATATGGTGGAGGGGGGCATCGCACACGGCTAAGAGATCAATAGATCAATTGTTGTGTCTATGGGGTGCCCCCTGCCCCCGTATATAAAGGAGCAAGGGGGAGGCCGGCCGGCCCTTGTTGGCGCGCCAGGAGGAGGAGTCCTCCTCCTAGTAGGAGTAGGACTCCCCTCTTTCCTACTCCTACTAGGAGGGGGAAAGGAAGGGGGAGAGGGAGAAGGAAAGGGCGGCGCCCCCCCCTCTCCTAGTCCAATTCGGACCAGAGGGGGAGGGGGCGCGCGACCCCTCCTGGCTGCCCCTCTCTCTCTCCACTAAGGCCCATAAGGCCCATTACTTCTCCCGGGGGGTTCCGGTAACCCTCCGGCACTCCGGTTTTCTCCGAAATCACCCGGAACATTTCCGGTGTCCGAATATAGTCGTCCAATATATCAATCTTTATGTCTCGACCATTTCGAGACTCCTCGTCATGTCCGTGATCACATCCGGGACTCCGAACAACCTTCGGTACATCAAAACATATAAACTCATAATATAGCTGTCATCGTAACGTTAAGCGTGGGGACCCTACGGGTTCGAGAACTATGTAGACATGACCGAGACACGTCTTCGGTCAATAACCAATAGCGGAACCTGGATGCTCATATTGGCTCCCACATATTCTACGAAGATCTTTATCGGTCAGACCGCATAACAACATACGTTGTTCCCTTTGTCATCGGTATGTTACTTGCCCGAGATTCGATCGTCGGTATCTCAATACCTAGTTCAATATCGTTACCGGCAAGTCTCTTTACTCGTTCCGTAATACATCATCTTGCAACAAACTCTTTAGTTGCAATGCTTGCAAGGCTTAAGTGATGTGCATTACCGAGAGGGCCCAGAGATACCTCTCCGACAATCGGAGTGACAAATCCTAATCTCGAAATACGCCAACCCAACAAGTACCTTCGGAGACACCTGTAGAGCACCTTTATAATCACCCAGTTACGTTGTGACGTTTGGTAGCACACAAAGTGTTCCTCCGGTAAACGGGAGTTGCATAATCTCATAGTCATAGGAACACGTATAAGTCATGAAGAAAGCAATAGCAACATACTAAACGATCAAGTGCTAAGCTAACGGAATGGGTCAAGTCAATCACATCATTCTCCTAATAATGTGATCCCGTTAATCAAATGACAACTCATGTCTATGGCTGGGAAACATAACCATCTTTGATCAACGAGCTAGTCAAGTAGAGGCATACTAGTGACACTCTGTTTGTCCATGTATTCACACAGGTATTATGTTTCCGGTTAATACAATTCTAGCATGAATAATAAACATTTATCATGAAATAAGGAAATAAATAATAACTTTATTATTGCCTCTAGGGCATATTTCCTTCAGTCTCCCACTTGCACTAGAGTCAATAATCTAGATTACATAGTAATGATTCTTACACCCATGGAGCCTTGGTGCTGATCATGTTTTGCTCGTGGAAGAGGCTTAGTCAACGGGTCTGCAACATTCAGATCCGTATGTATCTTGCAAATTTCTATGTCTCCCACCTGGACTAAATCCCGGATGGAATTGAAGCGTCTTTTGATGTGCTTGGTTCTCTTGTGAAATCTGGATTCCTTTGCTAAGGCAATTGCACCAGTATTGTCACAAAAGATTTTCATTGGACCCGATGCACTAGGTATGACACCTAGATCGGATATGAACTCCTTCATCCAGACTCCTTCATTTGCTGCTTCCGAAGCAGCTATGTACTCCGCTTCACACGTAGATCCCGCCACGACGCTTTGTTTAGAACTGCACCAACTGACAGCTCCACCGTTCAATGTAAACACGTATCCGGTTTGCGATTTAGAATAGTCCGGATCAGTGTCAAAGCTTGCATCGACGTAACCATTTACGATGAGCTCTTTGTCACCTCCATAAACGAGAAACATATCCTTAGTCCTTTTCAGGTATTTCAGGATGTTCTTGACCGTTGTCCAGTGATCCACTCCTGGATTACTTTGGTACCTTCCTGCTAGACTTATAGCAAGGCATACATCAGGTCTGGTACACAGCATTGCATACATGATAGAGCCTATGGCTGAAGCATAGGGAACATCTTTCATCTTCTCTCTATCTTCTGCAGTGGTCGGGCATTGAGTCTTACTCAATTTCACACCTTGTAACACAGGCAAGAACCCTTTCTTTGCTTGATCCATTTTGAACTTTTTCAAAACTTTGTCAAGGTATGTGCTTTGTGAAAGTCCAATTAAGCGTCTTGATCTATCTCTATAAATCTTGATGCCCAATATATACGCAGCTTCACCGAGGTCTTTCATTGAAAAACTCTTATTCAAGTATCCCTTTATGCTATCCAGAAATTCTATATCATTTCCAATCAGCAATATGTCATCCACATATAATATCAGAAATGCTACAGAGCTCCCACTCACTTTCTTGTAAATACAGGCTTCTCCAAAAGTCTGTATAAAACCAAATGCTTTGATCACACTATCAAAGCGTTTATTCCAACTCCGAGAGGCTTGCACCAGTCCATAAATGGATCGCTGGAGCTTGCACACTTTGTTAGCTTCCTTTGGATCGACAAAACCTTCCGGTTGCATCATATACAACTCTTCTTCCAGAAATCCATTCAGGAATGCAGTTTTGACATCCATTTGCCAAATTTCATAATCATAAAATGCGGCAATTGCTAACATGATTCGGACAGACTTAAGCATCGCTACGGGTGAGAAGGTCTCATCGTAGTCAATCCCTTGAACTTGTCGAAAACCTTTCGCAACAAGTCGAGCTTTATAGACAGTAACATTACCGTCAGCGTCAGTCTTCTTCTTGAAGATCCATTTATTTTCAATGGCTTGCCGATCATCGGGCAAGTCAACAAAAGTCCATACTTTGTTCTCATACATGGATCCCATCTCGGATTTCATGACCTCAAGCCATTTTGCGGAATCTGGCTCACCATCGCTTCTTCATAGTTCGTAGGTTCGTCATGGTCTAGTAACATAACCTCCAGAACAGGATTACCGTACCACTCTGGTGCGGATCTTACTCTGGTTGACCTACGAGGTTCAGTAATAACTTGATCTGAAGTTTCATGATCATCATCATTAACTTCCTCACTAATTGTCGTAGGTGTTGCAGAAACTGGTTTCGGTGATGAACTACTTTCCAATAAGGGAGCAGGTACAGTTACCTCATCAAGTTCTACTTTCCTCCCACTCACTTCTTTTGAGAGAAACTCCTTCTCCAGAAAATTTCCGAATTTAGCAACAAAAGTTTTGCCTTCGGATCTGTGATAGAAGGTGTACCCAATAGTCTCCTTTGGGTATCCTATGAAGACACATTTCTCCGATTTGGGTTCGAGCTTATCAGGTTGAAGTTTTTTCACATAAGCATCGCAGCCCCAAACTTTAAGAAATGACAACTTTGGTTTCTTGCTAAACCACAGTTCATAAGGCGTCGTCTCAACGGATTTTGATGGTGCCCTATTTAACGTGAATGCAGCCGTCTCTAAAGCATAACCCCAAACGATAGCGGTAAATCAGTAAGAGACATCATAGATCGCACCATATCTAGTAAAGTACGATTACGACGTTCGGACACACCATTACGTTGTGGTGTTCCGGGTGGCGTGAGTTGCGAAACTATTCCGCATTGTTTCAAATGTAGACCAAACTCGTAACTCAAATATTCTCCTCCACGATCTGATCGTAGAAACTTTATTTTCTTCTTACGATGATTTTCAACTTCACTCTGAAATTCTTTGAACCTTTCAAATGTTTCAGACTTATGTTTCATTAAGTAGATATACCCATATCTGCTCAAATCATCTGTAAAGGTGAGAAAATAACGATATCCGCCACGAGCCTCAATATTCATCGGACCACATACATCTATATGTATGATTTCCAACAAATCTGTTGCTCTCTCCATAGTTCCGGAGAACGGTGTTTTAGTCATCTTGCCCATGAGGCACGGTTCGCAAGTACCAAGTGATTCAGAATCAAGTGGTTCCAAAAGTCCATCAGTATGGAGTTTCTTCATGCGCTTTACACCGATATGACCTAAACGGCAGTGCCACAAATAAGTTGCACTATCATTATCAACTCTGCATCTTTTGGCTTCAATATTATGAATATGTGTATCACTACTATCGAGATTCAACAAAAATAGACCGCTCTTCAAGGGTGCATGACCATAAAAGATATTACTCATATAAATAGAACAACCATTATTCTCTGATTTAAATGAATAACCGTCTCACATCAAACAAGATCCAGATATAATGTTCATGCTTAACGCTGGCACCAAATAACAATTATTTAGGCCTAAAACTAATCCCGAAGGTAGATGTAGAGGTAGCGTGCCGACCGCGATCACATCGACTTTGGAACCATTTCCCACGCGCATCGTCACCTCGTCCTTAGCCAATCTTCGCTTAATCCGTAGCCCCTGTTTCGAGTTGCAAATATTAGCAACAGAACTAGTATCAAATACCCAGGTGCTACTGCGAGCATTAGTAAGGTACACATCAATAACATGTATATCACATATACCTTTGTTCACCTTGCCATCCTTCTTATCCGCCTAATACTTGGGGCAGTTCCGCTTCCAGTGACCAGTCTGCTTGCAGTAGAAGCACTCAATCTCAGGCTTAGGTCCAGACTTGGGTTTCTTCTCCTGAGCAGCAACTTGTTTGCTGTTCTTCTTGAAGTTCCCCTTCTTCTTCCCTTTACCCTTTTTCTTGAAACTAGTGGTCTTATTGACCGTCAACACTTGATGCTCCTTTTTGATTTCTACCTCCGCAGCCTTTAGCATTGCGAAGAGCTCGGGAATCGTCTTATCCATCCCTTGCATATTATAGTTCATCACGAAGCTCTTGTAGCTTGGTGGCAGTGATTGAAGAATTCTGTCAATGACGCTATCATCCGGAAGATTAACTCCCAGTTGAATCAAGTGATTGTTATACCCAGACATTTTGAGTATATGCTCACTGACAGAACTATTCTCTTCCATCTTGCAGCTGTAGAACTTATTGGAGACTTCATATCTCTCAATCCGGGCATTTGCTTGAAATATTAACTTCAACTCCTGGAACATCTCATATGCTCCATGACGTTCAAAACGTCGTTGAAGACCCGGTTCTAAGCCGTAATGCATGGCACATTGAACTATCGAGTAGTCATCAACACATGACTGCCAGACATTCACAATGTCTGCAGTTGCTGGCGCAGGTGGTACACCTAGCGGTGCTTCCAGGACGTAATTTTTCTGTGCAGCAATGAGGATAATCCTCAAGTTACGGACCCAGTCCGTGTAATTGCTACCATCATCTTTCAACTTTGCTTTCTCAAGGAACGCATTAAAATTCAACGGAACAACAACACGGGCCATCTATCTACAATTAACATAGACAAGCAAGATACTATCAGGTACTAAGTTCATGATAAATTCAAGTTCAATTAATCATATTACTTAAGAACTCCCACTTAGATAGACATCCCTCTAATCCTCTAAGTGATCACGTGATCCATATCAACTAAACCATGTCCGATCATCACGTGAGATGGAGTAGTTTCAACGGTGAACATCACTATGTTGATCATATCTACTATATGATTCACGCTCGACCTTTCGGTCTCCGTGTTCCGAGGCCATATCTGTTGTATGGTAGTCTCGTCAAGTTTAACCTGAGTATTCCGCGTGTGCGACTGTTTTGCACCCGTTGTATTTGAACGTAGAGCCTATCACACCCGATCATCACGTGGTGTCTCAGCACGAAGAACTTTCGCAACGGTGCATACTCAGGGAGAACACTTATACTTTGATAATTTAGTGAAGGATCATCTTATAATGCTACCGTCAATCAAAGCAAGATAAGATGCATAAAAGATAAACATCACATGCAATCAATATAAGTGATATGATATGGCCATCATCATCTTGTGCTTGTGATCTCCATCTCCGAAGCACCGTCATGATCACCATCGTCATCGGCGTGACACCTTGATCTCCATCGAAGCATCGTTGTCGTCTCGCCAACTATTGCTTCTACGACCATCGCTACCGCTTAGTGATAAAGTAAAACAATTACATGGCGATTGCATTGCATACAATAAAGCGACAACCATATGGCTCCTGCCAGTTGCCGATAACTTGGTTACAAAACATGACCATCTCATACAATAAAATTCAGTATCATGTCTTGACCATATCACATCACAACATGCCCTGCAAAAACAAGTTAGACGTCCTCTACTTTTGTTGTTGCAAGTTTTACGTGGCTGCTACGGGCTTAGCAAGAACCGTTCTTACCTACGCATCAAAACCACAATGATAGTTTGTCAAGTTGGTGCTGTTTTAACCTTCGCAAGGACCGGGCGTAGCCACACTCGGTTCAACTAAAGTGAGAGAGACAGACACCCGCCGGTCACCTTTAAGCAATGAGTGCTCGCAACGGTGAAACCAGTCTCGCGTAAGCGTACGCGTAATGTCGGTCCGGGCCGCTTCATCTCACAATACCGTCGAACCAAAGTATGACATGCTGGTAAGCAGTATGACTTATATCGCCCACAACTCACTTGTGTTCTACTCATGCATAACATCAACGCATAAAACCAGGCTCGGATGCCACTGTTGGGGAACGTAGTAATTTCAAAAAATTTCCTACGAACACGCAAGATCATGGTGATGCATAGCAACGAGAGGGGAGAGTGTTGTCCATGTACCCTCATAGACCGAAAGTGGAAGCGTTAACACAACGCGGTTGATGTAGTCGTACGTCTTCACGATCCGACCGATCAAGTACCAAACGTACCGCACCTCCGAGTTCAGCACACGTTCAGCTCGATGACGTCCCTCGAACTCCGATCCAGCCGAGTGTTGAGGAAGAGTTTCGTCAGCACGACGGCGTGGTGACGATGATGATGTTCTACCGACGCAGGGCTTCGCCTAAGCACCGCTACGATATTATCGAGGTGTAATATGGTGGAGGGGGCACCGCACACGGCTAAGAGATCAATAGATCAATTGTTGTGTCTATGGGGTGCCCCCTGCCCCCGTATATAAAGGAGCAAGGGGGAGGCCGGCCGGCCCTTGTTGGCGCGCCAGGAGGAGGAGTCCTCCTCCTAGTAGGAGTAGGACTCCCCTCTTTCCTACTCCTACTAGGAGGGGGAAAGGAAGGGGGAGAGGGAGAAGGAAAGGGGGGCGCCGCCCCCCCTCTCCTAGTCCAATTCAGACCAGAGAGGGAGGGGGCGCGCGGCCCCTCCTGGCTGCCCCTCTCTCTCTCTCTCTCCACTAAGGCCCATAAGGCCCATTACTTCTCCCGGGGGGGGGTTCCGGTAACCCTCCGGCACTCCGGTTTTCTCCAAAATCACCCGGAACATTTCCGGTGTCCGAATATAGTCGTCCAATATATCAATCTTTATGTCTCGACCATTTCGAGACTCCTCGTCATGTCCGTGATCACATCCGGGACTCCGAACAACCTTCGGTACATCAAAACATATAAACTCATAATATAACTGTCATCGTAACGTTAAGCGTGCGGACCCTACGGGTTCGAGAACTATGTAGACATGACCGAGACACGTCTCCGGTCAATAACCAATAGCGGAACCTGGATGCTCATATTGGCTCCCACATATTCTACGAAGATCTTTATCGGTCAGAACGCATAACAACATACGTTGTTCCCTTTGTCATCGGTATGTTACTTGCCCGAGATTCGATCGTCGGTATCTCAATACCTAGTTCAATCTCGTTACCGGCAAGTCTCTTTACTCGTTCCGTAATACATCATCTTGCAACAAACTCTTTAGTTGCAATGCTTGCAAGGCTTAAGTGATGTGCATTACCGAGAGGGCCCAGAGATACCTCTCCGACAATCGGAGTGACAAATCCTAATCTCGAAATACGCCAACCCAACAAGTACCTTCGGAGACACCTGCAGAGCACCTTTATAATCACCCAGTTACGTTGTGACGTTTGGTAGCACACAAAGTGTTCCTCCGGTAAACGGGAGTTGCATAATCTCATAGTCATAGGAACATGTATAAGTCATGAAGAAAGCAATAGCAACATACTAAACGATCAAGTGCTAAGCTAACGGAATGGGTCAAGTCAATCACATCATTCTCCTAATAATGTGATCCCATTAATCAAATGACAACTCATGTCTATGGCTAGGAAACATAACCATCTTTTATCAACGAGCTAGTCAAGTAGAGGCATACTAGTGACACTCTGTTTGTCTATGTATTCACACAGGTATTATGTTTCCGGTTAATACAATTCTAGCATGAATAATAAACATTTATCATGAAATAAGGAAATAAATAATAAATTTATTATTGCCTCTAGGGCATATTTCCTTCAATGACATAGTAGATGAATTGCGGAAATCATGTAAAGGAAGCATGGCAATATCATCACATGAAAAACAAAAGCCAATGACCATCATCTCGTCATCTATGCCATAAGTGCAAATGGGATTTATTTTAATGGGACATGCATAGTTACTATGTTGAGATTGAAATGATGCAACATGGGAGATCTCACTCATAGAATATGACAAGTTCAAAGGGTTGTCAAACATGAAGTGACCGATAGAATTTTCACATGATATCCTATGGAGCATAGCATCACAACTAGGCAACTCAACATGCTCATCATCATATTCATCATAAATTGGTAAGTCATGACATGAGGAAGTCGCACTAGCATGAAGCATGGAAATAGGTGTGTAAACATCATGCAAGCAATCATTGGTAAGATAGTCCACTAGTGGGACAAGAGAAGCACTATCACCTATTTTACCTTTGGAGCATCGCTCATTTGTTGTAGGTGAGGTGTCGAAGACCAAGTCGTGGTCATCTTTATCTTGATGGAACCATGTGGGGGGTGCATCATCGTCCACCATGGCCATCGTTGTCTCCATTGGAGGTATGGACTCGTCGAGGATAGGCATGTCGTCATCTAGGAGACCTAGCACCAAGGAAAACACACTTGGAGTAGAGGTTAAGTTGTTTGAAATCATAGTGGCCTCACGTGCCCTCTCAACTACCTCACTCACTAAGTGTTGTGGCTCACTCACTCCCTCTTGGATGCTCTCACTCGTATGGTTGGTGGAGTCACTCAAATGGCTCTCAACCTCACATAGGATGTGTGGAATGCTCTCATGTGCGGGGCTAGTGGTGGTCACACTCATCCTCTCATAGGAAATGCTCTCAATGTCACATATGGTGGAGTCACTCATGTGGTGGTGGCTCTCCTCACATGGCGATTGGGTCATCTCGTCATATGTGGGTGTCGGAGAGATGTTGGTGCAAATGTCTCCATGCTCAACTCCTATCGCCGCCTTGGTTGAAGGGGATGGCCCTTGCTCGACCTTCTTGTCACCGTCTTGTTGTTGGAGGCCCATATGATGTGGCACCTCATAGCTCGTCTCCATGACCGAAGGGAATTTCCCATGCTCGGCCATCTTTCTTGAGGGGCTTCCGAAGATGGAAGTGTCGCCCTCGCTCGTAGGTGGTCGCCTTGTTATTGAAGATGTCGATGTAGGCAAACTCATGGGAAGTAGGCGAAGATGCCGTACGCCCAAAGGCGAAGATGCCTTGATAGCACTTGGCGAAGATGCCGAAGTGGTGGTGATAGTAGCCATAGCGTCCTCTTGGTCGTGCTTGTCTCACGGTCTTCTATTTTGCTCATGAAGCTTGGACTTGGCGTGAAGTAGGGCTTGTAGGACTTGTACGTTTACGCTTGTGGAGCATCTTCATGATGATGGTGTCGTTGTTGTCGCACTTGAGCTCGTAGTAGATGTCGTTCGTCATCGTCGTGCACATGATGCTTGGAGGTGACTTGCCCTTCATGACGATGTGGATCACGAACGTGACGGTGGCCGCCATGGAGATGTGGACGTGGACGAATTGCGCTTGCATCGCTTTTGCGCTTCGAAGACTTGTGACTTGAACGTCGCCGCCTTGAGGTTGATGAAGGGGAAGAACGGTTGATCAACAAGGTCCGAATCTCCTCCATCCTTGCATCTTCCTCCTCCTTTTGTGCGAAAAGCTTGATGTCGAAGTAGTCTCTTGTATGTGCTTCAGAGTGTCGTATGTCGATGGCGAGGTTGTCGATGCGCTCTCTCAATCTTGATTGTGCGCCTTGCATTTGTCGTTGTAGATCGAAGATGGATGCTTTGGTGATGTAGTTGCTCGCGCCGTCGTTGTCGTGGAAGACCGGAGATGAAATGCCTTTCCTATCCATCACAAGACTCGAGCAAATATGAGTGGAAAAAAGGAGAGAACTATACCAAATGTACCTTGACCGATGTTGAGAATGGATCAATGATCACTCAATGATGTAACAGGGAAATAGCACAATTGGTACTGATCTCGTCAATTTCTCACACCTACACAAATAAGGCTTATGGTGGAGCTCGGTGAGGATAGTGGCACAAAAAATTTAATGCAAAATGTTAGCAAGAGTCAATAATGTTCAAAGAGATTCACAAATTCGCAAGTGAAACAAGTAGACCAATAGCAATGAATGGCACACGGAAACACACACACGGATAGATAAATGGGGTCGTGCAACTAAGGAATGAGCACAAAATGTGTAATCCATGGAAAACGCTCGTGTTGCACAACTCAAGAGAGACGCTAGCACGATTGCTCAATAGGCGGATACGACACTTGTGCACAACCTATAAGATTCAAAATGGATAAACTTTCTATCCCAAGTATGCTATATATGTATGGTTCCCGGTGTTTGATCCAAGATGATCAGATATGACAATCTTATGCAATGTGGAATGATGCTATGGCTATTGCTTACAAGCTCTTTGTTCACTCTTTTTCTTTGCTTAAAAGCTTATTCTTTTTTTTATATGGCCACTTTTGCACAATGCACAAACCAAGATAGCAATTGTGTATATGCGGGAACAATCTTTGTGACACAAGAGATGATATGATGATACCAATATGATATGGTATGTATGTAATGGAATGTGTAGACCAATTATCACTAATGTGCACAAGTAATGTTGCCGGCAATACTCAAAGGCTAGTCTCGATGGGTAAGTGACGCAAAATGGGCTAGGGGTTAACAATGCAATTGCATGGGGCATATACAATGGTGTTGTCGAGGTTACCGTCGAGGGTGTCTCGTTTGTACGCAATGGACGGATGATGGTGAAGTAGTCAAAGTTGATGACAACCTCGTGCTGATGATGAGTGGCGGTGTTCTCGATGTCGAACCGTTCCTAATTAGCCAAAACACCTTAGGAAACGGAAAAACCGCGAACTCAAAATCTCAAATGTCAAAGGGTGATAGCGGATGCGGTGGTGATGTAAAGATGGGTTATGCGAGTGGGCAATGCGGAAGTGGAGGTTATGGTGGTGTACTATACACGATGTCGAAGTTGAGGTCACCATCCCTAAGTAGCCGAAACACCTTAGGAGACACAACACACAACTCAAACAAGCTCAAACAAAATTGGGTTAAGTTGGGGTGGTGGAATTGTATGGTGGGCAAGCCTATGCGGAAGTGGTGGTGGTGGTTGAAAAAGAAACCGTCCCTAAGTAGCCGAAACACCTTAGGAGACTCGAATCACTACTCAAGCAAGGTTGCGGAAGGCTATGGTGGTAATGCCGATGATGTGGTGACGGCCCTAGGCAAAGATGCCAAAGTTCCAAAATTTTGATAGAGTCAAATGATGTTGGAAGTATTTTTGTGGGATGGGGGATATCAATAGCTTCAAAACGAGCTAAAGCACGTCAAAATCGGAGTTCGGATGAATTAGTTATGGCCGAAACAAAAATCAGCCGAAGTTGATATCTACAGGTAGCGGACGTCTGGAAATGGACGGATGTCCGGTCGGGTCGGAAATCCGCTGATTTCAGCTCGCGATCGGGGTTCCGGTCGTCCAGTAAGTACCGGGCGTCCGGTGGTTCCTGGGGCTCCGGACGTCCGGTAAAGTGGCGGTCGTCCGGTGGGTCTGGGTCAACGCGAGATGCGAGTTTCGGGACGCGATTTTGGGCGGAAATTGGGGATTTTGGGCTCAAAATTGATGAGATTTCATGGATAAAAGATGGGGAAACTTGGGGAAATGCTAGATCCACTTGAAACCAAGCAAATCCATGGATCAAAATCAACAAAACATTATCAAACCAACAAATCACAAAAAAATTGGGACTATTTTTGGTGAGGATTTTCGAAATTTAGGACGAAATCAATCAAAAGAAGGCTAGAAAACGGTGGGAGGGACTCCAAATACGTGATCAACGTGGCTCATCATACCAAGATGATCATGAGCAAGATGGCTCTGATCCAAGATGATGTAGGGTTGAACCCTAGACGCCCGATCTTTCACGACTGGAGGGGATCCTACGAAGAACACGAGGGGAAATGCGAGGGAAATCAAGAGGGGGAATGAGAGGATACACTCAAATAGACAAGAAGCAATCACACATGTGCTAGATCCTCGAAACACAAAGAGATACATGATCCAAATCCAACAAAGGACAATACATAGGGTAACCGGTTCTTCTCCGTGAGGAGGTCTTGAGTCCGCGAGGGGATCTTCCCGTGAGGGGTCTTGAATCCAAGGTGGATCTTCTCTCTAGAGGCCGCGGTCTCTCTCGTGGAGTAGATCCGTATGGATGAGCAAAGCTCTATCTCAAATGAGCTCAACCTATGCTAACCATAACTAGGAGGAGGTGGAGGAGTATATATAGTCTAGGGCCACGAAGGGGTAAGTGGGGGATACAAGGGCCTCGGCCTGATATTCTGCGCACAGACAGGCGTCGGACGTCCGGAGGATCTCGGACGTCCGGTGGCTCGCGGAGGTCCGGTCGTCCGGAGGGCGTCGGACTCCCGTTAATTTCTCCTCTGTGATGTGGCACCGGATGTCCGGAATGTAGCGGCCGTCCGGGTGCTGGGAGGTGTCGGATGTCCGGTCCGCGTCGGTCGTCCGGCCGCTATAGCATTCACGGGCGGACTCTTCAGGCTGGTGGAAGCTCCAGGCGTCGGACATCCGGCGAGGTCCGGTCGTCCGGAGGCTGTAGACTTCGGGCAGCTTCTTTTCTTGGTCCTTGTACTTGGCGTCCTCGCTAGCTCGTCCATTGGATGTGGTGGCTCCGTGGCTTTCCTCTAAGTAGCTGATCATGCATAGCGCACACGTTGGAGGTAGTAGCCATGTCTCACATGTAGAATGTGAAGGTTCGGAGAGGAGCGAGTTCACCTTGTGTCCAATGGCGTATATTCGAGACCTCGTCATATGTCCTCTTGGGGCTTGGAGAGTAGTCGGAGTGTACATGGGGATGAACGTGGGATGCTCCGCATAAACTAGCTAGAGAAATCATGCATGCTAAAGTAATGAGATATCACATGAGGTTTTCCCGAAGGTCCTCTGATGGCAGCTGGAACTACGTCGGTATTTCCCCAGAGAGGGAGGGATGATGTAGCACAGTGAAGGTAAGTACTTCCCTCAGTTATGAAACCAAGGTATCGAACCAGTAGGAGAACCAAGCAACACAATGTAAACAGCACCTGCACACAAACAAGAACACCTCGCAACCCGACGAGTTAAAGGGGTTGTCAATCCCTTCCGGGGTACGGCGCCTCAAGATAGGCAAGTGGACGTGAGGTAAATTGTAGTAGATTGATAGATCGAACGCCAAATAAAATAAGTAAAGATAAAACGCAACAAGGTATTTTTGTATTTTTTGGTTTAATAGATCTGAAAAAAATGCAAAGGAAAAGTAAACCGCAAGGCAAATATATGAGAAGAAAGACCCGGGGGCCGTAGGTTTCACTAGTGGCTTCTCTCGAGAAAAATAGCAAACGGTGGGTAAACAAATTACTGTTGGGCAATTGATAAAACTTGAAATAATCATGATGATATCCAGGCAATGATCATTATATAGGCATCACATCCAAGATTAGTAGACCGACTCCTGCCTGCATCTACTACTATTACTCCACACATCGACCGCTATCCAGCATGCATCTAGTGTATTAAGTTCATGGAAAAACGGAGTAATGCAATAAGAACGATGACATGATGTAGACAAGATCCGTTTATCTATATGGCGGTAGATATAGATCCCGTCTTTTTATTCTTAGTAGCAACGACACATACGTGTCGTTTCCCCTTCTGTCACTGGGATCGAGCACCGTAAGATCGAACCCACTACCGGGCACCTCTTCCCATTGCAAGACAAATAGATCAAGTTGTCCAAACAAAACCCAAATATCGGAGAAGAAATACGAGGCTATAAGAGATCATGCATATAAGAGATCAAAGAAACTCAAATAACTTTCATGGATATAAAAAGATATGACTGATTATAAACTCAAAGTTCATTAGATCCCAACAAACACACTGCAAAAGAGTTACATCATATGGATCTCGAAGAGACCATTGTATTGAGAATTCAGCGAGAGAGAGAGAAAGCCATCTAGCTACTAACTACGGACCCGAAGGTCTACAAAAACTACTCACGCATCATCGGAGAGGCACCAATGGAAGTGGTGAACCCCTCCGTGATGGTGTCTAGATTGGATCTGGTGGTTCTGGACTCTGCGGCGGCTGGATGAATATTTCGACGCTTCTTCTAGGGTTTCTAGAATATTATGGTATTTATAGAGTAAAGAGGCGGTCCGAGGGGCACCCGAGGTGGGCACAACCCACCAGGGTGCGCCTGGGTCTCCTGGCGCGCCCTGGTGGATTGTGCCCCCCTTGGGCCATCCCCCAGGAGCAACCAGGGCCCATTGCCTTCCTTCTTGCCCATAAAAAATGATCGTAGAGTTTCATGGCATTTGGACTCCGTTTGATATTGATTTCCTGTGATGTAAAAACATGGAAAAAACATCAACTGGCACTTGGCACTATGTCAATAGGTTAGTACCAAAAAATGATATAAAATGACTATAAAATGATTATAAAACATCCAAGATTGATATAAAACAGCATGGAACAATAAAAAATTATATATACGTTGGAGACGTATCAGCATCCCCAAGCTTAATTTCTACTCTTCCTCGAGTAGGTAAGTGATAAAAACAGAATTTTTGATGTGGAGTGATGTTCATCAAGTCATATCATATTCTTTTCTTTATAGCATGGACATTTGGACTTTTATGTGATTCAAAGCAATAGTCCAGTTTTGACATAATAATTTAGATACTCAAGCATATCAACAAGAAACCATGTCTTTCAAAATATCAATGCTAAAATAAGTTATCCCTAGCCCATCATGCTCAAACATTGATCCATTCATGAAACACACTCGAATATTAGCTACACCCAATACTTAAGCACGGTCATATTGCCTCCTAGTTGGTGCTTTTTGTAAGAGAAGATGGAGACTCAAAATAAAAAAAATTGCATAAAGTAAAAGAAAGGCCCTTCGCAGAGGGAAGTAGGGATTTGCAGAGGTGCCAGAGCTCAAAGCGAATTTTTTTGAGATAAAAACATTTTGGGAGGTGTATCCATCCCACCAACGAAAACGACTTAGAGCTACGAACACTTTCCATGCTAGATATGCCATAGGCGGTTCCCAAACAGAAAATAAAGGTTATTCCTTTTTCCACCATTCTTTCACTTTCCATGGCTAGCCGTATCCACGGGTGCCCTCCATACCAACACTTTCCAAGGAATTTATTATTTGACAACATAAAGTAAATATTATTTTTTGCATTTTGGGACTGGGCATCCCTAAGACCTTTGCCTTACTCTCGTGCAATGACTAGTGAATAAACACTCATCTTGAGAATAACACATCTAGCATGGAAAATATTAGCCACCCGTTACCGTTCCGCGAGCGAAACAAACACACAAAAGATAAGTTTATTTTGAAAATTAGAGATGGCACATGCAAATTTGCTTAGAACGGCAAAAGAATACCGCATATAGGTAGATATAGTGGACTCATGTGGCAAAACTGGTTTAAAGGATTTTGGATGCACAAGTAGAGGTCATACTTAGTGCAAAATGAAGGCTAGCAAAAGATTGGGAAGCGACCAACCAAGAAACGAATAATCTCATAAGCAAGCATAAGCATAATTAACACCGAATAATGCAACACAAGTAGGATATAATTTTCATTGCATGATTATTGACTTTCGTGCATGCATAGGGAATCACAAACCTTAATACCTATATTCTTACTAGAGCACAATTACTCATCAACATAACTCACATATCACATCATCATATCTCAAAACTATTACTAAGAATCAAGTTTATTTTGTCCAATGATCTTCATGACATATTTTTATTTATCCTTCTTAGATATCTATCACTTTGGGACTAAGTTCTATGTGTTGCTTTTCATAAGCTCAAACAAATATAAGTGAAGATCATGAGCATGAAAATTTTTCTTTCTCTCAAAATAATTTAAGTGAAGCAAGAGAGAATTTCTTCAAAATTTTACTAACTCTCAAATAAATCTAAGTGAAGCAAGAGAGCATTTCTTAAAAAATAACAAAGCACGCCGTGCTCAAAAAGATATAAGTGAAGCACTAGAGCAAGTCCTAGCTCATAAAAGATTTAAGTGAAGCATATAGAGCAATTTTAACAAGTCATGGTATAATTTTGGCTCTCTCAAATAGGTGTGTCCATCAAGGATTGATGACTTAAAACACAAAATAAAACAAGAAAAGACACATATCATACAAGACGCTCCAAGCAAAACACATATCATGTGACTTATAAAAATATAGCCTCGAGCAAAATACCGATAGTTGTTGGAAGAAAGCGGGGATGCCACTCGGGGGCATCCCCAAGCTTAGTTGGTTGCTCATTCTTGGATAATAGCTTGGGATGCCGGGGCATCCCTAAGCTTAGGCTCTTACATCCTTCCTTCATCCATCGTAAGATAACCTAAAACTTGAAAACTTCAATCACACAAAACTCAACAAAACCTTCGTGAGATCCGTTAGTGTAAGAAAAATAAATCACTACTATAAATGCTGTATCAAACCTATTCATATTTTGTTTTTGAATTATATCTACAGTATTCCAACTTTTCTATGGCAAAAACTCATCAAAGAAAACCATAGAGCCATCAAAATAAGCACACAACACAAAGAACAGAATCTGTCAAAACAGAACAGTCTGTAGCAATCAGACTTTTGCGAATACTTCTGGAACTCGAAAAATTCTACCAAATTAGGAAGACCAGGGTAATTTGTATATTAATATTCTTCAAAAAGAATCAGGGCAAAATCTATTTTCTGTAATTTATGAAAATTATTTTCGTGAGCACAAAGTTTCTGTCTTTTTCAGCAAGATCAAACAACTATCATCCAAGAAGATCCTAAAGGCTTTACTTGGCACAAACACTAATTAAAACAAAAAAACAATCATAACAGTAGCATAATTGTGTAAACACACAAGAATAGAAATCAAAAAGCAAAAATAAATTTTATTCATTGGGTTGCCTCCCAACAAGCGCTATAGTTTTACGCCCTTAGCTAGGCATAAAGCAAGGATTTAAGTTTTGTCATCTTTGGTTCGAGATCCATAAGTTGCCCTTATGATTGATTCATAAGGTGGCCTGATTTTTGTTCTAGGAAAGTGTTCCATCCCTTTCCTCAAAGGAAATTGGAACTTAATATTGCCTTCTTTCATATCAATCACGACACCGACAGTGCGTAAAAACGGTCTACCAAGAATAATTGGACAAGACGGATTGCAATCAATATCAAGAACAATAAAATCTATGGGCACATAATTTCTATTTGCAAGAATAAGAACATCATTAATTCTTCCCATAGGCTTTTTAATACTAGAATCCGCCAAGTGCAAATTCAAAGAACATTCTTCAAGATTGGTAAGACCAAGCACATCACATAAAGATTTCGGAATTGTAGAAACACTAGCACCCACGTCACACAAGGCAAAACACTCATAATTTTTAATCTTGACTTTCATAGTAGGTTCCCATTCATCATGCAATTTTCTAGGAATTGAAACTTCGAATTCCAACTTTTCTTCCAAAGCTTTCATCATAGCATCAACAATATGTTTAGTAAAAGCTTTGTTTTGTTCATAGGCATGGGGTGAATTTATCATGGATTGCAACAAATAAATACAATCAATCAAAGAACAACTATCATAATTAAAGTCTTTGTAATCCAAAAGAGTGGGTGCATCACTAACTAAAGTTTTGACCTCTCCAAACCCACTTTTATCAATTTTCTCAACAAGATTTTCACCCTCCGAAATATTGGGACGCCTTCTACCTAAAGTTGACTCTTCTCCAGTCCCTTTTTCATCTTTATTAACTTTACTAAACAAGGAATCAATAAAAGAAACACCAATCATTTTAAGATCTTCATCAGCTTTGCAAGAATAATCACTAGAAAAAGCTTTTTCTAAAAAAATCTCTTTTAGCTCTAAGCATAGCAGTTCTTTTCTTACTTTCATCCATAGAAGCATAAAGAGCTTTAATTGATTCATCTAATTTAGGCACAACAAATTTATCTTGAGATTTTCCACATCATGAGCAATTCTATCAACACTTCTAGACAAATCATCAATCTTATTCAACTTTTCTTCTATTGAAGTGTTGAAAACTTTTTGTGTGTTGATAAATTCCTTAATATTATTTTCAAGATAAGAGGTGTTTCTATTATTATTGTAAGATTGATTTCCATAGGAATTACCATAATTATTAGAGGAATTACTAGGAAAAGGCCTAGGATTAAAATTTCCTCTATAAGCATTGTTGTTGAAATTATTTCTAGAGATAATATTCACATCAATGGGATAACTATTTTGCTCAATCAAAGTAGTCAAAGGCATATCATTAAAATCAATAGGAGCACTTTTACTAGCAACCAATTTCATAAGAGCATCAACTTTATCACTCAAAGAAGAAATTTCTTCAACCGAATTAACCTTTTTACTAGTAGGAGCTCTTTCGGTATGCCGTTGTGAATAATTTGCCATGAAATTATCAAGCAATTTGGTGGCTTCACCCAAAGTAATTTCCATAAAAGTACCACCCATGTCAGAATCTAAAAGATTACGAGAAACAAAATTCAACCCCGTATAAATTTTTTGTATGATCATCCAAAGATTTAACCCATGAGTTTTCATCCTTTCCCAAGATTGTGCAACATGCTCATGTTCAAGTTGCTTGAAATTCATGATCTGGGTTCTAAGGGAAATAATTTTTGCGGGAGGAAAGTACTTAGTGATAAAAGCATCTTTGCACTTGTTCCAAGAATCGATAATATTGCGAGGCAAAGAAGAGAACCAATTTTTTGCAGAATCACGCAAAGAGAACATAAATAATTTCATCTTGACCACATCATTGTCCACATCTTTTTTCTTTTGCATATCGCATAATTCTACGAAGGTATTAAGATGGGGCGCGGCATCCTCATTAGGAGTACCGGAAAATTGGTCTTTCATAACAAGATTCAGCAAAGCAGTATTGATATCACAAGTCTCCGCACTAGTGGCGGGAGGAGCAAGCGGAGTGCCAATAAAATCATTGTTGTTGGTATTTGAGAAATCACATAACTTGGTGTTCTCCTGAGTCATGATGACCACACAACAAGATTGCACTCAAAAACAGATCCGGCGAGAAAATGGCGAACGGAAAAAAAGGTGAATAAAACGACAAATTTTTGTGAAGTGGGGGAGAGGAAAACGAGAGGCAAATGGAAAATAATGTAAATTGCAAGGAGATGAGATTTGTAATTAGGAAGCTGGTTATGTTGAAGATCCTCCCCAGCAACGGCGCCAGAAATTCTTCCTTGATGGCAGCTGGAACTACGTCGGTATTTCCCCGGAGAGGGAGGGATGATGTAGCACAGCGAAGGTAAGTATTTCCCTCAGTTATGAAACCAAGGTATCAAACTAGTAGGGGAACCAAGCAAAACAACGTAAACAACACCTGCACACAAACAACAACACCTCACAACCCGACGAGTTAAAGGGGTTGTCAATCCCTTCCGGGGTACGGCGCCTCAAGATAGGCAAGTGGACGTGAGGTAAATTGTAGTAGATTGATAGATCGAACGCCAAATAAAATAAATAAAGATAAAACGCAAGAACGTATTTTTGTATTTTTTTGGTTTAATAGATCTGAACAAAAATGCAAAGGAAAAGTAAATCCAAGGCAAATATATGAGAAGAAAGACCAGGGGGCCGTAGGTTTCACTAGTGGCTTCTCTCAAGAAAAATAGCAAACGGTGGGCAAATAAATTACTGTTGGGCAATTGATAGAACTTCAAATAATCATGGCGATATCCAGGCAATGATCATTACATAGGCATCACGTCCAAGATTAGTAGACCGACTCCTACCTGCATCTACTACTATTACTCCACACATCGACCGCTATCCAGCATGCATCTAGTGTATTAAGTTCATGGAAAAATGGAGTAATGCAATAAGAACGATGACATGATGTAGACAAGATTCGTTTATCTATATGGCGGTAGATATAGATCCCGTCTTTTTATCCTTAGTAGCAACGATACATACGTGTCGTTTCCCCTTCTGTTACTGTTGGGCAATTGATATAGGGCGGTAGATATAGATCCGTTTATCTACATAGGCTGAAGGAAATACGCCCTAGAGGCAATAATAAAGTTGTTATTTGTATTTCCTTATATCATGATAAATGTTTATTATTCATGCTAGAATTGTATTAACCGGAAACTTAGTACATGTGTGAATACATAGACAAACAAAGTGTCACTAGTATGCCTCTACTTGACCAGCTCGTTGAATCAAAGATGGTTAAGTTTCCTAGCCATAGACATGAGTTGTCATTTGATTAACGGGGTCACATAATTAGAGAATGATGTGATTGACTTGACCCATTCCGTTAGCTTAGCACTTGATCGTTTAGTATGTTGCTATTGCTTTCTTCATGACTTATACATGTTCCTATGACTATGAGATTATGCAACTCCCGAATACTGGAGGAACACTTTGTGTGCTATCAAACGTCACAATGTAACTGGGTAATTATAAAGATGCTCTACAGGTGTCTCCAATGGTGTTTGTTGAGTTGGCATAGATCGAGATTAGGATTTGTCACTCCGATTGTCGGAGAGGTATCTCTGGGCCCTCTCGGTAATGCACATCACTATAAGCCTTGCAAGCAATGTGACTAATGAGTTAGTTGCGGGATGATGTATTACGGAACGAGTAAAGAGACTTGCCGGTAATGAGATTGAATTAGGTATTGAGATACCGATGATCGAATCTCGGGCAAGTAACATACCGATGACAAAGGGAACAACGTATGTTGTTATGCGGTTTGACCGATAAAGATCTTCATAGAATATGTGGGAGCCAATATGAACATCCAGGTTCCGCTATTGGTTATTGACCGGAAACATGTCTTGGTCATGTCTACATAGTTCTCGAACCCGTAGGGTCCGCACGCTTAACGTTCGGTGACGATCGGTATTATGAGTTTATGTGTTTTGATGTACTGAAGGTTTTTCGGAGTCCCATATGTGATCACGGACATGACGAGAAGTCTCTAAATGGTCGAGACATAAAGATCGATATATTGGATGGCTATGGTTGGACATCGGAATGGTTCCGGGTGAGTTCGGGCATTTACCGGTGTACCGGGAGGTTACCGGAACCCCCCGGGGAGTATATGGGCCTTATTGGGCCTTAGTGGAATAGAGGAGAGGAAGGCCAAGGTGGAGGGCGCGCCCCCCTAGCCCAATCCGAATTGGGGGGGGGGGCGGCCCCCCTGCCTTCCCTCTCTCTCCCCCTTCCTTCTCTCCGACTCCAACTAGGGAAGGGGGAATCCTACTCCCACCGGGAGTTGGACTCCCCCCTCGGGCGCGCCTAGGAGGCCGACCCTCTCCCCCTCCTCCACTCCTTTATATACGGGGGAGGGGGCACCCCATAGACACACAAGTTGATCATTGATCTCTTAGCCGTGTGCGGTGCCCCCCTCCACCATAATCCACCTCGGTCATATCGTTGCAGTGCTTAGGCGAAGCCCTGTGCCGGTAGCTTCATCATCACCATCATCACGCCGTCGTGCTGACAAAGCTTTCCCTCGACACTGTGCTGGATCGTGAGTTCGTGGAACGTCACCGAGCCGAACGTGTGCAGACCGCGGAGGTGCCGTACTTTCAGTACTAGGATCGGTCGATCGTGAAGACATACGACTACATCAACCGCATTGTCATAACGCTTCCGCTTACGGTCTACGAGGGTACATGGACAACACTCTCCCCTCTCGTTTCTATGCATCACCATGATCTTGCGTGTGCGTAGGAATTTTTTTGAAATTACTACGTTCCCCAACAGTGGCATCCGAGCCAGGTTTATGCGTAGATGTTATATGCACGAGTAGAACACAAGTGAGTTGTGGGCGATACTAGTCATACTGCTTACCAGCATGTCATACTTTGATTCAGCGGTATTGTTGGATGAAGCGGCCCGGACCGACATTACGCGTACGCTTACGCGAGACTGGTTCTACCGACGTGCTTCGCACACAGGTAGCTGGCGGGTGTCAGTTTCTCCAACTTTAGTTGAATCGAGTGTGGCTACGCCCGGTCCTTGTTGAAGGTTAAAACATCACATACTTGACGAAATATTGTTGTGGTTTTGATGCATAGGTAAGAATGGTTCTTGCTCAGCCCGTAGCAGCCACGTAAAACTTGCAACAACAAAGTAGAGGACGTCTAACTTGTTTTTGCAGGGCATGTTGTGATGTGATATGGTCAAGACATGATGCTAAATTTTATTGTATGAGATGATCATGTTTTTGTAACGGAGTTATCGGCAACTGGCAGGAGCCATATGGTTGTCGCTTTATTGTATGAAATGCAATCGCCATGTAATTACTTTACTTTATCACTAAGCGGTAGCGATAGTCATAGAAGCAATAGTTGGCGAGACGACAACGATGCTACGATGGAGATCAAGGTGTCTCGCCGGTGACGATGGTGATCATGACGGTGCTTTGGAGATGGAGATCAAAGGCACAAGATGATGATGGACATATCATATCACTTATATTGATTGCATGTGATGTTTATCCTTTATGCATCTTTTTTTGCTTAGTTCGACAGTAGCATTATAAGATGATCTCTCACTAAATTTCAAGGTACAAGTGTTCTCCCTGAGTATGCACTGTTGCGACAGTTCTTCGTGCTAAGACACCACGTGATGATCGGGTGTGATAAGCTCTACGTTCACATACAACAGGTGCAAGCCAGTTTTGCACATGCAGAATACTCGAGTTAAACTTGACGAGCCTAGCATATGCAGATATGGCCTCGGAACACTGAGACTGAAAAGTCGAGCGTGAATCATATAGTAGATATGATCAACATAGTGATGTTCACCATTGAAAACTACTCCATCTCACGTGATGATCGGACATGGTTTAGTTGATATGGATCACGTGATCACTTAGATGATTAGACGGATGTCTATCTAAGTGGGAGTTCTTAAGTAATATGATTAATTGAACTTTAAATTTATCATGAACTTAGTCCTGGTAGTATTAGCATATCTATGTTGTAGATCAATAGCTCGCGTTTAGCTCCCCTGTTTTATTTTTGATATGTTCCTAGATAAAACTAAGTTGAAAGATGTTAGTAGCAATGATGCGGACTGGATCCGTGATATGAGGATTATCCTCATTGCTGCACAGAAGAACTATGTCCTTGATGCACTGCTAGGTGACAGACCGATTGCAGGAGCAGATGCAGACATTATGAATGTTTGGCAAGCTCGATATGATGACTACCTGATAGTTTAGTGCACCATGCTTTACGGCTTAGAATTGGGGCTTCAAAGACGTTTTGAATGCCACGGAGCATATGAGATGTTCCAAGAGTTGAAATTAGTATTTCAGACTCATGCCCATGTCGAAAGGTATGAGACCTTTGACAAGCACTTTTCCTACAAGATGGAGGAGAATTTCTTAGCTAGTGATAGCATGTGCTCAGAATGTCTGAGTACTACAATCACTTGAATCAAGTGGGAGTTAATCTTCCAGATAAGATCGTGATTAACAGAGTTCTCTAGTCACTATCACCAAGTTACTAGAACTCCGTGATGAAATATGCAAGGGATAACGGAAACGATTCCCAAGCTCTTCGTGATGCTGAAATCGACGAAGGTAGAAATCTAAAAAAGCATCAAGTGTTGATGGTTGACAAGACCACTGGTTTCAAGAAAAGGCCAAAGGGAAGAAGGGGAACTTCAAGAAGAACGGCAAGCAAGTTGCTGCTCAAGTGAAGAAGCCCAAATCTGGACCTAAGCCTGAGACTAAGTACTTCTACTGCAAAGGGACTGGTCACTGGAAGCAGAACTGCCCCAAGTATTTGGCGGATAAGAAGGATGGCAAAGTGAACAAAGGTATATTTGATATACATGTTATTGATGTGTACTTTACTAGTGTTTATAGCAACCCCTAAGTATTTGATACTAGTTCAGTTGCTAAGATTAGTAACTCAAAACGGGAGTTGCAGAATGAACAGAGACTAGGTAAGGGTGAAGTGACGATGTGTGTTAGTGGTTCCAAGATTGATATGATCATCATCGCACACTCCCTATACTTTCGGGATTAGTGTTGAACCTAAATAAATGTTATTTGGTGTTTGCGTTAAGTATGAATATGATTTGATCATGTTTATTGCAATACGGTTATTCATTTTTAAGTCAAAGAATAATTGTTGTTATATTTACATGAATAAAACCTTCTATAGTCATACACTAAAAATAAATGGTTTATTGAATCTCGATCGTGTTGATACACATATTCATAATATTGATGCCAAAACATGCAAAGTTGATAATTATAGTGCAACATATTTGTGGCACTGTCGTTTAGGTCATATTGGTGTAAAGCACATGAATAAACTCCATGCTGATGGGCTTTTGGAATCACTTGATTATGAATCACTTGATGCTTGCGAACCATGCCTCATGGGAAAGATGACTAAGACTCCGTTCTCCGGAACAATGGAGCGAGCCACTGACTTATTGGAAATAATACATACCAATGTATGCGATCCAATGAGTGTTGAGGCTCACGACAGGTATCATTGTTTTCTGACCTTCATAAATGATTTGAGCAGATATGTGTATATCTACTTGATGAAACACAAGTCTGAAACACTTGAAAAGTTCAAAGATTTCCAGAGTGCAGTAGAGAATCATCGTAACAAGAAAATAAAGTTTCTACGATCTGATCGCAGAGGAAAATATTTGAGTTACGAGTTTGGCCTTCAATTAAAACAATGTGGAATAGTTTCACAAACTCATGCCACCTGGAACACCACAGCATAATGGTGTGTCAAAACGTCATAACCGTACTTTATTGGATATAGTGCAATCTATGATGTCTCTTACCTATTTACCACTATCATTTTGGGGTTATGCATTAGAGACAGCTACATTCATGTTAAATAGGGCACCGTCTAAATCCATTGAGATGACACCGTATGAACTATGGTTTGGCAGGAAACCTAAGCTGTCGTTTCTTAAAGTTTGAGGTTGCAATGCTTATGTGAAAAAGTTTCAACCTGATAAGCTCAAACCCAAATCGGAGAAGTGCGTCTTCATAGGATACCCAAAAGAAAATGTTGGGTACACCTTCTACCACAGATCCGAAGGCAAGATCTTTGTTGCTAAGAATGGATCCTTTCTAGAGAAGGAGTTTCTCTCGAAAGAAGTTAGTGGGAGGAAAGTAGAACTTGATGAGGTAATTGTACCTTCTCCCGAATTGGAAAATAGTTCATCACAGAAATCAGTTCCAGTGATGCCTACACCAATTAGTGAGGAAGATTAATGATGATGATCATGAAACTTCAGATCAAGTTACTACCGAACCTCGTAGGTCAACCAGAGTACGGTCCGCACCAGAGTGGTACTGTAATCCTGTTCTGGAGGTCATGTTACTTGACCATGACAAACCTACGAACTATGGGGAAGCGATGATGAGCCCAGATTCCACGAAATGGCATGAGGCCATGAGATCTGAGATGGGATCCATGTATGAGAACAAAGTGTGGACTTTGGTTGACTTGCCCGATGATCGGCAAGCCATAGAAAATAAATGGATCTTCAAGTGGAACACGGACGCTGGTAGTAGTGTTACTATCTACAAAGCTAGACTTGTCGAAAAAGGTTTTTGACAAAGTTCAAGGTGTTGACTACGATGAGATTTTCTCAATCATAGCGATGCTTAAGTCTGTCTGAATCATGTTAGCAAATTGCCACATTTTATGAAATCTGGCAAATGGATGTCAAAAAATACATTCCTTAATGGATTTCTTAAAGAAGAGCTGTATATGATGCAACCAGAAGGTTTTGTCGATCCTAAAGGTGCTAACAAAATGTGCAAGCTCCTGCGATCCATCTATGGACTGGTGCAAGCATCTCGGAGTTGGAATATACGCTTTGATGAGTTGATCAAAGCATATAGTTTTATACAGACTTGCAATAAAGCCTGCATTTACAAGAAAGTGAGTGGGAGCACTACAGCCTTTCTGATAAGTATACGTGAATGACATATTGTTGATCGGAAATGATGTAGAATTTTCCGGAAAGCATAAAGGAGTGTTTGAAAGGAGTTTTTCAATGAAAGACCTTAATGAAGCTGCTTACATATTGAGCATCAAGATCTATGGAGATAGATCAAGACGCTTGATAAGTTTTTTCAATGAGTACATACCTTGACAAATTTTTGAAGTAGTTCAAAATGGAACAGTCAAAGAAGGAGTTCTTGCCTGTGTTGTAAGGTGTGAAGTTGAGTAAGACTCAAAGCCCGACCACGGCAGAAGATAGGAAGAGAATGAAAGTCATTCGCTATGCCTCAGCCATAGGTTCTATAAAAGTATGCCATGCTGTGTACCAGACCTGTTGTATACCCTGCACTATGTTTGGCAAGGGAGTACAATAGTGATCTAGGAGTAGATCACTGGACAGCGGTCAAAATTATCCTTTGTGGAATAAGGATATGTTTCTCGATTATGGAGGTGACAAAAGGTTCGTCGTAAAGGGTTACGTCGATGCAAGTTTGGACACTAATCCAGTTGACTCTAAGCCTCAATCTGGATACATATTGAAAGTGGGAGCAATTAGCTAGAGTAGCTCCGCGTAGAGCATTGTTGACATAGAAATTTGCAAAATACATATGGATCTGAATATGGCAGACCCGTTGACTAAACTTCTCTCACAAGCAAAACATGATCACACCTTAGTACTCTTTGGGTGTTAATCACATGGTGATGTGAACTAAGATTACTGACTCTAGTAAACCCTTTGAGTGTTGGTCACATGGTGATGTGAACTATTGGTGTTAAATCACATGGCGATGTGAACTAGATTATTGACTCTAGTGCAAGTGGGAGACTGAAGGAAATATGCCCTAGAGGCAATAATAAAGTTGTTATTTATATTTCCTTATATCATGATAAATGTTTATTATTCATGCTAGAATTGTATTAACCGGAAACTTAGTACATGTGTGAATACATAGACAAACAGAGTGTCACTAGTATGCCTCTACTTGACTAGCTCGTTGAATCAAAGATGGTTAAGTTTCCTAGCCATAGACATGAGTTGTCATTTGATTAACAGGATCACATCATTAGAGAATGATGTGATTGACTTGACCCATTCTGTTAGCTTAGCACTTGATCGTTTATTATGTTGCTATTGCTTTCTTCATGATTACATGTTCCTATGACTATGAGATTATGCAACTCCCGAATACCGGAGGAACACTTTGTGTGCTATCAAACGTCACAATGTAACTGGGTAATTATAAAGATGCTCTACAGGTGTCTCCAATGGTGTTTGTTGAGTTGGCATAGATCGAGATTAGGATTTGTCACTCCGATTGTCGGAGAGGTATCTCTTGGCCTTGCAAGCAATGTGACTAATGAGTTAGTTGCGGGATGATGTATTACGGAACGAGTAAAGAGACTTGCCGGTAACGAGATTGAACTAGGTATTGAGATACCGACGATCGAATCTCGGGCAAGTAACATACCGATGACAAAGGGAACAACGTATGTTGTTATGCGGTTTGACCGATAAAGATCTTCATAGAATATGTGGGAGCCAATATGAACATCCAGGTTCCGCTATTGGTTATTGACCGGAAACTTGTCTTGGTCATGTCTACATAGTTCTCGAACCCGTAGGGTCCGCACGCTTAACGTTTGGTGACGATCGGTATTATGAGTTTATATGTTTTGATGTACCGAAGGTAGTTCGGAGTCCCGGATGTGATCACGGACATGACGAGGAGTCTCTAAATGGTCGAGACATAAAGATCGATATATTGGATGGCTATGTTTGGACATCGGAATGGTTCCGGGTGAGTTCGGGCATTTACCGGAGTACCGGGAGGTTACCGGAACCCCCCGGGGAGTATATGGGCCTTAGTGGAATAGAGGAGAGGAAGGCCAAGGTGGAGGGCGCGCCCCCCCTAGCCCAATCCGAATTGGGTGGGCGCCGCCCCCCCTTTCCTTCCCTCTCTCTCCCCCTTCCTTCTCTCCTACTCCAACTAGGGAAGGGGAAATCCTACTCCCACCGGGAGTAGAACTCCCCCCTTGGGCGCGCCTAGGAGGCCGGCCCTCTCCCCCTCCTCCACTCCTTTATATACGGGGGAGGGGGGCACCCCATAGACACACAAGTTGATCATTGATCTCTTAGCCGTGTGCGGTGCCCCCCTCCACCATAATCCACCTCGGTCATATCGTTGCAGTGCTTAGGCGAAGCCCTGCGCCGGTAGCTTCATCATCACCGTCATCACGCCGTCGTGCTGACGAAGCTCTCCCTCGAAAGTCTGCTGGATTGTGAGTTCGTGGGACGTCACCGAGCCGAACGTGTGCAGATCGCGGAGGTGCCGTACTTTCGGTACTAGGATCGGTCGATCGTGAAGACGTACGACTACATCAACCGCGTTGTCATAACGCTTCCTCTTACGGTCTACGAGGGTACGTGGACAACACTCTCCCCTCTCGTTGCTATGCATCACCATGATCTTGCATGTGCGTAGGAATTTTTTTGAAATTACTAAGTTCCCCAACATAGGCATCACGTCTAAGATTAGTAGACCGACTCCTGCCTGCATCTACTACTATTACTCCACACATCGACCGCTATCGAGCATGCATCTAGTGTTTTAAGTTCATGGAAAAACGGAGTAATGCCATAAGAACAATGACATGATGTAGACAAGATCCGTTTATCTATATGGCGGTAGATATAGATCCCGTCTTTTTATCCTTAGTAGCAACGATACATACGTGTCGTTTCCCCTTCTGTCACTGGGATCGAGCACCATAAGATCGAACCCACTACCGGGCACCTCTTCCCATTGCAAGACAAATAGATAAGGTTGGCCAAACAAAACCCAAATATCAGAGAAGAAATACGAGGCTATAAGAGATCATGCATATAAGAGATCAAAGAAACTCAAATAACTTTCATGGATATAAAAAGATATGACTGATCATAAACTCAAAGTTCATCAGATCCCAACAAACATAACCCAAAAGAGTAACATCATATGGATCTCCAAGAGACCATTGTATTGAGAATTCAGCGAGAGAGAGAGAGAGAAAGCCATCTAGCTACTAACTACGGACCCGAAGGTCTACAAAGAACTACTCACGCATCATCGGAGAGGCACCAATGGAAGTGATGAACCCCTTCGTGATGTTGTCTAGATTGGATCTGGTGGTTCTGGACTCTGCGGCGGCTGGATGAATATTTCGAAGCTTCTTCTAGGGTTTCTCGAATATTGTGGTATTTATAGAGCAAAGAGGCGGTCTGGGGGGCACCCGAGGTGGGCACAACCCACCAGGGCGCGCCTGGGCCTCCCGGCGCGCCCTGGTGGGTTGTGCCCCCCCTCGGGGCACCCCCCAGGTGCAACCAGGGCCCATTGCCTTCCTTCTGGCCCATAAAAAATCATCATGGAGTTTCGTGGCAGTTGGACTCCGTTTGATATTGATTTCCTGCGATGTAAAAAACATGGAAAAAACAGCAACTGGCACTTGGCACTATGTCAATAGGTTAGTACCAAAAAAGATATAAAATGATTATAAAACATCCAAGATTGATAATAAAACAGCATGGAACAATAAAAAATTATAGATACATTGGAGACGTATCATCCTCTCTCTCTGGCTCGCCCCGAGGTTCGGCGAGATCGTGTCGACTAATCAGAGTGCCTTCATTATTGGATGGACCGTTCACGACAACTTCGTCCTTGTTCAGCAAACGGCGAGCCAACTCCACAATCTCAAGAACCCTCAAGTGCTCTTGAAGCTCGATATCGCGCGCGCCTTCGACACAATCTCATGGCCCTTCCCGTTAGAGATTCTTTAACACCTTGGTTTTGGCAGACTCTGGTGTGAGTGGGTTTCCATCCTCGTCTTGACTGCTTCGACGCAGATCCTGCTCAACGGCACCCTAGCCCCCCAATCCCCCACGCGTGCGGCCTGCGGCAGGGCCACCCCTATCCCCATTGTTGTTCACGATCGTCATCGACACACTCAACTCCCTGCTCTAGTTCGTCGTCCGCTTGGGCATTCTTCAAAGGCTAATGGCGAGGCACGCCGCATCCAACATCTCCTTGTTTGCGGACGACGTGGCGATCTTCTACCATCCAGACCCACAACCCCCAGCTGGCAGCTATCCGTGAGCTCCTGTGGGTATTCGAGGCCGCTTCTGGGCTTTGCACCAACTTTGCGAAGTGCTCAGCCAAGTCCATCGGGTGTTCCCCGGAGGTCTCCGAGGCAATTGGGGAGGCACTTTCTTGCCCCATCACCGCCTTTCCAATCCACTTGTATGAAGGAGGAGCAGGCTTACCACTTGACTAGTTGTGAACAAATATGGTCAAACTTGCTATACATTTTGAATTCTTTTTTTTTTGAAATTTTGGCGAGAAAAATAACTAGAAATTCCAAAAATATCATCTTTGAAAGAACCAAAATTCTTAATTGTTGCCAAATGCCCATTACACAATCCAAAAATTTGCCATGTTTTTTGGCGAACGGATTTTCAAAACTTGCCATCAGCATTTTAATCTATTTTTGGCATGTGTCCATTACGAAATCTCAAAGTTGCCAGCTTACTGGAGGAGAAATTTTCCAAAGTTGCCTTGTGCATTTTTATTATAGGAGCATTGCAATTTCATTATTTAGACAATGAAAATTATTCAATTAATCCACGACAAGTTTTATTAATTACCATGGCATTTTTATTATTTAGACCATGGAAGTTTTTGTAGGTACATGCTAATTTCATTTTTTAGATCATTGCAAAAAAAATTTCAATGGGACCTTGGCAGCTTTATTAGTACACCTTGAAATTTTATTAATTAGGCCATGTCAAATTTATTATTTACACCATGTCGAATAATTTGACCATGGCAATTTCAGTTTCATTAATTAAACTCTTGGCAATTTTCTGTGCCTTTTACATCTTTTTTATTTCATCTTTGGACCATGACAATTCTATTGTACTTATCCAGATAAAACATTTTTTTCTATTGAAGTTGCCATCGGACCAATTATGTTGTTTTACAAACTAGAGTGTGGCAATTTTAGCTCTTGTCGTTTTTGTTCTCTGTCGTTTATGCATCGGATTTAAAAAATATATGACATTTTTCAAATGAGCTAATTGGGCCCAGCTCGCCTTTTCATTGATGCTTCATGGGCCAGCTGAGGGTTTGCATGGGCAAAATCGTCCTAGCGAACGTCGAAAGGGAACACAGTGGTTGACTCGACCCTTTTCTTGAGGGGGACGAATCGTTCGCCCAGGTCCTCCCACAGCTGACAAACCGCCAGCTATTTGGGGAAATGAAAATGTCACACTCTTGTTTTGTTTCCACGCACTCGAGATGGATGATACGTCTCCAACATATCTATTTTTTTTATTGTTCCATGCTGTTTTATTATCAATCTTGGATGTTTTACAATCATTTTATAGTCATTTTATATCATTTGTTGGTCCTAACCTATTGACATAGTGCCAAGTGCCAGTTGTTGTTTTTTCCATGTTTTTTACATCGCAGAAAATCAATACCAGACGGAGTCCAAATGCCACGAAACTCCACGATGATTTTTTATGGGCCAGAAGGAACACATTGGGCCCTGGTTGCACCTAGGGGAGTCCCAAGGAGGGGACAACCCACCAGGGCGCGCCAGCAGGCCCAGGTGCCCTGGTGGGTTGTGCCCACCTCGGGTGCCCCCCAGACCGCCTCTTTGCTCTATAAATACCCCAATATTTCAGAAATCCTAGGGGAGTCGACGAAAGATTCATCCAGCCGCCGCAGAGTCCAGAACCACTAGATCCAATCTAGACACCATCTCGGATGGGGTTCACCACCTCCATTGGTGCCTCTCTGATGATGCGTGAGTAGTTCTTTGTAGACCTTCGGGTCCGTAGTTAGTAGCTAGATGGCTTTCTCTCTCTCTCTCGCTGAATTCTCAATACAATGGTCTCTTGGAGATCCATACGACGTAACTCTTTTTGCGGTGTGTTTGTTGGGATCTGATGAACTTTGAGTTTATGATCAGTCATATCTTTTTATATCCATGAAAGTTATTTGAGTTTCTTTGGTCTCTTATATGCATGATCTCTTATAGCATCGTATTTCTTCCCCGATATTTGGGTTTTGTTTGGCCAACTTGATCTATTTATCTTGCAATCGGAAGAGGTGCCCGGTAGTGGGTTCGATCTTATGGTGCTTGATCCCAGTGACAGAAAGGGAAACAACACGTATGTATCGTTGCTACTAAGGATAAAAAGATGGGATCTATATCTACGCAATAGATAAACGGATCTTGTCTACATCATGTCATCGTTCTTATTGCATTACTCCCTTTCTCCATGAACTTATACACTAGATGCATGCTGGATAGCGGTCGATGTGTGGAGTAATAGTAGTAGATGCAGGCAGGAGTCGGTGTACTAATCTTGGACGTGATGCCTATGTAATGATCATTGCCTGGATATCGTCATAATTATTTGAGGTTCTATTAATTGCCCAATAGTAATTTGTTTACCCACTGTTTGCTATCTTTCTCGAGAGAAGCCACTAGTGAAACATATGGCCCCCGGGTCTTCTTTGTCATATATTTGCTTGAGATCTACTTTTCCTTTGCATTTTTATTCAGATCTATTAAACCAAAAATACAAAAATACTTTGCTGCACTTTATTTTATTTACGATCTATTACTTCAATCTATTACAAATTTCTGGCATCATTACCCGAAAGGGATTGACAACCCCTTTAACACGTCGGGTTGCGAGGTGTTGTTATTTGTGTGTAGATGCTATTTACGTTGTGTTGCTTGGTTCTCTTACTGGTTCGATAACCTTAGTTTCATCACTGAGGGAAATACCTACCTTCGCTGTGCTACATCATCCCTTCTTTTTTGGGGAAATGCCGACGTAGCCCTAGCAGACAGGATATTTCTGGCGCTATAGTCAGGGAGCAATCAATGGAGAAGGAAGAAAAGTCTTGCAATGACAATAAAGGAGAGGTCGTTCGCTAGGAAGCTGGTGTTGGAGCTAAATCCGTCAGATCTCCGGTAGGGGGTCCCGAGCTGATGATCTTGGCACAATGGTAACAAGAAGTAAAGGAACACAATTTTTACCCATGTTCGGGCCCTCTCCACCTACAAATTTTACCAAGGTGAAAGCCAGTTTTACTATTTACACCTTGCAATTTTATTAATTAGACCATGGAAATTTTATTAATTAGACCTTGAAATTTAGTATTTGCACCATGTCAATTTTATTAATTAGACCATGACAATTTCATTATTTAGACTCTTGGCAATTTTTCGTGCCTTTTACAACTTTTTATTTCATCTTTGGACCATGACAGTTTTATTGGACTTATCTAGATAAAACATTTTTTCTGGTGAAGTTGCCATCAGACCCATGATGTTGTTTTACAAACTAGAGCATGGAAATTTTAGTTTTTGTAGATACTATGTCACATCTGTTTTTAAATATACCATGGTTAAATTTTAAATTAGAGGATGACAAATTTATAAAGTATGAATAGCATGGCAATTGTAAAATTTTGTATCTTCGTAGTTTATGCATCGTATTTTTTTATTTTTTGCGACATTTTTAAAAATGAGCTAATTGGGCCTACCTCACTTTTTTATTGACGTTCATGGGCCAACTGAGGGTTTGCATGAACAAAATCATAGTAGCGAATATTGGAAGAGAACACGGTGTGAGAGTGGATTCTCTCCCGTGCACGGGAGGTTCCGTGCATAGATTAGTGCATTGATAACTTTGGATGGGCCCCTGCATGCAGTTTTTTGCAGCTTTTGGCAGCTCCACCCATCCCACCGCCCATCTTTTTTCTTTTCATGTTCAATTTTCAATCTTCTACATATTTTGAATGATACTTCCAATCTAATTTTTGTTTTCAGATCCATGTTGCTTAAGATGAAGGCTTTCAAATAAGATCCATGTTCAATATGTTTTGACAAGTTTTTAAATTCATCAAGTTTCAACTGCTCACACTTGGTATGCGCGAATGATAAAATGGCAAGTTCCAGCAACTTAAACTTAAAACTTGGTGTGATCTCGTGCGGAATCCAACGACTTTGCGGATCACGAGGTAAATCAGTTGCGTCAAGCAAGTTTCAACTACTAAAAGTTGATAAAAACAATTATACAACAAGTTTCAAAACTAAAACTTAAACCCTAAACCCTAAGCCCTAAAGCCCTAAGTCCTAAGCTCAGAACCCTAAAACCCTAAAAGCATATGAAATTTGGTAAAACTTGATGAAACTTGGTAAAAAAATAATGTTACGATTATCAAGTTTCAATATTGAAACTTACATTTTTTTTAAAGCTATGGAAATGTATTCGAAACTAGACTTGTTCCAAGTTCTCGTCGCGACAAATACAAATTGCAAACAAAACTTAATTTGGATTTTTGATTCAAAAAATGTAGTAAGTTGAAATGAAAAAGACATGGAAGATAAGATGGATGGCGCAAGCAACTTTCTGACAAAAACATGCATGCATGGGGCCCTCCAAAATTAATTAATGGCTAAGCCATGCAGAAAAAGAAGACAAGTATGCATGCATCAAATCTCCAACCAAATGAACGGTTGAGACAGGGAGGATCTCTTTTCTGGCTCTTGAGTAGAACGGATTGTTCGCCCAGGTCCTCCCAAGCCGACAAGTGTGAGGGGTTCAAAAGGAAAATGGAGAAAGGAAGACGAAAACATCGCACTCTTGTTTTGTTTTCACCCCTCGAGATGGAGAGGGGAAGAAAAGTCTGGCAAGGGCATGGTAGCACATGTGGAGACCCCGTGAAGCACGAGTGTGGAGGCAGAGAGGAAGTGTTTTGTTTCCTCTCGGCATGCACACCGACGGGACAGCGACACTATTCACACCCACGCCGCGCTAACCACAACCATCCGTACCTCTCGCCCGACCGGCTCAGCGATGACGCACTTGGCACTTTCCAGGACCCAGGTGTATAAATGGCGGCCATCGAACCTCCTCCTATCACCAGTAGAAAAAGGGGCTTTCGTTCGGGCTTGGCCAGCCCATTAGTCCCGGTTCTTATACGAACCGGGACCAATGGGGCATTCGTTCCGGTTCGTGAGCCCAGGTGGCCGGCCGGGGCCTCGCGGGCTTTGGTCCCAGTTCGTCTGGACCCATTTGTCTCGGTTCTAGGCATGAACCGGGACCAATGGGCCTCGCTCCTGGCCCATAAACATTGGTCCCGGTTCCAGCCACGAACCGGGACAAATGATTTGCCTATATATAGCCCATTGCCGGCGAGCAGAGCACTCCACACTGCTCTGTTTTTTGCTGGCCGGCGAGGGGAGGGCATTTGGGTATTCTAGCTCACCTCCTATGCACATGAGGTGTTCGATGAAATGTCCGAGCCACACTAGTTAATATTTCTTCTCTCGAAACTCGACCTCCGAGCTCCATTTTCCCCGAGATTTTTCTAGGTTTTGCGGTCCGTCATGTCCCGTCCCCGTCTTCACAGCCGTCGATCGCCCGCGCCGATCTCGTCGCCGGCTCCCCCGTGGTGAGCCTCTTGTTCTTATCTTCTTTCTGAAAGAAAAAAAATTCTTACTTGAGATAGATACTTGTCTAATTTTCTTACTTTTATTATTCCTTGTCATTATATAGTGCGATGGTTCTGGTATCCGCCCCCGTCGGCCCTCGTCATGTCTATGATTCGGATGTGGTATATATTATCTTTTTATAACTATTTGGTTCATTTATTGTTTATGAAAATTATGCCGACCAACGTGACATAGATTTTATTTATGTAGGAGGTGGTTGAACCGGAAATTCCAATCGACCCTATTGCCGAGAGGTTAAATTTAGTCGAAGAAGAAAACACTTACTTGAAGGAAAAAATAAAAAAATTGAGGAGGAGAAGATGATATTGGAGTTTCATGTTGCGGATGTCGTCGATGATCACAAGATCAAGATGGATGCAATGCGGTTGAAGATTAGAAAGATTAGAAAATATGCCATTCATACCGAGGCTTGGTATCATTATGCCGTTGGATCAATTGTTACCTTAGTTGTGATTATGATTGCATTTGTTGTTGCATTGAAAGGTTTTACATAGTTTCAATGTATGGTTTAACTAGATGCTCTAGAGAGCTATATGTTATTCAATTTGAACTATGTATGTGCTTTGGTTTTAATGTGATGATGAACTACTATTAATTTGGTCACTTATCTATCCATGTTCATTTGTAGTGCTTTTCAGTTTCAGGGTCTTATAGCTGAAAAAAATCAGTAAATGCATGAAAAATAACAAATGAAGTCAGAAAGGGTTGACAATTGATGATGTGGCTTTGAATGGTGCATTTTGAACACAGAAAAAGTATGGAGTTCAAATAAGTTCAAAAAATGAAATCCCTTTGTAACAGACGAGTTTCCGTATGAAACCCTGATACTTCGAAAGAGACTGTCCGTTTTGTACACGAAGTGCATCCAGTTTTTGCCGTAAGCCTCTCTACTTTCTTACACATGCTATGTGGGTGAAATGATGATACCATGCCAACTTTCAACCTTTTTAGAGTTCATTTGTAGTGCTTTTCAATTTCAGGGTCTTATAGCTGAAAAAAATCAGTAAATGCATGAAAAATAACAAATGAAGTCAGAAAGGGTTGAAAATTGATGATGCGACTTTGAATGGTGCATTTTGAACATAGAAAAACTGTGGAGTTCAAATAAGTTCAAAAAATGAAAGCCTTTTGTAACAGACGAGTTTCCGTATGAAACCCTGATACTTCGAAAGAGATTATCTGTTTTCTACACGAAGTGCATCCAGTTTTTGCCGTAACACTCTCTACTTTCTTGCACATGCTATGTGGGTGAAATGATGATACCATGCCAACTTTTAACCTTTTCAGATTTCATTTGAAATGCTTTTTAATTTCAGGATCTTATAGCTCAAAATAATCAGTAAATGCATGAAAATTTAATAGCAAAAAGAATTGTCATAAAATAAAATAAATAAGTAATTTGAAACAAAATAATATAAACTTTAATAAAATATATAAGTAGAAACAAAATAAAATAAAATAAACTTTAATAACATAAATAAAATTTATGAAACTAAAATTATCAAAGTATTTTCTGTTCAAAACATTATAAGCAACCTCTAAAATTTATGAAACTAATAAAATTGATGCAACTAAAATTATCAAAGTATTTTCTGTTCAAAATCATTAAAAGCAAAAGGAATTTTCATAAAGAACATTGTTTGTTAGAAACTTTAATAGCAAAAAGAATTATCATAAAATAAAATAAATAAGTAATTAGAAACAAAATAAAATAAAATAAATAAGTATTTTGTTGTAAGTAGAAACAAAACAAAAAAATAAAGCAAAAAAGAAAATAAAAAACTGGGAAAAAATAAAAAATTTGCCACCTACTGGGCGACCACGGCCTGAATACGACTAGAAACCCATCCATGGGCCAGGATTCAGGCCCGCATAAGGCCCAGTAGGCCCATTAGGCATAGCAGTCACAATTAGGCTCGAGAGGGGTGCGGCAGTGGGGCTTATAAACCACTGCACGCCCCTCTCAACTAGCGAGTGGGACTAAACTTTCAACGCGGGCGCAGCAGCACAGGGCCTTTGGTCCCGGTTGGTGGCACCAACCGGTACTAAAGGGGTGCATTGGTACCGGTTCGTGGCACCAACCGGGACCAATGCCACCCCTTTAGTCCCGGTTGGTGCCACCAACCGGGACCAAAGGCCGCCGCTTCCCGCCCTTTGGGCTGCTGAAAAGAGGCCTTTAGTCCCGGTTGTTGGCACCAACCGGGACTAAAGATCGCATTCGTCCCGGTTGCTGTCACGAACCGGGACCAATGCCCTGGGTATATAAGAAAACACTTAGCAGTTTTGACCAAATCCATCACTTCTTCCCCCAACGCCCCTGCTCCTCCTCGCCGTCGCCGCCCGATGTCCCTGCTCCACCTTGCCGTCGCCACCACCACCGACGCCGTCAGGCTGCTCGACGTCGCCGCCGCCGTCGCCACCGACGCCGTCAAGCTGCTCAACGTCGCCGCCGCTGACGCCCTCTGCCCCGACGAGGGCATCGACCCTCGCGCCCCTGCCGGCCCCAATGCACCGCCCACCGTGCCCCGCCGCCCCCTGTGAGCACCAGCCTGCTCCCGCGCCGCTCCCCTGTCCCGCGCCCCTGCGCCCCTGCCCTGCCCCGCCGGCGCCGGCGCGCCGGCCCCTCCGCCGTGCCCCTCCGCCCCTGCCGGGTGCTAGCTATTAGATTTTTAGATGTTTTTTTAGATGTTTTTAGATGCTAGTTTTAGATGTTTTTACATGTTTTTTAGATTATTTTAGTTTATGTTTAGTTTAGTTTTAAGATTAGGAAAATTTCAGATGTATAGTTATATTTATTTAGATGTATAGTTAATTTAGATGCTGTAATTTGTTCATAAAAATTGTGCACTTTTGTATAGAAACTTTATTTTTTTCATATGTACGAAAATGTAGAATCAAAACGAAAACAAACATATAAGAAAAAACAAAGGAAAAAATGAAGAAGGACCCGCGGCGAAGCAAGTCTTTTTATAAGGTAGTTCTTTGTAAGTGAGGGGGGACGTCCGGAGCAACCCCCGGCCCTCTCGCTCGACCAAAACTCTCGAGGACACCCAAACCCTAAAAAAAAATGTCGGTCTCCTACCCCCTCCCGCCGCGCCCCTACCTGATCGACAAACTCTCTTGAGGCCACCCAAATTTACCAAGTTAAAAGAGCATTGTCGTCGAGGCCACCCCGAACCCTTGAAGCGTTGTTGAGGCCACCCCAAACCCTTGAAGCGTTGCCGAGGCCACCCCAAACCCTAGAGAAGCGTCGAGGCCAGGCCACTAATATGATTCCTTATTGTGCTTAGCTAGCTAGTTCAACGTTTGCCACTAATATATCCATCTGTCATGTTTGAATAATAATTGCCATGTTGTAAATATTTGCAGAAACTATGGATCCGCACCCCCGAGACGAAGCAAAAGAAGCGGTGTTGGGGGAGATAATCGCACACGGAAGTGATGTCGTCTTGTCGTTTCTCAACGACACATGCACCGATGGTCTGGAAAGACAGGATGAAGAAGCAGGCTACGACGATGATCAAACAATGGAGGAGGAAGGACACCGTGATGACGGCTCCGGTGACCGAATGGAGGGGGAAGGACACCGTGATGACGGCTCCGGTGACCGAATGGAGGGGGGAGGACACCGTGATGACGGCTCCGGTGAACGAACGGAATCCGGCCAGGTATATATATTAATTAATTAAGCAGGTGCTGACTATAGCTAATTGATGCATTAATTGTTTTTGGTATGTACACATATTAACAATCTTCTTTTTCTTCTTTTCTAGCCCTCCGGATCGAGCAACACTTCGATAACGAGACGAGGCCCGAAGAGAAAGTTGCGCGCGGATGAAAGGTACAGGATCATCAAAATTGATCGCGCTGGCCAACCGATTGAACCCCTCCGGACCAAGCAAATATTTAATGCTCAGTGCGGGGTTCTAGTTAGGGACATGATCCCGATCAGCATCGAGCAATGTTTGAAGCCTAAGGACAAAGACTCTCAGGTGTCTTATGTCAGCGATTGGCAGAAAGCTGATCTTTGGACCGCGCTGCAGGAAACTTTCACCTTCCCGCCAGAGGAGGATCCGGAGAATCCAGTTAAAAAGCCAATGATCAAGGCTTATGATCTTAAGAAGATGGCTGAGCTATTCAGGAGGTGGAAGAATGAGCTGAAATCATCGTTTGTCGACCAAGACAAGACTCCAGAATTCATCGGCCGATTTGAGAAGATCAAAGATCAGTGGCCCGCATTTGTCACCAAAAAGAAATCTGAGAGAGCAGCGAAGATGTCAGCGACAAACAAGAAAAATGCTGCAAAGAAGAAGCATCACCATCGCACGGGGTCAGGTGGCTACCTGAAAGCCCGACCGTTGTGGGACAAGGCTGAGAATGACCTCATTGATAAAGGGATCGAGCCAGAGACGCGACGCTGGCCAGACCGTTGCAGGACTTGGTTCTTCGGGGTTGGGGGAAAATTGGACCCTGTAACAGGGAAGTGCGTTTGGACCAACGAGCAGCTGAACACACCCATCGAGAAGCTTCAAGAGTATATCGAAAAGGCGCAGCAAGGGACGTTCGTTCCGGACAGAGAGAACGACGAGCTCACAGAGGCCCTCAGGAATCCTGAGCACCCCGGACGGACACGAGGCACGCCGGGCTCCCTTTCGTGGAAGGCTAGATTTCCCAACGCAGGCGGTTACAAACGCCGGGAGAGGAAGAAGAAAAAGGAGTTGACCCAACTACAGGCGCTGCACGCAAGGGTACAAGCGCTAGAGGAACGAGAGGCAGTACGCAGCACACGACCTGCCGAAGCTACACCCGAAGCTACCCCGTCATCTCAGCGGAGAAGCAGTGTGGCTTCCACGGAGCTGCTTCAGGAGCCTGTCTTCACGGCTCCTGCTAGCTACCCCGTAGATGCTATCACGAAGTCACAGCATTGCCACCTTATGACGCAGTGGATGGAATTGAAAGTCAAGGCGGCTGTTGGCTCTGTTGGACCTCCTGAACCTGGCGCAACTTTTCACTGCCGGCCGATTCCAGAAGGATATGCTAGGGTGATGGTGGATGAAATCACAGAAGGATTTGAGGACCTCCAGCTTGACCACCCTATGGGTGACGGGGAGACTCGGCTGGGTTCTTGTCTGAAGACTCCATGCCTATGGCGGAAGGAGCTCATCAACCTTCCGAACTGGACGCCTCCGCCTCCTCCTCCTCCTCCTCCGGCGAGTCAGGGCACTCCGCCTCCTCCACCGCCTCCTCCTTCGGCGAGTGACGATCAGGGCACTCAGCCTCCTTCTCCGGCGCGTGGCGGCACTCCGCCTCCTTCTCCACCTGCGCCGGCGCGCCCGAGCAGCCACCAGCCTCCTCCTTCTCCGCCTCGCCAGCAAGGGCGGAAGAGACCCGCCGCCGCCCCGGCTGCTCCGGCGCATCGTAGTACTTCTCCTCCGCCTCGTAAGCAAGCACGAAATAAGATAGCCGCAGCCGCTCCGTTTGCTCCGGTGTCTAGCAGTACAGCCAGCGGCGGGAGGCAATACAGATACGGTCCACCTCTCAAGCCTCTAGAGAAGTTACCGTACGAGATGACCGTGGAAGAAAACAAGAAGATCGTGCAAAACAAAGTGAAGGACTTCTTTGAAGGGGCGAAAGCAGAGAGACATCCACCTCCGAAGGAGAAGGTAGATCCGGTGAAAGCAAAGCGCACTATTGATGCCCTGAGAAAACCACCAAAGTCTCCGCTGAAAACCAACTATGAGCGCGTTACTGAAAAGGTATATCTCGAAGCGGAGCGGTCGGGAAGTACTGTCAGTGATCAAAGGTTAAAAGAACGACGAGCTGCTGGGAAAAAAATTGCCCAGCTCGGCGAACAAGCGAACCAATCGTGCCCCCCCCCCCCCCCCCCCCGCTCAATGTGTCTAGCGACATCGTCACTAATGGTCCGGGGATGGTGCCCGGTTATAACAATTTTGGAGATTACCTGCCCGACGATGTACATTATGATTTCTTGGAGGTGGACGAACACAGATACGAGTACGGGAAGCCTCTCGTCAAAGATGAAAAATCTCTAACAATGATGATGCGAAGATTCCATGATTGGTACATGAAAACCTGCAGAGAGTCTGGGGGACGAATACTTTGTATCTGAGAGTTAAAGAGGAGCACGACCTCGTTGGAATTGATCTGTTGTGTGTTCCATTTGAGGAGTTCTTCCAGTTCTTCAATCAAAAGGCCCTCGATAAATTAACGGTCACTTGCTACTGTCTGTAAGTACTACTTCTGTCATTAAGTCTCTATATATAGCTCAGCTCTTTCATTGCATGTATTTATAATTATCCTCACTATATTATGCAGATTGAAGATCGTCGAGTGCAGAAAAGCAGAAATGTATGATATTGGGTTCATTAACACAAATCTCATAGATGAATTTCAGGTTAAAAAGAGCGCCAAAGATGCCAAGGCCAACTTGCTCAAATCATTGATAATAAATCAAAACAAAGATTTAATACTCTTTCCTTACAACTTTGAGTGAGTGTTACTGTCGTGTGCATATTCGGTTTCCCTTATTACTCGAGCGAGGTTATAGTAATGTAATAGATGAGTTATGCATGCGTGCGCAGCTTCCACTATATTCTCCTGGAGATTAAGCTTGAGCGGGGACTAGTAACCGTCTTAGACTCGAGACGAAAAGATCCCGGGACCTATGCAGACATGACTAAAATTCTCAAACAGTAAGTTCAATCGATCATTATCGCACCATATCGGCAACTTTTTGTTCATTTCATGATATCTCAAGTAATAATTATTTTCTTTGTCTTGCAGGGTTTGGAAACAGTTCACTGCAGAAGCTCCGGGACAGCCGAAGGAGCTGCGATATACATACCCGAAAGTAAGTACTACTAGCTAGCTAGTTGCGCGCATCTCCCGTTGATTCTAGCTACTTTCATCAATGCCATTTATAATGCTTCATTATCAGTTTGATTGCCCTCTATTTCTCGTAAAGTGCTTGTGGCGGGAACAAGGGAATGATTACTGTGGATACTACGTGTGCGAGTTCATCTACAACGCGACTTGCAAAGATAAGCGGGGCTACTCTAAAAGACAATATGAATTGCGTAAGCAATAATATTCACAATTTCATTTTATTACACCATCATTTCTGTTGAGTTTCATTCATATATATGTATTAACCCCTTTCTTCATATTAGACGTGGCAGATGCGGAATGAACTCCTACCACAAAATCGCATGAAAGCAATTCAAGAGGAATTGGCGGGATTCTTTCTTGACCACGTCATCAATAAAGCCCGAGAATACCACGTGGAACTTGAGTTCAAATGCTAGGGGATTGTAACAGATCTTACATATTGTATATGTATGTAGCCAGTAGCGTCAGATAGATAATACGAAAACTTGTTGTTCGACCAATCTCTCGGAGAAGGAGAGGTCGATCACTTCTCTCGGTATGCATGACGAACTTCTGTACTTAATGGTTACCTTCATTTTCTTACTAGCTAGCGTGTCGAGGGCCTCTCTATACGTATAGTACGTAGCGTCGACCAAGCACGGAGATAAGAGAGGACACTTCTCTCTATTAATTAATTAGCTACCTAACACAATATATGAAACACCTTAATTAACCATACAAAACCCCCAAATCCACCCCCTCTTTCAAAAAAAAATCCTAGCCCCTGAACAGCTGACGCGTGGATGCCTATTGGTCCCGATTGATGCCACCAACCGGGACCAAAGGTCCTCCTGCCTGGGCTCGCAGCACCGGCCACGTGGAGGCCCATCTGTCCCGGTTTGTATAAGAACCGGGACTAAAGGCCCAGGGCATTAGTAACAACCCTTTAGTCCCGGTTCCCCAACCGGGACAGATGGGCCTTATGAACCAAGACAAATGGCCCTTTTTTTACTAGTGTATGTCCTATCGCCACGACAATGCAACAGAGGCACACCTTAATATGCATGGCGTATCAAATGATGAAAGCCTACAAACCCAATAGTTCCCCCTGAAGTTGTCACTGGCAGTTCACCAAGCATTTTCTATGCACGGATCGTGAATTCAAAACTCAATGTATGGAAAAAGTGTCCGTACTAATTTCATCCAGCACTACCTACCCAATTCACATACTCCCTCTGATCCATATTAATTGACATTGTTTTAGTATAATTTTGTATTAATTGACGCAGCTTTAAGTTGTACTAAAGCAGCGTCAATTAATTTAGATGGGATGGAGTATTTGAATTATAGATATAATATCAGTATGCAAGAAAGAGGATCACTTCACTGCAAGAGAAGAGCATGCAACATGATAACATAAGAAAATGAGATAATGACTTCTTTGTGTCGTGCACCGTAACTTTTTAAAAAAAAAGAGAGCTCCCTCTCCAATTTCTATATATCAGAAACCATTTTTCTTTGCCTTACAACCACCCCCTAGGGGGACACACACAGATGATGCACAAATCCAACCGAGACCTCACGGGCTATCCCTGATATGCGTCGTGCGCCATAACTATGTTAATTAATATGAAGTTGGCAAAAATTATAGAGTTTTTAAAAAAAAGGAGGATGACCCCCGGCCTCTGCATCTGGGAGATGCATGCAGCTACTTTATTGATTATTCTCGAGGACCTTACAAAGTATTACAACAATATGCCTGAATCCGTCATCTTGGCAACATATGCCACTACTCCTATCCATGTGATGAAGGGGTGCTAGCTGGGCCAAATACCCAGACCACTCACCTAAGCCTATCATCAAAAGCGAGAAGCCCCAGCCAAGCCATATACCAGGTCTCGGGCATAAACTGGTCTGACGCACTCACATGTGTCGTCGCCGCCATCTTCCACAGGTCTGTCTTCAGAGCAGATATTAAGGCTTCTACCTTGTCAGGCCACTCTATCATCGACGCCACCATGACGCCAGACAACTACCTCCTCCTGCGCGAGTCCATCGCCGCGTATCGGGCGCCGACTCTCCACTGCGCCACGCCACCGAGATCCGCTGTCATCAATGTGCAAAAATTATAGAGTTGATAGTCCTTTTGTATCGCTAGCTTTTGCCGTCATCAATGTGCAAAAATTATAGAGTTGATAGTCCTTTTGTATCGCTAGCTTTTGCTAGCTCTTGGGAAAACCCTGTGTAAACCCTATTTCACGAAATGAAATATCTCTTTCCCTCCAAAACAAATCATTGGGTTGATTCCTAGAAAGGAATGAGCCCGATGTGGGGAAAAAACCCTCCTAATCCGCTTTCCCGGATCGGCGATCCTGTCCACATCCCTACTACAAGGTCCATGGCGGTAGCACCACGTCGCGCCCACCCGTCATATGGGACCTCCCTTTGGATTATCGTCGCGGCAGTGCTATTGGTCCTCCGGTATACGTCCAATAACGCCACGACACGACAATCAATTGGGGTGGCGGCGACAACTAAAAGCATGGTTAATAGTAGAGCCAACCAGGAAAGAAGAGTGAAGCCAACAGACAAATCATGAAGGACTCAGGGGCTACTGACGATACCATGCCCCAGGGTATAGTCACGCAGGATCATGGAGGCTCGGTAGCTACGGGGTGGCACACGCCCATGACTCAGAGTCCACGTACTATATGTTGACGCACAAGACAAGAAATCTTCTACAAGACGTAGAATAGTTTCCTTAGCTAGGGCAACTCCCAATCGACTCGGATGATGTCACCCTAGCCTTGACCTTGTACTATATAAAGACCCAAATGCTTAAAAGTGCAGCTGCGCTATTACGTCGTCGCGAGCGCACGCGCATGGATTGTAATATGGGACAAATCGGTTCCAGATTTAGAAAACTGCACACCCACCCATTCTATATATGGAAAGATTCCTCAGATACAGTACGTTGATTTTTCTCCACCTCATCTGATCAACCGTCTGAACCCAGCAATGACGTAGCATGCATTAATTCATGTGTGAGAAAATTCAAAAAGCTATAACTTTTAAACCACGTGTCGGAATTATTATCTGTTTTCACCGTTGGGTTCCTCGTGACGAGCTCTTCAAAACTAGATCTCATATGAATATGTTTTGATGATTTATTTTTGAAAAGCAACTTTGATGCTAGATGAGGCAACTTTAGTACTAAACATGAGCCACTCTGATGCTAGATGAATTGCACCCTGTGTATAACTGAATTCGCCTAGTAGCCTCCTAATTAGTTGTATGCAGTAGTGTAATAGGTAGTTAACATGGTTGCTAAGTTGCATATCAAAAAATAAGTTATAAATAGTTCAATTGCCTACCATACTGTTAAAGTTGTTTACCATAGAGTGGAAGTTACATAACATGGCTTTTAAGTTGTCTACCTCACAAACCAAGTTTACCTACATCGCTACGAAGTTACCTACGAGTGATCCTCAATTGCCTACAATACTACGAAGGTTGTCCATCAAGGGACCTAAATTGACTACAATGTCGAAAAAAAAATTGTGGGATCTAAGTCGTCTATCATGATTCCAGTTTTCTAAACTATGTGGGATGGATGGTGTGAGATCCTTGTGCTTTTCTTTTCTAGGGGAGTCTGCCCGCCAACGCTATTGAGTGCACGCGTGTTGGCTAGCCAGGTCACGACGAGCTCTTCAAAATAAAACCCCACCTAGATATGTTTTGATTTTTTTTCAAAAGCAACTTTTATGCTAGATGGGGCAACTTTAGTGCTAAACATAAGCAACTTCACTCCATTAAAAGTAATTAATTAGCAACAGTAAGCAACTAAGTAGTAATAGAGAACAATTTTGAAACAGAGGCAGATAACATCACATCACCTTCATAACCAACTTTCCTTCTACTAGAAGCATCTTTATAGTGCTAAAAATAGACAACTTCACTACATTTTGTGTCCTAATTAATTTTGTCTAACATTCTTCTAACTTCTTTACCGGTACTTCTAAGGTTTCTATTGTTCATGCTCCTATGTCGTTGTTTCTAAATTGCCTATAACACTATGAAGTCATCTGCCGTTAATGCTCTTGTGTCTGTTATTGCTAGTTATGGTAGGCAACTTGGTGGTGAATCTAGGCAACTTTAGAGTGCTTGTAGGCAACTTAGAAAAATAATGATAAACAACTTCAAAATATTCTAGGCAACTATTTTATAAAGTTAAGCAACAAAGCAGCAATAGTAGGTAACTAATTACCAATAGCAGGCAATTGGCATATTAATGGTAGGCAATATATAGTACTTATAGGAAACTGAATGTCAACCATAGACAACTGGCCATCAACAAAAGACAATTGAGCAACCATACTAAACAAGTTGGGATAGTGTTAGCAAAATTCACAGATACACATAGTGCAGTGAAATTTCTTTGTATGTAGCACTAAAGGTGCCTTGTGTTTTGTGTGATTTTTCTCATTTTTACGCGAACCAACTTATTGGCAATCCTATTAGGCCAAAAGGAAGAAGTTGCTTCCCTATAGCACTATAGTTGCCTCAATCGCACTCAAAATTGCCTTGAAAAAAAGTTTGACGAAACCTGCTCAAATGGGATCTAGTTTTGAAGATCATGAAAAACCCAACGGTGAAAACGAAACTGGATTTTGACGCTTGAATTAAAAGTTACAACTTTTAACATGTTTTAAGCCCCAAATAAATGCACGCGGAGACAAAATCAGAGCTGATTTCTTTGTTAACGTAGCATGGTCACGTGCGCATGGGAAAGATAGTGGCAGGGACTAGGACATTTCTTTTTTTGGAAACGTATATGAATGGACTAGTTGTATTTTCCATATATAGTAAGAATGCTGGATCTCACGAACAAGCGCCCGGGCGCTTGCTAGCCGCGTCCAAAGACCTAACCATAATACCTCTCGGTATACGCCTCGTACGCAACACAAGCGGTAGCTAGTTATCATACGAGGCTAGAACAATCAATCCAATTAAGCAGAAAGCACAATAGTACCTCAACCCGAGGGCCTGAACCTCTCCTTGCGTACACCATCCGCATCACTGGCACCTCCACGACCCCATCATGAACTCCGCCAGGAAAATACCACGACACACCCATCCTTCCTTAACGAGGCACCCCACTAATGCGAAGTTTCCATCCTCTGATACGCCAGTGTATGATACAGATCTATACGCCCAGGGTGCTACAACCCTTTTCCAGACAACCCTATATGAGCGGAAATTGCTTTTAGAACGGATAGAGGAACAGATGGATGTCTAGGCTAGCGAGATCATCTGGACCCCATAGCCAAAACGCGGCTCTCCTTCAGATAGTCTTATCGTACACTAGAGTTTTGCTACATTTATAGACGTTTTCTTTCAGAATCAAACCTACATTTTTTTAGCAAAAGAATTAAACCTACTCCATCTGTTTTTATTTAACTCCGCGTATTAGCTTTGGCAAAGTCAAGCTTTATAAACTTTGATAAAATTTATAGGAAAATAGTTAACATATACAATAACAAATCAATACTATTAGATTCATTATTGAATGTACTTCCACATCATATAGATTTGTTATGATAAATATTTATATTCTTTTCTATAAATTTGATCAAACTTTAGAAAGTTTGACTTCAGTCAACTCTAATATGCGGAGTAAATAAAAACGGAGGGAGTATATGACAAGGTTGCAACATGCGATTGGAGCAGAAGGAAGCCCACAACAAAATTTAGGGAGGTTAATATCTAAATCACTAATTGAGGGGTACTCCAGATCACTCCCACCTCCTCAGGTTATGACAAGTGGTGCGCCGCATGTGTGCCTGCACTTTTCGCAGCCTAGGAGTTTTTCTTTTCTCAAATGATAACGCCCACACGTGTGGCATGTTTGCACGTCACCCACACACCTTGATCCACGTTGATTCTATTTTGCACGAATCCTAAAGAAATCTCTTAAAATCTGAGTGTCACATGGGCATTATCGTGTGTGTGGGCGTTGGAGAGTCCGCCCACACGTCCCGCAGCACGCGGTTTGCCAGTTACGTTGTGTGGGCGACCTAGTTTCTGCCCACACAGCCGCCACCTAGTCCATGCGGGTGTGGGCGAACTGTTTTTTGCCCACACGACACTCGTACGTTGTTGGATAGCAACTGCAGTTCCGCGTACATGGCAACTAGGTAAACACACATGGCAACTATGATTCGTTGCTAGACGGCAACTGCAATTGCGCGTATGTGCCAACCAGATAAACATACATGACAACTATAATTAACCATACATGGCAACTATGGTTGAACCACACGTGGCAACTAGATAAACACACATGGCAACGCGTTATCAGGACCCTTCCTTTTTTGGTATAACCGTTTATTCAAAACTTTTTATCTCTTAAATCCTGCGTCCAAATCTCGAACCGTTTTCACCATTGGATTCCTCGCGTCGAGATCTTCAAAACTAGAACCCGTGTTGATAGGTTTTGACGAACTTTTTTTTTCCACAAAAAAACCGAGTCGGGAGCATGGTTTTTTTCTCTGTCCGAAAGAGGCACGGTCGTGCCTCTCGCGAATAGAAAAAAACATAAACGCGTTTTTTCGTTTACGAGAGGCACGCCTCTCACGGATGCAAAACTGTGTCTCTCGCGGAAGAAAAAGAAACATAAAACGCGTTTTTTTTTCATTTTCGAGAGGCACGGCCGTGCCTCTCGCGGAAGAAAAAAAATAGAAAACGTGTTTTTTCGTTTCCGAGAGGCATGACCGTGCCTCTCGCGAAAGCAAAACCGTTCCTCTCGCAGAAGCAAAACCGTGCCTCTCGCGGAAGAAAAAAAAAGATTTCTGGCGCAATTTTTTTTAATTTTTTTGTCCAAAAGCTAAGGAAGACCCATGAAAAACCAAAAGGCCGAAAACCTTTGCGAAAAAATAAAAAATAAAAACAAAATCCAGAGAGAGCGTCCAGAGCGCGACACGTGGCGGCGGCTAAGAGTGCGCCAAGTGGCGCGCTCTCAGCCCACCCACAAGTGATCGTTGCGAGGCTCCCGAAAGAGCACTCGTCAACTAGTTACTTCCGTTTAATATTATTAGTTAGTGGGGAAGACTTCAGAATGGTTTCCATAGGGGTGGCCCGTTAAACCTGATCATAGCTTGGGCCGAGTTGAGTTTTGAGTCAGGCTTGACAGCTTGATCTTAAAATCCCAAGTCTGAGCCTAGCCCGAAACACAAACACGTGAACACTGTACTTTTCTATTTAATTTAATTTAATCCACAAAAAATTAATTTAATTTAATTATTTTTAGCTTATATAAATCAATTGCATACCAATAAAATATTGATTTTACCAGGTTTGTGCTTTTTCCGGATGGAAAAGTTGAGCTTGAGCCCAGCCTGAATGTCAGGCTGTCTGGCCTAGGGCACTGGGCTGGGCTCTCCATGCTCAAGTCTATCTGTAAGGATTATTTTACGTTAAGTTATTATTATATTTTATTTTGAAAATAAAGGATTGGATCTATTATAAAAGTGGTTATAATATTCGGGAGTTTTGTGTGTTGGAAAATATACGTTGGTACAATCCTTATTTTTGTTTGGGATTGATATACACAGTCATTTTTGTTGGACAACGCTAACGCCCATACGTGTGGTGGGAGCAAAATCCGCCCACACGTCCTATAACACATAGATTGTGCCACGTCATCAAATGGATGCATGTGGGGATCTTTTTGGATTTTCAGTTTTTAAAATGTTTTATCTCTTAAATGAAAATTTCGATTGAAGATTCGTTTTCACCATAAAATCCCTCGCGACGAGATCTTCGAAACTAGATCTCATGTCAATATATTTCTACGAAATTTTTTTGGGGTTAAAAGTTGTCATGTCCATTGAACATGAATTACCATGGTGTTTACACTGAAGTTGCCATGATATGTTCAGCTATTTTCTTCTATATTTAAAAATAAATTTTGACATTTATGAAACGGGGAACTAAGAAATTAGACTTGCCATGAACCATAAACTAAAATTGCCATGATACATGCACTTAAAATTGTCATGGTTCATATAAAAAATAATTTTCATGGTCAAAGTACTGGAGTTATCATCCTCAAAATAGTAAAATTGCCATGCTCTACAAACTGAAATTGCGACATGCAACTTTAGTTTAAACACTATGGCAACTACAGTGTAAACATCATGACAACTTTTGGGCAATTTTTTTTTCGTCGAAACATATCAACATGGGGTCTTGTTTTGAAGATCTCGTCGAGACGGATTTAATGATGAAAACACATTTTTAATTCGATTTCTAATTAGGAGATAAAACATTATTAAGCCGAAACTAAAAAGATTCCTGCTAATGTCATCTGTTCACATGTGGCAAAATAAGTGGTAAAGAAGGCGTGTGATCGATGTGCAAGATGCCACACGTGTGGGCGTTAGCTTTTTCTTTTTTGTTTTAGGAATCAAAACAGTTGATTCGAGGGTATTTTCGATCTGCTATTAAAAGGACACGATAACAATGAATTGAGCTTAAGTTGGTTACTTAGATTTGTTGTGATGGAACTTGCACATATTTTGTTGTTTTTTGAACACAGTACAGATGCAGACGCTCATATACACGCGCATACACTCACTCATATGAATGCACACACGCACATCCTACCCCTATGAGCATCTTCGAAAGACTGAGCCAGCATATCATCTTGAAATTTACGAAGTCACCGTAGACACCTCATCGTCGACGGGAACATCTCCTCCCATTGAATGCGCATCGCCGGAAATCCATCCAACTACAGGTTGGTTCGTGCACATATCTTGTTTCTAGTTCTATATTTTGCAAGCAGAGTTAATTGCACAGAAGTACCACAAATAGGGTATTAGAAGCAGATTGGTACCAAGTTTGGTAATTTATACGTGTCAGTACCAACTTTGGGGCGCGGCGTTGCAGAACGGACTAAACAACGTATAAACACGTATTGACGGAGAAATTGGCAGCGGGGCCCACCTGTCAGGGGCTGACGTGGCATCTTCTTTTACGGAAAAAAATCCCTCGGCTTATATTTAATCACACAAAGGGCCTCGTTTGCGGAAAAAACTCAAAACCAGCAAAAATAAATTTCACGCGCCCGTGGGGATTCGAACACGCGACACACTACCCAAGGGAAAGGATGGATAAAGAGGATGCTTAAACATTTTTATACCATATTCAAAAACCATTTTTGTTGCTGCACAACTGTTTCGTTTTTTCAATGCGTTTTTTTTGTTTCGTATTTCTTTCATCTTTTAAGACACGTCCTGGCCTTCTTTCGGTTTTCCTTTTTTAAACTTTTGCGCATCTCTTTTATATATAGGTTTTGTAATAAATGGTGTACGTTATTTCAATACTTTTGAAATTTTCAAAATTTACACCGAACTTTTTTCTATGCGGCATTCTTTCAGATATTGTATATTAAAAAAATGCAATTTATATAACAAAATAGTTCATCGTATATTATACAATAGTATTCAGTGTGTATTTATACAATAAGATTCAGTGTGCATTTTCAACAAATATTGCATAATATAAAAAGTTCAATATTTATATATATATATATATATATATATATATATATATATATATATATATATATTAAGAAACGTCACAATATATTTAAAAAATGTTCATCTAAAAATAAAAAAGGTGTTCATATATTAGAGTTCAGTATAAATAATTTTCAGTGTGTATAACAAATTGTTCGTATATTATACAATAGTGTTCAGTATGTATTTATAAATTAATTTTCAGTGTGCATTTACAAAAAATATTGCTTAATAAATAGTTCAGTATAAATTTAAAATATGTCGAGTACTGAGAAAATGTTCACCGTTTACTACAAAACCTATATAAAAAAGAAAATAAAAGAAATGGAAAACCGGAAGAATACCCAAGATCTAAAAAGATAAATGAAAATTAAAAATTACACAATAATTTTTTTAATACATGTCGAACCTTTTTGAAATATACCTGTATTGACGCTGAAACCGATGGGTGGAACCCACCTGTCAGGGGCCACATTTCAAAAAAGGCGTCAATTGTCAGTGTGTACATTTCAAAACCTATATATAAAAGAAATACGAAAACCTATATATAAAAGAGATGCGCAAAAGTTTTAAATAGGAAAACCGGAAGAAGGCCAGGACGTGTCTAAAAAGATAAAAGAAATACGAAACAAAAAAACACATTAAAAAAAGGAAACAGTTGCCCAGCAAGAAAAATGGTTTCTGTTATATAATAAAAAAGCCTTTAAGCATCATCTATATCTAACGTTGTGGCGTAGCGTAGTGGTCATCGGGACTTTTCCTTGGGCAGTCCGTCGCGGGTTCAAATCCTCACGGGCGCGCGTTATTTATTTTTGCCGGTTTTGAGTTTTTTCCGCAACCGAGGCCCTTTGTGTGATTAAATATAAACCGAGGGGTTTTTCTGTAAAATAAGATGCCACGTCAGCCCCTGACAGGCGGGCCCCGCTGTCAGTTTCTCCGTCAATATGTTTTTATACGTCGTTTAGTCCGTTCTGCAACACCTCGTCTCAAAGTTGGTACTGACACATAAAAATTACCAAACTTGATACCAATCTGCTTCTAATGCCCTAGTTGTGGTACTTCTGTGCAATTAACTCTTGCAAGCATGATAGTACGGTCCTGGATTTTGTATGGCATGCGTGTTGACAAGACTTCATCGGTCTCAAGACATGTCTGCTTGGTCTCTGGAAAGCACTCATACATGTAGAGCATATGAGCACACGTTCGAGTAGGTGTGACGTGAGTGTTATACGTGAGCGTTTACGTCTATACTGACTGACATGTTTCTGAAAAGAAGAGGAAAAACGAAAACGTCGCAGTCTTGTTTTGCTTTCACCCCCTCGATCTTGATAGAGATGGAGAGGGGAAGAAAAGTCTGGCAATGGCATCGTAGTAGTACAACTGGAGACCCCGTGGAGCACGAGTGTGTGGGCCGAGAGGAAGTGTTTCGTTTCCTCTCGGCATGCACAGCGACGGGACAGCGGCACTGTTCTCACCCACGCCGCGCTCACCACAACCATCCATACCTCGGCCGGCCGGCTCAGCGATGACGCGCTTGGCAAATCCGAAATGTGCGGTCCTTGTAGTATAAAAGGCGGCCATGGAACCTCCTTTCGCCTCATCGCTCGCCGTTGCAGTCACGACACCACAACAGAGACGCAAGAACTAATTCTCCGGCCGGCCGGACCTCGAGCGCGTCAGTCAGGATGGCACCCACGGCGGCGGAGCAGCACACGAGGAAGGCGGTGGCTCTGGCGGCGCGCGACGCCTCCGGCCACCTCTCCCCGCTCGCCATCACCCGGAGGTACGTACGTACGCACGCACGCAAGCCAGTCGCTCTCTCCTCTCGTACTTAAGGTCTTGCACTTGTCAGGCGGTGTAGTTAGCACGCGGCACGCCTCCGCATGAGGCAGCGCCGCCGTACGTCGTGCGTCTATGCGTGGCCGGGCGCGCCGATGGACATGGCGGCGCCGTCCGATCCGGCTGGTCTCGGCCAGTTTTTCCCCGCCCTTGGTTGCATGCACCATGCATGGTTCCTCCGTGAAATAATGTAATTTATTCTCGTTAAATTGTCGCGTAGCTGACGATGATTTAGTACAAAATTAGTAATCAGCTATACTTATTTTAAGACGAAGGGAGTATGATTTTAGCGAATTTGTGTGGCTAACAGTTGCCTCCCTTGCACACCTACTTTATCCAGTATATATTCTCCTTTGTCCCGACACAGATTCTCAAAATAGTCTCAGTGGCATGTAACTTTGTTTCCCTAGATTCATACATGGTGGTTATTGGGTTGCTTTCGCTGTTATTTTTTATATGAAATTCGGCCTTAATTTGCAAATAGTATGAATAATATCATGTGTCCAGTACAACCATAACAAATACTCCCTCCATTCCCAAATATTTGTCTTTCTAGAGATTTCAACAAATGACTACATATGAAGCAAGATGAGTGAATCTACATTCTAAAATATGTCTATATACATCCGTATGTTGTGCCCATTTGAAATGCCTAGAAAAACAAATATTTAGGAACGGAGGGAGTACAAGTTTGGATTATCATGTGTCCAGCACAACCGTAACGTCGACACCAGCCTTTTTCGTTTTGCAATCTTTAGGCGACCCCACTGTTAGTTGTAAAACGCACATACATACATGTGATGTGTCACTCTCATACTTGTCACTGTTAGCTTGTGTACTATTCGTCTGCCTCTTTGTGTGTGGCTTTTGCTCTTCGTACCTGTGGTATGAATCAGGTGGCTTATGTGGGCAAACCTCAACGGCACACCTGCTTCAGTGACTTCATTGATTACCACTTTAGTAGGGCTTGACATGCTAGGACTGGCCGACAAAGAGGTTGTGGCGTTTCTTGTTATTGTTGTTTGTTCGCTTATTTGGATTGAAACTTCTTGTCACAAGAGGATTTAGTGTCCTAGAACTTTTGCTAGAGAATGAGCTATGCAATTTGATCATCATCACATCTTTCGCAAATAGTGAATACCTAGCTATTCTGGCTCATTTGATGCAATCATACAAATGTACCGCTACAAGTTTGTCATAGAAAATCATTTGATATTTTTATTTTATTTTTACATATATCCATATAAAGTAATGCTACCAAAAATGTGGGCAGACCGTACATGCCCATTACGAAGTAGTTTGCAGTAGGAAATAAAAGACTTGTGTAATTTGTAGATGGTGCTAGTAGTTTTATGTCGTTATCATGGCCGCGCTAGTGTGCTATGAGCTGTATAAGGTGGTTGATGGATGGTAAGGATGTGCACTCCTACCATTTGCTTTGCAAATTATTTTCTAAATTCTCTATTTTTTTCAAAGATTAATAATTAATAGGCAAGTCCGAACAAATGATTTTCTAAATCTCTATTTTTCCTAGAATTATGTGATTTGCTCAAACGAGTAAAATCATTTGTATGAATGATGAAATTCAGTGGTTTGATTAGACAGAAAAAAATCAGCAAAACAAAAATTGATCGTTTGCAGTATGACTAATTGTTTGGCTTTTGAACCTTGTTGATCATGTGGGTGTGGGTGAGTGTTTTTGCCAACCTTGTTCTTGATGGATTCAGTTATCTAGAGCCAGACATCTGCCTCTTTGATGAAACATAAAAAACTGAGACTAGTTGCATCACCGGAATTGAGTTGATAGACAAAACCATGATTTACTAGTGAGATTTATTAGCCTGGTTTACACACTAACATTTACTCCCTCCATTCCAAAATATTTAAAGTTCTACGTTCAGTCTAAATTGAAATTCTTTAAGTTTCACAAATCTATAGAAAAATATACAAATATTTTTATAACCAATTTGGTTTATTTAGTTCATCATAAAATATAGTTTCATACTACATACATTTGACTTTGTAGTTATTGGAAAATTTTCTTATAACTTGGTTAGACAACCTAGATCTTCAAATATTTTGGAACATAGGTAGTACTACGTGATAGCGTTTCTTTTTACAGTTTTGCTAGAACTCATCTAGATGAGATATAATTTGGTCTCATTCACCTTTTATAGCCATTGGATGTGATGCTATAAGATGCGTGTGTGCTGACGTGGGTTGTATATGTTCTTGTTTTCAAAGTGAATGAGACCAAATTATATCTCATCTAGATGAGTTCTTTTTATGTTCATGTTTCTTATGATTCTCGCTTCAGGAGCACTGGAGATGACGATGTGGTGATCAAGATTCTCTACTGCGGGATCTGCCACTCTGACCTACACAGCATCAAGAATGAATGGAAGAACGCCAGGTACCCCATGATCCCTGGGCACGAGATCGCCGGCGAGGTCACTGAGGTCGGCAAGAATGTGACCAAGTTCGAGGCCGGCGACCGTGTGGGCGTCGGGGTCATGGTGAACTCATGCCAGTCCTGCGAGAGCTGCAACGAGGGCTTCGAGAACCACTGCCCGGGCATAATCCCCACCTACAACACGGTCGATCTCGATGGCACCATCACCTACGGCGGCTACTCCGGCATGGTGGTGGTGCACGAGCGGTTCGTGGTCCGGTTCCCGGACACCATACCGCTGGACAAGGGCGCGCCGCTGCTGTGCGCCGGCATCACTGTGTACAGCCCCATGAAGTACCATGGTCTGAACGTTCCCGGGATGCACCTTGGCGTGCTGGGACTGGGTGGGCTGGGACATGTTGCGGTCAAGTTTGGCAAAGCCTTCGGGATGAAGGTGACGGTGATCAGTTCGTCGCCGGGAAAGAAGCAGGAGGCCCTCGAGCGGCTAGGTGCCGACGCGTTCGTTATCAGCAAGGATGCCGACGAGATGAAGGTATGCAGATGTTTTTCCATCACCAATTTTTTTATTCCAATCTGGTTTCTGTTAGATCAGTATAATGGGTACAACCAGATATATGGTACTTAAACTCACAGACACAAAAACAACCCTAAACGAAGTACATACAATTATATGCCTCAAAATGCTTCCGAAGCCGCAACAAGACTTGTCAACTCGCACCACCATAACTCGAGCTCCTAGTGCTAAAATTCGTCCTTTTTAATGGATTTACCTCTTGTGGAACCCGAGGTTTTTGGAAGCTGTTGACATCGGATAAATCCAGCCATCGAAATACCCGCCAAGACATATAGAGGGGGGAAAATCGTTGAATCAACGCAATAGTAAACCTCCGTGTACGACAGAGATTGGCAACAACGCCAGGTACACCCCTATCTAGGTAGGCATCCACGGGTCGTACCAAGCCGGCAATGTTGCTCACAAAGGCTCGAAAGAAGAGCTTGTTGAAGAAGACGATGTTGCCATGACATGAAGCTTACTGGTTGATGCTTACTGCTTACTGGTTAATTTAAATATGTCGTCTTTGCAGGCTGCAATGAGTACCATGGATGGCATCATAAACACGGTGTCTGCAAACATCCCCATGGCCCCTCTCTTGGGGCTACTGAAACCCAACGGCAAGATGATCATGGTTGGCCTCCCAGAGAAGTCTATGGAGATCCCCCCCTTTGCTCTGGTTGCCAGTAAGTCCTCGAACCTCACAACTCACAAGCCTAGCTATATATATATACTCTCTTTGTCTAACAATTTTAAGAAACCATGCATTGCATTATCGACCACAGGCATTTAATTTTGTGCGTAACTGACCGGTACACATACGGACGTACGTGTGGCTGATTTAATGTACAGTGAACAAGACCCTGGCCGGGAGCTGCATCGGCGGCATGAGGGACACCCAGGAGATGCTGGACCTCGCCGCCAAGCATGACGTGACGGCGGACATCGAAGTGATTGGCGCCGAGTACGTGAACACGGCCATGGAGCGCCTTGCCAAGGCTGACGTGAGGTATCGATTCGTCATCGACATCGGCAACACCCTCGACAAAGCCGCCGCCGCCTCCGAGTGACTCGGGATCTCTGTTTTTGTCAGCAGTAACAAGAGAGACAATTAGTCTGAATTTATATTTTTGTGTGTGAAAGCGTACGCCTGCAGGTATAGGCGCTACTTGTTGTATTTATAATTTTATTATATGTGAAGGAATACATTACATGAATTCTTCTTGAGCTCTTTGGCAGATGTTGCATGATATCCCAAGAAAGGGTCATATGTGCCATACACCATCAGTTTTCGAACCGGGCTTTCCCCTAACGTACTAACGTAAGTGATTCTGTTATTTCAAAAAAAAAATGAGTTGGAAGATACAGCATTGTTTATTAAAATGAACACGCTATTTATGGTCCTTAGCTATGTAGGAAGTGTAGAAAGTAAACACCATCAACTTGGACACCGTTCATTTTGATTACGCCCCTTGTACTACCAAAGTTGATCTCTCCACCTGAGAATCTTTTCTATTGACAGTTGAGGTGGCGCATAGTTTTTGTGCTTTTTCGCTTGCTTGACGGGAATACTCGGTGCATTTGATGAAAATTCAAAATGGTTGTAATTGGAAATTACTAGCTAGAGAAATCATGCATGCTAAAGTAATGAGATATCACCTGAGGAGGCAGACAGTGAACCAGTGGCTTCTCCTCATATGCTGCTGCTTCTGCTTCCATGTGCTGCTTACCAATTGATATTGTTGGAAATAACGAGGAATAAGCAACCAAATAACCATGTGTCTTAATACATACATCAGCTCATGCCTGGATTGTATTAGTATGAAATTTAGCCGGCATTCAACTGAATCTGAATGGGCCGGGCCGGCGGGTGAGAGTTAGTTAGAGTTATAGTGAGTGAGTTGCCATGGTGGTAGGTTGGGGTGTCGCATCCACACTCCACAACCACTCGTCCCACCAACACAGCTCAAATGGCTCACGACCTCGCACGTTATCCCGCTCATGAGTTTAGCTTAATACATCCATGTTACAATTGCAAAGTTTACATTAAGCTACGAAAACTCTCAAGCATGCGTACTCGGTCTTGCGTCCTCGCGTCGTCTTACACTCCTACTCATGAGTTTGGTTTCCTGCATATTGATGACGCAGACGAGACAGACATGTACATCAGTTGATTATCTGCGAAAACTCTTTAATTGTACGTGATCGGGCTCATGTCCTCGCACGTCATCCTGCTCATGAGTATGGCTTCATGCATATTGAGGGTAACTCCAAGTCTCCAACGCACGACCCAAATGATTCGCCGTGTCCGTTTGGGATAAACGGACAGAAAAAACGGCCCAACGCGTGAGAGCTAACGGACCAATGTCCGTTTTTGATCCATTTCTGACCCAACTTTGGGCTATGTTTGTGTCCAAACAAACACGCGCGGGCGAGCGGGACACACACCGTTGTCCCCCTAGCCCGCCCGTCGAGGACACAACCAATTTCCCTCTTCCCCTGCCCTCTCTCCGCCCCCCCCCCCCCCCCCCGCCATCGCCACCGCCACCCCGTTCACAGTCGCGTCGCCTTCCATCAAGGCCGTCCGAACCATGACCACACCATGCCATAGCCGGCCACGCCCGCGTTTCGGAAGAGCTTTTTGCCGGCGTTCGTGGTTCCTTGTTGCCGTGGGAGAGAAGTTACGGCCGTCGGCGCCGCCCGTCGACCCGAACAACCTTCGGCAAGCGCTGCATTGTCGCATGGCGCCCACCCCACCAACACCAACCTTGCTTTGCTGCTTGCGAGGGGAGCTCGACGTGCTCTTTCTGGCCGCGTCTCCACCACAACCGCAAGGTGTTTGACGCTTTGCTCACAAGGTACCATGGATAGCGGGGATGAGTATTTCTTTCACAACTTCATTTGTTCATCGGATGATTCGTCCTCGGATGACGAAGAGCTTGCGGCTGCATTGGTCGTCCATGACCACATTAGTAGGAAGCGGCCTCGGTTCAAGGGATCAATCCCTAGCCATGCTCCGACCTTGAACCGCAATAGGGAGAGAGGCCAGACCCTTCTCTATGCCGATTACTTTGAGAATACCGCACTCTTCAATTTTGTCGCCGGTTCCAATTGAGGAGACATGTGTTCAATCGTATTCGGGAGGGAGTAGTAGGATATGATCCATACTTTGAGTGCAAAGAGGATGCCCTTGGCAAGCTTGGCTTCTCTTCTTACCAGATATGCACTGTGGCTATTCGCATGCTTGCATATGGAATTCCTGGTGATCTTGTGGATGAGTATGTGCGTATGAATGAGTCCACATGTCTCCTCTCAATGGATAGTTTCTGCAAGGCCGTGGTGGTAGTGTTCGGCCCTGAGTACCTGAGAGAGCCCACTGCTGTTGATACAGAGATGTTGTTGGCGATCAATGCCGATAGGGGCTTTCCGGGCATGCTTGGTAGTATATTTTGTATGCACGGAAAGTGGAAGAACTGTCCATTTGCTTGGCAGGGGCTATTTAATCACAAACCATACATCCAAACCTTCGTGCATATTGAGCTTAAAAAGCTATTTAATCACAAACCATACATCCAAATGGGTTGAAACTTTCCCAGAATACAAAACCAAACAGTTGTGATTTATTGCATTTTTTTCATTTTTTTTGAACACTTTAAAATTTTCAATATGGAAAATAGGTCAATCTGGAACGTCAGATCTTTAACAAATGGCTAATAATGGGGCCTAAGTTATGGTAAGACTTGGCTTCGTAAAGTCACTGAAGTTGTGTCCATTTTTTAGATTGAGCTCCATAGAGCCCTTTATTTTAAAATAAATATTCAAAATTCATAAATTTCAGTTTCAAAAAATTCTGAAAACAAATACATATGTATGCAAGGATGTAAAGTGTATGTGTGAAAAATTTCAGGGTGAAATACCTTGTATTGCGAGCTGCACAAAACAACCAAAATCATGGACTGTATAGATGAACAGTACATATGCTAAAAAGCCTCAATTTAGTCTTTTTTGTATAGATCACATTTTAATGTATTTCGATTTGGAATTTTGCACACATGTACATTATGTATCTAGGTATATGTGTATTTATTTTTAGAATTTTTTGAAACTGAAAAGTTTGAATGTGAAGTTTTCAAATAAAGACCTTCATGGAGCTCGGTCTCCGTTTAGAATTTTCGACGATTTAAGTGCTATAAAACGTCTTATATCATTTTCGCAAAACAAAAAAAAGTCGTACATTAAATTACAGAGTGAGTGGTACATAAAGTAGGTGGTGACTTGCTTGGGACAGGTTGCACCAACTTTATTATACTATTAAAAGTGAAAATTTACCACATCCGGTGGTGAAGCATTTCCGCCTATATGTGCCACTATTCCCCTTATAGGAAAAACAAACAGAGAAACTCTTGCCTCGCTGAGTCCAGAGTGAATCGTTGGTACGCATTCTATTGCTAAGCAAGCTGACAATGACCGACAACCCACCCTCACCCGTTTACCCCAGGTTCATCACGGAGCTCGTGCAAAACAAGAAAAGTACATGGTTCGAAAAATTCAGTGCATCTTTAATTCGAACATGGTTGTGGTTGATTTAGTGCTAATTACACCGAAAGTTGTCAGCTTGCGACGAACGGTACACTCCAAAAAAATAAAAAACATATTCAAAAAATCTGAAAAGTTTTTGTGGCGGATTTTGACAAATGTTTTCAATTCTTGCAAAGTTTCATCTCGGAATGACATTCGTGAAAGTCATGGCAAAAAAAACAGCACTCGAAAATGCTTTCAAAAGAGCACTTTTGGAGCATTGCCTTTTTGTGCCACGACTTTCACGAATGTCATTCCAGGATGAAATTTTGTGAGCACTCAAAACATTTGTCAATATTTGCCAAAAACTCATAATTTTTTGAATTTGTTTTCAACTTTTTTTTGGTACTGTTCACCCGAGCTCGAGCTCAAAACACTACGTCCAATTACACAGCTAATTTAGTGTCACGTGTCTGACACAAAATGTTTTGCAGGATTTCAAGGCGCATCGCCTGGCATATAAATATATGGAAATTGTCCTTGCATGAGATAATTTTAGCTAGCACAAAATGTATAAGAATCCTGTTGCACACGAGGACTCCAAAAATTGAATGTTCAAACACTCCTGGCATATTAACTGCCAGGAGACTATCAGGTGATACTACATCATAAATGCTCCTATGATACCAACTTTGAAAAATTATTTTTAAATGTTTAAAAGGTTTCTAAAAAATGAATACTCACAGCGTATGTGATTACAACCCCTAAAAAACCAGATCCAAATTTAAAATACACATTGAGAAACAAAAATGACAAATCTAACATGAATAGTGTCACACAAAGCCAAAAGCAAAATCGGCACGATTCACATCTGGATTTATCTTTTTTGTTTCTCAATGTGCATTTCGAGTGTGAAGCTGAAATTTTTAGGGGTTGTAGACACATTCCTTGTGAACATTCATGATTTTTTTCAGATGATTTTATACATTTTAAATTGATTTTTTAGATATCATGGGAGCATTTAAGGTGTGGTATCACTGAATATTGTCTCGTTACGTACCCTCGCCGTGAGATTTAGCAATTCTCCAAATATGTGTTTAATTCATTTCAAATTTCAATGATTACACTTTTTGTCCGACCCTAATCAATCACACCGGGATCAAATGGCCACTTGAACAACAAACTTACACAAATCAATTCTATTGTGGTACGACCCCGTGTGAGCACCAGCCAGAGCCTACTTGAATGATCACTAGCTAGGCAAGCACAACCACCTACACTGGCACAAAAAAAAGACCCGAATATCTGGTGACTAATTATTTGTGAGCTGCTCCCATCAAACGATTCATTCGCCAGGGGAGCAGCTCCCAGCGATCGTTTCTGATAGTTCGTTAGAGGGTAGGCCAGGGCAGCCTGATTGACCCAAATGGCCCGGTTAACTGTTTTTATTTAAAAAAATGTCATGAACCAAAAATATATTTTCTTATAAAAGATAGAGAAAATCTAAATTTTTGAAACTCCATTCTCCGAGTTATGAAATATGCCATGCTACTTTACAAAATTGCCATTTCTCTCATTTCTAAATTTACAATGTGTATGATAAAAAAAAAGGTCTTGTGGTCTAGAAAAAAACCTGCCATGCTAAACTTTAGAACTGCCATCCTCTAGATAAAAATGCCATGAACAAAAATACACATTTTCTTATAAAAAACGAGAAAAACATAAATTTACAAATGCCATGCTCTGAATAATATGAAAATTGCCATGCTACTTTATAAAACTGTCATTTCTATAATTTATAGTAATTTACTATGATAATATAAAAATGCCATGCCAACAAAACCGAAATTGCCATCGTCTTAATAATAAAACTATCATCCCACGCGGTGTTTTCGCTCCTAGGTGCATATGCATCCATTGTCTAAATACACATTTTGAAAATTTGAAAAATTCGGAACAAAAATTCCACGGGTATATCCGGACATTCTATGTACATGCACAAAGTTTCGGTGAAAAACGACGTTTTTGTGGCTTGGGTAAAAAAGATAAAGAAATGCAAAATGAATAGTTGTAATGAAGCATCAGAAATTGTCTTTTTTACACAAGCCACAAAAAACTTGTTTTTCACCGAGAACTTTGTGCATGCACATAGAATGTCCGGATATACACGCGGGATTTTTGTTCGGAATTTTTCAACTTTTCAAAATGTGTATTTAGACAATGGGTGCATATGCACCTAGGAGCCATTGCCAATTTCCGCTATCATCCTCTTGATAATATAAATGGCATGCTCTCAATAATAAAACTACCAACCTGTTAATAATAAACTATCATCCTCCTAATAATAAAACTTCCATGTTATAAATAATAAAAATGACATGATCTTAATCATAAAACTTCTATCCTCTTGACTATTAAAAAAACCATGTTACTAATAATTAAAATGACATGCATAAGAAAATTGTCATCCTCTTAATAATAAAAGTGACATGTTACTAATTATTAAGATGCCATGCTCTTAATAAAAAATTGTCATGAGGGCAATACAAAAAAAGACCTTAAAAAGTGCCATGCTGAATTTCGTAAAAAGACACATGGAGAGTTTGGAAAAATTCCCATGTAAAAAAGGAATTTTTTTAATCTATCAATATTGGGGGAAATCCTGGATTTTTTAATGAAAAATAAAAATAAAAATAATTCAGCTTGAAAATATACACAAAACAGTTTTAGTCCAGTGCGCATGCAGTTGCTTCAGTCCAAGTGGTGAAGGGGGTCTTTAGTTAGAGTCCCCTGGAAGTTCAAGTATATAAATATAACTTTTCAGCGCTCCCCTCACGTGAGGGTTTCCCTCTCCTCTCGGGCGGCGACGCGATCTCCACAACCGTAGAGACCTTCCCTACCCTGCAATCCCTTCTCGCCGGCGATCGGCGGGGCCCGGGCTGTCCGGGACGGGGTTGGCTTGGGAACCTACCGCCCGTGGAAACATCTTCTCGGGCAAGAGATCTCAATGGAAAGTGAAGCTTCGGGCTCTGGGTCAGCTCCGACCGAGCTAGAGGCGATGATGGCAAAGCTTGGTTTGAAGGAGGAGGACCTCCAGGATGTAGTGGTGGATGATGAAGAATTACCAGAGGAAGCAACAAGATGGATGGCAATAGCCCGGGTGCATACAGAGAAAACCTATAGCTAGTACTGGTTCTATAGGAAAATGGGGATTGCTTGGGACTTGGCGCAGGTGGTGAAGATCCGTCCCCTGGAGGAGAACCTATACACACTACAATTCTCGTGCCTTGGTGACTGGGAGAGGGTGATGGAAGAAGGGCCTTGGAACTTCAAAGGGAAAGCGGTGGTCATAGCACCGTATGATGGCTTCACCAGACCTTCCTCGATTGTGTTGAATACAATTGAGATATGGGCACAGATTCATGATCTGCCGGAGGATTACTTTCCCCTCATCAAATCCCTGTCATCAACACTTGGAGAGTATTTTTTTGCTGAACCCAAGTCCCAAGATTTTGAAGGCAATTTCTATCGTGTGCGTATCAGAATTGATGTTACAAAGCCTCTTAGGAACGCTGTCTCCCTGGTTAAGAGGAAGAAAAGAGAAATCTTTGTAGTCAAATATGAAAGGCTTCCTGATTGGTGCGCCTTTTGTGGTCACTTGGGACATTTATTCAAGGAGTGTGGACATGGTGTGCATGTTGGGAATCGTAGCATAATTTAAAATTTTCCTACGTTCACCAAGATGCATCTATGGAGTGTACTAGCAACGAGGGGAAGGGAGTGCATCTACATACCCTTGTAGATCGCGAGCGGAAGCGTTCCAACGAACGTGGATGACGGAGTCGTACTCGCCGTGATCCAAATCACCGATGACCGAGTGCCGAACGGACGGCACCTCCGCGTTCAACACACGTACGGTGCAGCGACGTCTCCTCCTTCTTGATCCAGCAAGGGGAAGGAGAGGTTGATGGAGATCCAACAGCACGACGGCGTGGTGGTGGATGTAGCGGTTCTCAGGCAGGGTTTCGCCGAGCTTCTGCGCGAGAGAGAGAGGTGTTGCAGGGGAGGAGGGAGGCGCCCAAGGCTGTTGTGTGCTGCCCTCCCTCCCCCCCCTTTATATAGGCCCCTTGGGGGGGCCGGCCCCAAGAGATGGGATCTCAAGGGGGGCGGCGGCCACAAGGGGGGGAAGGGGTTGCCTTGCCCCCCAAGGCAAGGGGGAACTCCCCCCCTACGGTTCCCAACCCTAGGCGCATGGGGGAAGGCCCAAGGGGGGCGCCCCAGCCCACTAAGGGCTGGTTCCCTTCCACTTTCAGCCCACGGGGCCCTCCGGGATAGGTGGCCCCACCCGGTGGACCCCCGGGACCCTTCCGGTGGTCCCGGTACAATACCGGTAACCCCCGAAACTTTCCCGGTGGCCGAAACTGGACTTCCTATATATAATTCTTCACCTCCGGACCATTCCGGAACCTCTCGTGACGTCCGGGATCTCATCCGGGACTCCGAACAACTTTCGGGTTTCCGCATACATATATCTCTACAACCCTAGCGTCACCGAACCTTAAGTGTGTAGACCCTACGGGTTCGGGAGACATGCAGACATGACCGAGACGCCTCTCTGGTCAATAACCAACAGCGGGATCTGGATACCCATGTTGGCTCCCACATGTTCCACGATGATCTCATCGGATGAACCACGGTGTCGAGGATTCAATCAATCCGTATGCAATTCCCTTTGTCAATCGGTATGTTACTTGCCCGAGATTCGATCGTCGGTATCCCAATACCTTGTTCAATCTCGTTACCGGCAAGTCTCTTTACTCGTACCGCAATGCATGATCCCGTGACTAACGCCTTAGTCACATTGGGCTCATTATGATGATGCATTACCGAGTGGGCCCAGAGATACCTCTCCGTCACACAGAGTGACAAATCCCAGTCTCGATCCGTGCCAACCCAACAGACACTTTCGAAGATACCCGTAGTGCACCTTTATAGTCACCCAGTTACGTTGTGACGTTTGGCACACCCAAAGCACTCCTACGGTGTCCGGGAGTTGCACGATCTCATGGTCTAAGGAAAAGATATTTGACATTGGAAAAGCTCTAGCAAACGATACTACACGATCTTTTATGCTATGCTTAGGATTGGGTCTTGTCCATCACATCATTGTCCTAATGATGTGATCCCGTTATCAATGACATCCAATGTCCATAGTCAGGAAACCATGACTATCTGTTGGTCAACGAGCTAGTCAACTAGAGGCTTACTAGGGACACTTTGTGGTCTATGTATTCACACATGTATTACGATTTCCGGACAATACAGTTATAGCATGAATAATAGACAATTACCATGAACAAAGAAATATAATAATAACCATTTATTATTGCCTCTAGGGCATATTTCCAACAGTCTCCCACTTGCACTAGAGTCAATAATCTAGTTACATTGTGATGAATCGAACACCCATTGCGTCCTGGTGTTGATCATGTTTTGCCCTAGGGAGAGGTTTAGTCAACGGATCTGCTACATTCAGGTCCGTGTGTACTTTACAAATATCTATGTCTCCATTTTGAACACTTTCACGAATGGAGTTGAAGCGACGCTTGATATGCCTGGTCTTCCTGTGAAACCTGGGCTCCTTCGCAAGGGCAATAGCCCCAGTGTTGTCACAGAAGAGAGTCATCGGGCCCGACGCATTGGGAATCACCCCTAGGTCGGTAATGAACTCCTTCATCCAGACTGCTTCCTGTGCTGCCACCGAGGCTGCCATGTACTCCGCTTCACATGTAGATCCCGCCACGACGCTTTGTTTGCAACTGCACCAGCTTACTGCTCCTCCATTCAAAATATACACGTATCCGGTCTGTGACTTCGAGTCATCCAGATCTGTGTCGAAGCTAGCGTCGACGTAACCCTTTACGACGAGCTCTTCGTCACCTCCATAAACGAGAAACATATCCTTAGTCCTCTTCAGGTACTTCAGGATATTCTTGACCGCTGTCCAGTGTTCCTTGCCGGGATTACTTTGGTACCTTCCTACCAAACTTACGGCAAGGTTTACATCAGGTCTGGTACACAGCATGGCATACATAATAGACCCTATGGCTGAGGCATAGGGGATGACACACATCTCTTCTATATCTTCTGCCGTGGTCGGGCATTGAGCCGTGCTCAATTGCACACCTTGCAATACAGGCAAGAACCCCTTCTTGGACTGATCCATATTGAACTTCTTCAATATCTTGTCAAGGTATGTACTTTGTGAAAGACCAATGAGGCGTCTTGATCTATCTCTATAGATCTTGATGCCTAATATATAAGCAGCTTCTCCAAGGTCCTTCATTGAAAAACACTTATTCAAATAGGCCTTTATACTTTCCAAGAATTCTATATCATTTCCCATCAATAGTATGTCATCCACATATAATATGAGAAATGCTACAGAGCTCCCACTCACTTTCTTGTAAACACAGGCTTCTCCATAAGTCTGTGTAAACCCAAACGCTTTGATCATCTCATCAAAGCGAATGTTCCAACTCCGAGATGCTTGCACCAGCCCATAGATTGAGCGTTGGAGCTTGCATACTTTGTTAGCATTCTTAGGATCGACAAAACCTTCCGGTTGCATCATATACAACTCTTCCTTAAGGAAGCCGTTAAGGAATGTCGTTTTGACGTCCATCTGCCATATCTCATAATCATAGTATGCGGCAATTGCTAACATGATTCGGACGGACTTCAGCTTCGCTACGGGTGAGAAAGTCTCATCGTAGTCAACCCCTTGAACTTGTCGATAACCTTTAGCGACAAGTCGAGCTTTGTAGATGGTCACATTACCATCTGCGTCCGTCTTCTTCTTAAATATCCATTTGTTTTCTATGGCTCGCCGCTCATCAGGCAAGTCAGTCAAAGTCCATACTTTGTTTTCATACATGGATTCTATCTCGGATTTCATGGCTTCTAGCCATTTGTCGGAATCCGGGCCCGCCATCGCTTCTTCATAGTTCGAAGGTTCACCGTTGTCTAACAACATGATTTCCAGGACAGGGTTGCCGTACCACTCTGGTGCGGAACGTGTCCTTGTGGACCTACGAAGTTCAGTAACTTGATCTGAAGTTTCATGATCATCATCATTAACTTCCTCCCCAGTCGGTGTAGGCACCACAGGAACATTTTCCTGCGCTGCGCTACTTTCCGGTTCGGAAGGGGTGACTATCACCTCATCAAGCTCCACTTTCCTCCCACTCAATTCTTTCGAGAGAAACTCCTTCTCTAGAAAGGACCCGTTCTTGGCAACGAAGATCTTGCCTTCGGATCTGAGGTAGAAGTTATACCCAATAGTTTCCTTAGGGTATCCTATGAAGACGCATTTTTCCGATTTGGGTTCGAGCTTTTCAGGTTGAAGTTTCTTGACATAAGCATCGCATCCCCAAACTTTTAGAAACGACAGCTTAGGTTTCTTCCCAAACCATAATTCATACGATGTCGTCTCAACGGATTTAGACGGTGCCCTATTTAAAGTGAATGCGGCAGTCTCTAAAGCATAACCCCAAAATGAGAGCGGTAAATCGGTAAGAGACATCATAGATCGCACCATATCTAATAGAGTGCGATTACGACGTTCGGACACACCATTTCTCTGAGGTGTTCCAGGCGGCGTGAGTTGTGAAACTATTCCACATTTCCTTATGTGTGTACCAAATTCGTGACTTAAATATTCTCCACCACGATCTGATCGTAAGAATTTTATTTTCCTGTCACGTTGATTCTCGACTTCACTCTGAAATTCCTTGAACTTTTCAAAGGTTTCAGACTTGTGTTTCATTAGGTAGACATACCCATATCTACTTAAATCATCAGTGAGAGTGAGAACATAACGATATCCTCCGCGAGCCTCAACACTCATTGGACCGCACACATCGGTATGTATGATTTCCAATAAGTTGGTTGCTCGCTCCATTGTTCCGGAGAACGGAGTCTTGGTCATCTTACCCATGAGGCATGGTTCGCATGTGTCAAATGATTCGTAATCAAGAGACTCCAAAAGTCCATCTGCATGGAGCTTCTTCATGCGCTTGACACCAATGTGACCAAGGCGGCAGTGCCACAAGTATGTGGGACTATCGTTATTAACTTTACATCTTTTGGTATTCACACTATGAACATGTGTAACATCACGTTCGAGATTCATCAAAAATAAACCATTGACCAGCAGGGCATGACCATAAAACATATCTCTCAAATAAATAGAACAACCATTATTCTCAGATTTAAATGAGTAGCCATCTCGAATTAAACGAGATCCTGATACAATGTTCATGCTCAAAGCTGGCACTAAATAACAATTATTGAGGTTTAAAACTAATCCCGTGGGTAGATGCAGAGGTAGCGTGCCAACGGCGATCACATCGACCTTGGAACCATTCCCGACGCGCATCGTCACCTCGTCCTTTGCCAGTCTCCGTTTATTCCGTAGTTCCTGCTTTGAGTTACAAATATGAGCAACCGCACCGGTATCAAATACCCAGGAGCTACTACGAGTACTGGTAAGGTACACATCAATTACTTGTATATCACATATACCTTGGGTGTTGCCGGCCTTCTTCTTGTCCGCTAAATATTTGGGGCAGTTCCGCTTCCAGTGACCACTTCCCTTGCAATAAAAGCACTCAGTCTCGGGCTTGGGTCCATTCTTTGACTTCTTCCCGATAACTGGTTTACCGGGCGCGGCAACTCCCTTGCCGTCCTTCTTGAAGTTCTTCTTACCTTTGCCCTTCTTGAACTTAGTGGTTTTATTCACCATCAACACTTGATGTTCTTTTCTGATCTCCCCTTCCGCTGATTTCAGCATTGAATATACCTCGGGAATGGTCTTTTCCATCCCCTGCAAATTGTAGTTCATCACAAAGCTCTTGTAGCTTGGTGGAAGCGACTGGAGGATTCTGTCAATGACCGCGTCATCTGGGAGATTAACTCCCAGCTGAGACAAGCGGTTGTGCAACCCAGACATTCTGAGTATGTGCTCACTAACAGAACTGTTCTCCTCCATTTTACAGCTGAAGAACTTGTCGGAGACTTCATATCTCTCGACCCGGGCATGAGCTTGAAAAACCAGTTTCAGCTCCTCGAACATCTCATATGCTCCATGTTTCTCAAAACGCTTTTGGAGACCCGGTTCTAAGCTGTAAAGCATGCCGCACTGAACGAGGGAGTAATCATCAGCATGTGATTGCCAAGCGTTCATAACGTCTTGGTTCTCTGGGATTGGTGCTTCACCTAGCGGTGCTTCTAAGACATAATCTTTCTTGGCTACTATGAGGATGAGCCTCAGGTTCCGGACCCAGTCCGTATAGTTGCTGCCATCATCTTTCAGCTTGGTTTTCTCTAGGAACGCATTGAAATTGAGGACAACGTTGGGCATTTGATCTACAATACATAGTGTAAAGATTTTAGACTAAGTTCATGATAATTAAGTTCATCTAATCAAATTATTTAATGAACTCCCACTCAGATAGACATCCCTCTAGTCATCTAAGTGAAACATGATCCGAGTCAACTAGGCCGTGTCCGATCATCACGTGAGACGGACTAGTCAAGATCGGTGAACATCTCCATGTTGATCGTATCTTCTATACGACTCATGCTCGACCTTTCGGTCCTCCGTGTTCCGAGGCCATGTCTGTACATGCTAGGCTCGTCAAGTCAACCTAAGTGTATTGCGTGTGTTCCGAGGCCATGTCTGTACATGCTAGGCTCGTCAACACCCGTTGTATTCGAACGTTAGAATCTATCACACCCGATCATCACGTGGTGCTTCGAAACAACGAACCTTCGCAACGGTGCACAGTTAGGGTGAACACTTTCTTGAAATTATTATAAGGGATCATCTTACTTACTACCGTCGTTCTAAGCAAATAAGATGCAAAATATGATAAACATCACATGCAATCAAATAGTGACATGATATGGCCAATATCATCATGCTCCTTTGATCTCCATCTTCGGGGCACCATCTTTGTCACCGGCATGACACCATGATCTCCATCATCATGATCTCCATCATTGTGTCTTCATGAAGTCGTCACGCCAACGATTACTTCTACTTGTATGCCTAACGCGTTTAGCAACAAAGTAAAGTAAATTACATGGCGTTATTCAATGACACGCAGGTCATGCAAAATAATAAAGACAACTCCTATGGCTCCTGTCGGTTGTCATACTCATCGACATGCAAGTCGTGATTCCTATTACAAGAATATGATCAATCTCATACATCACATATATCATTCATCACATCTTCTGGCCATATCACATCACATAGCACTTGCTGCAAAAACAAGTTAGACGTCCTCTAATTGTTGTTGCAAGTTTTTACGTGGTTTGTAGGTTTCTAGCAAGAACGTTTTCTTACCTACGTATGACCACAACGTGATTTGCCAATTTCTATTTACCCTTCATAAGGACCCTTTTCATCGAATCCGTTCCGACTAAAGTAGGAGAGACAGACACCCGCTAGCCACCTTATGCAACTAGTGCATGTCAGTCGGTGGAACCTGTCTCACGTAAGCGTACGTGTAAGGTCGGTCCGGGCCGCTTCATCCTACAATGCCGCCGAAACAAGAAACGACTAGTAGCGGCAAGAAGAATTGGCAAACTCAACGTCCACAACTGCTTTGTGTTCTACTCATGCATAGTAACTACGCATAGGCCTGGCTCTGATACCACTGTTGGGAATCGTAGCATAATTTAAAATTTTCCTACGTTCACCAAGATGCATCTATGGAGTATACTAGCAACGAGGGGAAGGGAGTGCATCTACATACCCTTGTAGATCGCGAGCGGAAGCGTTCCAACGAACGTGGATGACGGAGTCGTACTCGCCGTGATCCAAATCACCGATGACCGAGTGCCAAACGGACGGCACCTCCGCGTTCAACACACGTACGGTGCAGCGACGTCTCCTCCTTCTTGATCCAGCAAGGGGAAGGAGAGGTTGATGGAGATCCAACAGCATGACGGCGTGGTGGTGGATGTAGCGGTTCTCAGGCAGGGCTTCGCCGAGCTTCTACGCGCGAGAGAGAGAGAGGTGTTGCAGGGGAGGAGGGAGGCGCCCAAGGCTGTTGTGTGCTGCCCTCCCTCCCCCCCCTTTATATAGGCCCCCTGGGGGGGGCGCTGGCCCCAAGAGATGGGATCTCAAGGGGGGCGGCGGCCACAAGGGGGGGAAGGGGTTGCCTTGCCCCCCAAGGCAAGGGGGAACTCCCCCCCCCTAGGGTTCCCAACCCTAGGCGCATGGGGGGAGGCCCAAGGGGGGCGCCCCAGCCCACTAAGGGCTGGTTCCCTTCCACTTTCAGCCCACGGGGCCCTTCCGGTGGTCCCGGTACAATACCGGTAACCCCCGAAACTTTCCCGGTGGCCGAAACTGGACTTCCTATATATAATTCTTCACCTCCGGACCATTCCGGAACCTCTCGTGACGTCCGGGATCTCATCCGGGACTCCGAACAACTTTCGGATTTCCGCATACATATATCTCTACAACCCTAGTGTCACCGAACCTTAAGTGTGTAGACCCTACGGGTTCGGGAGACATGCAGACATGACCGAGACGCCTCTCTGGTCAATAACCAACAGCGGGATCTGGATACCCATGTTGGCTCCCACATGTTCCACGATGATCTCATCGGATGAACCACGGTGTCGAGGATTCAATCAATCCGTATGCAATTCCCTTTGTCAATCGGTATGTTACTTGCCCGAGATTCGATTGTCGGTATCCCAATACCTTGTTCAATCTCGTTACCGGCAAGTCTCTTTACTCGTACCGCAATGCATGATCCCGTGACTAACGCCTTAGTCACATTGAGCTCATTATGATGATGCATTACCGAGTGGGCCCAGAGATACCTCTCCGTCACACGGAGTGACAAATCCCAGTCTCGATCCGTGCCAACCCAACAGACACTTTCGGAGATACCCGTAGTGCACCTTTATAGTCACCCAGTTACGTTGTGACGTTTGGCACACCCAAAGCACTCCTACGGTATCCGGGAGTTGCACGATCTCATGGTCTAAGGAAAAGATACTTGACATTGGAAAAGCTCTAGCAAACGAAACTACACAATCTTTTATGCTATGCTTAGGATTGGGTCTTGTCCATCACATCATTGTCCTAATGATGTGATCCCGTTATCAATGACATCCAATGTCCATAGTCAGGAAACCATGACTATCTGTTGATCAATGAGCTAGTCAACTAGAGGCTTACTAGGGACACTTTGTGGTCTATGTATTCACACATGTATTACGATTTCCGGACAATACAATTATAGCATGAATAATAGACAATTACCATGAACAAAGAAATATAATAATGACCATTTATTATTGCCTCTAGGGCATATTTCCAACAGTGCACCCTCCGCAGGCACTTGTTTTTAAGGATCTGAGAGCGGGCTGGTTCCAAGGCCCGGGGCGTGGTCCGGGTGAAGGAAGGGCAATACGGGGTGGTAGAGGCAGAGGCCATTCGGGAAGAGGACCGGGACGCGGTGCATTCCATGATCAGCAGGGTTTTGAGGAGTATGATCTGGCTGAGGAGAACCGCGGGGACGCAGATATGGAAGATGCAGAAAATTCTCGCAAGAGATCGGCGGCTCAAAATGAAAAGTTATTGCAGGTTGCCCCACCTCTGGCGTCAAAGGGCACAGCAACACTAGCTCTTCCACCTCCAACCGTGCCCGCTAGTCCACCTCCGAAGCGGGACCCGAAGCGGGTCAAACCAAGTCAGCAGCCAGCGGACAAGAACCATCCTAAGAGCAGCAATCTACCACAAAACAATGATGCGCGTATGGCGGGCCTCCCAGGTGGGTCGCGCCTAGCGCAACGAGTCTTCTATGCTCGAACTGTCGCGAGGCCGGCAAACCCCGCGACAGTTCGTGAGCTTCGTGATCTCACGAGGCAATTTGCCCCCTCTATAGTTTGTATCCTTGAAACACAAATAAAGGGATCGCGTGTGGAGAATTTGGTAGGATCTCTAGGTTTTAATAAAAGTTTCGCTGTGAGTAGCTCTGGTCCTAGTGGTGGACTTGAAATTTTTTGGAATGAGGAAATAAAACTTGAAGTTATTGGTTATTCGGAATATCATATAGAAGTAATGGTGAAAGAGTTGACACAGGTAGAGACCCGCATTTCTTTTGTGTATGGAGAAGCCCAGGTGAACCAGCGGCACAAGACGTGGGATATGTTGCGTGCGATTGTTCGAACAGGCAGCGGCCCATGGATGGTAATTGGTGATTTTAATGAAGTGTTACATGGGTATGAGCATGATGGAGTGGGCGATCGGAGCCAGGCACAAATGGATGGCTTCCGTGACGCACTTGACACATGTGGCCTCACTGATATAGGCTACACTGGCACGGACTGGACGTTTGAAAGAAGAGTCGCTGGAGGGGCATATACGAGGGTTAGGCTGGACAGATGTGTGGCTAACCCGGAGTGGATCCTAGCTTACCCGGGAGCGACTTTGGAGCACAAAACGGCAGCGTCAAGCGATCATGTACCACTGCTACTTCGGATGGAGGACGTGCATGCATGCAGCCGGCCCCCACGAGCATTTAAATATGAGTTGTGCTGGGAACGAGACCCAACCTTGGCATCTGTAGTAAAGGAGGGATGGGATAAAACTAATGCAAATTCGGTGGAGTCAGTGCGCAATAAACTCCAGTCGATGTCAACTGATCTCTCCACCTGGGACAGGACACATTTTGGCAGTGTCAGGCGGGAAATAGCGAGATTAAAAAATGAACTGCAGCTTTTGCGGGAGATCCCAGGAAGATCTGGCCCATCGCGACAGAAGACGAAGGTAGCTGATCAACTCGTCGAACTGTTCCACCGGGAGGAGATATTGTGGCGTCAGAGAGCACGCGTTGATTGGCTTGTGCATGGGGACAAGAATACTTATTTTTTCCATCTCCGTGCTAGCAGACGACGACGGAAAAATCAGATCAAATCTTTAAAACTGCCTGACGGAAAAATGACTGAGGATACAGACGAGACGGAGAAAATGGCGACTGAGTTTTATAGTAACTTGTATGCATCAGAGGGTGTCCATGGGACTAATCATGTCCTGCAAACTGTCCCAATAAGAGTGACTCCCGCCATGAATTAGACTCTGAATGCACCGTATACCCAAGAGGAAATTAAGCTAGCACTATTTCAAATGTTTCCAACCAAAGCTCCAGGCCCTGATGGATTTTCAGCACACTTCTTTCAGCGTCATTGGGACGTGTGTGGCCCTGAAGTAACTACCGCAGTGCTACGTATTATCAATGGAACCGAGTCGGCTGAGCGCATTAACGACACGATGCTCGTCTTGATCCCTAAGGTAAAAAATCCCACATCGTTGACACGGTTTAGACCTATTTCCTTGTGTAATGTGTTGTATAAAATTGCATCCAAGGTCATAGCCAACAGGTTGAAAGTTGTTCTCCTGGATATCATCTCAGAGGAACAGTCTGCCTTTGTTCCAGGAAGGCTAATTACAGATAATATAATAACTGCTTATGAGTGTTTACATTTTATGAAGAGGAACAAAGCAAAAAGAAATAGACACTGTGCGCTGAAGTTGGATATGATGAAAGCCTATGACAGGGTCGAGTGGGGTTATCTGGAAGCGATAATGCTGAAACTGGGCTTTACAGAAAATTGGGTTCACATTGTCATGAACCTGGTTAGGACAGTAAAGTTTTCAGTCATGTTCAATGGTAAGAAATTACAAGAGTTTCAACCTTCTCGTGGCATACGACAAGGGGATCCGATTTCCCCATATTTATTCTTGTTAGCAGCAGAGGACCTTTCGTGCCTTTTAAAATCTATGGACGAGTCATCCAACCTGAGTGGAATACGGGTAGCCCCTACGGCTCCACCAGTAAACCACTTACTATTCGCAGATGACAGCCTGCTGTTTTTCAAGGCTAATACAGATGGGGAAAATGAGGTGAACCAGTTGTTGCATACTTATTGTCAGGCATCCGGGCAACGCATCAATTATGAGAAGTCATCCATATTCTTTAGTAAGGGCTGTCCAGACCATATCAGAACAGAGATAAAGGGTTTGCTACAGGTTCCTAATGAAGCTTTGTCTGCAAAATATTTGGGAATGCCAACCGAAGTTGGTGCCTCAAAAAATGGTGCCTTCAAATATCTCAAGGACTATTTATGGAGCAAAGTGCAAGGGTGGATTGAAAAATCTTTGTCTTCAGCGGGAAAGGAGGTGCTAGTAAAATTTGTTGCTCAGGCCGTTCCAGTCTTTTCCATGTCATGTTTCAAACTACCCAGGGGCTTGTGTGAGCACTTAAACATGTTGATCAGGAAGTTCTGGTGGGGGAGCAGGGATGGCCACCGTAAGCCTAGTTGGGTGTCATGGGAGTCAATGACCCAACCAAAAAGCATGGGTGGTTTGGGCTTCAAAGATTTTGAGATGTTCAACCTGGCACTATTAGCAAAGCAAGCTTGGCGAATCCTTCAATGTCCAGAGGCGCTGAGTGCTAGAATTCTCAAGAGTGTTTACTTTCCAAACTGCTCGATTCTTGAAGCAGAGGTTGGTACTCACCCAAGCCAAATCTGGAGGGCGGTTATTGATGGCCGGGATGTGTTGAAACAGGGTCTTATCAGAATTATTGGGAATGGAGAGAGCACCAACATCTGGTTGGACAACTGGATACCCAGGGCAGAAATGATGAGACCATTTGGCAGATTATCTAATGACCCACCCCAATATGTGTCCGAATTGATTGATCACACCTCTGCTATTTGGGATACTGTCAAGCTAGAAGAAGTCTGTCTCCCAATTGACATCCCTGCTATACTACGAATACCCTTGTGTACTTCTGAAATACAAGACTCCTGGTCATGGTTTTTTGAGAAAAATGGCAGATTCTCTGTGAGGTCCGCCTACCGAATGATGGTTGCTAAAAAGTTCAGAAGGGAGGCGTGGCTAGACGGGGCAGCAGGTTCTTCAAGCTCGGATCGTGATGCCCAGCCCTGGGCAAGTTTATGGAAGATTTCTGTACCGAGCAAGATACGGATGTTTTTATGGAGATTAGCAAAACACTCTTTACCCACCGAGGATGTCCAGGCTCATAGGAACATGGCGACGTCCAGTACATGCGGATTATGTGGAGCAAAAGACTCATGGAGGCACTCTATGATGGAGTGTTATATGTCAAGATGTGTGTGGGCATTGATGGATGGCGAGTTGGCAGAACACTTATGTGAAACAAATGAACCAAGTGCTAAGCAGTGGATCTTCTCCATGATCGACACTTTATCCCACGAAGCTTTTATCAGGCTGGCAGTTACTTTGTGGGCAATATGGTGGGCTCGAAGAAAAGCAATACACAAACAAATCTACCAGAGTCCCTCAGCAACCCATGAGTTTATTCAAAGATTCTTGGCAGATTTGGAGCTTCTTCCGAGGAGTCCCGTCAAGAACAACCCTATGACGAGGTCTGGTGTACATCGCCCTAAGGCCCCGCCTGCGGGACATGCTAAAATCCACGTGGACGCGGCAGTTTCCAAGACCCGCAACTGTGGTGCCGCGGCGGCGGTGTGCAGGAGTAACGATGGAAACTTCATGGGCAGTTCAGCATTGGTGATACATGGGATAATTGATGTAGCAACACTAGAAGCTATTGCATGCAGGGAAGGTTTTGCTCTGGCGCAAGATTTACTATTGACTGATTTTGTTATAGCATCGGACTCCAAGCAAGTAGTTAATGATATTAAGACAGCAAGCAATGGAACTTACGGAGCAATCATCTCGGAGATTAGGAATCTTTCAGTAGGTTTCAATTGTAATATTAATTTCGAAGGCAGAGCGTCTAATAGCGATGCCGATAGGTTAGCCAAGTTTACACACTCGTTGGATCGGGGTAGGCATTTGTGGTTTCTGGAACCCCATGATCCAATTTGTATCTCACTAAATGTGGTTTTTGAGCAATAAAAACTTGGTTAACCCCTAAAAAAAGTTAGAGTCCCCTGGGTACATTTTTTGAGAGAGAAAAAAAGAGATTGTCTGCCAAAAAAAATGCTTCACAGCGAACAACTCCAGCCGGTCTACGCGGCGTTGGCCATGTGCCGGCATCCGTGCGACGGCTGGGAGAGCGTTAGCCAGGGTTGCACTCCGGGAGAACGTTCGCCAGATAGCATTTCCAAAAACAAATGTATATGTTCGCTCTCACATCGGCAGGGCCGTTAGAGCATCTCCAGCCGTGCCCCCAACAGGCCCCTTCCCAGGCGTTTTTCTGCGTCAGCGCCCAAAAATCGGCCCAGCCGCGTCCCCGGGAGCCCGTTTTTTACCGGTTTGGTCCGAAACTGGCGTCGGCGGACCCAGGCCGAACCCGGCACTCTGGGGGTCGCCCGAGGGCGCCGGGGGGAGCGATTTTGGCGCGAACGAGAATGGGCCCGCCGAGTCAGCGAGACGCCGCTTCGTCGCCCTTATCGCCTCGGTTCCTACGGGAATCAATGCGAAGGCTGCCGCGCCGGTCAGCCTCCATTGATGCCTAACGGGCGGCGCAGTGAAGGCGCCGCGACGCGCGTCCCGCCCTCACCCGCCACGCGTCGCCCGGCATGCAGCCTCTCGCCACCCTCGCTGCGGCTATAAAAGGGCGACCTCCCCGCCGGTTGACGCCACAGTTCTCATCCCCCCCCCACTCCGGCGCACAAAGCTACACTCTCCCTGCCTTCCCGCCGACGGACAGATGGCCGAGAGGTTTCCAGGCGACGGCGCGGCGGCGAACGGCTTCGGCCGCCGTCATCTCCAAGAGCCGGAGGCGCGCCTCCTCTACGAGGCCGAGTACCCTGCGCCCAAGGACATGCGGGTGCCGGGGATGTGGAGGCTGAGCGCCGGCGGCGTCGCGGTGCCGCATGTGCCCGAAGGGGCGTTGCGGTGCCGCCTGTGCCCGAAGGGGCGGCGCGGCGGGCCGAGATCGCCCGCATCCGCTCTTCCCTGACGGAGGAGCAGCGGAACGAGCCACGGTACGCCACCGACAGCCACACCATGTGGTCCATGTACTTCGCGCGCGGCCGCGAGGAGCAGATCGCCTCCACCAACGGCTTCATCCCCCGCGGCCGCCTCAACGCCGACGGGCGGCGCGAGTGGTGGGGCGTGCCCGGCCGCACCCTCGAGGCCGTCCTCTACCACATCGAGACCGGCAACATGCCGCGCCTCGAGTACCCACCGCGGCCGTCCTTCTCTCCCCGCCGTGGCAGCTCCTAGACGCCGCGACGGATGGAGCTGGGGTCGTCCTCGTCGTCGGGCTCCGGCTCGCCGGCGCTTCACCCCGTCAAGCCCGAGCCGGAGGAGACGCCGCTCGGGCGCCGCACTCGCAGCGCCCTCGTCATCAACGAGGGTGCCCGGTGTTGGGAATCGTAGCAGAAATTTAAAATTTTCTACGCATTACCAAGATCCACCTATGGAGTTTACTAGCAACGAGAGGGAAGGAGTGCATCTACATACCCTTGTAGATCGCGAGCGGAAGAGTTCAAGTGAACGGGGTTGATGGAGTCGTACTCGTCGTGATCCAAATCACCGATGACCGAGCGCCGAACGGACGGCACCTCCGCGTTCAACACACGTACGGAGCAGCGACGTCTCCTCCTTCTTGATCCAGCAAGGGGGAAGGAGAGGTTGATGGAGATCCAGCAGCATGACGGCGTGGTGGTGGAAGTAGCGGGGATCCCGGCAGGGCTTCGCCAAGCGCAAGCGGGAGGGAGAGGTGTCACAGGAGGGAGAGGGAGGCGCCAGGGGCTAGGGTACTGCTGCCCTCCCTCCCCCCACTATATATAGGCCCCTTGGGGGGGCGCCGGCCCTGGGATCCCATCTACATGGGGGGCGGCGGCCAAGGGGGGAAACTTGCCCCCCAAGCCAAGTGGGGCGCCCCCCACCCCCAGGGTTTCCAACCCTAGGCGCAGGGGAGGCCCATGGGGGGCGCACCAGCCCACCAGGGGCTGGTTCCCCTCCCACTTCAGCCCATGGGGCCCTCCGGGATAGGTGGCCCCACCCGGTGGACCCCCGGGACCCTTCCGGTGGTCCCGGTACAATACCAATAACCCCCGAAACTTTCCCGGTGGCCGAAACTTGACTTCCTATATATAATTCTTCACCTCCGGACCATTCCGAAACTCCTCATGACGTCCGGGACTCCGAACAACTTTTGGGTTTCCGCATACTAATATCTCTACAACCCTAGCGTCACCGAACCTTAAGTGTGTAGACCCTACGGGTTCGGGAGACATGCAGACATGACCGAGACGACTCTCCGGTCAATAACCAACAGCGGGATCTGGATACCCATGTTGGCTCCCACATGTTCCACGATGATCTCATCGGATGAACCACGATGTCGTGGATTCAATCAATCCCGTATACAATTCCCTTTGTTAATCGGTATGTTACTTGCCCGAGATTCGATCGTCGGTATCCCAATACCTTGTTCAATCTCGTTACCGGCAAGTATCTTTACTCGTACCGCAATGCATGATCCCGTGACTAACTCCTTAGTCACATTGAGCTCATTATGATGATGCATTACCGAGTGGGCCCAGAGATACCTCTCCGTCACACGGAGTGAAAAATCCCAGTCTCGATCCGTGTCAACCCAACAGACACTTTCAGAGATACCTGTAGTGTACCTTTATAGTCACCCAGTTACGTTGTGACGTTTGGCACACCCAAAGCACTCCTACGGCATCCGGGAGTTACACGATCTCATGGTCTAAGGAAAAGATACTTGACATTGGAAAAAGCTCTAGCAAACGAACTACACGATCTTTGCGCTATGCTTAGGATTGGGTCTTGTCCATCACATCATTCTCCTAATGATGTGATCCCGTTATCAATGACATCCAATGTCCATAGTCAGGAAACCATGACTATCTGTTGATCAACGAGCTAGTCAACTAGAGGCTTACTAGGGACACGTTGTGGTCTATGTATTCACACATGTATTACGATTTCCGGATAACAGAATTATAGCATGAACAATAGACAATTATCATGAACAAAGAAATATAATAATAACCATTTTATTATTGCCTCTAGGGCATATTTCCAACAGTCTCCCACTTGCACTAGAGTCAATAATCTAGTTACATTGCGATGAATCGAATACCCATAGAGTTTTGGTGTTGATCATGTTTTGCTCTAGGGAGAGGTTTAGTCAACGGATCTGCTACATTCAGGTCCGTATGTACTTTACAAATATCTATGTCTCCATTTTGAACACTTTCACGAATGGAGTTGAAGCGACGCTTGATATGTCTGGTCTTCCTGTGAAACCTGGGCTCCTTGGCAAGGGCAATAGCTCCAGTGTTGTCACAGAAGAGAGTCATCGGGCCCGACGAATTGGGAATCACCCCTAGGTCGGTAATGAAATCCTTTATCCAGATTGCTTCCTGTGCTGCCTCTGAGGCCGCCATGTACTCCGCTTCACATGTAGATCCCGCCACGACGCTTTGCTTGCAACTGCACCAGCTTACTGCCCCTCCATTCAAAATATACACGTATCCGGTTTGTGACTTAGAGTCATCCAGATCTGTGTCGAAGCTAGCGTCGACGTAACCCTTTACGACGAGCTCTTCGTCACCTCCATATACGAGAAACATATCCTTAGTCCTTTTCAGGTACTTCAGGATATTCTTGACCGCTGTCCAGTGTTCCATGCCGGAATTACTTTGGTACCTTCCTACCAAACTTACGGCAAGGTTTACATCAGGTCTGGTACACAGCATGGCATACATAATAGACCCTATGGCCGAGGCATAGGGGATGACACTCATCTTTTCTCTATCTTCTGCCGTGGTCGGGCATTGAGTCGTGCTCAATTGCACACCTTGCAACACAGGCAAGAACCCCTTCTTGGACTGATCCATATTGAACTTCTTCAATATCTTGTCAAGGTACGTACTCTGTGAAAGACCAATGAGGCGCCTTGATCTATCTCTATAGATCTTGATGCCTAATATATAAGCAGCTTCTCCAAGGTCCTTCATTGAAAAACACTTATTCAAATAGGCCTTTATACTTTCCAAGAATTCTATATCATTTCCCATCAATAGTATGTCATCCACATATAATATGAGAAATGCTACAGAGTTCCCACTCACTTTCTTGTAAACACAGGCTTCTCCATAAGTCTGTGTAAACCCAAAAGCTTTGAGATGCTTGCACCAGCCCATAGATTGAGCGCTGGAGCTTGCATACCTTGTTAGCATTCTTAGGATCGATAAAACCTTCCGGCTGCATCATATACAATTCTTCCTTAAGAAAGCCGTTAAGGAATGCCGTTTTGACGTCCATTTGCCATATCTCATAATCATAGAATGCGGCAATTGCTAACATGATTCGGACGGACTTCAGCTTCGCTACGGGTGAGAAAGTCTCATCGTAGTCAACCCCTTGAACTTGTCGATAACCCTTAGCGACAAGTCTAGCCTTATAGATGGTCACATTACCATCCGCGTCTGTCTTCTTCTTAAAGATCCATTTTTTTCTATGGCTCGCCGATCATCGGGCAAGTCAGTCAAAGTCCATACTTCGTTTTCATACATGGATCCTATCTCGGATTTCATGGCTTCTAGCCATTTGTCGGAATCTGGGCCCACCATTGCTTCTTCATAGTTCGAAGGTTCACCGTTGTCTAACAACATGATTTTCAGGACAGGGTTGCCGTACCACTCTGGTGCGGAACGTGTCCTTGTGGACCTACGAAGTTCAGCAGTAACTTGATCCGAAGCTTCATGGTCATCATCATTAACTTCCTCCCCAGTCGATGTAGGCACCACAGGAACATCTTCCCGCGCTGCGCTACTTTCCGGTTCGGAAGGGGTGACTATCACCTCATCAAGTTCCACTTTCCTCCCACTTACTTCCTTCGAGAGAAACTCTTTCTCCAGAAAGGACCCGTTCTTGGCAACAAAGATCTTGCCTTCGAATCTGAGGTAGAAGGTATACCCAATGGTATCCTTAGGGTATCCTATGAAGACGCATTTCTCCGACTTGGGTTCGAGCTTTTCAGGTTGAAGTTTCTTGACATAAGCATCGCATCCCCAAACTTTTAGAAACGACAGCTTAGGTTTCTTCCCAAACCATAATTCATACGGTGTCGTCTCAACGGATTTCGACGGAGCCCTATTTAAAGTGAATGCGGCAGTCTCTAAAGCATAGCCCCAAAATGAGAGCGGTAGATCGGTAAGAGACATCATAGATCGCACCATATCCAATAGAGTGCGATTACGACGTTCGGTCACACCATTTCGCTGAGGTGTTCCAGGCGGCGTGAGTTGTGAAACTATTCCACATTTCCTTAAGTGTGTGCCAAATTCGTGACTTAAATATTCTCCTCCACGATCTGATCGTAAGAACTTTATTTTCCTGTCACGTTGATTCTCAACCTCACTCTGAAATTCCTTGAACTTTTCAAAGGTCTCAGACTTGTGTTTCATTAGGTAGACATACCCATATCTACTCAAGTCATCAGTGAGAGTGAGAACATAACGATAGCCTCCGCGAGCCTCAACACTCATTGGACCGCACACATCAGTATGTATGATTTCCAATAAGTTGGTTGCTCGCTCCATTGTTCCGGAGAACGGAGTCTTGGTCATCTTACCCATGAGGCATGGTTCGCACGTGTCAAATGATTTGTAATCAAGAGACTCCAAAAGTCCATCTGCATGAAGCTTCTTCATGCGCTTGACACCAATGTGACCAAGGCGGCAGTGCCACAAGTATGTGGGACTATCGTTATCAACTTTACATCTTTTGGTATTCACACTATGAATATGTGTAACATCACGTTCGAGATTCATTAAGAATAAACCATTGACCAGCGGTGCATGACCATAAAACATATCTCTCATATAAATAGAATAACCATTATTCTCGGATTTAAATGAGTAGCCATCTCGAATTAAACGAGATCCTGATACAATGTTCATGCTCAAAGCTGGCACTAAATAACAATTATTGAGGTTTAAAACTAATCCCGTAGGTAAATGCAGAGGTAGCGTGCCGACGGCGATCACATCGACCTTGGAACCATTCCCGACGCGCATCGTCACCTCGTCCTTCGCCAGTCTCCGTTTATTCCGCAGCTCCTGTTTTGAGTTACAAATATGAGCAACCGCACCGGTATCAAATACCCAGGAGCTACTACGAGTACTGGTAAGGTACACAGCAATTACATGTATATCACATATACCTTTGGTCTTGCCGGCCTTTTTGTCCGCTAAGTATTTGGGGCAGTTCCGCTTCCAGCGACCACTTCCCTTGCAATAAAAGCACTCAGTCTCAAGCTTGGGTCCATTCCTTGGCTTCTTCCCGGCAACTGGCTTACCGGGCGCGGCAACTCCCTTGCCGTCTTTCTTGAAGTTCTTCTTACCCTTGCCTTTCTTGAACTTAGTGGTTTTATTCACCATCAACACTTGATGTTCCTTTCTGATCTCCACCTCCGCTGATTTCAGCATTGAATATGTTGGGAATCGTAGCATAATTTTAAAATTTTCCTACGCTCACCAAGATGCATCTATGGAGTATACTAGCAACGAGGGGAAAGGAGTGCATCTACATACCCTTGTAGATCGCGAGCGGAAGCGTTCCAATGACGTGGATGACGGAGTCGTACTCGCCGTGATTCAAATCACCGATGACCGAGTGCCGAACGGACGGCACCTCCGCGTTCAACACACGTACGGTGCAGCGATGTCTCCTCCTTCTTGATCCAGCAAGGGGAAGGAGAGGTTGATGGAGATCCAGCAGCACGACGGCGTGGTGGTGGATGTAGCGGGTCTCGGCAGGGCTTCGCCGAGCTTCTGCGAGAGGGAGAGGTGTAGCAGGGGAGGAGGGAGGCGCCCAAGGCTGTAATATTGCTGCCCTCCCTCCCCCCCTTTATATAGGCCCCCTGGGAGGGGGGGCCGCCGGCCAAGATCCATCTGGAGGGGGGGCGGCGGCCAAGGGGGGTGGCTTGCCCCCGAAGGCAAGTGGGGCGCCCCCCCCCACCCTAGGGTTTCCAACCCTAGGCGCAGGGGGGAGGCCCATGGGGGGGCGCCCAGCCCACTAGGGGCTGGTTCCCTTCCAACTTCAGCCCATGGGGCCCTCCGGGATAGGTGGCCCCACCCGGTGGACCCCCGGGAACCTTCCGGTGGTCCCGGTAACCCCCGAAACTTTCCCGGTGGCCGAAACTTGACTTCCTATATATAATTCTTCACCTCCGGACCATTCCGGAACTCCTCGTGACGTCCGGGATCTCATCCGGGACTCCGAACAACTTTCGGGTTTCCGCATACACATATCTCTACAACCCTAGCGTCACCGAACCTGAAGTGTGTAGACCCTACGGGTTCGGGAGACATGCAGACATGACCGAGACGTCTCTCCGGTCAATAACCAACAGCGGGATCTGGATACCCATGTTGGCTCCCACATGTTCCACGATGATCTCATCGGATGAACCACGATGTCAAGGATTCAATCAATCCCGTATAAAATTCCCTTTGTCAATCGGTATGTTACTTGCCCGAGATTCGATCGTCGGTATCCCCATACCTTGTTCAGTCTCGTTACCGGCAAGTCTCTTTACTCGTACCGCAATGCATGATCCCGTGACTAACGCCTTAGTCACATTGAGCTCATTATGATGATGCATCACCGAGTGGGCCCAGAGATACCTCTCCGTCATACGGAGTGACAAATCCCAGTCTTGATCCGTGCCAACCCAACAGACAATTTCAGAGATACCCGTAGTGTACCTTTATAGTCACCCAGTTACGTTGTGACGTTTGGTGCACCCAAAGCACTCCTACGGTATCCGGGAATTGCACGATCTCATGGTCTAAGGAAAAGATACTTGACATTGGAAAAGCTCTAGCAAACGAAACTACACGATCTTTTATGCTATGCTTAGGATTGGGTCTTGTCCATCATATCATTCTCCTAATGATGTGATCCCGTTATCATTGACATCCAATGTCCATAGTCAGGAAACCATGACTATCTGTTGATCAACGAGCTAGTCAACTAGAGGCTTACTAGGGACACGTTGTGGTCTATGTATTCACACATGTATTACGATTTCCGGATAACACAATTATAGCATGAACAATAGACAATTACCATGAACAAAGAAATATAATAATAACCATTTATTATTGCCTCTAGGGCATATTTCCAACAGAATATAACTCAAGAATGGTCTTTTCCATCCCCTGCATATTGAAGTTCATCACAAAGCTCTTGTAGCTCGGTGGAAGCGACTGAAGGATTCTGTCAATGACCGCGTCATCCGGGAGATTAACTCCCAGCTGAGTCAAGCGGTTGTGCAACCCAGATATTTTGAGTATGTGCTCACTGACAGAACTGTTTTCCTCCATCTTACCAATAAAGAATTTGTCGGAGACTTCATATCTCTCGACCCGGGCATGAGCTTGGAAAACCATTTTCAGCTCTTCGAACATCTCATATGCTCCGTGTTGCTCAAAACGCTTTTGGAGCCCCGGTTCTAAGCTGTAAAGCATGCCGCACTGAACGAGGGAGTAATCATCAGCACGTGATTGCCAAGCGTTCATAACGTCTTGGTTCTCTGGGATGGGTGCATCACCTAGCGGTGCTTCTAGGACATAATCTTTCTTGGCAGCTATGAGGATGATCCTCAGGTTCCGGACCCAGTCCGTATAGTTGCTGCCATCATCTTTCAGCTTGGTTTTCTCTAGGAACGCGTTGAATTTGAGGACAACGTGGGCCATTTGATCTACAAGACATATTGTAAAGATTTTAGACTAAGTTCATGATAATTAAGTTCATCTAATCAAATTATTCAATGAACTCCCACTCAGATAGACATCCCTCTAGTCATCTAAGTGAAACATGATCCGAGTTAACTAGGCCGTGTCCGATCATCACGTGAGACGGACTAGTCAACATCGGTGAACATCTTCATGTTGATCGTATCTTCTATACGACTCATGATCAACCTTTCGGTCTTCCGTGTTCCGAGGCCATGTCTGTACATGCTAGGCTCGTCAAGTCAACCTAAGTGTATTGCATGTGTTCCGAGGCCATGTCTGTACATGCTAGGCTCGTCAACACCCGTTGTATGCGAACGTTAGAATCTATCACACCCGATCATCACGTGGTGCTTCGAAACAACGAACCTTCGCAACGGTGCACAGTTAGGGGGAACACTTTCTTGAAATTATCATAAGGGATCATCTTACTTACTACCGTCGTTCTAAGCAAATAAGATGTAAAACATGATAAACATCACATGCAATCAAATAGTGACATGATATGGCCAATATCAGTTTGCTCCTTTGATCTCCATCTTCAGGGCGCCATGATCATTTTCGTCACCGGCATGACACCATGATCTCCATCATCGTGTCTTCATGAAGTTGTCACGCCAATGATTACTTCTACTTCTATGGTTAACGTGTTTAGCAATAAAGTAAAGTAATTTACATGGCGTTATTGAATGACACGCAGGTCATACAAAAAATAAAGACAACTCCTATGGCTCCTGCCGGTTGTCATACTCATCGACATGCAAGTCGTGATTCCTATTACAAGAACATGATCAATCTCATACATCACATATATCTCATTCATCACATCCTTTTGGCCATATCACATCACAAGGCACATGCTGCAAAAACAAGTTAGACGTCCTCTAATTATTATTGCATGTTTTTACGTGGCTTCTATAGGTTTCTAGCAAGAACGTTTCTTACCTACGTAAAACCACAACGTGATATGCCAATTTCTATTTACCCTTCATAAGGACCCTTTTCATCGAATCCGTTCCGACTAAAGTGGGAGAGACAGACACCCGCTAGCCACCTTATGCAACTAGTGCATGTCAGTCGGTGGAACCTGTCTCACGTAAGCGTACGTGTACGGTCGGTCCGGGCCGCTTCATCCCACGATGCCGCCGAAACAAGATAAGACTAGTAGTGGCAAGAAAAATTGACAACATCTACGCCCACAACTGCTTTGTGTTCTACTCGTGCATAGTAACTACGCATAGGCCTGGCTCATGATGCCACTGTCGGGGATCGTAGCAGAAATTTAAAATTTTCTACGCATCACCAAGATCCATCTATGGAGTTTACTAGCAACGAGAGGGAAGGAGTGCATCTACATACCCTTGTAGATCGCGAGCGGAAGCGTTCAAGTGAACGGGGTTGATGGAGTCGTACTCGTCGTGATCCAAATCACCGATGACCGAGCGCCGAACGGACGGCACCTCCGCGTTCAACGCACGTACGGAGCAGCGACGTCTCCTCCTTCTTGATCCAGCAAGGGGGAAGGAGAGGTTGATGGAGATCCAGCAGCACGACGGCGTGGTGGTGGAAGTAGCGGGGATCCCGGCAGGGCTTCGCCAAGCGCAAGCGGGAGGGAGAGGTGTCACAGGAGGGAGAGGGAGGCGCCAGGGGCTAGGGTACTGCTGCCCTCCCTCCCCCCTACTATATATAGGCCCCTTGGGGGGCGCCGGCCCTGGGATCCCATCTACATGGGGGGCGGCGGCCAAGGGGGGAAACTTGCCCCCCAAGCCAGGTGGGGCGCCCCCCACCCCCAGGGTTTCCAACCCTAGGCGCAGGGGGAGGCCCATGGGGGGCGCACCAGCCCACCAGGGGCCGGTTCCGCTCCCACTTCAGCCCATGGGGCCCTCCGGGATAGGTGGCGCCACCCTGTGGACCCCCGGGACCCTTCCGGTGGTCCCGGTACAATACCGATAACCCCCGAAACTTTCCCGGTGGCCGAAACTGGACTTCCTATATATAATTCTTCACCTCCGGACCATTCCGGAACTCCTCGTGATGTCCGGGATCTCATCCGGGACTCCGAACAACTTTCGGGTTTCCGCATACTAATATCTCTACAACCCTAGCGTCACCGAACCATAAGTGTGTAGACCCTACGGGTTCGGGAGACATGCAGACATGACCGAGACGACTCTCCGGTCAATAACCAACAGCGGGATCTGGATACCCATGTTGGCTCCCACATGTTCCACGATGATCTCATCGGATGAACCACGATGTCGAGGATTCAATCAATCCCGTATACAATTCCCTTTGTCAATCGGTATGTTACTTGCCCGTCGATCGTCGGTATCCCAATACCTTGTTCAATCTCGTTACCGGCAAGTCTCTTTACTCGTACCGCAATGCATGATCCCGTGACTAACTCCTTAGTCACATTGAGCACATTATGATGATGCATTACCGAGTGGGCCCAGAGATACCTCTCCGTCACATGGAGTGACAAATCCCAGTCTCGATCCGTGTCAACCCAACAGACACTTTCAGAGATACCTATAGTGTACCTTTATAGTCACTCAGTTACGTTGTGACGTTTGGCACACCCAAAGCACTCCTACGGCATCCGGGAGTTACACGATCTCATGGTCTAAGGAAAAGATACTTGACATTGGAAAAAGCTCTAGCAAACGAACTACACGATCTTTGCGCTATGCTTAGGATTGGGTCTTGTCCATCACATCATTATCCTAATGATGTGATCCCGTTATCAATGACATCCAATGTCCATAGTCAGGAAACCATGACTATCTGTTGATCAACGAGCTAGTCAACTAGAGGCTTACTAGGGACATGTATTCACACATGTATTACGATTTCCGGATAACACAATTATAGCATGAACAATAGACAATTATCATGAACAAGGAAATATAATAATAACCATTTTATTATTGCCTCTAGGGCATATTTCCAACACCCGGCCCTCCCGGCGTTCCCTCCCCCTGGTCTGGCCGAAGCCCGAGCCGGGGCTGCTCCCCGTGAAGCCGGAGCACGTCGACATGGTGGCCCCCAACGACGCGTCCGCCCTCAAGTGGGCGAAGGAGGACTACGTCCGCGAGCAGGTGCGCCGCCAGCACCGGGCGTACCTGGAGCTCCAGGCCCGTCGCCGCGGCCGCGAGGAGGGCGGCGTCATCGTCCTTGGCAGCGACGAGGAGGACGAGGCTGGGCCGTCCAGCGCCCCACCGCGTGTCGGCGACCCCGGCCAGGGCTGCAGCAGGGACGGCGGTGGCGCAGGCGAGGCGCGCGACGATGATGACGACGACGGCGTCGACGGCGGCTAGGCTTTTAGTTTGGCGTAGTTTGCATCTTTTTATGTTTTTGTACAAATTTCAATGAAATATCGCCGAGTTCCTGCAAAAATCGCCGAGAACGGAATATCGCCGAACCCGCGGCTACCTATGGGCCGACGAGTGGAAACGAAATCACCCCAAAGGCCAATCTATCGCCGGTCCGTCCCCCAGGCCGCTATTTTTTGGCACCCTCGGCGCCGAACGGCTGGAGATGCCTTAGCAACACCTTCCCCCCGCCAGGTCTTTACAATCTGGGGCGTCAATCTACCATTCCCTCTCGTCTTAAAGTTAGTTAGCTATGCCATTTTCGGGATAACATGCATGCTTTCTATCTACTTCGACTCTGACACGCCTAAGCAATTCTCTAACTAAAGTACGTACTTGGATTCTGTCTGTTTCAAGAGGGAATGGTAGATTGACGGTCGGCATGGCCACCACAGGGAACGGTAGATCGATTCACCAAAGTCGTATAGGAATGGTAGATATTACGACGGAGTCGCACAGTCAAATTCGCCCTATAAAAGCCTTCACTTCTTCTCTGCACGACACGAGATCGACATCGACTATGGAGTCGGGCAGTGCTACTACCATCACCATTCAAGAGCTCGTAGTCCTAGCGATCATGTACGTTGTCCTCCACTACCTCACGCGCACCATCCTCCGGACCAAGCGTGCGTCGCCGCTGCCGCTGGCCCCCGGCCCGCGGGGCTATCCGGTGGTCGGGGCGCTGCCGCTGCTGGGCCGGGCGCCGCACCGGGCGCTGGCCGATCTGGCGAGGCTGCACGGCCCGATCATGCACCTGACCCTCGGCAGGCAGGGCGTCGTGGTGGCCTCCACGCCGGACGCGGCGCGCCTCTTCCTCAGGGACCACGGCGGCAGCTTCCTCGACCGGCCCGCCGACGACGTGGCGCCCACGGTGCTCGCGTACGGCGCCCAGGACCTCGTCTTTGCGCCCTACGGCCCCAGGTGGCGCCGCCTGCGCCGGGAGTGCAGCCTCGGCCTGCTCGGCCCCCAGGCGCTCGCCGACTGGGCCGACGCGCGCCGCGAGGAGGTCGGCCGCATGGTCCGCGCGATGAGCCGGCGGGGCGCGGGCACGGCGGTGGAGGTGCCGGAGTTCCTGTTCTGCGCGATGGCCAACATCATCGGGCAGGCGGTGGTGGGCCGGCGAGTGCTTGACGAGGCCGGGGGCGAGGAGGCGAGGGAATTCAAGGAGATGGTGGTGGAGCTGATGACCACGGCCGGGCTGGTGAACCTCGGCGACTTCCTGCCGGCCGTCGCGTGGATGGACCTGCAGGGGCTCGGCCGGAGGATGCGCCGGCTGTCGGCGAGGCTGGACAGGGTCTGGAGCGGGCTGCTGTCCGAACATGAGGCGACCATGGCTGACCGTGACAGGGAGCAAGAGAGGAGAGGCCGCCAGCCGGACCTTGTCGACCGGCTGATCGCCTGTCGTGGCGATGCCCGTGCCGGGGAGGACGGCGTCACAGACCTCAACATCAAAGCTCTACTTAACGTACGTTACACCTCCCTGTAAATAACCAAACATGCATGCACTCATCACACATGACACACGACACATGCATGCGTGCATGCAGAACCTGTTCACGGCGGGGACGGACACGTCGTCGAGCACCATCGAGTGGGCGCTGGCGGAGATGCTGGCGAACCCGGCGATCCTCCGACGAGCACAAGCGGAGATGGACGGCGTAGTGGGCCGAGACCGCCTCCTCCAAGAATCCGACATCCCCCACCTCCCCTACCTCCGCGCCATCTGCAAGGAGACGTTCCGCCTGCACCCGTCCACGCCGCTCAGCCTGCCCCGCCTCTCCACCGAGCCATGCACGGTGCAGGGGTACCACATCCCGGAGGGCACGAGGCTGCTCGTCAACATCTGGGCCATCGGCCGGGACCCGGCGGTGTGGGCGGAGCCGGCGAGGTTCGACCCCGGGAGGTTCACGACGGAGGAGGGGAGCAAGGTGGAGCCCCTGGGGAGCCACTTCGAGCTCATCCCGTTCGGCGCCGGCAGGAGGATTTGCGCGGGCGCGCGCATGGGGGTGACCCTGGTGCACCACATGCTGGGCGCGCTGGTGCACGCCTTCGACTGGGAGGTTCCGGAGGGGGGCGGGATGGACATGGACATGGACGAGGACTTCGGCCTCGCGCTGCAGAAGAAGGTGCCGCTCAGGGCCGTCCTGCGCCCGCGCCTCGCACCCGGCGCGTACCAGTGATCTCGTGACACGAACGTGCTGCTGTGTTGTTTCTGCTAGAATAAATTGATGAAGTAAATCTTCCTGTAGAAAGAGAAGTGGTGGGAACTGAAATCTGAAAAACTACGTACATGAGAATGAGCGATAACTTTGGCTTTGATGTGTCCTCAATTGATATACATATATAGGAGAATAACTTGCTTGGCAATTGCTGAGTACGTAGATGCCAAGCGTAATCTGCCAACTTAAAGCGCATATAAACTTCATTTCAAAATGGGAACTTCTGCTGTCTTCACTAGTAATTAAACAGTAAAAGAAGCAGAGTGCCAAACCCAAACAATTCTGCATCGATGATGCAGACCATTTACAGGCACAATGGCAATTTGTGGTAATCATTTTTGTACTACCACTGTTTTCATTTACTCTGTATATTTGCTTTCACCTAAGCTTTATAAAGTTTGACTAAATTCGTAGAGAACAATATGGACATTTACGATAACAGATACATATGATGTGAAAATATATTCAATGATAAATGTTTTTTTCTACCGATTTAATCAGTGTTTACAAAGTTTCACTTAAGTTTGAAGCCCTCATGAATCTTGAGGCCTCTCTGAATGGTCATATTTGTCTTAGTTTTGCCTCAGAAGGCTACATTGTTCTTAACAACTACATAGATTGGTTTTTTGTGGACGAAACTACAGAAATTTGTTAGGACGCAGTATAGTTCCTCTACATCAAACTGCTATTTAGGATATTTGAAATTACCGTATATGTCAACTGACTACATCTTTGAACCAACTTATTCTGTCTTGTCTTGGTTGTGCAGCTTCCATCCCGGGAAACATCATCCGGCAGTAACCCTACGTGTTGTTTATGGCTAGGTCTTATCCCGTATGCTCATGAGGATTTCGCCGTATGAGCCGGCTCTTCTCTAGTTGTGTCTAGCCGTAGAGATTCTGCCCTCTTTGGGCGCCTTGCCCCTCCTTATATAGATGGAAGGGGCCGGTTTACATATAGAGTCCTAGTAGGATATAAACTAGTCTCATATTCTATTACAAACCTGATATTGCAGAGGACGAGCGGTCGACGAGTCTGTCCCGGCCGTGGCCATGGCAGTGACCGAGAGGATGGCCGGCGGGGGTCGGCACAACCCTAACATGAGGAGGGCGAGCGCCTTGGCAACGATGGACTCCTTGTCGTCGACGTCCGGCTGGTGCTGCGCCGCACGCAGCGTGGCGGCCTCGGAGGCGTAGCTTGCAGCGGCCTTCCTATCTTGTCCTTTGCCCGCCGGTTCCTCCTCTTGGTCGATTCGGCGTCGAGCATGGCGGCCTCCAACGCCGTGAGCTTCGACCGCGGCTTCTTGGTACCCTTCTTCTTTGCCGGGGGACGCGCAGCCGCGGCCGGGTCGCCGGGATTCATCGAGTCGCCTGCCATGGCGGAAAGGGAGAGGCGGGAGAGTTTTGGACAAAATGAAAGAAAAGCTTGGGCGGCCATGTCCCCGACAGATGGGCCAAAGAGGACAAGGGCGCGCGTCCCGCCCATCCGTGTGTATCCGTTCGGCCGCAAACACGTCCCAACTTTGGGCCGGGAATGGGTTAAAAGCGGACGATAAACAGATGACGGTCCGTTTGCTCCCACGCATTGGGCGGAATGCTCTGTCCGTTTGCCCCCAAACGGACACGGCCAAACCATTAGGGTCGCGTTGGAGTTGGCCTTAGCAACACCATCCCAACAAGGTCTTTACTATCTTGGTCGTCAATCTACCATTCCCTCTCGTCTTAAAGTTAGTTAGCTATGCCATTTTCGGGATAACATGCATGCTTTCTATCTACTTCGACACTGACACGGCCGGTCACTTGTGGTAAGCAGCAATCTCTCAAACTAAAGTAAGTACGTACTTGGATTGGCTGTTCGAAGAGGGAATGGTAGATTGACGGCATGCATTTTCGATAACATCGTCAATCTCAAACAAATTCAATCCTCACTGGTAGATCATGTGAGTGTGTGCATGTTTCATGTTTGCATGTGTGAGTACATCTTGATTCTACTCGGTCTTTAAAGGAAAATTCATGACCAACTAAATTTCGATAAGAAAAACCATAATAAGGGAACAAACACATGGTACAGCTTGATCTATGTGAAAGAAAAGATAGATAAGCAACCAAAAAAAGACTGAAATTGTTGTGCAGACCACGGTTTACGGACGACACTTGTATCAAACGGCGGAGCTTCGTTACTGCGCCGTTGCATTTCCCCAATCCCCTTCGCTTCCGCCCTCATTTCTTCTCCTTCCCCAATATATCCAACCACGCGCCACCGCCCTCACCTGGTCGGTCTTGCGCGCCCGCTCACTCCACGAGCTCCTCACCGACGGGACGCCGGCAGCGCCAGGAAGGCCGATATCATTGGCGTGCTCCTGCACTGGGTCCGGAAGACGAGTTCAGGTGATGCCGCGTTCTTCTTTTTCTTTCTACAGAGGAAGTTCTACGAGCGGACCATGGATTCCACCTCTTTCCCCGTGCTTCTACTGATTTTGTTTTCCCGCTCCCGCAGCGCCCGCCACCTGCTCGACGAAATTGACAAGAAGGCTGCCGGCACCCGCGAGGATCCCTTCCGCGTCCTCTCCGATGACCTGCTCGACCACATCATGTCCTTTCTACCGGGGGATGATGCCTTGCAGACCTGCGTGCTCGACACCCAGTGGCGCGACCTCTGGAGGCGCAAAACCAGCCTGCGCTTCATCTTTGACGAATGGTCAAGTTTCAGCCGCGAGCGTTTCAGTCAGTTGGTCAAGCTGATAATCCACCTCAAGGGGGACTCACCTCTGACCGACTGCCAGATCACCCAGTTCGATGAGGATTATTTCACAGAAGCCAAACTGTTGATCGAGTACGTTCTAAAGTGTCGGGTTGAGGATCTCTTAGTTTTCGCTGCTGGTGGATATTTGAAGGATTTTTTACTGCTTGATGCACGTCTCATCTCCCGCCACTTGAGGACCATAGAATTTGGAAACCCTGACCTCGTGGATTCCTCAATAGATTTCTCGGGCTGCCCAGTATTAGAGAAGCTAACACTAGAAAGTGGCTATGTTGACTTATGTAAGATATGTTCTAAATCACTAAAGCATCTAAGGCTCACTGGGTGGTCTACCTTCTCTGAGGAAATCCATGTTTCTATTGCTGCGCCGCGTCTTATCTCACTGGAACTAGGTCGTTTTGACAACATGAGTCCTTCCCTTGAAGAGATGCCATTACTGGAAAAAGCATCTATTTTGCTTGAGGATGGGTGCTACAATGTCTGTCAAAGTGACTGGGGATGTACATGTTATGACAAGAAGTGTCTGCCTCTCAATGGATTATCCAATGCTGTTGATTTGAAATTGATTGCTGAGCCTAAACTGGTATGCTTTGCACTATCTTTCTTACTCTTACAGTTATTTGCCGTTGCCACACATGGTTTCTCAAATAGCTATATCAATTGTTAGAGCTGCATATGACCAAGTTGCTTATTTGCATCACCATAGCTTCCGGACTTTACAATGGACCTCAAATCAATAAATTAATAACATTGTCGCTTGATTGAAAAATGTGATAGTTCTGGTGCATATGGTGTAGTTTTTCTTTCCCCTAGTTTTAAAATTAAAGTATCTAACCGAAGTTTCTAGTATATTTTAATGGACTCTCAGATTTTTTTTCTGTTCATTTGCAATTTGACCAGCTTATCTTCAAACAGGATATGGAATGGTGCCCTAAGTTTGATAGGTTAAAGACTCTCATACTCAATGAGTAGTTTACGGCTATTGACCTATTTTGCATTCTCAAACACTCCAATTCTTGAGAAGCTCATTCTTCAGCTCGGTAACACTGAGGTATATCATGTATATATAAAGATGTGCTATCAATTCAAATATGTTGCTGTATTAGTAAAGGTATTATCTTTATGTTTTGCTATTGTAATGAATGTTTTTGTATCTTGTAGAACTTTGTTGGGGCAACAGGATCCAAACAATCATTCGTGTGCGCGTCCAGTTTGGCTGTCAACATTAAATGTAGAAAAGTTGACGAGGGTGTTAGCAAAATTTGGAGGTCTTGAGTACATGTGGCATACTCCGTGAGCAGGTTAGCATCAAGTGCAGCGATCACACTTAGATTGTAAGTTACCTCCATCCAAATTTGGTATCCATTATCAGTTAGAATGTATGGCACCCCTTCCTACTTGTACTAACAGGTCCGCTGTAATTACGCATCAAATGAATTTTTGACAACCCTTCGAAATCCATCCATATTTTGGGTTTGCATGCTAATGGAGTTTAGAACGGCTGTTAAATTTCAACACAATTTATTATTATGTAATTCCACTACATTAGTTAGCACACCCAAATATGTTTCCTTTTATTTTCTCCTACCTTCTTATTATTTCCAGTTCAAAAAATTACAATTATCCTTATGTTTAGTTGTTGATGAACATAATAGCTCTTAAAATTCAGTTTAGTTCTTCACTCTTATTCAATTTGGCAGAATACATTTTACTAAAAATTGATAGAGGGTAGAATGCACAGTATAGTGCTCCGCATCCATCCACCAAGGACTGCCCTTGCCTCGCTGTATTTACAGTTGTTGATTTGGTCAACAGAGATTGGTAGTCAAATTGCATGGGTTCCAACTTGTTTTAAGCCTGAAGCCCTCATGAATCTTAAGGCCTCTCTGAATGGTCATATTTGTCTTAGTGTTGCCTCACAAGGCTAAACTATTTTTAGCAACTAAAAAAATTTGTCAGGATGCAGTACAGTTCCTCTACATCAAACTGCTATTCAAGATATATGAAATTCCCGTATATGTCAACAGTACATCTTTGAACCAAACTTATTGTGTCTTGTCTTGTTTGTGCAGCTTCCATCCACTGGCTGGGACCAAGATGCGAGCTCGGTCTTGATGTTTGTCTGAAGATTTATGATTCTCTAAAGAGTCATATGTAATGGTGGCCATGTGTTGGCAGTTAACCTGTTACCGTGATGTTCAGTTTCTCCTTCCCATGGTCTCTGCTCGAAATCTGTCTTTGTGGTTTGTTTTGCAACTTAGTACAGTGATCTCTACTTTTTTGAATTGGGAGTCTGCAACTTAGCAAAATGATGGTGATCAGAACATTTCTACGCTTTTTAATGGCGGTTGGGAAGCACATTAATATGCTTGTGTTACTGGTAACAGAAACTGTTTTCGTTTGATATATACATACCGGAATCGTCTGGTTAGCAGAATTTTTTGGTTTGGTGCATGCATGTTCTATGCCACAATCCTGGCTGTCCATGTGCACTAATGCACTTGCTTCACTCTTGCATGTTTCTTAAGAGAAAAACCTTCACGAGGGAAACGAAGGCCGGCCAAAATATTTTGTCTAAATCGCCTAGTCTGTATACTGACATTGGCAGGTTATCATTCCAAGACACAAGTTGGGAACCATTCGTACATATATTTTGTTGATGGGTAGAACTATTTTTGCCTCTGTATGGTTTATGTATACTGACATTGGCAAAAAATGAGTCAAAACAGAACCTCCTCTGTACTATTTTAGCAGGTTATCATCGCCTAGTATGCCTGATAATAACCCAACTGGTTTGCTAAACTGAGTCAAAACATGGCTAATTCATCACTTTCAATGTCAAACCATGCATCCATCGATGGTGTCGTCTCCAGCTCAACACGCCTTAGTAGGCCACATTACCTCTTATTGGCATGTAGCCTTGTATGCCAATATGGAAAGAAGGGCAAATGATATCGTCGCCTCCATTGGTGCCGACACCCCCTCTAGCCCCATGTCGTCGGATACGGAAAGGATAAATGGTACTTCTTGCTGGGGACAAAAGGATTGCTACTGAATTGGAAAATATGAAAAGTTTTGTACTATTTGTATTTTCTTAGGGAGTAAGTAAGTTGCTATTTGGAGAGGGTGATATTAACGGAGTCAAAACTTAGATTTTGATTTATGTTTTTGCTTATCTTGAGTTGCTTCAAAAGCCGTTGGTGCACTATTCAAGAATTAGTCCGATTAGTCCGTTAACATGTCAGTTAATCGCTACTCGTAGGGTGGCCGAATCCAATAGCACATATTCATCGTGTTAACTTGTCAGACCGGTTAATTGGCCTGTCAAGTGATACGTCTCCGTCGTATCTACTTTCCAAACACTTTTGCCCTTGTTTTGGACTCTAACTTGCATGATTTGAATGGAACTAACCCGGACTGACGTTGTTTTCAGCAGAATTGCCATGTTGTTATTTTTATGCAGAAATAAAAGTTCTCGGAATGACCTGAAACTTCACGGAGAATATTTTTGGAATTAATAAAAAATAATGGCGAAAGAATCAAGGCCAGGGGGCCCACACCCTGTCCACGAGGGTGGGGCGCGCCTACCCCCCTGGGCGCGCCCCCTGCCTCGTGGGCCCCCTGGTGCTCCACCAACCTGAACTCCAACTCTATATATTCACGTTCGGGGAGAAAAAAACCAGAGAGAAGGATTCATCACGTTTTACGATACGGAGCGCCGCCAAGCCCTAATCTCTCTCGGGAGGGCTGATCTGGAGTCCGTTCGGGGCTCCGGAGAAGGGAATCCGTCGTCGTCGTCATCATCAACCTTCCTGAATCACCAATTTCATGATGCTCACCGCCGTGCGTGAGTAATTCCATCGTAGGCTTGCTGGACGGTGATGGGTTGGATGAGATTTACCATGTGATCGAGTTAGGTTTGTTAGGGTTTGATCCCTAGTATCCACTATGTTCTGAGATTGATGTTGCTATGACTTTGCTATGCTTAATGCTTGTCACTAGGGCCCGAGTGCCATGGTTTCAGATCTGAACCCATTATGTTTTCATGAATATATGTGAGTTCTTGATCCTATCTTGCAAGTCTATAGTCACCTATTATGAGTTATGATCCGTTAACTCCGAAGTGACAATAATCGGGATACTTACCGATGATGACCGTAGTTTGAGGAGTTCATGTATTCACTAAGTGTTAATGCTTTGGTCCGGTACTCTATTAAAAGGAGGCCTTAATATCCCTTAGTTTCCAATAGGATCCTGCTGCCACGGGAGGGTAGGACAAAAGATGCCATGCAAGTTCTTTTCCATAAGCACGTATGACTATATTCGGAATACATGCCTACATTACATTGATGAATTGGAGCTAGTTCTGTTCACCCTATGTTATAACTATTGCATGAGGAATCACATCTGGCATAATTCTCCATCACCGATCCAATGCCTACGAGCTTTTCACATATTGTTCTCCGCTTAGTTACTTTTCCGTTGCCACTGTTACAATTACTACAAAACTATTACTGTTACTTTTGCCACCGTTACCGTTACTTCCATACTAGTTTGCTAGTAAATACTTTGTTGCAGATATTAAGTTATCCAGGTGTGGTTGAATTGACAACTCAACTGCTAATACTCGAGAATATTCTTTGGCTCCCCTTGTGTCGAATCAATAAATTTGGGTTGAATACTCTACCCTCGAAAACTGTTGCGATCCCCTATACTTGTGGATTATCAAGACTATTTTCTGGCGCCCTTGCCGGGGAGCATAGCTCTATTCTTTGAGTCACTTGGGATTTATATCTGCTGGTCACTATGAGGAACTTGAAAGACAAGAAAACAAAAATTTATCCCTCAACTACGAGGGGAGGTAAGGAACTGCCATCTAGCTCTGCACTTGATTCACCTTCTGTTTTGAGTAAACTTGCGACACCTAAACCTGCTTCTGCTATTAATTCTGATATGTCGCATGTTATTGATGATGTCACTTCTACTATGCATGATGCTTATGATGAAACTACTTCTATGCTTGATACTACTGTGCCATTAGGTGAATTTCTTGATGAACAACTTGCTAGGGCTAGAGAGAATGAAATTATTGAAATTGATAATATTGATGAAAGTGATGATGAAGATTCTCCCCCTAGATATGAATTGCCTGTTGTGCCTGAGGGTTATGTTATGGATGAAGAAACTGCTAGAGACTTTCCTGCTTGCAATGATAGATATGATCTTAAGAAACTATTAGCTAAGCTGAAAGAAAAATCTCTGAATGCTAGAATGAAATATGACCCTGCTTTTGCTACTTCACCTATCTGCGTTACTGATAAGGATTATGATTTCTCTGTTGATCCTGAGATAATTACTTTGGTTGAATCTGATCCTTTTTATAGCTATGAATCTGAAACTGTTGTGGCACATCTTACTAAATTGAATGATATAGCCACCCTGTTCACTAATGATGAGAAAACTTGTTACTACTATATCCTTAAGTTATTTCCGTTCACATTAAAGGGTGATGCTAAAACATGGTTTAATTCTCTTGATCCTGGTTGTGTGCGTAGTCCCCAGGATATGATTTATTACTTCTCTGCTAAATATTTCCCCGCTCATAAGAAACAAGCTGTTTTAAGGAAAATATATAATTTTGTGCAAATTGAAGAAGAGAGTCTCCCACAAGCTTGGGGGAGGCTTCTCCAATTACTTAATGCTTTGTCTGATCATCCTCTCAAGAAAAATGAAATACTTGATATCTTTTATAAAGGACTAACCGATGCTTCGAGAGACCACCTGGATAGTTGTGTTGGTTGTGTTTTCAGGGAAAGAACAGTTGATCAAGCTGAATTGATATTGAATAATATGTTGACTAATGAACATAATTGGACACTTCCCGAACCAACTCCTAAGCCAACTCCGAAGAAAAGGGGTATTCTATTTCTCAGTCCTGAAGATATGCAAGAGGCAAAGAAATCTATGAAAGAAAAAGGTATTAAAGCTGAAGATGTTGAGAATTTACCTCCTATTGAAGAAATACATGGTCTTAATTTGCCGCCTGTTGAAGAAATACATGGTCTTGATAACCCGACACAGGTAGTAAAGGTAAATTCTCTCTATAGATTTGATGAAGGTGATATTCCTTGTTATAAGTCTGCTAGCCAATGCTTAGATGAGTTTGATAATTTTATTGTCAAACAAGAAAACTTCAATGCTTATGTTGGTAGACAATTGAAACGTAATGCTTATATGATTGAACACTTGAGTGATTATATGTCTAGAGTTAAGGGTGAACTTAAACTCGTTAGTAAACATGCTTCTATGGTTACCACTCAAGTAGAACAAGTGCTTAAAGCTCAAAATGATTTGCTCAATGGATTAAATAATAAGAAAAATGATAATGCTGTTAGAGTTATGACTAGAGGGGGTAAAATGACTCAGGAACCTTTATATCCTGAGGGCCTCCCTAAGAGAATTGAGCAGGATTCTCAGAGAACTAATGTTGATGCACCTAGTCCTTCTAAAAAGAAGAAAAAGAAAAATGATAGGACTTTGCATGCTTCTAGTGAACCTGTTGTTGACACACCTGAGAATCCCAATGATATTTATATTTCTGATGCTGAAACACAATCTGGTGATGAACATGAACCTAGTGATAATGTTAATGATGATGTTCATGTTGATGCTCAACCTAGCAATGACAATGATGTAGAGATTTAACCTGCTCTTGATCTTGATAACCCACAATCAAAGAATCAACGTTATGATAAGAGAGACTTCGTTGCTAGGAAGCATGGTAAAGAAAGAAAACCATGGGTTCAGAAACCCATGCCTTTTCCTCCTAAACCATCCAAGAAAAAGGATGATGAGGATTTTGAGCGCTTTGCTGAAATGATTAGACCTATCTTCTTGCGTATGCGTTTTACTGATATGCTTAAAATGAACCCTTATGCCAAGTATATGAAGGATATTGTTACAAATAAGGGAAAGATACCGGAAGCTGAAATTTCTACCATGCTTGCTAATTATACTTTTAAGAGTGGAATACCAAAGAAACTTGGAGATCCAGGAGTACCAACTATACCATGCTCCATTAAAAGAAACTATGTTAGAACTGCTTTATGTGATCTTGGAGCCGGTGTTAGTGTTATGCCTCTCTCTTTATATCATAGACTTGATTTGAATAAGTTGACACCTACTAAAATATCTTTGCAAATGGCTGATAAATCAACTGCTATACCTATTGGTATTTGTGAGGATGTGCCTGTTGTGGTTGCAAACGTTACTATTTTAACGGTCTTTGTTATTCTTGATATTCCTGAGGACGATAGTATGTCGATTATCCTTGGTAGACCCTTTTTGAATACTGCAGGGGCTGTTATTGATTGTATCAAAGGCAATGTCACTTTTCATGTTAATGGTAATGAGCATACAGTACACTTTCCGAGGAAACAACCTCAAGTCCACAGTATAAACTCTATTGGAAAAATTCCATCAATTACTATTGGAGGTTTTGAATTTCCTATTCCTACTGCCAAGAAGAAATATGATATTCTTATTGTTGGGGATGTGCATATCCCCGTTGAGGTAACCTAGTGTTATTCAAAATTTCTCCGGTTCCATGTTATTCGTAATGAGTTTGTTAACAAGACTTGATCAACCTTGTTAGTGGATTCCTTTTGATGAGCATGAGATGGATGAAGTTAGAAAGCACAACCTTCTGTACCCTCATTTTACTTTCTGTTATTTAGATTAAATAAAGCAAAAATAGTATTTTCTGTCTGTTTTCTGAATTATCCGTGCAATAAAAAATACCCCGAAAATAAAAGTTCTCCAAATGCCCTGAAAATGAAATATTATTTTTTCTGGAATATTTGAGAATATCTGGCACTGAAAACACATAAGGGGGAGCAAGCACCAGGCCATGAGTCCATGGATTATACGCACTCTCTTCCTTCCACCATTGCTACCCTCTCTAATACCGCGCACTTTTCGCCGGTATCATACACCCACCATATACCTTCCTCAAAACAGCCACCATATCTACCTATCATGGCATTTCCATAGCCATTCCGAGATATATTGCCATGCAACTTACCACCGTTCCATTTACTATGACACGCTCCATCATTGTCATATTGCTTTGCATGATCATGTAGTTGACATCGTATTTGTGGCAAAGCCACCGTTCATAATTGTTTCATATATGTCACTCTTGATTCATTGCATATCCCGGTACACCGCCGGAGGCATTCACATAGAGTCATATTTTGTTCTAAGTATTGAGTTGTAATTTTTGAGTTGTAAGTAAATAGAAGTGTGATGATCATCATTTTTAGAGCATTGTCCCAAGTGAGGAAAGGATGATGGAGACTATGATTCCCCCACAAGTCGGGATGAGACTCCGGACGAAAAAATAAAAAAAGAGAAAAAAAGAGGCAAAAAAAAGAAGAAAAGGCCCAAATAAAAAAATGAGAGAAAAAGAGAGAAGGGACAATGCTACTATCCCTTTACCACACTTGTGCTTCAAAGTAGCACCATGATCTTCATGATAGAGAGTCTCCTATGATATCACTTTCATATACTAGTGGTAATTTTTCATTATAGAACTTGGCTTGTATATTCCAATGATGGGCTTCCTCAAAATGCCCTAGGTCTTCGTGAGCAAGCGAGTTGGATGCACACCCACTTAGTTTCTTTTGTTGAGCTTTCATATACTTATAGCTCTAGTGCATCTGTTGCATGGCAATCCCTACTCACTCACATTGATATCTATTAATGGGCATCTCCATAGCCCGTTGATACGCCTAGTTGATGTGAGACTATCGTCTCCCTTTTTGTCTTCTCCACAACCACCCTTCTATTCCACATATAGTGCTATATCCATGGCTCACACTCATGTATTGCGTGAAGATTGAAAAAGTTTGAGAACACCAAAAGTATGAAACAATTGCTTGGCTTGTCATCGGGGTTGTGCATGATTTAAATACTTTGTGTGGTGAAGATAGAGCATAGCCAGACTATATGATTTTGTAGGGGTAACTTTCTTTGGCCATGTTATTTTGAGAAGACATGATTGCTTAGTTAGTATGCTTGAAGTATTATTATTCTTATGTCAATACTAAACTTTTGTCTTGAATCTTTCGGATCTGAATATTCATACCACAATTAAGAGAATTACATTGAAAATTATGCTAAGTAGCATTCCACATCAAAAAATTTGTTTTTATCATTTACCTACTCGAGAACGAGCAGGAATTAAGCTTGGGGATGCTTGATACGTCTCCAACGTATCTATAATTTTTTATTGTTCCATGTTATATTATATTCTGTTTTGGATGTTATTGGGCTTTATTTTACACTTTTATATTATTTTTGGGACTAACCTATTAACCGGAGGCCCAACCCAGAATTGCTGTTTTTTGCCTATTTCAGTGTTTCGCAGAAAAAGAATATCAAACGAAGTCCAAACAGAATGAAACCTTCGGGAACGTGATTTTCGGAACAAACGTGATCTAGAGGACTTGGACCCTACATCAAGAAAGCAACCAGGAGGGCACGAGGTAGGGGGGCACGCCTACCCCCCTGGGTGCGCCCTCCACCCTCGTGGGGCCCATGTTGCTCCACCGACGTACTTCTTCCTCCTATATATACCTACGTACCCCCAAACTACCAGATACGGAGCCAAAAACCTAATTCCACCGACGCAGCCTTCTGTACCCATGAGATCCCATCTTGGGGCCTTTTCCGGTGCTTCGCCGGAGGGGGCATTGATCACGGAGGGCTTCTACATCAACACCATAGCCTCTCCGATGATGTGTGAGTAGTTTACCTCAGACCTTCGGGTCCATAGTTATTAGCTAGATGGCTTCTTCTCTCTTTTTGGATCTTAATACAATGTTCTCCCCCTCTCTCGTGGAGATCTATTCGATGTAATCTTCTTTTGCGGTGTGTTTGTTGAGACCGATGAATTGTGGGTTTATGATCAAGTTTATCTATGAACAATATTTGAATCTTCTCTGAATTCTTTTATGTATGATTGGTTATCTTTGCAAGTCTCTTCGAATTATCAGTTTGGTTTCGCCTACTAGATTGATCTTTCTTGCAATGGGAGAAGTGCTTAGCTTTGGGTTCAATCTTGCGGTGTCCTTTCCCAGTGACAGCAGGGGCAGCAAGGCACGTATTGTATTGTTGCCATTGAGGATAACAAGATGGGGTTTATTTCATATTGCATGAGTTTAGCCCTCTACATCATGTCATCTTGCTTAAAGCGTTACTTTGTTCTTATGAACTTAATACTCTAGATGCATGCTGGATAGCGGTCGATGTGTGGAGTAATAGTAGTAGATGCAGGCAGGAGTCGGTCTACTTGTCATGGACGTGATGCCTATATACATGATCATACCTAGATATTCTCATAACTATGCTCAATTCTATCAATTGCTCAACAGTAATTTGTTCACCCACCGTAATACTTATGCTCTCGAGAGAAGCCACTAGTGAAACCTATGGCCCCCGGGTCTATTTTCCATCATATTGATCTTCCAACACTTAGTTATTGCTTTTGCCCTTTTATTTTACTTTGCATCTTTATTTCCCTTTATCATAAAAATACCAAAAATATTGTCTTATCATATCTATCAGATCTCACTCTCGTAAGTGATCGTTGAGGGATTGACAACCCCTTTATCGCGTTGGTTGCGAGGTTCTTATTTGTTTGTGTAGGTACGAGGGACTCGTGCGTGATCTCCTACTGGATTGATACCTTGGTTCTCAAAAACTGAGGGAAATACTTACGCTACTTTACTGCATCACCCTTTCCTCTTAAAGGGAAAACCAACGCAGTGCTCAAGAGGTAGCATGGGCCCCTGGTGGCCCCCCTCCACTTATTCCAGCCACCACACACTCCTTCTTCCTCCCAAAAAAATCACCAACCATCTCAAGCACGAGTTCTAGCTCATCTTGCTGCCATTTTCGATCTCCTTGCTCAAAGCTCCACTCACAAAACTGCTTTGGGGGATTGTTCTTCGGTATGTGACTCCTCCAATGGTCCAATTAGTTTTTGTTCTAGTGCTTTATTCATTGCAAATTTTTGCTGCCTAGGTGAGCCTGTTCTTGAGCTTGCATGTCAAATTTATATGGTCCCAAGTAGTTCTAATGCATGCTATAGTCTCTAGGCACTTGAGGGAGTAGTTGCTATCAATTTTGTTGAGTTTGGTTCACTTTTATTTTAAGTTACTAAAAATCCCGGAAATTTTCAGAAAATCATGAAGAGATTTTTGAGGGGCTCTTCGAGCCAAAGCTCGAAGGACAAGCAAAGTGAAGAGGATAAAAGGCCCAAATATAATCCCCCTCGCACCACGGAGGTTCGGCCATGTGAATGGCCTTGTGATGATTTCTTGAGGGCAGCCGGGATTCATGATGATTTTTATTATTTGGCTGAGAATGCGGGCCTCACCGACTTCCTCCGCGACCAGCGCAAACAGTATCTCCTACTCACTAATATTTTTGTGCAAAATTTTCATTTCCATGCTAGGAGATCACCACCCTTGGTGGATTTTTATTTATATGATGAGTATGAGGAGATGTCCCTTTTTGATTTCTGTCGGGTCTGTAAGATACCCTTTACGGGAAGCATAGAGGAACCACATCGTAATGATGTGGAAGGGTTTATTGATATGATTGCTGTAGGGGAAACGAGGAAGGTTTCTGATGCAAGAATTACTAGCATACATTTTCCGGTTCTGCGTTACTTTGCGATATTTGCTAGTAGATGTTTAATTGGTCGCGGAAACTGTTGAAACCTTAGTGCCCCTGATATTGTTATTTTGGGCCATGCCTTGTTTCGTGATAATACTTTTAGTCTAGGCGCTATTGTTGCCAAGCGGTTAAATCTGAACCGCACGAAGGGTCCCATCTTGGGAGGTATCTTCGCCTCGCGCCTCGCTGCACACTTTAACATACCTATTAGGCATTATGAGAAAGAAGTAAAGTTATTGCCTCCTGTTTATCTAGACTATAAGAGTATGGTAGCACATGATTTTATTGTTAAGAATAAGAAAAAGATGCTTAACTACAGACTGATATTTGATAAAAATCACCCTGAGACTATTACTTTGCCTGCTCCTTCTTTGTTTAACTTATCTTCACGCAAGTATCTTGTTCTGCCGGAGGCATTTCATGCCTACCAGAGCCTCACACCAGCTCCAGAGCCAGAGCCGGAACCACAACTTGATCCTCCACGTAAGTCTATTTACTAGTGGGATCCGGAGGAGATCGCCAATCAGTGGTACCCCGAGGCTCCATCTCAGTACGACCCCAACTACAACTTTGGATATTCGCCAGGCCAGCCGTGGCCATAGACCAACTTAGGCCAAAAGCCTAAGCTTGGGGGAGTACGTATCTCTCACCGACATTACATTCATATTCACACACTCATGCTAGTTGTCGGTGCTCATACTTTTTCACTGTAATATCCATGCTAGTTTATTTTCTTTTCTCGCCTTCTTCTTGTGTGTTTGAAAAACCTTAAGAAAAACCAATAAAATATTAGTTGTAGCTTTTAGCTAGTTTACTTTCAATGCTTGTAGTAGTAATAAATAAAAGAAAACCCAAAAAGATTTCTCGTTCTTCTTTTGCTTGTTGGGAGCTTTCCCGTGTAAATAGTTTTATTTCTTTTCTTTGGGGGTCGAGAGGAGAAGACCATAATGAAAATGTTGAAGCGGCTCTTATATGCATTATTGTTGATTTAACCAAGAGCCCATGTTACCTTGTCTTCTCCTTTGTGTCAGATGCTTGCAGATTCCAGCTTAGTCCAATTGCACGTGCACTATTATTATTATCCACACCGTTCAGTCGTGCAAGTGAAAGGCAATAATGACGATATATGATGGACTGATTGAGATGAGAAAAGCTGGTATGAAGTCGACCTCTCTTGTTTTTGTAAATATGATTAGTTCATCGTTCCTGATTCAGCCTATTATGAATGAAACATGTTTGCAATGACAATTAGAGATTATAGTTGCCTATGCCATGCTTAATCTGCTAGGAGTTTATAATGGTTTACCTTGCGTGCCAACATGCTATTAAAATGGTTGTGATGTGGTATGATAGGGTGGTATCCTCCTTTGAATGATTCGAGTGACTTGACTTGGCACATGTTAACACATGTAGTTGAAACAAAATCAACATAGCCTTCACGATATTTATGTTCATGGTGGATTATATCCTACTCATGCTTGCACTCAATGTTTATTAATTTTAATGCATGTTCATGACTGTTGTCGCTCTCTAGTTGGTCGCTTCCCAGTCTTTTTCTAGCCTTCACTTGTACTAAGCGGGAATACTGCTTGTGCATCCACTCCCATAAACCCCAAAGTTATTCCATATGATTCCACCATACCTTCCTATATGCGGTATCTACCTGCCGTTCCAAGTAAATTTGTATGTGCCAAACTCTAAACCTTCAAATGAAATTCTGTTTTGCATGCTCGAATAGCTCATGTATCAACTAGGGTTGTCTGTATCTTCCATGCTAGGCGGGCTATTCTCAAGAGGAGTGGACTCCGCTCCTCACTCACGAGAAAATGGCTGGTCACCGGGATGCCCAGTCCCATGCTCTAAGCAAATCAAATTGAAATAATTGCAAACAAAACTCTCCCAGGGCTGTTGCTAGTTGGAGGCACTCGTTGTTTCGAGCCAGCCATGGATTGATGCTTGTTGGTGGTGGGGGAGTATAAACTTTACCATTCTGCTTGGGAACCGCCTATATTAATGTGTGTAACATGGAAGATATCGAGATCTCTCGGTTGTTATGTTGACAATAAAAGTATGCCGCTCAAAATATTATTTATCTCTATTTCAAACCGAGCTCTGGCACCTCTACAAATCCCTGCTTCCCTCTGCGAAGGGCCTATGTATTTACTTTTATGTTGAGACATCACCCTCTTATTAAAAAGCACCAGCTGGAGAGCACCGCTGTCATTTGCATCCCTTACTATTAATTTGTATTGGGTATGACTATGACTGGATCTCTTTTACCATGAATTACAATGTTTAGTCAGTCCTTGATCTTCAGAGATGCTCTGCATTTATGTTTTGCGGTCTCAGAAAGGGCTAGCGAGATACCATCTTGTTATATCATATCATGATTGTTTTGAGAAAGTGTTGTCATCCGAGATTTATTATTATTGCTCGCTAGTTGATTATGCCATTGATATGAGTAAACATGAGACCTAAATGTTATTGTGAATATGGTTAGTTCATAATCTTTGCTGAAAGCTTGAATGCTGGCTTTACATATTTACAACAACAAGAGCAAATAGAGCTTTTAAAGTTTTTCTTTCTCACTTTCAGTTTGTCAACTGAATTCTTGAGGACAAGCAAAGATTTAAGTTTGGGGGAGTTGATACGTCTCCGCCGTATCTACTTTTCCAAACACTTTTGCCCTTGTTTTGGGCTCTAACTTGCATGATTTGAATGGAACTAACCCGGACTGACGCTGTTTTCAGCAGAATTGCCATGGTGTTATTTTTATGCAGAAATAAAAGTTCTCGGAATGACCTGAAACTTCACGGAGAATATTTTTGGAATTAATAAAAAATAATGGCGAAAGAATCAAGGCCAGGGGGCCCACACCCTGTCCACGAGGGTGGGGCGCGCCTACCCCCCTGGGCGCGCCCCCGCCTCGTGGGCCCCCTGGTGCTCCACCGACCTGAACTCCAACTCTATATATTCACGTTCGGGGAGAAAAAACCAGAGAGAAGGATTCATCACGTTTTACGATATGGAGCCGCCGCCAAGCCCTAATCTCTCTCGGGAGGGCTGATCTGGAGTCCGTTCGGGGCTCCGGAGAGGGGAATCCGTCGCCGTCGTCATCATCAACCTTCCTGCATCACCAATTTCATGATGCTCACCGCCGTGCATGAGTAATTCAATCGTAGGCTTTCTGGACGGTGATGGGTTGGATGAGATTTACCATGTAATCGAGTTAGTTTTGTTAGGGTTTGATCCTTAGTATCCACTATGTTCTGAGATTGATGTTGCTATGACTTTGCTATGCTTAATGCTTGTCACTAGGGCCCGAGTGCCATGATTTCAGATCTGAACCCATTATGTTTTCATGAATATATGTGAGTTCTTGATCCTATCTTGCAAGTCTATAGTCACCTATTATGAGTTATGATCCGTTAACCCCGAAGTGACAATAATCGGGATACTTACCGACGATGACCGTAGTTTGAGGAGTTCATGTATTCACTAAGTGTTAATGCTTTGGTCCGGTACTCTATTAAAAGGAGGCCTTAATATCCCTTAGTTTCCAATAGGACCCCGCTGCCACGGGAGGGTAGGACAAAAGATGTCATGCAAGTTCTTTTCCATAAGCACGTATGACTATATTCGGAATACATGCCTACATTACATTGATGAATTGGAGCTAGTTCTGTTCACCCTATGTTATAACTATTGCATGAGGAATCGCATCCGACATAATTCTCCATCACCGATCCAATGCCTACGAGATTTTCACATATTTTTCTCCGCTTAGTTACTTTTCCGTTGCCACTGTTACAATTACTACAAAACTATTACTGTTTCTTTTGCCACCGTTACCGTTTCCATACTACTTTGCTACTAAATACTTTGCTGCAGATATTAAGTTATCCAGGTGTGGTTGAATTGACAACTCAACTGCTAATATTCGAGAATATTCTTTGGCTCCCCTTGTGTCGAATCAATAAATTTGGGTTGAATACTCTACCCTCGAAAACTGTTGTGATCCCCTGTACTTGTGGGTTATCATCAAGCTGATTAATTGGCCTGTCAGACCGATTAATCGGTTGTTAGGCTAATTAATTGTTGCTGGCCTATTGACTTGTGGGCAAACAAAGCCCAAAATTTTGGCCCGTAACCCCTCCCATCCTACTCTCGCTCCTCAATAGATAAGGTTTGACCAAACAGTAGCATATTTTGGTATATTACATAGCCGAGGGCATGATAGTATGGTATAATACATAAAAAACTAGATATATACGCCCTCCGTTCCTTTATGTAAGGTGTATTATTTTTGGCACGGTGATCAAGGCACATAATTATAGACATGTTAGGACGAAATTACACTTGGCCAATTTATTTGTTAGCGGCGAGTAAATTAGTTACCCCAGAAAAGTAAGAGATACATGCAATCGACAGATATATAGTTTCCTTCTTTTGTTACAAGGAGGGATACAGTCAATCAGGAGAGAGATACTTTCCTTATTTCTGAAGGGCTAACAAGGGAATTATGAGGAATTAGAAGAAATGCACCTTACATTCTGGAATTTTATCAAAAAACAAATACACCTTATATAAAGAAACGGAGGAAGTATATTGGTAGGTTCCTATTTAATCTATTGGTTAATGTTTGACCGATTAATCCAGTTAATAGGCCGATTCACCGATTAATCGTTACTCCCAAGCCGATGGAGCAACTACCGGTTATTGATTTCCTCAAAAATGCTTTGGTGTTTCGGTCAATTTGAAGACGACGCTGATGAGTGATGAGCACCAAGCCAGAGAAGGATATGGCACGACGGGCCATGATGTAGCCATCAAGGGCGAGCCGGGGATAGAGACGACACGGTCGATTGCAAAATCACCGGCAAAGAGAACTCCGAGGATTGACGGGATGGGAGTGGGAGGGGAGAGGGGGTTTCTTGGCATCTAAAAAGGAATGTGGGAAGTGGTTAGAGGGACGATGAAGGAGACGGGCAATGGGGCGGTGCAACGTCGGAGCCGGCCATGGATGGCGGCGGGCGGGTCATCCGGAAATCATTTGACGCTGCAAAAAAATTTAGACGCGGCAACAATAGACGCCCCTTTATAATTTTGATTTCGATTGATGAAACAAAGTCATCCATTTCGTATCTAAACTGTTGTGAGTTGAGTGGAGCCATGTAGGCGGGCCTCCTCTTTTTCGTTCCTCTGTTCGTCTCTCCCCTCCCTGTGGCCGCCGCCCAGCCCGCGCGAGAAAGGTTAGGGCAAAGTTTGCGACAGTGTTGTGCTGCATGGAGGTGACGGGTGAAGGCACACTGTAGACCCCCATCCCCCGTGCATGCGACCGTGTCCCCCTCTTCCTCTGCCCGGCGCCCCCCTTCCCCTTCGGCGCAAACGAAGAGAGGGTTCACAGTCGGCCACTCGCTCACTCGATCCTCGTCTGCACCGGTCCAACGTGCGTGGAGAGAGAATGGGCGAGGGATTTGTAGGCAGGCACACAGTGGGGGGACTTCGGATCTGCCAGCACCCAATAATATGATAAATATGTTAATCAGAAAGGAAGCTTTGTCAAGAACCGGATCATTGCAATTCTTGTGGTCTTAAAGGTTCAAATTATCTTAACCGCAAGCTACACCACTAACAGATATGATAAATATGTTAATCAGAAAAGTGAAATGCGCTTACACGGGCTCCTCTGGCATTCTACAGGAACATGGAGGATAAATGAAAGTCCTGTTGGTATTGTATTACTGAAATTAGTACCAAGATGTGTTGTAGTCTCAACGCATCAAGATTTATAAGGAATTTAGTATGGCACAACAGCATGGATACAAACATTAATATGATGTATTACCAAAAGACATCAGGTTATTTAGGATTTGTGTAGCAGTATTAGCATCATATAATGTTCCCTCCCTCCCTCTCTCTCTCAAACCCAATGGAAGGAGATTTGTCTAGCAAACACAACAACATTATTTCACTCACAACATGAAGCATTGAAGGTGATGAAAAGTTCTACTGTTCTTTTCCTTTCTAGAGAAGGTCACAAGTACATATATGACAAAGACTGCATAAATTCTCAGGTGACGAAGGATATAAACCAAATAGGGATATGCCCCTTACAAAAAACCACATAGGTATATAAAAGAATGAAAACACATTTCACCGCTAAAGGAGGATTTGAGCTAGAGTTTCACCACATGCCGCAGGGTAGGGGAGCAAACCTACAAGCATGACTCAGTAAACTTTTTGATACATGACAACTATGATATGCTAAATCAGGAAGAGGTAATATTTTAATCATCCCACGAAAGTTAGAGGGAAAATGTAAAGCCATGCATAACATCAACCCTATAACAAATTTACTAATGCTGGTCAAAGTCTTAATACAATACAAATTATCTATAAGATGAAATTTTGTTATATGTCCTCATGAAAGGAAATTAAATTTACTACTCCCTCCGTCCGGAAATACTTGTCATTGAAATGGATGTATCTAGATGTATTTTAGTTCTAGATACATCCATTATCATCCATTTTGATGACAAGTATTTCCGGATGGAGGGAGTACCTTATAGCACTAGACTTTGTCTTCTTGTTTAGCCTCTCAGAAATACTTTAAGCAGGCACTACACACTGCTCAACTAAATGGCAATGAATTGTTCCTAGAGCAATCCTGACAAAAACAAACATTAGTACGTAGTGGTTAGATAAGCAAAAGAATTCTTATTTTATACAAATAAAATGATTGGCAACAAACTGATATGTAAAATTATATCCGGGACAAATTAGTCATCGCTATTTTGTCCTAGTCCAAGCACATTTCATAATTCATATATGTGTCATAGTCTGTGAAAGCTCATCTTACTACAATTGTGATACATGTTGTTATTGTAATCATCCGGAGCTGGCAAGTTGTGGCTAGCTTGGCCAAAAGTGGTCTCTGTCACTCGCCACAGCATGTCGTGCATTCTGTAGAACACGTGGAGGGCACTGCAGGAGCGGAGTGAAATTTGCAAACCAAGAGGCGTTGAATGCGACATTGCCAAATCAGGGAGATCATCTGGATCAATATTGGAGTATCATTTAAGCTCACGTCAACTTGTGGACTGCTGAAAGCGCCGGTCGCCGGCAACCGCAGGGAACAACCGAACTGGAGAGCAAGGGGATTTCTCCGGTCCTCCCTTACTGGATGTTGGCAGATCCCAAGTCGATCCTCCTCCCACATCATGCCCGCCGATGAACCCCTCACCGGCTCCAGGTGTGATGGCTATAGGCAAGGAGCGAGTGGGCGGCCGTGAACCCTCACTTCCTTAGCGACGTGGGGGGAGGGAACGTCGGAGGCCGGGACAGAGGAAGGAGGAGCGGCGGCTGGGGGGCGGTCACCGGCACGGGCGACGACGTGCCTTGACCCGTCGCCTCCATGCAGCACAGCGCCGTCGCTAGCCTCATCCCTGGCCTTTCTCGATCGGGCGGTGGCTGCAGGAATAGACGAACAGACGAACGAAGGTCGAGCGAAGAGGAGGAGGCCCGCTTCTCTAGTTCTATTTTCTCCAAGGCTTGAGCGGGCTTCGCGCGAGAGTGCAGGCCCAATTAACCAGAAGGATCGTTTTCAGCCTCTAGAGCAGCAACCCATTAGCACAGCTCGACCAGTAATTAACAGCTGTGTTTTAGGTGGCCACGTAGACCAGATCTGATGACTAGAAACGACCGGATCAAAAGAATGGACGGCCAAAACTGCCTAGTGTGTGAGAGGGCAGGAAAGCGGTGCCGTTTTACTGTCCTAAATAAATGAATGAGCGGGGCAGTAATGACGCGTGGGGAATCGAGGTCGGGGGATCCGAACCCTCGTGGTTTAAATACCATAGGGATGGGATGGGAGGAAGCGTCTTCCCCTCCCTGTTCTTCCCCACGGCCGCCGGCGCCCAGAGCTTCGACCTATCCAGGAGTCATCCTCAGGTGATGTTGCACTCTTTTTCTTTGTCTCCAATACCCCAATCGACTTTGTGGTTTCCACTTTCCTCATGTTTCTGTTGATTTCGTTCCTGCACCCGCAGAACCCGCCACCTGTTCGACGAAATGCACAAGAAGGCTGTTGACACAGGCATGGATCCTTTCCGCGTCCTCTCCGACGATGTGCTCGAGCACATCCTTTCCCTTATGCCGGGGGATGAAGCCCTACAAACTTGCGTGCTCAGTACCCAGTGGCGTGACCTCTGGAGGCGCAAAACAAACTTGCGCTTCATCTTCGAGAACTGGTCAAGTTTTAGTCGCGAGCGTTTCAATAAATTGGCGAAGCTGATAATCCATCTTAGGGGGGACGCATCTCTGACCAACTGCCAGATCAATCCCTACAGTGATGAGGACTATATCAATTTCACAGAAGCCAAGCCGTTGGTCGAGTACGCTCTAAAGTGCCGGGTTGAGAAGCTCTCGATTTGTGCTAGTGATATTTTATATGAACCATTACTAGTCGATGATTCACCTCTCATCTCCCGCCACTTGAGGACCATAGAATTTAGATTCCTTGACCTCGTAGATTCCTCAGTAGATTTCTCGGGCTGCCCAGTATTAGAAGAGCTAACAATAGAAAGATGCTACGTCGACGCAGAGAAGATATGTTCTAATTCACTAAAGCATCTGCGGTTAGTTGGGAATTGTACCTTCTCCGAGGATATCCACATTCCTATTGCTGCCCCGCGCCTTATCTCACTGGAATTAGGTAGTTTTCAGTGCTTGAGTCCTTTCCTTGAAGAGATGCCATTACTGGAAAAAGCATCTATTTTGCTTGGCAATGGGTGTTACAATGTGTGTCATAGTGACCGTAAATGTGGTGGATGTTCTCACAAGAAGTGTCTGCTTCTCAACGGATTATCCAATGCTGTTGATTTGAAATTGATTGCTGCGCCTGAATTGGTATACTTACCACTATCTTACTCCTACTGTTATTTGCCAGTTACCACCCGTGGTTTCTCTTGTACCTATAGTATCTATATCCATTGTTAGTGTTGCATATAGTCAAGTTGTTTATTTTCATCTCCACATCTTGCTAACTCTATCTTCACTCGGTGGCCCTTAAATCAATATATTAATAACATGATTTCTTGATAAAATAAAATGTAACAGTTCAGGGCCTATGGTGTAGTTTTCCTTTTCCCTAATTTTGTGTTTGAAGTACCCAACTATATTTCCTAATATATTGTATTAGAGTCTGAATTTTTTTTCTGTTCATTTGCAATTTGTCCAGCCTATCTTCAAACGGGATTTGGAATGGTGCCCTGAATTTGACAAATTAAAGACTCTGAAACTCAATGATTGGTTTACGGCTACTGACCTAGTTTGCATTCTCCAACACTCTCCAAATCTTGAGAAGCTCACTCTTAAGATCGATTTCCCTGAGGTATTTGATTCAAATATGTTGATGTATTAGTAAAGGTTTTATCTTGTATGACATTTTGTCGCAATGAATTTGTGTATCTTGTAGAACTTTGTAGGGGGAGAAGGATCCAGGCAATCATTTGTGTGTCCGCCTCATTTGGTTGTGAACATTAAATGTAGAAAAGTTGATAACGGTGTTTGCAAGATTTTGGACGTCTTGAGGACATGTGGCATACTTCTTGAGCAGATTAGCATCAAGTGTCGTGATCGCACTTAGATTGTAAGTTACCTCCATCTATATTTGCTATCCCTACCTACTTGTTCTAACCGGTCTGTTGTAATTACACATCAATTAGAATGTACGACAAACCTTTGAAATCTATCCATATTGTGGGTTTGCATGCCGATGGAGTGTAAAACAAATGTCAGATTTAACACAATTTATTATTTAGTAATTTGTGGTGACACTAGAGTAGTTAGCACACATTTCTGGTGTGCCTATAAATCTGTACCGTACATGCAAGTTTTTTATTCTCTTACCTTTTATTATTTTCGGTTCAAGAATTTACAATTTTCCTTTTGTTTCTTAGTTACTAGTGAAAATAGCATCTCTTAAAATCCAGCTTAGCTCTTCTCTCGTATTCCATTTGGTAGAATACATTTTATAATAATTGATAGTGGGTAGAATGCGCACTATAGTACTCTACATCCATCTAGCAAGGACCGCCTTTGCCTCATTGTTTTTACTGTTGTCCAAGCCTGTTGTCGGTATGATTATCAGAGATCCGTAGTCAAATTGCATGGGTTCCAACTTGTTTCAAGCCTAAAGCGCTCTTGGGTCTTGAGGCCTCTTTGAATGGTCATATTTTTCGTAGAGTTGCCTCACAAGGCTAAACTATTCAACTACCCAATTTTGCTCAGGAAGTAGTTTATTTCCTCTAAATCAAAGTACTATTCAGGATATTTGAAATTTTCATCTACGTCATCTGGGTAAATCTTTGAAGCAAACTTATTGTGCTTTGTCTTGTTTGGGCAGGTTCCATCCACTGATTGGGACTAAGATGTGAGCTCAGTCATGATGTTTGTTTGCCGATTTATGTTTCTCTAAAGAGTCATCAATAATGGTGCCATGTGTCGGCGGTTAGCCTGTTACCATGATGTTTTAGTTTTTCCTTCCCATGTATTGTCCCAGCTGGAAACCTATCATTGTGGTTTCTCTTGTGCAACTTAGCAAAACAGTCTAAACTTTGTTGAATTGTTAATGTGCAACTTAGCAAAATGATGGTTGTCAGAACATTGTTTTTTATGGAAGTTTGGAAGCGCATTGACATTTCATGTTCTTGTCATATTTAGTAGATCATTGATATTATACCAGAATTTTCTGGCTAGCAGAATTTTAGTTTATGTGCGTGCATCCTTTCATGTCCCTTTGCCCTGCTCAAACCTAGTTCTTGTCGTCTGATTGCACATCACCCAGAAATCCTGGGTGTCCATGGCTAATGCACTGTGCTTTCATGTTTCTTAAGAGAAAAAACCTTCTTGAGGGAAACAAAGACCGGCAAAAACCTTTTGTCTAAATCACCTAGTATGCATACTGACATTGGCACGTTATCACCCGAAGACACAAGTTGATAACTAATTGGTACATAGATTTTGTTGATGGGTAGTATACTGCACTTAGATATTTGCTTGGTAGCCATTGAAATCTGGGCATGCACGGTTTGACATTGGAAAGTCATGATGCAGCCATGTTTTGACTTAGTTTAGTGTACATGTCTAACAAAAAACAACTGGGATATTATCAGGTCCTAGAGCCCTGTTGGCATCCATTGAAAGCATGTTTAATTTCCTCCTCGAAGAAATGTCTAGTTAAACCTAATCATCATCATTTTTTCAAGGTCATGTTTTCCTTCCAAATATCAACATAGGATAAATGATATCTGAACTAAACAGAAACAAGCCTCCGGTGGAAGGTTGTGAAGATCGTCGTATGACAGCGGAAGAAAGTCAAAAATTGCTCGTTAGTCAAACTACATTTCAGTAATCCGTCTGGCCTTAACCTCTACGCAAGGAGATCTTAAGGGAGGTGCGGGATACGACCCATATCACATTCTTGTGCCATAGCTTGCAAAATCATTAATCGCTTGCGGAAAATTTTTCTGATCCTCAAAGTCATCCTTACTGACGGAGAAGCGAATGTGCAAATCCTCTCCACCACCCCTAGTTGTGGCCCAAGGTTCAAATGGAAGTACAAAAGTATAGTACTTTCTTGGGATTATTTATGTATTAATTGATTAATTAATTTTTGCCAACACTTATTTTGTTTTTGACATGTGATCAAAATCAAAAGACCATTATTTCGTTTTTTCCATGTAATCAAAAGCAAAAGACCAAGATTGCTTGACACTTACTCTACAACCTTCCACCCACCCACAAATATTCGTGATCACTCGTTGGGAACACCTTTGACCCATCCCCATATGGCCTGATGAGCCCCCTTAGCAAACCTCTCCCCTCTCGTCCATCTTCCTCTCACGTCCTTGCACGACAAGTTGCCTCGTTCTGTGTGTATCGCTATCAATTTAGTGGTTGTCGTCGTAAGTTAAGGGCATCTATCTAAATATTCCTACCCTTAACCCTGACCTAGCGCTCACTGTTGACGCGTCCCGCTCGAGTCCAATCATGCATCCATCAAGGGCATTGCCTCCAGCTCAACATGCCTTTGTAGGCCATAGTACCTCTTATTGGCATGTGTCCTTGCATGCCAATATGGAAAGAAGGGCAAATGATATCGTCACCTCCACGCCGACACCCCCTCTAGCTCGATGGCGCTGGATGAAAGAAGGACAAGTGATAGTTCTTGTTGCGGATAAAAGGATTGCTACTGAACTGGAAAGCTTGAAACCTTCTGTAAACTACTGTTTGTAGAGGGTAAATATCAAGCGAGTAAAAAACTTGGATTTTTTTTCTTGTTGCGGATAATTTAGTGTTTTTCTTATCTCGAGTTGCTTGAAAAATCTTTGGTGTTTTAGTCAATTTGGAGACGACCGTGAGGAGCACCAAGCTAGAGACGGGGATGACATGATCAGCCGTGATGTAGCCATCGAGGATGAGCCGGGGGAGACGATACCAGCTGCAAAATCACTGACGAAGAGAAGTCCGAGCATTGGCCAGATGAGAGGGAGGGAGGGATCCTCGGCATCTAGAAAGGAAGCGGGGAAGGGGTTAGAGGATGGTCGACGGGGCGAGAAAAGAGACATGCTGGGTAAGGGTGTGGTGCAACGTCGGAGCCGGCCACGGGTTGCCGGCAGGCGTGTCATCTGAAAATCATTTGACGCTGCAAAAAAATTCCGGTCGATCGAAACAGACACCCCTTTTGTTTTGAAAAAACAACGGCTGTCCGTTCCGTATCTAAACCGGCCGGTTCAGCGTGGGCCGCCCATGTCAGCTGCTAGGTGGGGGACGCCTTGACCCGTTGCGAGTGGACGCCTTGAACAGGTGGCGGGCCTCCTCTTGTTCCTCTGCTCGTCTCTCCCCTCCCTCGCCTGCAGCCGCCGCCGCCCGGCCCGCGCGAGGAAGGTCAGAACCGAAGCTCGCGACGGCGCTGTGCTGCGTCGAGGCGACGGGTCGAGGCGCGCCGTCGACCCCCATCCCCCGTGCCTGCGACCGCGTCCCAGCCGCCGCCCCTACTTCCTCTGCTCCGGTGCTCCCCTTCCAACTCCGACGCCAAGGAAGAGAGGGCTTCCCGTCGGCCGCTCGCTCGTAGCCTGTACCCGTAACGCGCGTGGAGAGGGAAGTTGGCGAGGGTTTCGTCGGCGGGCACGCGGTGGGCGGAGGACTTCGGATCTGCCAGCACCCAGTAACGGAGTCCTCCTCCTGCTGCTCTCCCTCTTCCCCGCGGCTGCCGGCGACGGGCGCTTCCGACTGTCACGAATCGAGGTGATTCCAGTCTCTTTACCTCCTTTGAGAAAGCTACATGATTCCCTGATTTGGTGATGCCACATTCGACTGCGCTTGGTTTGCTAATTACTCTCCGCTCCCGCAGTGCCCGCCACCTGTTCGACGAAATGCTCGAGATGGCTGCTGCGAGTGACAGAGACCCTTTCGGAGACCTCCCTGACGAGCTCCTATGGCGTGTGCTGTCCTTCCTTCCGGCAGAGGATGCCCTGCAGACCTGCGTGCTCAACACCCGCTGGCGCGACCTCTGGAGGCGCCTGACCAGCCTGCTATTCGTCTTTGACGGGCCAACGTTCCCGCGATACAACCGTTTCAAACAGTTGGTGAAGCTGGTCATCTGTCTCCGCGGGGACTCGCCTCTCATCAGGTGCGAGATCGATGCCTATCCTGACGATGAGCCGGAGAACACGTTCACAAACACCAGGCTGTTGATTGACTACGCTCTGGCATGCAAAGCTGAGGAACTCGTAGTAAGAGCAGCTGACATTCAGTACGACCTACCAGTGTTCGATGTGCCTCTGAGTCTCATCTCCCAACACTTGAAGACCCTGCACCTTGAAGGGGTCAACCTCGACCACTCTGCTTTGAAGTTCTCAGGCTGCCCGGTGTTAGAGGACCTAAGGATTCAACTTTGCAACATTCGTGCATGTGAGATATCATCCATGTCAACATTCGCCGACTACTGTTTGTTACCGGACAATGTCCGTCTTCTGATTTGTGCCCCGAGTCTTATCTTGTTGCATCTAGAGGATTTCGAAGGCTTGACAACCTTTCCTTGAAAACATGCCATTGCTAGAAACAGCCCATGTTAGCCTTAAAGATGGATGCCATGATTTCTGTCGCAAGAACAGGCGTAATTGTGATGATCCTTGCTGTGGTTGTCATGCCTATCCTATCAACGAGGCGGTGCTTCTCAATGGTTTGTCCAATGCTGTCAAGTTGGACTTGATTGCTTTACCTAAAATGGTACGCTTTCACTTACTACCTTTTCTGTTCTTGTTATTTGTCACCTGAAAGTTTCTCTTTTAGTTTTTCTATCCATTGTTAGAACTGCAGATAAGCAAGTTGTTTACTTTCATTGTCGCATTTTGGTACTTTATCTTCCTCTAATGCATCTCAAATCGATGGCTAATAACATAGTGTCTTGGCTGGATAAAATATGATATTTCAGGTTGTTATAGCACAGATTATTTGATCTTCTAGAGTCTGAATTTATTTTTATTCTTTGCAATTTGTCCAGTTTCTCTACAGATGGGATTTGAAATGGTGCCCCGTCTTTGGCAAATTAAAGACTCTGTTACTCAATGAGTGGTTTACAACTGTTGACCTTGTTTGCATTCTCCGACACTCTCCAGTTCTTGAGATACTCACTCTTCAGCTTGATAACACCGAGGTATATGCTGTATAGATAGCGATGTTGCTGTATTTTTTAAGGTGTTATTGTGGATGTTGTATTTGTCTTTACTAAGCGCTCTTATCTGATAGAACATTGTAGGAGCAACAGGGGCCCAAGAAACAATAACACAATCATTTGTGTGTGAACGCCTAAAGTTCGTTTATATTGAATGTGAAAAGGTTGATGAGGGAGTTCGTTCAATCTTGAGTATCTTAAGTACATGCGGCATACTTCGTGAGCAAATTAGCATCAAGGAGGATCCATGTTCAGACTCAGATTGTAACTTACCCTTCCTACCTATTTTAACATGTCTGATATAATAATTAGGATGTATGACACCACCCCCAAATCCATCCAGATTTTGTATCCATTATCCTTTAGTACTAATTGGATTTGCATGCTGATGGAGTTTAGAATGGCTATTATATTTCAACACAGTTTATTGTTCTGTAATTTCTGATGACACCACAATAGTTAGCACAAATTTCTGATGTGTCTAGATCTGTACCAGCCATGCACAATCTTTTTATTGTTCTCTTCTCTCTTTTTTTCAGTTCAATAAATTATCTAATCCTTTTGCTGTTTGGTTGGTGATGAAAATAGTAGCTGTTCTCATCTTGAAATTCAGTTTAGGTCTCTCATATTTCATTTGGTAGAATACATATCACTAAGAATGATAGTGGGTAGAATGTACGATATAGTGCTCCTCATCCATCCAGCATTGACTGCCTTTGCCTTGCTGTATTTACTTTTATCCTCCAAGCCTGTTGTCAGTTTGATTAACATTTGACTGGTAGCCAAACTGCCTTTTCCTTGCTGTATTTACTTTTATCCTCCAAGCCTGTTGTCAGTTTGTTTCAAGCCTCAAGCAGTCTCAATGCCTTTGCCATAGCTTGGACCAAAACAGCCCGACCCCCGGGTCGCCACCACAGGCGACACGGGGGAAACCCTACCCACGCCGCCGCCGGGAACCTCCTCCGTCCCTTCTCGCTTTGCCTCCGCCGGAGGGCTTGCCGGCGAAGCTGTGCCGAGCCCCGGGATGGTGGCAGCGGGGCAGATCCGTTCCTCCCGCTGCGCCCCTCCCCCTCCACCCCGAGATCCACTCCGGTGCGGCTCGGGATGATCCTCTCCGACGGCTGCTTCCCGTCCCGCTATTCCGGTCGTTCGTCGGCGCTGGCATAGCCCCCTGCTCCGGCCACTTCCCTCCGCCATCCTCTGGTTGGCCAGTTCCCCTCCAACTCCGAGTCACCGTCCCTCAGGTCCATCTTCCCCCGCCAAATCCATGGCTCCTCTGCGGAGCTGCCGGATTCGGCCCCGTTCGACGCTGCTGCGGGCCCCCGTCCCAACCATCCCGCTCGGCTGCACCTTCTCCAACCACCAGCGTCGCCTTTCCTGGTAGCTCGCTGATTTGCAGCTTGGCGCGCATCTGCGGTGGAGTTTCAGCCCCGTCCTCCGGCTGCCTGCTTCCCCTGCCGGCCACCAGCCTCCGGTGCGTGCTGCGGCCAGGCCTTGGCCTGGTTCCGGCGTCTTTCCCGGCGGCAGGGCCCATCCTCCTCTTCGGGATGGCCATTTTGTGCTAGTGGCGGCAAGTCTGGGTCTTCTCTGCCCAAATCTGTCCATGGCGGCTCGGGTGCCTGCGCTACAGCGAGGGGGGTGCCGAGTGGTGGTGGGTCTTGCAGGCGCGTCTCTCCTTCCTGTGGTGGCTGCTCCAGCCAGCGTTGTCATGTTCGCGTCTCCGACTCCGACGACTTCTTTGGGATTGTTCGGTCTCTGGCCAGGCGAAAGCCCTGCTCGGCTTGCTGATGCTGGTAGTGGCGACACCCGAGGGTGCCGTCCCCGTCTTGATGGCGCTACCATGGCCTCTCTACCGTGCCCCTTGAGCGTCAGGGGAAACCCTTGGTCTGGTTCGCCGGATCGGACCGCGGCGGCGTCATGACGTCGCATCCTTCATGAAGGCGTTGTCTTGGTGCTCATGCAGTCTCCGGCATTGGATTGTGATGTTGGACACCGTGCTTGGTCTGGCTGCTTCCCAAGGCATGGGCTATCATGGCGCAATGTGCGAAATCACTGGCACTTCCTCGAGCGCTTCCTCCTCCGGCACGGCCGAGTCCTGCATCCTACTTGCCAACTCCTCTAGGCGCATAAGGTGGGGGTACGTTGATTTGGTCTGTGTTGGGGTGGTGGCCGCGCGATGGAGGTTTCATGTGTTGGTTTTGACGCGGTTTGTGTGCCCTGTGTACTTCTCTTTGCCATCCGTGGCTAGTGTTTGGGCTAGGCGAGTGTTTTGGATGTGTAGCTTGTTAGTGTGGTGCCCCCTCCCCCCTGTGTCTCTTTGCTGTAACTATTCTCCTCTACCTATCAATGAAATGATACGCAATTCTTTGCGTATTCGCGAAAAAAAGAGTCTCAATGCCTCTCGGAATGGTCATATTTGTGTTGGTGTTGCCCTTGCAAGGCTAATAAACTCTTCTGTTAGCAACTGCAGAAATTTGGTTGGGTTGCAGTATAGTTCCTCTACATCAAAGTGCTATCCAGGACATTTGAAATTCCCGTCTATATTTGTGACTTGTCTTGGTTGTGCAGATTCATCCACTGGTAGCTACTCCACTGATAGTGACTAAGATGTGTGATCGGTCATGATGTTCATCTGAAGACTTATGTTTCTGTAAAGAATCTGCAATGGTGGTCATGTGTTGGCTGTTAGCATGTGACCGTGAAGTTCTGTTTCTGCTTCCCGTCTTTGGTCTCTGCCGGAAATCTGTCTTTATGGTTTGCTTGGTGCAATTTAGCAAGACGTTTTCCACCTTGTCAGGAATCTGCCGGGAATCTAAATGATGGTTAAAACGTTGTTATGTTTTTATAATCTGCCGGGAATCTAAGTGATGGTTACATACATGTTTTGTAGATCATCAATATATTACCAGTATTGTAAATGCATCTCTTATGTCCCTGTGCGTCATCACTATATACCGGAATTGTACGTGCATCAGAAATCCTGAGTGTTGGTTTCAAAAAAAGAAATCCTGAGTGTCCAAGTGCGCTAATAATCTTGGGTGAGGTAGCGACGTAAGTTTTCCTCTTGATATGTTGACGATTGTAGGAACAGCACTATCATGTCGGTCTGAACTTGTCGGAGTGTCACCTCAGAAAAAGTCGAAGTTAATTACATGTTCACTCCATTTCAGTGTTTCATCTTGAAGCCAGGAAGGTGGTTCTGCACCTCTTGCTTCTGTCCAGTCTGAAACTTCCTGTCTTTGTTCTGATTCTGGTCATCTTGTGCACCTCTTGCTTCTGTCCAGTCTGAAACTTCCTGTCTTTGTTCTGATTCTGGTCATCTTGTGCTGAGTATGTTGTTTTTTGAGTCTCAGATTTGGTATCTAGAGATATATAAGGGCAAGGATTGTTATGATCGAAATGATAGTGTTGTTCCCACAATCTTCAACATATCAAGAGGAAACATACAGCATGTCCCAAATATGTCAACCGTACTAAACATTGTGGCCTCACTAAAACTATTAAGAGAAAGCATTGTAGCAATTCTATATTTATTTATAACTAATGAATTTGTATCTTGACTTCCTCCCCTGAGACTTATAGGATGATCTGAAGAAGCGGCATATTAGGATGAGATTGCTTGACAAATTATTTCACTGGGTTTGTCGAGATTAATGAGGTCCGTTAATTCACTGAATGAGGAACGTTTTGGTTTGTCGAAATTGTAGCAATGTCGACTTATAGGTTTGGTGTAGCATTGCAGATTTTCTGAATAGTAATGTTTTGCATGGTAGCTTCATTCCTCTGAATGAGGAACAAGTACTAGAGTAGTTGTTTAAGATGAGACGCATACTAGTACCGGCAATACCGAAGGTAATTAGTAGCAGCGTGTGGACGTGTTCACTCTGGCCCCTCTGAAACAGTGATGAACTAGTGGTTAGAAGAGCAGCTTAGAATCGGCTGGCAAGGTGACACGGACATTATAACAGAAGAGAAGCTCAGTGTGCTCAAATACACAATCGTGCTCGAATCACGCGGCACAAGCTCACACCATCAGAAAGGGCGGGTGCCTGGATCTCCTTGGCCTCGCACCCGCCGCGTACCAGAAGTGATCTGATGACACGAACGTGCTGCTATGCAGTTTCTGCTATAATAAATGAAGCAAAAGCCCCTGCACAATGAACTCATGGTATTGCTGGCTGAGGGCATCTCCAATAGTTGTATCATGTATGACTGAGTAACTGTGATGCTTTGGCGCACATTGCCACGCCGTCTATTTTTACAATGAAATGGTCAGATTTTGTGAAATTTATATAGACACTATTTAAACTTCCTCAAATACTGGCCAATGGTCGACTCATTATTTACTCAGACAGTAGAAACATTTGACAAACTTTTAGTAATTCAAATTATGGTGCATTGATGTAGATTACGATTTACGAATGGGGTACATTTGTTCAGAGTAGGTACAGGATCGCAAGCGAATTGCTAGAAGTATTGTACAAATCATCATTGAGCATAATGTTGCATAAAAGCAGGGGAGCAACATCGTTTGAATCAAGGTTTGACCACATATTTGACTAGCAAAATGTTAATTCATGTCACCACAAATTATATTGTTAGATTCGTGTTTGAATGTAGCTTTCGATGATATTATTTATTAGTTAAAATCATGATTAAAAAATAACCCAAAATACGAGGAGGAGGACTAGTAAACCAGGACATAGGTAGTAGATACATAGGAGAATAACTTGGCTAGCAACTGCTGAATAGATGCCAAGTGTAATCTTCCAACTGGAAGTGAATATAAACTTCACTTCGAAACGGGTACTTCTGCTATTCATCGGTAATTAAACGGTGGAAAAAGCAGAGGGCCAAACCCAAACAATTTTGCATGGATGATACAGACCATTTACAGGCAACAATGGCAACATGGAGTACTTTTGTTTTTGCGGGGAATAATGTGGAGTACTATTTGCTACCATTAATTCCAGAAATTTAGCAACAATTCTCAACTCCACCAGCATGCAGTACATTTATTACTATATGATGATGAATAAGTAATATAATTGTGTTGTAAAGAGTTTCATACACTCTTGTAAATGTTTAAGTACAGAAAACATGTCAGATCAAGTAGGAAATCGCATAAAGATACAAATGATGAAGCATGTCAATGATAGCTTACATTACTAGCGAGATAAGATCCGGGTCAAATCCGAGTGTGGAATTCCTGAAGGACCACAAAGAAGTCGGTGATGCAAAGACACGTTGGTAATTTCAGTACTTTTCAGTTCGCAAAGTAAAAATTTGTTGGGCCAATGTATCTTTTCAAGAAGTTATCAAATGGGACCTTAAACAGGCGGACTGGTTTACTTCAATGTTATTTTTGGCAAATCTACTAAGGCAAATAATGAAGTATCTTTTGGCTATGGGAATGTCCTCTGCAAACTCCAAAGGTCACATTGTTCTAAAAAAAACCAGGCTCTGGTATCCCTCTTTCATGTAAATGACTATTTTCACTGGTTAATGAATAGAGGTGGGAAAGGTCTCATCTGGAATGAATCCTATATAACTAAATAGTTGATCCTCACTAATCTATTCTCTCAACATGCATACAAGACACCTCAACAAGCAAGCATGCATGTGTGGAAAAGACCAACCTCAACATGCAAACATGCATAGTATCCAGTATTAGCTAGCAAACGTATGGACTCAGACTCAGTATATCACATATATATTTTCAATTTTAGTCCTCATATGATTAATACAAATGTTCATGTTCCACACAACCAAGTCCATCAAAATATATTGCAACAAATTCCTGCAGCAACATGTGACATGGCATCTAGTAACTTGGGTAAAGAAAGACACCATGCCAGATGGAGGCATGGAGCAAAAACCAAGGGCGTGTTTGGTTGCCCGCATCGAACCCAACCAGGCCCGCGCGGGAAGGGAGAGGCCTGTTTGGTTGCCTGGTTTTCCTTTGGGCCCGCATCGCACGCTTCTCAAAGCAGCCAGAGCCTGGCTCGCTGGAAACGCTCGGATCGGCAGTTTCTCGCGAGCCAGGCTGAGTGCGGCGCGAGGTCGCACGGGCGGGAGCGAGGCGAGGGCGAGGGGGGGTGGCGGGAGATGGAAATCTGGCGCGCCGTCCCGGCACCAAATTAGCCTCACCCCCCTTTCACTCGCTCACCCATAGCCACTGTCCCCCTTTCTTCCCTACTGCCTCACCACCGGCGGCGACTGCGATTTCAGATCTGCGCTATAGGCGGCGGCGGCGGAAGAGGCGGCGGCGTTTGCGGTGGATCTGGTGCTCCCCTTGCTGTTGGCCACCGTCTGGTCGACCTAGTCTGTGCCATGGCTCCCCCTACGCCGTTCTCGTCTCCGATGCCGGTAAGCAGCACCCTTCCCCCCTTTGTTAGCTCAGTGGTTAGGCCGTTAAGCTAGGTGTAGGATCGATTTCCCACTGAACGAACCGTCGATGTCGACTAGGTTATGGACGCACGGATGAGGCTGATAATCCAGGCTCAGCACTGATTAGTGTGATTCAGGCATGGGTCATGTTCATGCACCAGAGAGCTGTTCGTCGTGCTGGGAGACCTTTGATCCGCTATGGTCCATTGTTTCCCCGGAAGAGGAGAGGATCCAAAATCTAAACTACATCTACAACTGCAATGACGTCGAGGCTCTGTGGATGCTTAGAATGAAAAGAGCACCATTTGCCAGGCTTGTCGAGACCTTCAGGAGCAGGGGGCTGTTACAAGATAGCATCAACACCAGTGTCGAAGAGCAAGTGGCCATGTTCCTCCATGTTGTTGGCCATAACCAGAGGTTCAGGGTCATTCACAACACGTTCAGGAGATCAATGGAGACCATCTCTAGGTACTTCAAGCAAGTGCTTTTTGCTATTGGGGAGCTTAGAGGAGAGATGATCAGGAGACCATCCACTACTAGGAAAAGGGCTATAGATGGAATGGCCACTAATGGCGCACCAGACATGTGGTGCGCCATTGCTATGTAGCAGTGGCGCACCATGTGCTGGTGCGCCATTAGTGTGAAATACACTAATGGCGCACCAGACACACGGTGCGCCATTAGTAACAATTTTTTTCCAGACATACTAATGGCGCACCGGGGCACAGTGCGCCATTACTAGTTCTAACTAGTAATGGCGCACCAACCACACAGTGCGCCACTACAATTTTTTTTTATTTTTTACTTTTTTGCAAAACTACTAATGGCGCACCTGGGTACAGTGCGCCATTACTAGTTTAAGCTAGTAATGGCGCACTGTTCCCTGGTGCGCCATTAGTGTCTTTTTTTTGCAAAACTACTAATGGCGCATCGCCAGCAGGTGCGCCATTAGTAACCAGGGTTACTAATGGCGCATTAGGTGGTGGTGCGCCGTTTGTAACCTGGGACGAGTTAGATATTTTGGACAGCCACACCTACCCACTCACTTTCCCCACTTCATTCTCTCCTCCTCCTCCTCCAAGCTTGTCTCGGCTGCCTCCACCTCCTCACCTCATTTGCACCATAAATTCATCCAAATTAAGTGGTTAAACCCCTTTTTTTGATAGGTAAGTAAGGGGGAAGCTATCTTTATGTTGTTCTCCCTCCAACAACGTGCACATGCACTTTTTATGTCCTAGCTAGATCTATGTATGTTTGTGGTGTTGCATATGTTTGTGGTGTTGCATATATGTTTGTGTTTGCAGGTACCGGTATTTGAAATGCGCTAGTTGCCAATATTTTGCCGGAATGTTGATTCATTTCCGTTTCGGCGAGAATTTTGGCACTATGCATTCTTTTTGGTCCTATTTTTAGGGAAAGTCATGCCAAATTTTTTCTTGGTTCTAAAATATCGTTTTGCTCTACCCCGCAGGCGACCATGGTCCGCACGATGACCGAAGGCATCGTGAATAGGTTTTTGAGCTCCGCGAAGGCCGGGATGCTTGAAAAGAACGAGACGGAGATAAGATGTCCGTGTCGAAGATGCAAGCTGAAGAGCCTTATTGCGGACCCGGATTCCGGCAGGTCGGGACCACCTGCTCTTGCGTGGTTTCATGGATAGCTACGGTGGCAAGGTGATGAAGATGACTATGAAGTCGTCCATGGGGGTCGGGCAAGAAATGAGGATGGGCAGCAAGACAACCACCGCGGCTCGGGCGGGCGAGAAGACGAAGAATCTCCAGGACATGATCACGACGGTGATGTTGTACACAGTCATCATGTAGAAGATGCCGGACATGATGATGAGGAAGATGCGGGAGCAGACGAAGGGCATGATCATGAAGATGAAGATGCCGGTGGAGCAGACGACGATGGACCATCGATGGGCTGGGTGCAGGACCCTCATATTCAAGAGCTGCTTCTCAAGCAGACGGATAACGCAAGAGCTGCCGCCCGAGAGAAAGCCAAGCTGGATCAACTGGAGATAGACGCGGTTACTCCATTGTATGAAGGATGCAGGCCCGAGGATACCCGCCTGAAAGTAACGCTCATGGCTCTGGAGATGAAGGTAAAACACAAAATGACCGACGCCTGCTTCGACGAGAACATGTCATTCTGGCACGAACGTCTTCCCAAGGGGAACAAGTGCCTGACCAGTTTCGAGGAGGTGAAGAAAATCGTGTGTCCTCTGGATTTACCGCACGTGAAATACCATGTGTGCATGAACAATTGCATCATTTATCGGGACGAGCACGCGGAGTCTACCATATGTCCGGTGTGCGGCGTCACTCGATACAAGAAGAGAAAGAAAGCTCCTCGAAAAGTGGTGTGGTACTTTCCGATCACTCCTCGTCTGCAGCGGTATTTCGCGGACCCTAAGGTAGCAAAGCTCCTGCGTTGGCACCCGGATAGGGAGGACAAGAAGCGAGAAGATGACGCAAATGATCCAGAGATAAATAAAAAAGACAAGATGCTGAGTCACCCTAAGGATGGGAGCCAGTGGCAAGCGTTGAACTTCGAACACCCAGAATTTGGGAACGATCCAAGGAACATCATGCTGGGCGCGAGCACCGATGGAGTCAATCCGTTTGGCAGCCAGAGAAGCACACATAGCACCTGGCCTGTGTTTGTGTGGATGTACAACCTTCCCCCTGGTTGTGCATGAAGAGGAAGTACATTCACATGAGTATGCAAATTGAAGGGACGAAACAACCAGGGAACGACATCAATCTGTATCTGGGGCTGCTGAAAGAGGAGCTAGACACGCTGTGGAAAACGCCAGCCTATACGTGGGACGCCGCAGAGAAAGAATATTTCCCTATGAGAGCCGCACTGCTCACGACGGTGCACGACTATCTCGGTTACGGATATCTCGCGGGGCAGGTGGTCCACGGATTTTCTGGATGCGTCAGGTGCATGGATGACACAACGTATCGCCAGCTAGATAGAGATCCCGGGTCTTCGAAAACCGTGTTCATGGGACATCGAAGGTGGCTTCGCGACGATGACCCGTGGAGGAAACACAAGGATCTGTTCGATGGTGAAACCGAACCCCGAAGACGCCCGCGTACGAGGAGCGGCGAGGAAATAGTGTTGGGGAACGTAGCAGAAATTCAAAATTTTCTACGCATCACCAAGATCAATCTATGGAGTGATCTAGCAACGAGGGGAAGGGGAGTGCATCTACATACCCTTGTAGATCGTGAGCGGAAGCGTTCAAGAGAACGGGGTTGATGGAGTCGTACTCGTCGTGATCCAAATCACCGATGATCCTAGCGCCGAACGGACGGCACCTCCGCGTTCAACACACGTACGGAGCAGCGACGTCTCCTCCTTCTTGATCCAGCAAGGGGGGAGGAGAGGTTGATGGAGATCCAACAGCACGACGGCGTGGTGGTGGAAGTAGCGGGGATCCCGGTAGGGCTTCGCCAAGCACTAACGGGAGGGAGAGGTGTCACGGGAGGGAGAGGGAGGCGCCAGGGGCTAGGGTATTGCTGCCCTCCCTCCCCCCCAGTATATATAGGGCCAACGGAGAAGGGGGGGCGCAGCCTTGGCCCTTCCTCCAAGGAAGGGTGCGGCCAGGGAGGAGTCCATCCTCCCCAAGGCACCTCGGAGGTGCCTTCCCCCTTTAGGACTCTCCCTTTATCTTATCTCTTGGCGCATGGGCCTCTTGGGGCTGGTTCCCTTGGCCCATATAGGCCAAGGCGCACACCCCACAGCCCATGTGGCCCCCCCGGGGCATGTGGACCCCTTGGTGGACCCCCGGACCCCTTTCGGCACTCCCGGTACAATACCGATAATGCGCGAAACTTTTCCGGCGACCAAAATAAGACTTCCCATATATAAATCTTTACCTCTGGACCATTCCGGAACTCCTCGTGACGTCCGGGATCTCATCCGGGACTCCGAACAACTTTCGGGTTACCGCATACTAATATCTCTATAACCCTAGCGTCACCGAACCTTAAGTGTGTAGACCCTACGGGTTCGGGAGACAGGCAGACATGACCGAGACGACTCTCCGGTCAATAACCAACAGCGGGATCTGGATACCCATGTTGGCTCCCACATGCTCCTCGATGATCTCATCGGATGAACCACGATGTCGAGGATTCAATCAATCCCGTATACAATTCCCTTTGTCTATCGGTATGTTACTTGCCCGAGATTCGATCGTCGGTATCCCGATACCTTGTTCAATCTCGTTACCGGCAAGTCTCTTTACTCGTTCCGTAACACATCATCCCGTGATCAACTCCTTGGTCACATTGTGCACATTATGATGATGTCCTACCGAGTGGGCCCAGAGATACCTCTCCGTTTACACGGAGTGATAAATCCCAGTCTCGATTCGTGCCAACCCAACAGACACTTTCGGAGATACCTGTAGTGCACCTTTATAGCCACCCAGTTACGTTGTGACGTTTGGTACACCCAAAGCATTTCTACGGTATCCGGGAGTTGCACAATCTCATGGTCTAAGGAAATGATACTTGACATTAGAAAAGCTCTTAGCAAATGAACTACACGATCTTGTGCTAGGCTTAGGATTGGGTCTTGTCCATCACATCATTCTCCTAATGATGTGATCCCATTATCAACGACATCCAATGTCCATGGTCAGGAAACCGTAACCATCTATTGATCAACGAGCTAGTCAACTAGAGGCTTACTAGGGACATGGTGTTGTCTATGTATCCACACATGTATCTAAGTTTCCTATCAATACAATTTTAGCATGGATAATAAACGATTATCATGAACAAGGAAATATAATAATAACCAATTTATTATTGCCTCTAGGGCATATTTCCAACAAATAGACGAGTTGTTGAAAAATTGGAAAGATTGCCCACTGCCGGGAAAGAAGCAAAAGGCGCCAGAGCCGGGAAAGAAGCGAAAGCTTAAGGCGCCAGAGCCGGGAAAGAAGCGAAAGCTTAAGGCGCCAGAGCCACTGCTGAAGGTATGGAAAACGAGGTCTGTTTTCTGGGACTTGCCGTACTGGAAGATCCACCGTGTGCCTCACAGCCTTGATGTCATGCATATCACGAAGAACGTGTGCGAGAGTCTGCTTGGTACCCTGCTCAACATGCCAGAGAGGACCAAAGATGGGCCGAAAGCAAGGGCAGACTTGAAATCAATGGGCATCAGGGAGGAGCTTCACGCTAATGATGATGATGATGATGAGGCGAAGCAGGACACAGAAAGTCGTTGCAAAGGCAAAAAGGCGAAGAAGACCGGAAATGACTTCCCTCCCGCGTGCTTCACTCTAAGTCAGGAGGAGATCGATCAGTTTTTCACCTGCCTCGTAGGAGTAAAACTTCCTTACGGTTACGCGGGGAAGATAAGCAGATACCTAGACTCAGCGAAGCAGAAGTTCAGCGGGATGAAGTCTCACGACTGTCACGTGCTGATGACGCAGATACTTCCAGTTGGAATCCGTGGGATCATGGACGCGCACGTCCGTGAAACGCTATTTGGCCTATGCAACTTTTTCGACGTCATCTCTCGGAAGTCGGTTGGCGTGAGGCAACTCAGAAGGCTACAGGAAGAGATCGTGGTGATACTATGCGAGCTTGAGATGTACTTCCCGCCCGCATTATTCGACGTTATGGTGCATCTGCTGGTCCATATCGTGGAGGATATCATCCAACTCGGGCCGACGTTCCTGCACAGCATGATGCTGTTCAAAAGGATGAATGGTGTCATCAAAGGATACGTTCGCAACATGTCACGTCCAGAGGGAAGCATAGCCAGGGGCTTTCTGACCGAAGAGTGCATCTCCTACTGCACGAATTATCTAGGCATCGAGAACCCCGTTGGTCTGCCCGTCAACAGGCACCTCGGCAGGCTCGCTGGATGGGGTCACCGGGAGGGTCGCCGCGAAATGCATGTCGACTTCGATGGTCGACTCGCCGACTTTGAAAGAGCAAACCTAGTCGCGCTACAACACATAGACGTGGTCGATCCTTGGGTGGTAGAGCACAAAACGTTTATTGAGAAGACGTACAATGACCGAGGCCAACAGAGGACGGACGGAGATATAATCAAAGAGCACAACTCATGTTTCACGCGTTGGTTCAAGCAGAAGCTTCTGTCGTACCCTTTACATGAGGATTCTTCCGCGGAAGAACAACTCTTATTCGCCTTGTCACAGGGCGCCGAGCACAACCTGATGACGTATGAGGCGTACGATATCAACGGCTACACATTCTACACCGAGGACAAGGACATGAAGACCGATGGTTATCAGAACTCCGGGGTAACGATGGAATCCTACACCGGTAACGACAAGGACAGATACTACGGAAGGATCGAGGAGATCTGGGAGCTGAGCTACGCTGGAGAGAAGGTCCCGATGTTCCGTGTCAGATGGGCCAAGAGCGTCATAAAAGAAGACCGGTATTTCACCACCATGGTTATACCCGAAGCCAAATCCAAGACCGCAGGCGCGAACGTCACCGCGAAAAATGAGCCATGTGTTGGAAATATGCCCTAGAGGCAATAATAAATAGGTTATTATTATATTTCCTTGTTCATGATAATCGTTTATTATCCATGCTAGAATTGTATTGATAGGAAACTCAGATGCATGTGTGGATACATAGACAACACCATGTCCCTAGTGAGCCTCTAGGAGACTAGCTCGTTGATCAATAGATGGTTACGGTTTCCTGACCATGGACATTGGATGTCGTTGATAACGGGATCACATCATTAGGAGAATGATGTGATGGACAAGACCCATTCCTAAGCCTAGCACAAGATCGTGTAGTTTGTTTGCTCGGAGCTTTTCTAATGTCAAGTATCAGTTCCTTAGACCATGAGATTGTGCAACTCCCGGATACCGTAGGAATGCTTTGGGTGTACCAAACACAACGTAACTGGGTGACTATAAAGGTGCACTACAGGTATCTCCGAAAGTGTCTGTTGGGTTGGCACGAATCGAGACTGGGATTTGTCACTCCATGTAAACGGAGAGGTATCTCTGGGCCCACTCGGTAGGACATCATCATAATGTGCACAGTGTGACCAAGGAGTTGATCACGGGATGATGTGAGTTACGGAACGAGTAAAGAGACTTGCCGGTAACGAGATTGAACAAGGTATAGGGATACCGACGATCGAATCTCGGGCAAGTAACATACCGATGGACAAAGGGAATTGCATACGGGATTGATTGAATCCCCGACATCGTGGTTCATCCGATGAGATCATCGTGGAACATGTGGGAGCCAACATGGGTATCCAGATCCCGCTGTTGGTTATTGACCGGAGAACGTCTCGGTCATGTCTGCATGGTTCCCGAACCCGTAGGGTCTACACACTTAAGGTTCGATGACGCTAGGGTTATAGGGAAAAGATATACGTGGTTACCGAATGTTGTTCGGAGTCCCGGATGAGATCCCGGACGTCACGAGGAGTTCCGGAATGGTCCGGAGGTAAAGATTTATATATGGAAAGTTGTTGTTCGGGTTCCGGGAAAAGTTCGGGTTTTTCGGTATTGTACCGGGAAGCTTCCAGAAGGTTCCGGAGGATTCCGGAGGGGTCCGGAGGTCCGGAAAATGTTCCACCACGTCCAATACAGCAGCATGGGCTGTAAGGGGGCGCCCTAGCCTTAATGGGCCAGGGGCACCAGCCCCCCCAAGGCCCATGCGCACGGGAGAGGGGAAACCCTAAGGGGGAGGGCCTCCACTTGACTTGGGAGGCACTCCTCCCCCCTTGGCCGCCCCCTTGGATGGGATCTAGGGCTGGCCGCCTCCTCTTTGGGTGGGAAACCCTAGAGGGGGCGCAGCCCCCTCCCCCCCTATATATAGTTGAGGTTTGGGCTGCCCAAGACACAGGAGAACGTCTCTCGTTCGGCGCAGCCCTACCCCTCTCCCTCCTCCTCCTCTCCCACGGTGCTTGGCGAAGCCCTGCGGGATTGCCACGCTCCTCCATCACCACCACGCCGTCGTGCTGCTGCTGGATGGAGTCTTCCCCAACCTCTCCCTCTCTCCTTGCTGGATCAAGGCGTGGGAGACGTCACCGGGCTGCACGTGTGTTGAACGCGAAGGCACCGTTCTTCGGTGCTTAGATCGGAATCAACCACGATCTGAATCGCTACGAGTACGACTCCTTCATCCGCGTTCTTGCAACACTTCCGCATCGCGATCTACAAGGGTATGTAGATGCACTCCCCTTCCCTTCGTTGCTAGATTACTCCATAGATTGATCTTGGTGATGCGTAGAAAATTTTGAATTTCTGCTACGTTCCCCAACACCATGGGTACTGGCTTCCCAAGTGGACCAATGCTTCTTCATTACCGATCCGCCAAAGCCCAGTCGTGTTGTCGTGAGGAGAGGCAAAAGGAAGATCATCAGAATGGATGGAGTCGCCAATGAGCAAGACTTCGACAAGTACGGCGACCCGAAGATGGAACATGACGACGACGATGAAGTATCAGCATACACCACAAGAAGAAGCAGGACCACCCTACCTAAAGGACGTCCGTTCAAGAGAAGAACTCCATTTACAAAAAATAAGGGCAAGAAGATTGTGAACAGATAGCTAGCTAAGATCGATTATATTTAAATTGTAGTCTTCATTTCTCGATTGTATTTCATGGGCACTTTTTGAACTCATGAATGTTTTTAAATTTCATGGACACTCGATCTCGACCCCCCTCCATCTCGATCGCTATCCCACCTCGCCAGATCCGGTCCCCCTCGCCGGCGAGCACCCCCCGCACCATCTCCCCCGCTCCACCGGCCACCGCCGCCGACCCCCCGCATCCTCCCCCACTCCACCGCCGCCGACGACCCACCGCACCCTCCCCCGCTCCACCGCCGCCGAGCACCCCCCGCACCCTCTCCCCCGCACCCTCCCCGGCCCGCTCCACCGTCACAAGTGAATGCAACTAAAATTGCAAAAAAAACCAAACTTGATTATATTTTCAAATAACAAAATTGATGATCTTTTCAAATAATAAATTTGATGATATTTTCAAATAATAAATTTGATGATATTTTTAAAAAAATTATTACTGTTTTTATAAAAAATTATTACTATTATGATTTAAACAAGTTTGAACATATTTAAACACAAATAAATATCAAACATCATTTTAAATGCTTAAAAAAAATTGGGGAGCCTGGGAATCGAACCCAGGACCTACTAGTGTGTGTGCTGTGTGCTGACCAGTCGGGCTAGTGGGTGTGTTCTGATGGAGATAGGGTTAGGTGGAATATAACCTGACCAGTCGGGCTAGTAATTTCTAATGGCGCACCAGGGTGAGGTGCGCCATTGCTATCGTCGTACTTATGGCGCACTTGGGGGAGGTGCGCCATTAGACATACATCCCGCACTCCCCTATTCCCCTCGCACTGTGGCCTCCCTCCCTCCCTCGCCAGATCCCCCACTCGACCCCAACCGTACGTCGCCGCCCCCTTGCTCCGCCCCCTCCGTCCGCCGCGCCTGCACGCCGTCGGCGACGCCGCCGCCACTGTGGTCTTGCGCTGCCCCGATGCCGCCGCCCCGACCCCCGCGGGACTCCACCCCCGCGCCCCCCGAACGAGATCGGCCGAGCGCTCCTCTCCTCTCCTCCTCCCTCCGACGAGCGAGGGCCTCCTCCGGCCCCTGCAGCAGCCGGCGAGCGCAGCCCCGACGTGCCCACACCCCGCCTGCCCCTGCCGTCCTCCGCCACCGGTCACCTCCGCAGCAGCCGGCGAGCCAAGGACGGTGCCGTGACCCTCGCCGCCACCTCCCGCCGTCTCTTCCTGCGCGTGGCCAGCGGCTGTTCTCCTTCGACCACGGCCTGGGGTGAGCCTCTCTTCCTTGCCTCTATGCTTCTTGTCCATGTCACTGTTCCCTGTTCCTCTCTTGTTCATGCTGCTAGTTACACGGATCAATGGATGTTAGATAGATGTATGTATGTTGATGTTAGTTAGGTATATGATGCTTGATGGATGGATGGATGAGTTGTGCTAGTTGCTTGCTAGATGGATGGATAGTAGTTTGGTTCTGTTTTTGCTGCTGTTTGGTTCTGAAGATGAGTAGCAAGTATAGTAGGAAGATGATGCATAGTAGTTTTATGTTGTTGTAGTAGTTGTAGTTGTAGATACAGTAGCAGTATCATGTGCTACAGTAACAAGTGTCATGTTGTTGTATTAGATACAGTAGCAGTGCTTATATGGGTGAAACTTCACTTGTTTTTAGGCTAGTGCAGGGTGTTGCTTTATTGTGATGCCTCTGAATTACTTGTGATCACATTGAGAAAGACTTGCAAAGATGATGATCATCTTTTACAGAAAACAATTTCTGTAAACACGTCAGTAACTTTGCTAGTTTGCTGGGTTTTGTCTCCGACCATTGTGTCGTGATGAATTAGCAGGTACCCCGAGAGGCCCTTGAGTTTGCTGGAATGTCGATTAACTTCCGTTCCGGCAAATTCGGGTACTCCATATGTCCTATTTTCAGCAAAGGTCATGCTGAAATTTTCCGTGAATTTTAGCATGACTTTGCTAAAAATAGGACATATGGGGTACTTGTGACTAATGCATGGGCCGGGGTATCTTAGTACTTAGTTAAGTAGGATCAACTGCCTCGCCATTCTTGCTGCATTAAACCATAGGTGGCAATAGAGCCAAGTGATTAGGCCCAACTTAGAATTCTCCTTAGCATCGATAAACCCTAGATGATAAACCCAACATAGGTGGCAATAGAGCCAAGTGATTAGGCCCAACCTAGGGTGCCTCGGCATCGATAAACCCTAAATGATGAAAACTTAACTTAGCATTTAGGGTGCCTCGGCGTCGACAAACCCTAAATGATGAAACCTTGGCTTCTATAGGGTGCCTCGGTGTCGATGAGAACCTAAATGATGTACGCTTAGGCTTTTAGGGTGCCTCGGCGTCGACAAACCCTAAATGATAAAAGCTTAGCTTTTAGGATGCCTCGGTGTCGACAAACCCTAAATGATGAGACCATGATCTTGTTCCTTGACAATAACCAACTTTTTGACCAAATTTTTTTCCTATTTAGAGCGAAACATGGCCCACAACGATGAGGCCGGCGGTTCGGGCGGCAAGCAATTCTGGGAGCTGTCCTAGGAGATGGAGGAAGAACCTCACCGCTATGAGGACGCCACGGAAGACACCGATCCTGACTACACAACCCCTAGTGGCGTCGGGAATGACACCACTGATGGTGCTGCCGAGGATGCCACCACGATGATGGCGGCGCACGCACAGATGGCAGCCAACCGAAGAGGCAACGGAAGGACCGGCGCCCGAACGTGCTCGGCACCGTCAAGGAGGAATTTACTGAAGTGAACTCCGACGGGCATCCAACGGCGCCCAAACATGTAGTCAAGGGGTACTCAGTTCAGCTCGGGTGCATTCTCCGGAGCACCGTCTCGATCAACACCGAGAACCTAAGGCATAAGGACCGAGGGAATTTGCGCAGCCTCCTCTTCACGAAGCTGCACGAACGATACAAGTTCCCCGCTGAGTTTGCAAACACACGCCTCTCAGGGAATAAAGTGAACAGTGTCGCCCTCACGAGGATGAGCACGGCCCTGTCTACATGGAGAAGCACGGTGAAGGCAATGATTGAAAAAGGTGATAGTTATGACAAGATCAAGGCGAAATATCCTTTGATGAGCGAAGATGACTACAAGGAGTTCAAGATCAAGCGCGAGAGCAGCGCAACCTCCGAATCAAGTCAGTCGGGGAAAGAAATGCGGGAGTTGAACTTAGGGGTCCACCAACTCGGTCCCGGCGGTTACAGAGTGGCGGAGCCTATATGGGACAAGGAGGACGCGGAGCGTGCCGAGCAAGGCCTACCGCCCAGCTTTGAGAAATTACGTGACAAGCAGACCAGGAACTTTGTCAGGGCCCGGTACAAGGAGGACCCGGTAACAAAGGAGCTTACCACGGATCCGAAGACTAGGGCGCTTGAGCTTGTTCTGGTAAGGAATACACCCCCGCGTAATTAGCTCCATATGGTTGCATTCTAATTAATGAAGCCAAATTTCTAAATGGTTCACATTCCTTCCGCAGGAGGCTGAAAGCAGTAGCGCGGGGTCGTCTCAGAGCTCCCCTTTTGACACCCCTTTAAATAGGGCGTTGAACGTAATGAAAAACAAGGATAAGCTCAGTAAGCCGTCGTCAGCTGGTCGTGTGGCCGGCAAAGGCTTGTCCACAAAATGGTCGTCATACTATACCGCTGGTGGGCGAAAGGAGAAAAAGACCAGCTCGGAAAGCCAGTCGCGCGAGGTTCAAGAACTCAAGGCACAAGTGGCGCGGATTCCGGAGATTGTCCAAGAGCAAGTGCAACAACAACTGGGAACGACGCTCACCGCCATTGTGCCTACCTTGATTCAGGGGCTGACGACGTGGATTGCGGGCGGCCAACAGGGGCCTCCCCCGGTTCCCAGCTTCACGGCCAGCAACTCGCACAACGCGCAGGCGGCGCCATTGGTGTCTCCGGTGGAGGTGGTATTCGTGTCTCCGGCGCCGGCACGAGCATTGGAGCTTAATGCACCCGGGTGTACGCCGGCCGGCACCTCGCCAGCAAGCGGCCCCTCCGTCAGTTGCACATGCACGCCCGCCGTTGGCGGTGCCTCGACATTAGCCGAGCTCGACGGCATCACGGTAACTAAGCCTCTCGGCCGATGACTTCATCTCCTTGCCTTTGACTGGGCATCCCTGACGCCCTACATGTTTTCGCAGGGCGCCACCGATGTTCCTTGCACTCTCCTGCACTTCGTGGGCGGCGAGTTGGTCGATGTCGCCAAGGGCAGAATCGTTCAACCGGGCAACCGCGTGTTCTACGGTAATCCGATGCCACCCACCTTGTATAGGGTTGAACTGGTTCGGGTGCTGCCAGGCTGCGACGAGTTGTTACCTCCGATTCGACCCGCTGGGGCCGACGAAGATGATGTGATGACCCTCAGCGCCTGTGTAAGCTGGCCCCTGCTTTGGCCGAAGAGCCAGATTCGTTTGGGGGCGGGGGACACCACCCCACAGACAAGACCGCCAGTCGTGCCAGCGCCAAGCCATGGCAAGAACGCCGCAACGCTACCGGACATGCCGGACATCCCTATGGCACAGGATCCAGACATGCATGTGGCACAGGATCCGGACGACGACGACAACGACGGTGGTACATTTTCCAACGTTGATAAGTACTTTGCCGAATGGGTACGGTGACGAGTTCTGCGGGCCTCCTTCTCAAGAACCCAACCCTGAAAAAGACGACCGCGATCTAGCTGGTACGGCGGAGAAACCCAATTGCAACAGGCGTCGTCTGGCGTTCAGTTCTCAGGAGACGCCTCCAGCTGCCGCCTTCACCGAGCCTCAGATAGCTGAGGTGCCAAATATTATCAGCCCCAACACGCTCAAGAAGGCGGTCTGTGAGCAGAACTCGATCCCATTACAGCAGATCAGGAAGAAGGGACGGAAACGAAAGACTAACAAGGGCGCCAGTGCGAGCCAGCCGGCACCGAGTACGATCCGTGCTCAGGACGGGCCACCTTCACCTAAGGATATCTCGAGGAGGGTGCATGTGGCGGGTAGGCCGATGCTACCGACAAATATGCTCAATGCTGCAACTGGTGCTATGCGGAGTCTGCATGACAGTGTTCTTTCTTTGGAGAAGCGGCGTCTCAGAGAGAACGATGTGGCATACCCGGTTTTCGTGGCCAAGGTGCCAGAGGGCAAGGGCTTTGTGGATAGCGCCGTCGGGGGTACGATCGTCCTGCGGTTTGATGACATCTTTGCTATGCTTAACCTTCATCCGCTGCACTACACCTTCGTTCGGCTGTTTTCGCTGAGTATGGAGATGCGGATCATTAGAGACAAGACCCCGGACATCGTGATAGTCGACCCCTTCTACATGCGTGCCAAGATCTTGGGCAGCGCTAGGGACCGGCAAGTCGCGAGTTCACACCTCGAAGGCGTCATTCTGGCAAACCCAGATAAGGATAACTTCCTCGTGCCTTACTTTTCCGAGTAAGTCATCTCCTAACCGCCCCGTAACATATGATTTCTTAGATTTCGATCGTTCTTTTTTTTTCTAACATTCCGTGTTCTGTGCAGTGACACACATTGCACACTCATCCTCTTAAGCCCGAAATATTCCATGGCCACGTATTTTGACCCGGACCGTGACTCCAAGATAGACTACACAAATATCAAGAAAGTTCTTGATGATGCTCTCCCCGGCTACGCCGCATCTGGAGGCACCTTTAAGAGGCTAGTTCGTAGGTACGGCAGGCACATGTTCACCCACAATACGACGTTCTCCTGCGTCAAGCAGCCGTCTGGCGGTCAGAAGGATGCCTACTACGCCCTCCATCACATGCGGGCGATCGTGCGGGACCATAATCACCTTCTGCTACCAAATAATCTCAAAGATTGGGCCGCAAGCTTGGCGGCAATCCAGGACGCGGACATCCGACAAGAATTCTTTCGCATCCAGACGGAGTTTGCAGAAATCATCCATCAAGATGTCCTTCGTACCTCGGGGCAGTTCTACCTCAAATTTCAACCGTCCAACAGCGAGATAGACACAACGCTACAAATGCAGGCTGACAACGCCCGCGACTTCATGACCATCACGACAGACGGCGGCTTCATCCACGCTCCGGTCCCATGAGTCGAGTCAAAAGTAGTGATGCTATGTGTAGTTCTGAAACATTGATTAGCTCATGTTGTAATTAAACTTTAATGAACTTGTATGTCTCTTTGGTTTGGACAGTCGTCCAACTTAGATGTAATCGATGCTATTTGTTAGTAGGACCATGAATCGTGCTATTAATGTCTTGCTTTTCTCTTCCGATCCTTTTGTTGCATACTTATATATTGCTTATGTATTGTCTGTTGTTTGGCTAGTGCATAGAGATGCCGTCATATGTCGTGTACAAGGGTAAGGTTCCCGGAGTCTACGACGACTGGGAGGAGTGTCGGAGACAGGTTCACCGTTTCAGCGGTAACAGTTACAAAGGGTACACCACTAGGGCGGAGGCGGAATCTAGATACGCGCGCTATCTAGCGGGAGAGAGGAGGGAGCGTTGGAGGAACCGGATGAAGACCAGTTTCATCGCGATGATGCTCATCGTGATGACCGCAGCTCTCTTCTATGTGATGGTAGTTTAGATGATCGATATCGACTTGTAATGTGAAGACAAACTCGCTACTCGCGGTCTCGAGACTTGTAATGTTCTATCTTTGTTCGGTCTTTTGAATTCGGAGACTAATATGATGAATTGTATTCGGAGACTAATCTTCTATTGTATTCGATGAATCTGCTGTTGCTGTGTGGTGCTGTTTATATTCTGTCCAATAATATATTTTGTAATCTGTGCAAAAATCAGAAAAGAAAAAAATCCCTAATATACATACTAATGGCGCATCACACCAACGTGTGCCATTAGTATGCCAAAGGATACTAATGGCACATCACACCACGGTGCGCCATTAGTATGCCAGAGGATACTAATGGCGCATCACCCAGCAGTGCACCATTAGTATGCCGAAGGATACTAATGGCGCATCACCCCGCATTGCGCCATTAGTACGGCAAAGCACATGGGTATATATGGCCCCCTGGAGGCATACTAATGGCGCACTGCCTGGTGCGCCATTAGTATACCAGATACTAATGGCGCACCAGCGGTGCGCCATTAGTAAAAAATACTAGTGTCGTGGTGCTAGTGGCGCACCAGTAGTGCGCCATTAGTAGGCAAAACTGGTGCGCCACTAGTAAGCCTTTTTCTAGTAGTGATCTGGTCAGACTCCACCCAAGATTCGCGGAAGCCCAGGATGGTATCCATACTTCAAGGTGAGCATTGACAATATACACTTTTCATGGCTTGATATGCTTGTATTGTTCAAGTTGAGCACTAACACAGGCTTGTGATGCCATTTTCAGGATTGTATTGGGGCAATAGATGGTACTCATGTCACTGCCAGATTTCCTAGGTCACAGTCTACAGCATACAGGGGGAGGAAGCACTACACAAGCCAGAATGTGCTTGCTGCTGTTGACTTTGATCTGAAGTTCACATATGTGCTGGCTGGCTGGGAGGGGTCAGCGCATGATGCTAACATTCTCACCGACAGCATGAGTAGACCTGATGGGATCAACATCCCCGACGGCAAGTTCTACCTTGGAGATGCTGGCTATGCATGTCGGCCAGGTATTCTTCCACCCTTCAGGAAAACAAGGTACCATCTCAACTAGTTCTCTGGTAGGAACTATCCTAGTACTGCACAGGAGCTGTTTAATCTCAGACACTCCAGCCTTAGAGTAACTGTTGAGAGGGCATTTGGAGCTCTGAAGAATAGGTTTAAGATCCTGGATAAGAAGCCATTCCACCCATACTCCACTCAGGTTAAGCTAGTTCTTGCTTGTTGCATTCTGCATAACTGGATCCTCCAGTGGGGCTTTAATGAACACGTGCCTGAGGAGGAAGATGTCGAGCCTGACGATGTTGTTAGCTCTGGGCATGGTTTGGAGGCATTTGACAATGACGCTTGGAAGAACAAAAGGTTGGAGTGGGCAGAGGCGATGTGGCTTAACAGAGGTCAGTGCAGGATTTGAAGATGGAAGAAGAACAAGAAGCAACAGCAGCAGTAGCAGAAGCAACAGCAGAAGCAGAAGCAACAACAGAAGCAGAAGTAGAAGCAGAAGAAGCGGAGAGGAAGAGGAAGATCTGGTAGCAGCAACACCGATGAACTATCCCTTATTTAGCCAATGGCTCTTAATAATTTGAACTGTCATTTGATACTAGTTAGGATGAACTGTCATTGTTTAAGTAGATGGCGCTACATGTTCAGATTCGGTGTGGTAAGCTCACCACTAGTTTGAAGTGGTGATAACACCTTATGCAGGTTACAACCAAACACCATGGCATATGTGCGCCTAATGCAATGCGGGCAACCAAACGCTGGGTCGAAAATGGTTGTCTCATGCAACTAGGGGCATGCAGGCAACCAAACTATGTGCATCTGGTGTTTTTTGGCCTGCATCCCGTCAAACCGGCTCAATAGAGCCAAGCTCGCCGAGCCAGGCTGGATTGGCAATGTAACCAAACATGCCCCAAGTGACTCACACTTTTGTGTGGGGGCACCTAATGCACGTCAAATAGTAATTTCCATATCATGATTTTTTTCAGATATGTCGTCAATGACTATACAAGCGGCACAAAAGGAATAGCATGTTGCCATCGAGACGATGAGTTCGAACAAACTACCGGATTATTTTTCTTAACACCTCCTTTAAGTCTGCGCCTTGCACTCATATCTTGATTGTTGATGAAAGTGGTCACATGAAGTAGATTTTTTTGCTGGTACATGAAGTAGATTGCTGATGATATATGATCATGTTTCCAACCTTCGCCTAACAAGTTGTATTGATATTTAAGAACAAAAGACGCTATAGGTGAATTGTCACTATCATTTACGAAGTGAGTTGATATGATAAAACAAATGCTCTTAAACTAGAGAACCAATTACTGGTTGGGCGTAGATCCGGGCATTTATTCCGTCGGGTTTTAGCAAGCCCAATCCCCGTTCGAAATAAATCAATAGTGCTATTTGCCCATTTAAAATAATTTTTTAATCGTAATATGCATGTATTTACACTAAAACCTTTTTTTGTCCTTTACCTGGTTCTGGGCTAGGCCATCAGGCCAAGAAATGGAGTCGAGCTCAAAAGCCATCAAGCTTCTAGGTTGGGTTTAGATTTAAGTGGGTGGCTAGGGCGATGGTTTGTGCCTAGTCATGAGGATCAAAATTTTGATGTCGGGTGTATTTATCATGGCATTTTTTATAACATCGTCAATCTCAAACAAATTTAATCCTCACTATATATTGTGAGTTTGTGCATGTTTCATGTTGCGTGAGCGCATCTAGATTGTACTCGGTTTTTAAAGGAAAATCTATGACCAAGTAAATTTTGATACAAACCCACAATAAGGGAACAAAATACGATGGTACAACTTGATCCATGCGAAAGAAAAGATAGATAAGGATATGCAAAAAACAAAAGATAGATAAGCAAAAATAAACTGAAAATACTAAAAAAAAAACGTCGGCCCCACAAAACCAGAACGCCCGCGGGTTGCATGGGCGCTCCCTCCGGCGGTCTTCTCGCATTCTACTCGCGTACGATTTCTCTGCGGGGAATGAGCGCGGCAATAATGGCGCACGGGGAGGGGAATCGAGGTCGACGGACGGCGCCGAACCCTCTCCTCTCCCCTTCTTGTGATTCGTTAAATACCGTCGGGGTGGGATGGTAGGAGGCGTATTCCTCTCCCGGCCTGTTCTTCCCCGCGGCTGCCGGCGGCCGGAGCTTCCGCCTGTCGAGTGTCGACGAGTCGTGCTCAGGTGAAGCTGCAATCTCTTCCTTTTTTCTCCAGAATCAGATCGACTTTGTGGTTCCTTTTTTTTTCTCTCGTGTTTCTGCTGATTTTCTTCCCCAATCCCGCAGCACCCGCCACCCGTTCGACGAAATGGGCAAGAAGGCTGCTGGCACCGGCGAGGATCCCTTCCGCCTCCTCCCCGACGACCAGCTCGACCACATCCTGTCCCTTCTGCCGGGAGATGATGCCCTGCAGACTTGCTTGCTTGACACCCAGTGGCGTTACTTTTGGAGGCGCAATCCCTGCACTGGTGTGGACCATATCAGTTTCAAACAAACCAATCGATTGATTAACGAGTACATTTTAAAGTGCCGCTGTGTTCTGTGGACGCACCAGTATCACCTGGTACACGTCTCATCTCCCGCCACTTGAGGCACACAACATTTTATTATGTTGACCTCATAGATTCCTCGGCGGATTTCTAGGGCTGCCCAGTATTAGAGCAGCTAACAATACAAAGTTGCCTTGTTGACGCGTTTGAGATTTTTTTTGTTGTTGAAAAGGAGGCGTACCTCCGGCCTCTGCATCAATCGATGCATGCTGCCCAGTATTAGAGCAGCTAACAATAGAAAGTTGCCTTGTTGACGCGTTTGAGATAGTACGTTCTAAATCACTAAAGCATCTGTGATTCATTGGGGAGGACAATATCTTCCCTGAGGATATCCACATGGATAGTGATGCCCCATGTCTTATCTCGTTGGAACTAGGAGATTCTCAGGGCTTGACTCCTTCCCTTGAAGAGATGCCATTACTGGGAAAAGCATCCATTTTGCTTGGCCGTGCGTACTGTGGTGTCTGTGAAACTGACGAGGACGATTTTCTTACATGTGGATGTGCCAGCGAGAAGTGTCTGCTTCTCAACGGATTGTCCAATGCTGTTGAGTTGAAATTGATTGCTATGCCTGAATTGGTATGCTCTGCACTATCTTTCTTACTCTTACTGTTACTTTGCCAGTTGCCACCCATAGTTTCTGTTGTAGCTGTAGTATTTATATCCATTGTTAGAGCCGCATATAGTCTAGTTATTTATTTTCACACCACAGCTTCCTAACTTCATCTTCACCCATTGGGCCTGAAATCAACAAATTAATAACATCGTGGCTCTATTGGATAAAATGTGATAGTTTGCGGACATAGTATAGATTTTCTTTTCCTAGTTTTGAAATTAAAGTATCTAACTGAAGTTCCTAGTATATTGTACCAGAGTCTCAGACTGTTTTTTTCTGTTCATTTGCAATTTGTCCAGCTTATCTTCAAACAGGATTTGGAATGGTGCCCTAATTCTGACAAATAAAAGACTCTCGTACTCAATGAGTGGTTTACGGCTATTGACCTATTTTGCATTCTCCAACAATCTCCAAATCTTGAGATACCCACTCTTCAGTGTTATGACACCGTGGTATATGCTGTATGGATAACAATGTTGCTATATTATTTAAGGTGTTTTCATGGATGCTGTATTTGCCTTACTAAGTGCTCTTATCTGATAGAACATTGTAGGAGCAACAGGAGCCCAGGAAACAATAGAGCAGCCACTTGTGTGTGCACACCTTAATTAAGTTTGTTTACATTGAATGTGACGAGGTTGATGAGGGAGTAGTGAAATTTTGAATATCTTAAGTAGATGCGGCATACTTAGTGAGCAAATTACCATCAAGGCGGGTCTGTGTCCATACTCAGATTGTAAGTTACCTTTGTCTATATTTAGGATCCATTATAGGTCAGATTGTATGACAACCCTTCCAACATGTCTGATGTAATTACACATGACTTAGAATGTATGACACAGACCCCCCCTCCAAATCCATCCATATTTTGTATTCATTATCCTTCACTATAAATTGGATCTGCATGCTGATGGAGCTTAGAATGACTGTTATATTTCAACATAGTTTATTATTCTGTAATTGCTGGTCACACTACAATAAGTAGCCCACATTTTTTATTCTCCTCTTTTTTTTCTGTTCAAAAAATTATAGATCTGTACCATCCATGCAAAATCATTTTGTATTCTCTTCTCATTTTTTTTCAGTTCAAAAGTTATCTAATCCTTTTACTGTTTATTGGGTGATGAAAATAGTAGCTGTTCTCATCTTGACATTCAGTTTAGGTCTTCTCTCGTGTTCCATTTGGTAGAATATATATCACTAAGAATGATAGTGGGTAGAATGTACAGTATAGTGCTCTGCATCCATCCAGCAAGGACTGCCTTTGCCTTGCTGTATTTACTGTTGTTCCCCGAGTCTTATCTCACTCTAGTTGGATGATTTTTAAGGTGCCATTGCTAGAAACAGCCTATGTCCGACCTAACGATGGATGTCATGATTTCTGTCACAAGAACAGGCGGGATTTTGGTATTTTATCTTCATCTAATGCACCCCAATCATTGGCTAATAATAGTGTCTTGATTGGATAAAAAATATATGATATTTTAGGTTCTTACAGCATAAATTATTTAATCTTCTAGAGTCTCAGATTCTTTTTTGTTGTTTGCAATTTGCTTAGTTTCTCTACAGACGGGATTTGAAATGGCGTCCCATCTTTGGCAAAATGAAGACTCTGTTTCTTAATGGTACTTTATCTTCATTGTCGCATTTTGGTATTTTATCTTCATCTAATGCACCCCAATCATTGGCTAATAATAGTGTCTTGATTGGATAAAAAATATATGATATTTTAGGTTCTTACAGCATAAATTATTTAATCTTCTAGAGTCTCAGATTCTTTTTTGTTGTTTGCAATTTGTTTAGTTTCTCTACAGACGGGATTTGAAATGGCGTCCCATCTTTGGCAAAATGAAGACTCTGTTACTCAATGAGTGGTTTATCTTCATTGTCGCATTTTGGTATTTTATCTTCATCTAATGCACCCCAATCATTGGCTAATAATAGTGTCTTGATTGGATAAAAAATATGATATTTTAGGTTCTTATAGCATAAATTATTTAATCTTCTAGAGTCTCAGATTCTTTTTTGTTCTTTGCAATTTGTTCAGTTTCTCTACAGACGGGATTTGAAATGGCGTCCCATCTTTGGCAAAATGAAGACTCTGTTACTCAATGAGTGGTTTATCTTCATTGTCGCATTCTGGTATTTTATCTTAATCTAATGCACCCCAATCATTGGCTAACAATAGTGTCTTGATTGGATAAAAAAATATATGATATTTTAGGTTCTTATAGCATAAATTATTTAATCTTCTATAGTCTCAGATTCTTTTTTGTTCTTTGCAATTTGTTCAGTTTCTCTTTAGACGGGATTTGAAATGGCGTCCCATCTTTGGCAAAATGAAGACTCTGTTACTCAATGAGTGGTTTACGGCCATTAACCTAGTTTGCATTCTCCGACAGTCTCCAGTCCTTGAGATACTCACTCTTAAGCTTGATAACACTGAGGTATATGCTGTATATAACGATGTTGCTGTATTATTTAAGGTGTTATTGTGGATGATGTATTTGTCTTTACTAAGCGTTCTTATCTGATAGAAAATTGTAGGAGCAAGTCCGTTTACGTTGAATGTGAAGAGGTTGACGAGGGAGTTCGTGCAATCTTGAATATCTTAAGTACATGTGGCATACTTCATGAGAAGATTAGCATCAAGGAGGGTCCACATACGAACTCAGATTGTAAGTTACCTTTGTCCATATTTAATATTTATTACGAATTAGAATGTATGACAATTGACAACCCTTCCTACTTGTTCTAACATGTCAGCTGGAATTACACATCAATTATAGTATCTCCACATCAGACCAAAAAACAGTCTTAGGTGTGGAGAGAGAAGATTTTTGGTCTCCATTTTTTTCTGCTTTTGCAGTAATTGCAATGTTGTAAAAACTGGAGACCAAAACTTTAGATTCTACTTCTACCACACATCTTTGTGCACTTGCAAAATAATATCAAACTCATTTCAAATTATTCCAAAACAAATAAAGCACTAGTACTTATTTATTACATAGTCCATCAGTCACAACCCCAAATTCAACACCCTTATTCGTCTAACATAACACAAAGTGCATCAAACATAACATGAAACATAGAAGTAGAAGTGTAGAACTAGTGGTCTTGTTGCCCATTCCATGTTTACACTCCGCCACGAGATCTTGTTAAAGACGTTCATGACTATCCACATCTTGAATTTCTTGATGAACTTCAAGAAAGTGTCGGATGCGGGTTGTCCTTCTACGAGGATGCACCACCCTTCCTGTTAAGTCAGAGTAGCAATAATCCAAATCTTGGCCAAACTCATGCTCAATGATTATGCTGTGCAAGATCACTGTGGTAGTCATGATGTATCGAAGGATTTCTTGTTCCCAAAACAGAGCCGGTCCTCGCTTTATGATTTCAAGTGATTTTTTCGACCAGAGCTCAATGATTTCAAGTGATTTTTTCGACCAAAATTTGAAGTTTAGAGTGTGGGTGCTGCGGAAGAACTGCGCCAGCAGGCTCGAGAGAGACATCACGCACCGGGAGCATGTAGGGGAGCTGGCGAAAGCGAAGGGCGAACTTGCCGTGACGGTATGCATCCCAGTAAACCCCTGGGTTCCTAGAACTTCCAGGTGCCACCTTCAGGAGTGACGAACTCGCCACCCTGGTTGTCTGCGTTACCCCGATGCTCCCGTATCCCGAAGAGCTGATTGAGTTAGCACACGACACGCGCGCGCGAGGCCGAGAAGACGTACTATTGAGACCGGAGCCACCTCCGGGAGTGACAAACTCGCCACCCTGGTTGTCTGCGTTACCTCGGGAAGGGTTATCCCGACCACCAGGCGGGGTTTCTCCACCACCCTTCTGGGTGCAGTCCCTCGCGATGTGGCCGGGTTGGCCGCAAGCGAAGCCGGTGAACCCAGTGTTATTGCCCGAGAAACGCCTTGGCTGGCCCCGCCTTCCACGCCGACATTCCTTCCTTGAATGATTGTCGTCGGGGTGCAGCTGGCAGGGCTCGTCGTCCATGACCTCCGAGGACAAAAATGATTTCGTCTTCTTGTTCTTGGGCTCGGCGGCGTCGTCCTTGTAGTTTGGAGGGAACTTCATCAGTTCCTCCATGGCCACAAGGGCATCGCGACGAGCTTGAGCGCTCGGCGTGGTGGCCTTGCTGCCTCCGCAGCCGCTCACCGGTGGCGGTGGCTCCTCCAGCGGCGGTCTCATCCAGTCATGGCCTCCTCGCGCAGTGCCATGGTGGACACGGTCTTCGTCAGAAAATGTAGGGTTCCCTATAGTCCGACTCAGCGTGAGGCGGTGCCCAGGTCGAGTGGATACGGACCCAGCATGAGGCGGTGCCCAGGTCGACACCGCGCGAGGAGGCCATGTTCGTTTTTAGCCCCATCGCGCCGGGGGCCGGCCTATGGCCCCCCGTGAGACCGGCGCACGTGGGGAGCGCCGCCTCTTGTTGGCTTCGTTGGAGGGCGGAGCCGACGCGCCACCTGGAACTTCCCGGAGCCACCTCCGGGAGTGACGAACTCGCCACCCTGGTTGTCTGCGTTACCCCGATGCTCCCGTATCCCAAAGAGCTGATTGAGTTAGCACACGACACACGCGCGCGAGGCTGAGAAGACGATGAACGGAGCAGAGCCACCTCCGGGAGTGACGAACTCGCCACCCTGGTTGTCTGCTTTACCCGGGAAGGGTTATTGCGACCACCAGGCGGGGTTCCTCCACCACCCTTCTGGGTGCAGTCCCTTGCGATGTGGCCGGGTTGGCCGCAAGCGAAGCCGGTGAACCTAGTGTTATTGCCCGAGAAACGCCTCGGCTGGCCCCGCCTTCCACGTCGGCATTCCTTCTTCGAATGATTGTCGTCGGGATGCAACTGGCAGGGCTCGTCGTCCATGACCTCCGAGGACGAAAATGATTTCGTCTTCTTGTTCTTGGGCTCGGCGGCGTTGTCCTTGTAGTTTGGAGGGAACTTCATCAGTTCCTCCGTGGCCACAAGGGCATCGCGACGAGCTTGAGTGCTCGGCGTGGTGGCCTTGCTGCCTCCGCAGTCGCTCACCGGTGGCGGTGGCTCCTCCAGCGGCGGTCTCATCCGGTCATGGCCTCCACGCGCGGTGCCATGGTGGACACGGTCTTCGTCACAAAATGTAGGGTTCCCTGTAGTCCGACTCAGCGTGAGGCGCTGCCCAGGTCGAGTGGATACGGACCCAGCGTCAGGCGGTGCCCAGGTCGACACCACGCGAGGAGGCCATGTCCGTTTTTAGCCCCAGCGCGCCGGGGGCCGGCCTGTGGCCCCCTCGTGGCCTCCTCGCGCGGTGCCATGGTGGACACGGTCTTCGTCACAAAATGTAGGGTTCCCTGTAGTCCGACTCAGCGTGAGGCGCTGCCCAGGTCGAGTGGATACGGACCCAGCGTCAAGCGGTGCCCAGGTCGACACCACGCGAGGAGGCCATGTCCGTTTTTAGCCCCAGCGCGCCGGGGGCCGGCCTGTGGCCCCCTCGTCGCCTCCTGGCGCGGTGCCATGGTGGACACGGTCTTCGTTACAAAATGTAGGGTTCCCTATAGTCTGACTCAGCGTGAGGCGGTGCCCAGGTCGAGTGGATACGGACTGTCAGTAACCGGATACTGGGGTACCCCATTTCCCTGGATTCCGAGCACGCCTCTCGGACAATGCAGGATTGACCTAGGAGGATTCCAGCAAGGAGATGTCGGGAACATCTCTCAAGACGCACGAGAGAAGCACCTCGCATCACTTCTGGAACGGTGGAGCCCTCCAGCTGGTTCCCACCGCCCGACAAAGAGCACAGCACATTCAATGCGCTAGAAGACAAGCATGCACCGCTGACAGGAGGCAGCCAACACCTGGCGGGTTCCCTCACGCCTACTCAGCCCAGGGACGGATCGTTTGGTCTTAATCCAGTTTTTGTAAGAATGTGATTTTTCGACCTCCTCCGAATCCCCTAAAATTTTGCACACATTATCTCATACATAAACATAGATAGACTGTGCAGGTTTTACAGTATTTTGATTTATTTTAAAAAAATTACTGCCCCTTTGAATTTCATATCAAAACCTCGACCCCGGAAATTAGTCCGGGCCCAGACGGCTCGGCTGGGACGTGTAGGAGCAAGGAGACGCTGCCGCCGTCAGTAGCGGCGGACTGGTTGAAGTTCGTTATCGCCCTTACGCCGCACGCCTTGACGACCGCGGCGTCGTATGCTCTGGCGGCGTCCCTGGCGGTGTCGAAAGTGCCGGGCCAAATGTGAGCTCCACCTGGGACAATGTCAACTTTCATATTTCTTGAGGATTGTTAGGTAATGATGTTTAATACCTTCATGCTACCATGTACAACAAGTTTGGGCAGATTCGGAGATGGTCGAAAAAACGACTTGCTTAGGGACGGACCGTTTGGTCTTACTTAATCCAGTTTTCGTAAGAACGTGATTTTTTGACCTCCTCCAAATCCATCTACTGGATTATCTCTTTCACTTGTTTGATAAGAAAGGGTGGCCCCACAAATGCGAGAAATCACACAGAAAATAAAAACATGATAGGGGTACGGAGGAATGGGGAGTAGGCCGGAGCTTGATCGTCAAAGGGGCGGGGCGATTCCCGGCGGTGGCGGGCGGCGAGGCGAGCGATCGACGGAGGAGAGGGAGGGAGCTGCTCTGCTCGCCGGCCTCTCCTTGTCATAAAGTGGCGGCGCCGCGGTCGTCAAGGCGCGCGGCGTAGGGGCTATAACAAACTTCAACCAGTCCGCCGCTACTGACTGCTCGCCCCACTCCACCGGGCATGGCCACGGCTCCTTGCAGAAAAGGAATGCGCCGGATCTTGAGGCCATGGAGCTGTGGTATATTAGTTCAAATTTTAAAATGTTGGAATTTGAAATAATTTTAAAGAAAAGCCATGGAGTGGTGGTATATTTGTTCTGGATTATCTTGTTTTCGAAAATACTAAGGTAAATGGTAGGAAAAGATCCCACTACAATTTTCGAATTTTAAAAAATTTCGAAAATGTTTGCAACATTTTTTGAAATATTTGTTCCGAATTATCGTGTTTTCGAAAATACTAAGGTAAAGGGTAGGAAAAGACCCCCCTACAATTTTCGAATTTTAAATAAATTAGAAAATGTTTGCAACATTTTTTGAATTTCAACAATTTTAAAAAGAGTTTCAGAGTCATTAAGGGTTGGATTGATCGGCCCTAGTATTTCCTGTACGTACTAAGGAATTTTGCCGATGAACCAAAGAATTTTAGTTTTGCTTTCACCCAATCCTGGGCAATACACTTCAAAACAGTATTGGCCAGAGTATTACCCATGAGGACATAAGGCGCAGTAATGGCCAGCCAACGACGAGTTATAACAAAGTACTGCATTGGGGCATGCCCCAGGTTCACAAAGTACAGACAACCAAAGTACCAGAACAAGGCACAACCAACAGACAGGGAGGTAGAATAATAGCAGACAACGATCACATGGTCCTCGCGTCCAATCAAGCGACATTGCCTCGCCTTGTTCTGCTAGGTAGGATATTTCCTGGTATTCAAATGATTCCCCATAATGATAATTAGAAAATTGCAAAACTTCACAAATGATTCATATATGGGTTAGATGTAACTGTACCTTGATCCATACTGTTTCTCCTTCCTCTCCCTCGAGTTGTACCTCTCCCTCCAGCTGTACCTCTCCCTCGAGCTGAAATTGGGATCATTTGGACATGGTCGAAAAAATCACTTTTTTTAAGGACAGACCGTTTCTTCTCCACTCAAACCAGCTTTTCTAATAACGTGATTTTTTCGACCACCTCTAAATCACCTCAAATTTGTTGGGGATCGTAGCAGAAATTTAAATTTTTTTACGTATCACCAAGATCAATCTATGTAGTCATCTAGCAACGAGAGAGAGGGGAGTGCATCTACATACCCTTGTAGATCGTGCGCGGAAGCGTTCAAGAGAACGGGGTTGATGGAGTCGTACTCGTCGTGATCCAAATCACCGATGATCCTAGCACCGAACGGACGGCACCTCCGCGTTCAACACACGTACGGAGCGGGGACGTCTCCTCCTTGATCCAGCAAGGGGGGAGGAGAAGTTGATGGAGATCCAGCAGCACGACGGCGTGGTGGTGGAAGTAGCGGGATCCCGGCAGGGCATCGCCAAGCGCAAGCGGGGAGGAAGAGGTGTCACGGGAGGGAGGGAGGCGCCAGGGCTTGGGGTGCAGCTCCCATGCGCCTCCCCACTATATATAGGGGTGGAGGGGGCTGGTTTCTTGCCCTCCAAGTCCATTGGGGCGTTGGCAAAGGTGGGGGAAAGAAATCCCATCATTTCCCTTCCCCACCGATTGTTATCCCTCATTTTTAGGGATCTTGATCTTATCCCTATGATCTTATTCCTTCTAAGGTGGGATCTTGGTGCGCCTTGAACAGGGGTGTGGGGCCCTGCCCCCACTACCCACGTTCATGTGGGTCCCCCATGCAGGTGGGCCCCACTTCGGAACCTTCTAGAACCTTCCCGGTACAATACTGAAAAATCCCAAACATTTTCCGGTGGCCAAAATAGGACTTCCCATATATAAATCTTTACCTCCGGACCATTCCGGAACTCCTCGTGACGTCCGGGATCTCATCCAGGACTCCGAACAACTTGGTTAACCGCATACTAATATCTATACAACTCTAGCGTCACCGAACCTTAAGTGTGTAGACCCTACGGGTTCGGGAGACATGCAGACATGACCGAGACGACTCTCTGGTCAATAACCAACAGCGGGATCTGGATACCCATATTGGCTCCCACATGTTCCACGATGATCTCATCGGATGAACCACGATGTCGAGGATTCAATCAATCCCGTATACAATTCTCTTTGTCAATCGGTACGTTACTTGCCCGAGATTTGATCGTCGGTATCCCAATACCTTGTTCAATCTCGTTACCGGCAAGTCACTTTACTCGTACCGTAATGCATGATCCCGTGACCAAACACTTGTTCACATTGAGCTCATTATGATGATGCATTACCGAGTGGGCCCAGAGATACCTCTCCGTCACATGGAGTGACAAATCCCAGTCTCGATTCGTGCCAACCCAACAGACAATTTCAGAGATACCCGTAGTGCACCTTTATAGCCACGCAGTTACGTTGTGACGTTTGGCACACCCAAAGCACTCCTATGGTATCCGGGAGTTGCACAATCTCATGGTCTAAGGAAATGATACTTGACATTTGGAAAAGCTCTCGCAGACGAACTACACGATCTTGTGCTATGCTTAGGATTGGGTCTTGTCCATCACATCATTCTCCTAATGATGTGATCCCGTTATCAATGACATCCAATGTCCATAGTCAGGAAACCGTAACCATCTATTGATCAACGAGCTAGTCAACTAGAGGCTCACTAGGGACATGTTGTGGTCTATGTATTCACACATGTATTACGGTTTCCGGATAACACAATTATAGCATGAACAATAGACAATTATCATGAACAGGGAAATATAATAATAACCATTTTATTATTGCCTCTAGGGCATATTTCCAACAAAATTTGCTACACATGATCTTGTAGACAAACATAGATAGATTGTGAAGTTTTTACATTTTATTGAATTTTTTATTTTTATAATGCCCGGTTGAATTTCAGGTGAAAACCTCGGAATTTAGCATAAAGTGACACTCTAAACTTCAAATTTTGGGAAACTTTCTACATATTTCTATTTGTTACATGTATGTCATCATGTATGCCAAAATTGGGGTTATTTTGGACATGGTCGAAAAAATCACTTTTTTTAAGGACAGACCGTTTGGTCACTCAAACCAGCTTTTCTAACAACGTGATTTTTTCGACCACCTCTAAATCATCTCAAATTTTCTACACATGATCTTGTAGACAAACATAGATAGATTGTGAAGTTTTTACATTTTATTGATTTTTTTTATTTTTATAATGCCCGGTTGAATTTCAGGTGAAAACCTCGGAATTTAGCATAAAGTGACACTCTAAACTTCAAATTTTGGGAAACTTTCTACATATTTCTATTTGTTACATCATCATCTCTCTTTTTAGTTGACTTAGGTGGATAGGGTATAGGTTTTTGAACTCACGGTTCTCTTTCTTTACCGTGTTTTCTAGCAATAAAGTCTCATTTATCATATCATGTATTCTTGGGTTGTTGGTTATCAAGATCAACTGCAGGTTCTATCTCAACATCATTGTCTTGTTTGAGTATTTTCATAAACCTCATCATTATCTTTTTCATTATCAGAAAGTGAGTGATCTCCCATGCCCTTGCGGATGTGGCCCAGCCCACCTGTTGGATCTTTTGTATCCACTCCGTAGCGGCACATCCCAGCTCCTGTTGGATCTCCCATCCCCTAGCGGCTGCGGCTCATCCCAGTTGGAGCAGGAGCCCTTGTTGGTAAAACTTGGCTTCCACAAATCATATGCATGGTTTGTCTTGGAGACCGGTATATTGTGTGCATTTTGTGGCAGTGCTTCTTGGCCTGAACGCTGCTTAAATACTCTAAATTTACTTTCCTATCAGAATTGTTTCCTATCAAATCCCAAGTGAGAATGAGAGCCACAGGGCGGGCCTACACCCCTGGCGCGCCCTAGTCGTAGACGTGGGAGACATTATTCCTAATGATGTTCTGCATGATCGCATGAGCAGTCATCACCTCCCGCAGCTTTTAGGTGCTTCATGTTCTTAAAATGTGTCGAATGATAACCTACTAAATTGTTTATTTGGATGAGTTGCGAGCATAGAAACTGAATGGGGCCCCACCGTTGAGTTACGAGCCCGTCCATACCAGTATGCCAGTGGAGAAGATGGTGGTGCCGACTGTAGGGACAAAGCATTGCATGTAAGGTTTGAAGTGCTACTCACTGATTTTTATCATCCTAGGAAGTTCCGCACGGTAGGTGCTAGAGTGCAATGACGAAACCATCCGCTGGATTTCCTAGGATGATCAAAATCAATGAGTAGCACTTCAAACCATACATGCAATGCTTTGTCCCTACAGTCGGCGTCACCATCTTCTCCACTGGCATACTGGTGTGGACGGGCTCGCAACTCGGCGGTGGGGCCCCATTCAGTTTCTACGCTCGCAACTCACTGGCGGGGCGCGCGAGGAACTCCCTCAAAACGCCATGCTTCTTGCCGAGGGCGTCGACGACGGCCTGGGTGGGTAGGGTCGAGGCGATGCACTCGACAGCGGGCCCGGAGAGCGCGTCGGAGGTGGCGTCGTCGTCATTGCCGATGACGACGACGGAGGACGAGGAGGATGAAGCCATCGCGTTGCACTTCTGCACTTGGTGCCCTTGGTAGCTTCTGCCTCGATGACGACGGTGTCCTGCCCGGCCGGAGGAGAAGCAGATGAGTCACCTTTGGGTTTTCTTTCTTGTAATCTGGTCTGGTTCGAGTGTGTGTTGAGGCAAATTAAAGCCAAGCACGTCTATTTCAGTTGCCTCCTCCCGTTTGCTCTTCTTCTCGGACAACGGCAGCGTATCGCCGCGCGCCTCGCTTTTCAGCTGCTCCATCCCTGCTGCCGGCACCACCTTCAGTTGCTCTGTCCGTACAGTCGGCGCAACCATCTTCTCCACTGGCATACTGTCAACAATGGTGTGGACCTACTCCTAGTGCACAAAAAACAACAGTAAAATACCTTTCCCTGTGAGTGTGCTCATTAGAAAAGGGGGTCGAACTCTTACCTACGGCACTAGTAGAACGGGGAGAAGGCTGAGGTGGTGGTGTTGGTGCGCCAGCGAGATTAGCGGACAAGGCCGCAACAAGATTTGTCTCCCGGAGGTAAGGCCGGAGATCAACCGCGGCACCGCGTGTGCCTAGCAGCTTTTCCACCCACTGGCTCTGCTTGCTCATTAGCACCAGGTTTGTGGACAAGCTCCTGGATGGTGGCATGCCCAGCCACCGGTCGTGTGTGGCGTTGGCGCGCGACCGATGCCGCCAATGCCACGCGCCGGCCGGCTCTGGCTCCTGCTCTGCATCGCCATTGTTGTGGTGGTGGTGGGCATGGAAGGGCACACGCGTGGCGTGTGGCCGGGTAGGGTAGCGGGCCGGCCGTTCCCGGAGAACGCGACGCGGGCGGAGGAGCTGGAGTGGTTGTTCATGCAGTGGGTGCGCTACGTGGGCGGCCTCAAGCACAGTACGTACCACCACGTGCAGCTGGCCCGCGTGTTCCCGTCCTACTCGCTCGTCGTCGACAAAGACCCCGCGGCTGGCAACTTCACGTCCGTCCAGGCTGCCGTCGACTCGCTCCCGACCATCAACCTCGTCCGCGTTGTTAAAAAAATTCAAAAGTTTGATTAACATTTTTATATACATTATCGAAATGTTACATCATTTTTTCATATTTGCTCTTCTATACGGATTAACATTTTTCAAATGCTTCATTAAAAAATTCATGAATTCAGGCACCGGAGCTCAGTCCCTCCCCCTCCCCCCTCGCTCAAGGGTTCAGCCGCCGCTAGGGTTCCAGGCGCCACGACCCCTCCTCCCTCGACGACGGGCGGCCTCCTCGGAGCCCTGCCGGAGCCGGCGAGCGCGGCCCCAACGCCCCCATGCAGCCGGCCGAAGCAGTCCTCGGAGGTAGCAGAGACCATCATAGGCAAGGAGGCGATGCGCGCCGATCGCGACGCAGGGCGTGGACACCCTCGTGTGCGTAGGAATTGGAAAGGTGGGCCACGAGCTTCGCGCCGGGTAGATCGGCGAGCTTATCTTGGAAGGTAGCAGAGGCCATCATATCCGGCGGCCAGGAGGCGGTATCTTCTCGGTCATGGGGCTTAGGCCTTGCCTCAGAACCATCTTCATCCTCTCGCTCCTGTTTCCCAGCAGCTCCCATCTCCACCCTTGTGTTCTATTCTACCTCTACATGGCAGTTTCCGCCTAGCCGGAATACTGTTCCGCGTCCCTCGATCTCTTTTTGCTCCGCCTCCGACGCTGCCGTCGGAGACCACTAATGGCCCGTCGCGAGCCTTGAAGATCTCGACTCGGCGACATGCGCAGATGAACAAGTATGTGAAAAATGTCGATCATGTATTTGAAAAATATTGAACAAGTATTTAATAATGTTGAATCAATATTTGAAGAAATATTTTTCATTTATAAAAAATGTTGAACAAGTATTTGGAAAATGTTGAACAAGTATTTAGAAAATGTTGAAAAAGTATTTTAAGAAATGTTGGGAAAATGAAAAAAAGAATTTCCCAAAAAAGGAGGGACCTGGAAATGAAAAACAAACCTACAATAATATGAATCCTCTTCTGGGGGATCGTAATGTCAAGTTGCTTTCTTACTCGAAAGCTGTTGCGCGGTACTCGAAAGTACTAAATAGATAGGCGTTTGGGCTAGGTAAACGAAAAGAGGCAAACTACCGTTGTTTTAGGAGGTATGGGAGGGCGGAGACCGATCAAGAGATGTGTCTTTTCTTGGCTATCCGGATTTATTGCATCATTCCTTCCTGTGATGCCTTTTCCCCCATCCATCTCCTATGCTATGCCTGGAGTTAGCACAGTCTATGAGTCGGTCCTGGAACTCCTTCTTTCTATGTATAGACATAAGGAGGTTCTGCTTTCTATTTATAGGTACTGGATCGTAGTATTTCCTAAAAAAAGTACCTATAATCACATGAAAACCTATCACAGTTGGGGGTTGTAGCCTTTTTGTTTCCGCTGCTTCAATAGTTCCGTCCAGCGAAGAGCACTCTGGCAGCATCACATGAAAACCTGTCACAGTTGGGGGTTGTAGCCTTTTTGTTTCTGCTGCTTCAATAGTTCCGTCCAGCGAAGAGCACTCTGGCAGCAACCCTATATTGGATGTAGCACCAGTTGTTCCTGTTGTATAGCTTGAAGACGACGATGATGGAGGAGGACGAGGAGGAAGCCATCAAATTGCACTTATGCACTTGGTGCCCTTGGTGGCTTCCGCCCCGACGACGACGACGACATCAGAGGGCTTAGACGTCACGAATTTGTCCTCCCGGGACGCGTGATCATGCAATGTAGCACCTTCAGTGCAGCCTTCCAGTCGGCTGTCACCGTCGTGTGTGTTGGGCATGGGCGAGCATGGTGAACATGGGTCAAAGGCAGACGTGGCACGCGTGCCGGACACTGGGGCGGGGCAGCCAGCCGTCTTACTGGTCCGTTGGCAAGCGTCTCGGCTTCCTGCCGGCGAGGAGCACGGGAGGAAGAGGCGGCACTGAACAAAACAAGCCATCTTACTGGTTCTTTTCTTCTTGCTCTAACCCGCCGTAAGAGTCCCGTTCTCCTTGGTCCAGTTTAAAAACAATGTGCTGGACTATACACCCTCAGTGGCTCGGCCTCCTCTGTTTGCTCAGGTCTAGGTTGAACTGGACGAACTCATCAGCAGCCGGTGGGTGCGCTCTTTCATAGTTCTTTTCTGTTTCCTTCCGTGTTCTTTTCTTCTTTGACCTCCTTCTTGTTGTTCCTCTTTGTTCCTCTTGGGGTGACAGTTGCTTGATGCGCTACTCAGCGACTCAGTGTCTTCCTCCTCATCTTCGTCCTCCTCCTCGTAGACCCCCCACGGCCATCTCCTCTCGCTGCTGAGGTCAATAACCTCGATGCCTTCCCCATCCCGATCCTAGCTGTATGCCTGTATCTGCTTGTTGTCTCCTTGCTAGACCACGCATAGCTGCCGCCCGGAGATGGAGGGTGCCACCGGGCTTCACGCCGCTCTGTAACCTGGTAAGGCCATCGCGCTTTCATCTCCAAGCTACTTTCAACATCCTGCTCCCACCTGCATCTCTAGCTTTCGGGTACTGCGGCAAGCACTTGCTCGACCCGAAAGCCGTCGTGTTCCTAATCTCAACTTTTGTATTCCGGAGGTCACATCGGTACACATGGATGCCTCAGCCTCGACATCGGCACGGAACATCCTACCCGACACGCGCGGTGAGGCTGAGGAGACGACCGACCGAGCCCCACTGAAGTTTTTGATCATACCGTCGAGCACGGGCACCATGGAGCTTACCGTCGCACATGTCTTGAGAGGGTTCTCTCCAGCAATGTAATTTATGTCGGGTCCTATTCCTGTGTTGTCGCCTGCTTAGGGATGAACTATTTGGTCACTTAAGCTAGTTTTTGTAAGGAAGTAACTTTTTTGACTACCTCCAAATCACTCAATTTTTTACACATGATCTCTTATACAACCCTAGAGAGAATTGGAAGTGATTTTTTGACCTCCTCCTTGAGATAATTGGGAGATGGTCTAGAAAATCACTTGCTTACCTGATATCTTGTTTATGATCTGCATGCGACCATCTACCTGATATCCTGTTTATGACCTGCATGACACGAGGGAAAACAATTTGGGTTGATTCGGAGATGGTCGAAAAAACCTATTGCTTAGGGACGAACGGTTTGGTCACTTAAGCAGCTGTTTGAAGCTAGCAGCTCTATCATAACCACAAACTGTATTTCATTTTCACCATATGTATTTTAGAACCACAACATGTATTTTATTTGGGAAAAATGTATTTCAGATGCCCAAAATGTATTTCAGTTGTTCAAAATGTAGCACTAGTAGAACGGGAGAAGGCTGAGGTGGTGGTGGTGGTGCACCAGCGAGGTTAGCGGACAAGGCCGCAACAGATTTGTCTCCCGAAGGTAAGCCCGAAGATCAACCGCGTCATCGCGTGTGCCTAACAGCTTTTCCACACCCATGCTGCCGTCAAATACCATCTTAAGGTATAGTCCTAGATTTTGACCTAAGATCAGAAACTGGCCTCACATTCTCTTGACATATTTGTATGAGATCATGTGTACCAAATTTGAGTTGATTTGGAGGAGGTCGGAAAAATCACTTGCTTGCAAAAACTGGCTTAAGTGAGACCAACGGTCCGGTCCTAAGCAAGTGATTTTTTATCTCCTCCAAATCAGCCTAAATTTGTTTTACACGGTGAAATGCAGGTCACAAATAGGTTTATCAAGAAATTTTCATAAAATGTGAAGTTTACGATGCCCCCTTAAGGTATAGTCCTAGGTTTTGACCTAAGATTCAACGAGTCACTATAAATTCAAAAAAAGAAAAAAAATGTAAAACCTTCACATTCTCTTGATATATTTATATGAGATCATGTGTACAAAATTTGAGTTGATTTGGAGAAGGTCGAAAAAATCACTTGTTTACAAAAACTGGCTTAAGTAAGACCAAACGGTCCGTTCCTAAGCAAGTGATTTTTTATCTCCTCGAAATCAGCCTAAATTTGCTTTACATGGTGAAATGCAGGTCACAAATAGGATTATCAAGAAATTTTCATAAAATGTGAAGTTTACGATGCCCCCTTAAGGTATAGTCCTAGGTTTTGACCTAAGATTCAACGAGTCACTATAAATTCAAAAAAAATCAAAAAATGTTAAACCTTCACATTCTCTCGATATATTTGTATGAGATCATGTGTACAAAATTTGAGTTGATTTGGAGGTCAGAAAAATCACTTGCTTGCAAAAACTGACTTAAGTGAGACCAGACGGTTTGTTCCTAAGCAAGTAATTTTTTTTTATCCCCTCCAAATCAGTCTAAATTTATTTTACATGGTGAAATGCAGGTCACAAATAGGATTATCAAGAAATTTTAATAAAATGTGAAGTTTGCGATGCCCCCTTAAGGTATAGTCCTAGGTTTTGACCTAAGATTCAAAAAGGCACTATAAATTCAATAAAAAATAAAAAATATTAAACCTTCACATTCTCTCGATATATGTGTATGAGATCACGTGTACAAAGTTTGAGTTGTTTTGGGGGCGGTCAAAAAAATCACTTGCTTGCAAAAACTGGCTTAAGTGAGATCAAACGGTTCGTTCCTAAGCAAGTGATTTTCTTGATCTCCTCCAAATCAACCTAAATTTGTTTTACATGGTAAAATGCAGGTCATAAATAGGATTATCAAGCAATTTTCATAAAATGTGAAGTTTACGATGCCCCCTTAAGGTATAGTCCTAGGTTTTGACCTAAGACTCAATGAGGCACTCTAAAATCAAAAAAAAAGGAAAAACATTCACATTCTCTCGATATATGTGTATGAGATTACGTGTAGAAAGTTTGAGTTGTTTTGGAGGCGGTCAAAAAAATCACTTGTTTGCAACAACTGGCTTAAGTGAGACCAAACGGTCCGTTCCTAGGCAAGTGATTTTTTTGATCTCATCCAAATCAGCCTAAATTTGTTTTACATGGTGAAATGGAGGTCATAAATAGGATTATTAAGAAATTTTCACAAAATGTGAAGTTTACGATGCCCCCTTAAGGTATAGTCCTAGGTTTTCACAAAATGTGAAGTTTACTCGCTCGACTACGTGACCAAAAGTGCCTCCTTAGAATTTGTGTTGAACTTCACTAGCATTTCCATGTTTGATTTAATGTGGGAACATAACAGCCTGCTTTTTCGATATGATGTTTCGGTCTGCGAGTTGGCATGCCCCAGCTATGTTTCCAACATTGTGTTAGGCGATGAGTCAGACATTCTCGAGCAACATCTCGACTCGGAAGTCTGTGTTGTTAAGTTGTTGATGGTACTTGTAATCTCTGAGCCATGTAATGGATCATCCGTTTTTTTAGATGATTTTCCTCCCTTTAGTTCTTCCAGAAGGATTTGATGGATTCTTTGTAAGCTAAATTACTTTTATTGTTTTGTTGGTTTCATTGCTTTTTCCCTAGGTAAAGATGTTGAACTTTTTTTCTTTTCTTTTCCTTAGTGTGTCCCTTGCTCAAAGGTCGTGCACTTCAATTCTGTGATGAATCTTCAATTTATTGTAGAGTGGGACACAAACATACTAGGCGATCTTGATAATAAGAGGATAAAAAAAGTGCAGCACCTCTGCTCCGTCCCTACACAGCATTGGCTCACCAGCCTGCTAGAAAATCTTCACAGTTTTTAAAAAATGTACGCATATAAAAAAAAGTCTTCGGAATTTTGAAAACAAATGTTCGGTAAAAAAATGTTCATGATTTTTTAAATATGTCGTCTATTAAAAATGTTCATGAATTGGACAAAATTTAGTCAATTCAGAAAATATTCAAGTATTGAAAAATATCATAAAAATTCAAAAATTGTTGGTGAATTACAATATGTTTTATTGATTAATAAGTTTTTTGCTGATTAAGAAAATTATTGTTAAATTAAAAAACGTTCGTCAATTTCAAAAATTGTTCTACTAATTTCTATAACTACTCCTGGGACTCGGCCAAACGGCCTATAAGATCGCAGGACGGGGACACGTGTCAGTTGTTACCAAATACAATCCGAGTTTGCAAATATTTTTTTTAAAGTCTTCACGGTTTTTAAATGTTTGTGCATTTAGAAAATGTTCGCGGTTTTTAAAAATGTTCGCATATTTAAAAAAGTCTTAAGAATTTTGAAAACAAATGTTCGGGAAATGAAAAATGTTCATTATTTTTTTAAGTAATTCGTCTATTAAAAAAGTTCATGAATTGAACAAAATTTCGTCAATTCATAAAAAAAATTATTGTTCTACCAATTTCTATAACTACTCCTGGGACACGGCCCAATGGCCTATAAGATCGCAGGACGGGGACACGTGTCAGTTGTTACCAAATACAATCTGAGTTTGCAAATAAATTTTTAAAAAAGTCTACGCTGTTTTTAAATTTGTGCATTTAGAAAATGTTCGTGGGTGTAGTGTCTTTCTATAAGTGCTTTTATACTGGTCCATGGGTAGTCCATGGGCAAGCATCTCTATTTCCTGCCGGCGAGTTCCTGTGGGACGGGTAGTTCAACATAACCCAGTTGTTCGGGTGGAAGTAGCGGTCCATGGTGTTGGTGGGGTCGTCGGTGGCCGGCGGCGGAAGCGTGGGAGGTAGGCGCTGGTGATGAAGCGCGGTAGAGCTAGCCTAGTAGGGAAGACAACCTGGATCTAGTTGGTGCTTGTTTTGCAGGTGTTGTTGTAGAAAGGAAAGGAGACAGTGAGAAGCAGGAGTGGAGACTGATGGCCCAAGGCCAGCCCATCTACGAAGACGGAGGAATCCCGGCAAGTCAAGGACCCTCACCGCGGGGTCTCTGAAGCGGGAGATTCGGTCTTCATCCCAGTTGTGGAGGAAGCGGGTGGGGAAATTGTCAGGACAGTATGCCAGTGGAGAAGATGGTGGCGCAGGCTGTAGGGACGGAGCAGCTGAAGGTGGTGCCGGCAGCAGGGACGGAGCAACCGAAAAGTAAGGCGCGCAGCGACACGCTGTCGTTGCACGGGAAGAAGAGCAAATGAGAGGAGGCCCTTGCGGGTACTCGCCGGTGGGAAGGCGAGACGCTCACCCAGGGGGGTGCCTCGATGACCAAAGAGACGGTAATGCTGGATTGCCGCCGAGCAATATTGTCACCTCCTTGTCCAAACGAACGATAATGCTATATTTGCTGGGGAGAATTACCGTCGATTACGTGACCAAAACAACAGTAATGCTCTTTTGTCCACGAGCAATACGATCATCTCCCTGACCAAACGAGCAGTGATACTCGCGTTGTAAATCAGCACTACCATCCACTCGGGCCGCAAAGACAATGCAATGGCGATGCGTGTCCTCCTCCTTGTAGCATAAGGCCGACACGTGTCCTTGTGCTGGACCTTATAGGCCGTTGGACCGAGGCCCAGGAGTAGTTGATGGCTTGGCCTGGCCCAACAGATCCGAGTTTGCAAATAAATTTTTAAAAAAGTCTTCGCAATTTTAAATGTTTGTGCATTTAGAAAATGTTCGTGGTTTTTAAAAAATGTTCGCATATTAAAAAAACTCTTCGGAATTTTGAAGACAAATGTTCGGGAAATAGAAGATGTTCTTGATTTTTTAAATATATCGTCTATTAAAAAAGCAAGTACGAAAGTGCCTCCTTTGTGACTTCTCATTGATATTTTTATGACTTCTCATTGATTTTTTATTCTCTTCTCTTTTTTCAGTTCAAAAAATTATCTAATCCTTTTACTGTAGCGGGTGATGAAATTAGTAGCTGTTTTCATCGAATAATCACGAGTGGACATGGTTCCACGCGAGGATGGAATCACCTCCGTCCATGCGTACGTGATTTGTGTAGTATTTGTACAACCAGCCCGTATATCTATTTCTCAGCACCGCTCCAGTGTAGTATAGGCCTAGTATTCCACAGCCAATAAGTGAGTAAGGCCCACTGCATAATAACTACACTGATCCATGCTATTGATTAGAGGATTTAATCTCATTTATTTGTACATTCAACGGCAGCGTGCACCACCCCATGCATTTTCTCCCCATTCATCGTATCCATCCCGCAGCTCGTCCCTCACTCAACTAGCTTCTCTAGTCCATGCACACGGAGATCTAAGAGTTCCTTCATCCCAACAATGGAGTTGTGGAATTGTAGCTATACTAGAGTCGATATCTCTCTCTCTCTCTCTCTCTCTCTCTCTCTCTCTCTCTCTCTCTCTCTCTCTCTCTCTCTCTCAGCGCCAGGTTGAAGATGAACAATATTGGGCGACATATGTGACATCTTCACCTGGCACACCTCAACCTGTATTCATTTATTAGGAGCAGGCTGTGAAGTGTTAACTTGGAAGCATGCACCCTGTCCATAATCACACCAGCTCTCTCCACCTAGCATTGTTCAATTTAGAAAGTGGGGTATTTTAGTTTCGTCACTTGTTTCAACTATTGGTTTAGAATTGAAATCCTTACATTTATCAATTCCTTACTGAAAAATCAATTAACTCCATTCTTCGTAGTTAACTCGAATCATGAAAAAAAGTAGAATTTGAATTTTAAAATGCAACATTAATAAAAAAATCATTTCGTCTATTAATAGAAGATCAGGCAAAATTCTACATAAAGGTTAAAATGTTCTTACATGGCTTATAGAGAATGAGGTTTCTTTTCACGTCTTCGGTTTTGATCTCAGCTTCACAAGCATACATGTTAACCAAAAATTACAATTCCCATTTTAAAAAATTAGAGACATCAAAATCAACTCCGCACATATATTTCTAGTTGAAAACTTACGATATGAAAATATCTGCGAGCTGCATTTAATTATCTAAATATATGGGAGCAAGTTTGTCATGGTTACAGCTAAATTCGTGTGCTTAGTCGATGTTCTATGTATTAATACTATATTAATATATGTAGTAGTAATATATTAATTGGTAAATTAGGACTAATCATCATACAAGTGTGTTTAATCATTGTGCCAGTTATTAGCTCTGTAATATCTAGGGCTAATTAGCCTATGAGTCTTACTCTATACACTAAACCATCTAGTTTGTCATGAATCAGTTGCTATGAATAAAGCTTCTTGTATCAGCATTCCGTTGATTCATCTGCCTATTGATGAGTAGCACATTAATACATAGGCTTGGCCACCTAATCACAAGTGTCATAAAAGAAGTCTGCAATGCAAGGAGACGAACATGTTGGATATATGTCAGCGCGTGCGTATACCCAAGAAAGTAAAACGCAGGATCAGTATCGATATGCTATAACATGTGTATCAACGTTTCTGCGGGGGCCATCTCCTCTTGTTCTTCTGCTCACCACAGGGACGCAACTCACAGAGGAGCTACAGTGCAGTTATGACAGATATGAGAATTAAAGAACGACCCAACACCTGCAAGGGGCGTTGCTACCAGACAGCTAGTATCCATACGAGAATTAAACGAGACCTGGCCCATGCGTGTCAGGTATAACGTTACGTATTTACTCTGGCCTGCAAATTACCCGCCCTGTATTTTGCAGTGGCCTATATTAAGGGCTAGTTCTTTTGGTGGCTTCTAGAATAAGCTGCAAAAAGCTGCCCCCTACCCAGCTTATTCTAGAAGCCCAACCAAATTTATTTTTTTAGAATCCTAGTAGTTAAGACTTGATTAGTAGGCTTCTAAAAAGGAAATTTTGGTTGGGCTTTTAGAATAAGCTGGGTAGGGAGCAGCTTATTCTGGAAGCCCAAAAAAGCTAGCAAAAGAACTGGCCCTAAGTAGCAATCGTGATGCATATGCGGATGTGCGAGATTTCGGCATCGCATGCCACCATGTCCCAAAAATCCGGGTCCGTGTTTTCATCTTGAAATTCAGTTTAGGTCTTATCTCGTGTCCATCCCATTTGGTAGAATACATATCACTAAGAATTCAGTTTAGGCCTTTGCCTCACTGTATTTGCTGTTGTTCAAGCCTGTTGTCAGTTTGATTAACAGAGACCCGAAAGTCAAATTGAATGGGTTCCACACTTGTTTAAGCCTCAAGCAGTCCCGACTCCCAAGGCCTCTCTGAAAGGTCATATTTGTGTTGGTGTTTTGCCCTTGCAAGGCTGCAGCATAGTTCTGTTAACAACTACAGAAATTTGGTCAGGCTGCAGCATGGTTCCTCTACATCAAACTGCTACCTTAGGATATTTGAAATTCCCTTTCTATGTTTGTGACTTGTGTTGCTTGTGCAGATTCATCCGCTTATAGCGACTAAGATGTGCGGTCGGTCATGATGTTCATCTGAAGACTTTTGTTTCTCTAAAGAATCTGCAATGGTGGCCTTGTTTTGGCTGTTAGCCTGTAGCTAATTTTTTTAAATAATACTCCATCCGTTCCATAATGTAGTGCCTATAGATTTTTTGAAAAGTCAAACCTCATAAACTTTGACCAAGTTTGTGGAGAAAAATATTTACATCTAGTGTGTGAAACATATATCACTAGATTCATCATAAGATGTAGTTTCACATTATATATTTTTGTTATTATAGATATAAATATTTTTCTCTACAAACTTGGTCAAAGTTTGCAAAGTTTGACTTCTCAGAAAATCTATAGGCACTACATTATGGAACGGAGGGAGTACCATTTTTATATTAAATTTCAGAAATACTACGCCGTAATTATATATTTTTTTAAATATTACCCAGTCGGCCTACTGCTGACCGATTGGATCCAGTCGGCCCACTGCCGGCTGATTGGATCCAGTCGGCTCACTGTTGGCCGATTGGCCCCAGTCGGCCCACTGTTGGCCGATTGGCACCCAGTCTGCTTCCTCTAGGCCGACAGGTGCTTGCACCCATTTATCTGTTGAATAGGTATTTGAAAAAATGTAACCGTGAAGTTCTGTTTCTGCTTCCCATCTTTGGTCTCTGCCGGAATTCTGTCTTTATGGTTTGTTTGGTGCAACTGCAAGACGTTCCACTTCGTCAGGAATCTGCCTGGAATCTAAATGATGGTTACAGCGTTGCTATGTTCCTATAATCTGCCGGGAATCTGAATGACGGTTACATACATATTTTGTACTCCTGGCAGTTTCTTTTTCCCTGTGCGTCATCAATATACACCGGAATTGCAGATGCATCTCTTATGTCCCTGTGCGTCATCAGTGTGCACCGGAATTGTACATGCATCAGAAATCCTGGGTGTCCATGTGCGCTAATCCTGGGTAAGGTAGCGACGTAAGTTTCCTCTTAATATGTTGAAGATTGTGGGGACATCAGTGTCATTTCGATCTGAAGAAAGAGTCGTGTTGCTGCTTGAGTGTCACCTCAGAAAGAGTAGATGTCAATTACATGTTCGGTCCGTTTCATCTTGGTCCCTTTTTTTTGCGAACAATTTCAACCTTCCTGTCTTGAAGCCAGGAAGATCGTTCTGTACCTCTTGCTTTTGTCTAGTCTGAAACTAACTGTATTGGTTCTGATTCTTGTCATCTTGTGTAAGTCTCTGCATATACGGCTTCTGAATTTGCATCTCAGATTTGATATCTACAGATATGCAAGGGAAAAATCGGCCAACCAGATGATACTATAGAATTCTTTGAACATTCCAGCATATCCTAACTATGTGAAGCTGATGCCGAGGATGCTAAACATTGTGGCCTCACTTTTTTTAAAGCATTGTAGGAAGCAAAATAAAAATAAAAATAGTGGGAATCATGCATCTAGATGTTGGGGGATGGACGCAGTGCAAAGAGAGGAATTTCACATTGTAACTAATGATGTATAAATGCAGTTCCTCTCCTCTTTTACTCCTTATAAATGGTCTCAAGAAATAGCAAAATCAGGGAGAGATTGCCTGGCCAATCAATTCACCAGGTTTGGTTACATTATCTGGCCAGTTAACCAACTAGGTTTGGTGTACATATTGCTGTAGCACTGCAGAGTTTCTGAATAGTAAAATTTTGCATGCTGCAGAGCATGATAGCTTCATCCCTCTGAAATGCTGAACCAGTACTGGAGCAGTTTTAAGTTGAGACTCATGAGTTGGACCGCCGATACTAGCAAGGTTAACAGCGTATGAACATGTTCACTCCCCCGCCTCTGAAACTTCTAGAGCGACCTCGACAATTGTCATGAGGCCAGTTGGAGTAATTGATTCACTAGGTGTGTTGTGTTACAATGCAGAGAGAGCGACTTGACCGAAGAAAATTTTGCAAGATGCAGAGCATGGTAGGCCTTGAACTTCATCCCTCTGAAATAGTGATGAACTGTCACAAGAGCAGTCTAGACTCTGCTTGCAAGGTCACACAATCACACAGGAAAATTCACTGGTACTTGAATCACGTGGCACAAGGCCTCGCCGCCTGAAACGGTCGGTGCTCCTCTGCTTCCGAGTGCCATGGATCGGCGGCGTGCTCGCCTAGTTGCCTTCCCCATCTTCTTCATATGTTCAACGAAATGCATCTATTGGAACTGGGAGGAGGAAGGAAAGCGTGTGAAAACTCAACGCTGATTTGTGTATGACTCCAGATCCCGCCCGCTTCTGCTGTGTCGGTGCGAGTGCGGCGTTTCTACTCTGGCACAAGTTCCTTGTTCGTCAGGATTATCATCCGGACCGTGCATGCTCTATGGCAGGCGTGAGTGAGGTGGAGGCCTGCTCCTGCTCGCAGCAATGTTTTTCAATGGCAGTTGGGAAGCGCATTGATAGGTTTGTGTTATCGCCTTATCGGTAACGAAAACAGTTCGGATATATTCTGGCACTGTCCTGGAAAATGAAGCAAATTTGCTCACAGTGCATCCATCCGCTACCCACAGGAGGCCTCAAGAGTTAGCCTCGTGCTCATTGATGCATTTGCACAAGAGGCCTCAAGAGTTTCAACACATGTACTTCCTCCGTTCCTAAATATAAGTCTTTGTAGAGGTTCCACTAGAAACCACATACGGATGTATATAGATACATTTTGAGTATAGATTCATTCATTTTGCTTCGTATGTAGTCCATTTAGTGGAATCTCTACAAAGACTTATATTTAGGAACGGAGGGAGTAGTAGTTAGTAGCAAATGATATTTTAACAGTGCATGCCAGTCCAGTTCTTTCATGTTTGAGATAAACCCAACCATTTGGCAGTATCTATCTGCCATGAAGTATCTTTTATTTCACCACGTGGAATTCTTATGTCGGGTTCCACTATGAGAAATAACAGAAGAAACCTAACAAGTGCGGCATATCATTACCACAAAATGCAGGGGCACTGCTAGCTACAAGTATCAGGATGAGATACATGTACATCCATGCGATACGCAGGGTCGCATACAAAAGATCAGCGCATCACCATCGCAACCGGCCTACTAACCGCTGCCATGATGTTATCTAGACTTTGTTTAAAGATTTCTACATCAGAAACTTGGATAATAAGCGGCATGGTCCACGAGTCGGCCCTCAGACTGTTGATAGTAGTCGCATAACAACAAATTTCAACACAAGAAGTGGCCACCAGGGCGGAAGCAGGCAGGCCCTTGGATTTGCTGCATGTGAGTATGAGTAAACTGCATGATCAGATCCAGCCCTTGATTTCCGCAAAGGCAGCGGCCGCAACTAGGGCACCCCCTAGATGAGAAGAGCCTGACACGCGACTCTCACCCTACAAAAATGAACGGGCAAAAGTTAGTTCCATTCTAGATCAGAAAAGGTATGAAGAATTAATGGTTATCAAAACATGAATAGTACTTGGGTACCCGATTATCAACGATAATAGTTATGCAAAAATGAGAGGTTTCAGACAGATAGAGATCTTTAAGGAATGCTGTAGTTTGACATGGCTTGACTAGCATATTAAATGGTTGATGCTGTCAGGCGAGACATTGACTTGAAGTAGACGCAATGCATTAAAAAGTAGAAGCAATGATCACCAAAAAGGTGCAAACATTAGAAGAACAAACAGGGATAAGTACAACCAGCCTCCCTAGGTGTGAATATTGAGCTATATTTCCAACCCCAGGTCGATTAAAGACCAGGAGTTCTATATACTGTATGGTTCGTGTGGTTAAGAACCACACACGTGCATTTCACAAATTTTCAATATATCAGTAACAATACATGAAAGTAGCAGTGACACTACCCGCAAAAAAAAAAGTAGCAGTGACACTGTCAAAAAATCATGGCCAATGAACATAAGCAACTGTGGCACAAATCACATTCATTTATTATTAGATTTGTTCGGTACCTGGATTTAGCAGAGAACAAATATATAAACAAAACCAAATATATTGTAGATGAAAGTTAGATAAGTACCTTCTTGACCCTCCACAAATCAGCACCAATCAAACCAACTCCCTGAAATAAGTAAAGTCAGAGAAATTTATGTCCTCACTACCTAGCACACCCACATGTTTATCAGATTTCTTTTTAGTAAAAACAAAAATCTTCTCACCATTAACGCAGCTGGAACGGGAATGAAAAGGTGTAAGTATAGTAGCTTCGTCGGATGCAAAAATATCTCGAGAAGAATAATTGCATTAACTGCAGCACTTGCACCCTGAGTGACATGAAAGGATCATATTTAGTGTGTAACAACCGACACCCTTCTGTACAAATTCACTAATGGTGTCCATTGTATCGCCTCTGATCACCAAATTTTCCATCCAAATAATTTTTCTTGGTGTACGGTGTCAAATAGTTGGTCGATTGGGGCAAATTTCACTGTAATATATGATGTAGCTATAAGACAGGAAATCACTTACAAGACAGGGAGTTTTCCATCCTCCAAAAACCTGCAAGAGAAGCATTACTTATTAGATTAGGAAGAGTATCGTGCAGCTTGAAAAAAGGATCTTGATCCCAGAAGTTTTGCTGGCACCAAGTAGCTAGCATGGGCAGCAAAGTGACTGAATACCAGTCTTCTCACATGAAAGTAACAGGAAATAATATGTACTAAATCAGAGATAATATAATCATACCATAGGATTTTATTTGATAATCGTGGCTGAAAACATATTACCTCTTTTCGTGGAGCTAGAAAAATCTTTTCTGCCAGGTAGAATACAGACCCAGTAAGTGCTCCAGTCACGTACAGTTGGAAAAGGAAACCCGGACCAAACGTGCGGGCAATCTGATGCACAAAAGAAAAGAAAAAGATATTCAACACGAGCAAGAAAGGTAATAATTTGTCATCACAGAAACATATCAAAAGATAGTACTGATAATAAACCACAAGGTTGGTGATAAGGTATCATTGCTCTTTGTTAATCCTAAGGAATCCGGTTGAAGTTACAAAAAGTCAGTCCAACAGAGAGCATATATCTCCAAGTCGCATATACAATAGTACCACTTGTATAGCTATAAGACGACAGTGTTGCTTCGCATAGAAGATTTAAGGTAAACTAAGTGCTTTCGTTAGAGTAATGTTTATTGTTAGTTCCACCGGGTAAAAAACAGCACTCCCTCCGATCCATATTACTTGTCACTCATATGGATATATCTAGATGCATCTAGATACATCCATTTGAGCGACAAGTAATATGGATCAGAGGGAGTGGATAAAAAGCATGGTAGAGCCAATTCACTCCTGTCAAACATGATATTATTTCTTGAACACGGTCATATGATTTCAGCATCTCTTTAATTAGGAACAAGTGAGTGGTACTGCACACTTGTTTGGAATGTAGATTACGCATTGCGAGTCAAACAAAAAGGCATTTTCCAGAGGCAATACTACTACTGCAGCAACTCCTAGATCATGTATAATGTTGGTCTGAGTGCTAATACAGGAAAGATAACAAATAATTACATACAGGAAAGCCAGTTCACTCCTTTTTCAGATGAAGGAAGCGTTATTGATCTTCGACAAGTACATGAACCAAAGTTAATGCAAGTAAATTTCTACATTTAACTGATAGAATTGAACCAAGACCACTCCCGGTTGAGAGATTGCGACGCTAATTCAGTAATCAGTCCTATCAACCAAAATTATGCAATTTCAGCCTGACAAACAAACGTGGGTTCCATTTCTGTATCGTCAACAGAACAGAAGAGATGACAGAGTGACAAGAGTGAGTGTCCGTCTTACGCTCGAGCCGAAGAAGTAGAGGCCGACCATGTTGTTGAAGAGGTGCTTAAGGTCCATGTGGCTGAAAGAACTGGTGAGCATCGTGTGCAAACGCCCACTCGTGAAATTGTCCAGCGAGGTCTGCTCATCAACGAAAACCATCAGGTCATAGGCTCAAAGTACCACTGTCTCCAGAATCCAGACCACCACATTAGAAATTAACTACCAACCAAGCACCAATCATGAAATGTTTCCTCATGAACATGGGATCCACGTTGTTCCAGGCGCTCATGAGCAGCGTGTGCAGCCGCCCGCCCAAGTACATGTCCAGCCAAACCTGCTTGCTCGTCCACAGAATCATCATAGTGAATTAGTGATACACCTTCCAGCCAGCTGCCGGCACCAGAAACCATGGCCAGCACTTGTGAAATCAAAGCAAAAGAAGTCACTCGGGTAACCATCAGGTCACCAAGACACTACTAACCATGTGAGGATCCGTGATGAACCTGGGATGCGCGAGCACGCGCCAGAGCATGAAGACGGACAAGTTGGCGCCCATGAGCGCGCCCACCATGTCATCAGCCGTGGCCGATGTCCAGAGCGCCCTAGGGAAGGGAGGGGTGACGCCAGAGCAGAAGCTGTGAGCAGACGATCAAAAAAAGGCACCAACTTTCTTGTTTCTTCTCCCCGGAGGGAGACGGAGCAAGGACGTACGGTACGGACCGAAACCTTACCAGGGCGCCGCGGCGTGGAGCAATGCCGACGACGGAAGGGGCCAGCCCGAGGTGGTCCGGCCTCGCTGCGGAGCGGAGATCTCGAGGCCGGGGGACCCAGCGCCGCGCGCGGCCGGCACGACGGCCGCGGCGCTCGTCGGCAGGAGCGAGCCGGGCGGGGAGCGGGGGCCGGGTGCGGGCGGGGAGGGGAAGGGGGAGGCCGGTGCCGCGGGCGGGGAGGAGGAGCCGAGGAAGCGGCAGCGGGGGATGGGCGGTGGGACGGCACGGCGGAGGGCTTGCCGCGCGAGGAGGGAGAGGGGAAGGGGAAGGAGGAGCCTTCTCCCCTGCAGGGCCGCCATTCTGTTCCGCCTAGCTTCCACGCCAAGGCCAAGCTCGGGTTGCTGTCCCCGCCGGACCCGCCTCTGGGTTTTGATTTGGTGGAGTGGAGTTTGGGAAACGGATTACCTCGCATGACAAAATTACACATTTGGTTTTTGAAGTCTCTCGCTATGAATTGGTCTCATAACTCAAGAAACACTACAATACGATCTTTGTACATGAAATACATAACACTCTACGGTATCTTTACGGCTCCCTCGACGGTAGAGCCGCTGCACTTTTGAGGAAAACCCCTCTTTTTTCACGGAAACAACCCGCGGTCCCCCGGTCCACGCGCCCTGCCACCCGGTCCACCGTCCACGCATCCTGCACCGTCATTGCTGGGCCCGCCGTCGTGGAATCCAGTGAGAATCCATTGAAAGTTGCATGCGGGCGGTTCCTGACATACCGTGCGGACACGATTTCTTTCTCGTTCAATGCCCTTTTTCAATGGCCTCAAAGAGATAAATTTTCCATTTTTATCTATGGGGTCACAACCGGCAGCCACAGTCGCATTGTGCTGCCCACTCCGATGGTAACGTATCATGATGGGCCTATTATGATGTCAGGCGGTTTCCATCACTCCTCGGGTCTGTTGGCATTTCTAGCTCACCCTGTTCGGCGTGGACCAGAGATTGTGCGGGGACACGCACGTGGGGGGTGGCGCTGGTGCACATCTTCGACTAGATGGTGCCAGATGGGGTGGCCGGGATGGAAGCGAGAAACTAAAGGTAGCGAGTAGCGATAATGGCCACCATCTCAAATTTACTAAGAGAAACACAATAGGCTTTAGACCAACATCATGGCTGAGCACACACCTCAGGCGCCACCCGTGCTAGAAGCCCCCCATGCTTTTGGAAACTGAAAACTGCAAAAAGGAAGAAAAAAAGTGACAATAAAGAATAAGTTTGGCTTCAAGATGTCCTCGATTGATATACTATAGAGGAGAATAGCATGGCAAGCAGTTTGATGTAGAGGAATGCAGCTTGACCAAAAATTCCTTTTTTTTGAAATCAAAGTGCCTTGACCAATTATCTTTGTTAATAACATGGGCATATGGCCATCAGACGCCTAAAGAGTTAAGACTCACAAAAGCTTCACACTGACGATAGGCTGGGAATAACAGTAAAACTGAAAACAATGAGCCAAACAAAGATAAACAACATTTAATCCTTGCTGAATAGATGCCAGTGTAATCTACCAACTGGAAGCAGAGCTAAACTAAATTTAGGAACAGGAACATCTGCTATCTTCATCGACCTTTCTACATTTATTACTATAGGATACTAGATACAAATATGTTTTGCAAAGGGTTTCATACACGGGTTAATGTGTAAGTACAGCAAACTTGTTAGAACAAGTAGGAAAACTGCATAAATATACTAAATATGAAGTATGACAAAAGGTAACTTACAATTTGAGAAAGAACACTTTTCCTTGATGCTGATTTTCTTATAATGCACACCACATGTACTCAGGATATTCAAACTTTTGCGAATTCCCGCATCAACCTTCGTACATTCAATCTTCACAACCTCTAGGTGGGCGCAGACAAATGATTGTTTTGTTGTTTCTGGGACTGCTGTTGCTCCTACAAGGTTCTATCAGAAAAATTACCTTTAGTAAGATCAATCGAATATACATGATATTTCTTTTAATAACAGAGCAATATCTTTATATACAAATAATATACCTCAGTGTTACCAAGCTGAAGAGTGAGCATCTCAAGGAGTGGAGAGTGTCGGAGAATGCAAACTAGATCAATAGTCGTGAACCACTCATTGAGGAGCAGAGTCTTTAATGCGCCAAATAGGGGGCACCGTTCTAAATCCCATTGGTAGATAAACTGGACATATTACACGTGAACAGAAAGAGAAGTATAAGGCTCAAGATAAAATAACTGAAGTTAGTAGGAGCTTCAGGTACTATTAATTTTGAAAGTACACCTAAGAAAAGAGAAGACTACGCCTCAAGCACCGGAATAACACAGTTTATTCAATTAAGACTCCATGTTATTATTAAACCAATGATACAAGAGCCATTTGTATAGATAAAAATGCCAAGCAGTGGTAATGAAAAAAAGGAAGTTGCTTAGATGCAGGTCTAACAATGGATAATAAGCAAGTGCAAGCGTACCATTACAGGTTCAGCTATCAACTCCAAATTGACAACATTGGACAAACCATTCACGAAAATCACAACCCCTCGTGTTCTTCTCACAGTAATAATGACACTCATGGCCAAGCCCAATATAGGCTGTTACTAGAGATGGCATATCCTCAAGGAAAGGTGTCACACCATCAAAATAATCAATTTGCAATGAGTTAAGATCTGGAGCAAAAATCTGAATGTGGAAATCCTCAGAGAAATTCAGAGCGCAGCATGTAACCTGTTCAAGGTGTAAGATCTTCAAGTGACGAGAGAGGAGAGGCATATCTAGGGTAAGTGGGGAATCTTCAATGTGACCAGCGTTGAGCAGAAGCTCCTTAACTTGGCACTCTAGAGCGTACATGATCAACACCTCCAACAGCTCAGGGTTGGTGTATAAGTCTTCATGATCCGGATAATCCTCAGGGCATGTACTGATCTCGCACTTGGTGAGAGGTGAGTTTCCACGGAGTTGGATGAACAGGTTCACCAACTGTTTGCATCGCTCGCAGTCGAAAGCACCGAAGTGCAGGCTGGTGGTGCGCCTCCATAGTTCGCGCCACCTCGTGGCCAGCACACAAGTCTTCAGGGCATCTTCGGGCGGAAGAAGGGACAACACATGCCGGAGGAGGTCATCGGTGAGGTCACCGAGGCGGTCCTTGCCATCCTCAGCGGCCATCACAAGCTTTCCATCGAACATTTAATGGGTGTTGAGGGAGCAAGCCAAAAAAATCAGTAGAAGCACGAGAAAGCACAAAGTCGATCAGGGTGACAAGGTCTTAAGAAAATGGAAGAGAATGCAGCATCACCTGGGAAGGATGCTCTGGCCGCCGGAAGCAGCGGAAACAAACAGGGAGAGCAAGATGCCTCCTCCCATTCCTTCGGTATTTAAACCACAAGGGAGAGCAGGCGATTCGGTGCTGTCCCTGGATTCCCTGGCATTATTATCATGATCATGAAATCGTACTATGCTCCGCTAATAATTGCCGTGATCGAAAAAAAAATCTTATGAGAATAGGTCCGTTTTCTCTAGACCCATGTAATCACGTGCCACGTGTCCCCACAGATTTTCCTTTTTTAGAACAGTCCCCAAATATTTCAAAACACCATTTTTCTAAAAAGCCGCTGTTCCACTTTTCTCTCTCCTCAAATCCACAAGATCGTAGGTTAAAAGCAAAATCCACAAGATCGTTCCACAAGATCATCTGTGATATTTCCACGAGATCTTCCCCAGTAAGGCATTCATCGGCGAGAGCAACCAAGAAAAATCAGCAGAAACACCAACCAGATCGAGGAATCATCTGATTTCGCCCCTTCCTTTAGAGCAAAACAAGAAAAGAAGAATGCAACATCACCTTACCTAGAGTCGTGCACTGGTGGAAGAACGGGAAGGGCAGCCGAACGACAATTCACCCATCCTCCTGTATTTATTGCTGGGTGCGAAACGGGATGGGAGGAGTAAAAATGGCAAGACCACTTTTTTTAGGGCCAACAAAGTTTGAGAACCGCTTGTTCTCGCTACGCTAGCAAATAGAACATGGGCTACCAGGCATGTTTCTCTAGGGCGATGCTCAAACTATATCTTCACACAATCTCTCGCCATTTGCTCAAAGTGGCAACACTAGAATCAGTCGTCGACACGTCCGTCCGGTGCACTGATCATAATTGCTCATCGTTTGCACCCACCTCCACACAATCAACCTAGAAGATCAGTCAAAATTCACCTGATCGTTTGGTTTGCATCGTGAAAAGACCTTGATGTAGAGCAAGCGCTTCAGACATGCTTGCGTCCTGTGCTATATCAATCTTGATGTTTGCCGCAGCTATGAAGTTGACCGTGCTAACCTAAATGGCAGCTCCAGTGGCTCCTCTCAGCTATGTAGTTGATTCAGTTATTTTCTCATAGAAAACATTTAAACGAAAGGTTTTGCCCAGCCTTTGTTTCTAATATGACCGTTATTTTCTTAAGCAAACTCTGTTTATTTCCTTCTCTAGCATGCAAATTTTCATATGCGTTGTTTTCCTTCTCTAGCATGCAATATTCATATGCACACACGAACAAATAAGGTTGAACACTTCAACGGGAGGAAACAAATATGCATGCTGCATGCACAAGAACTAGGCGTCGCCTTCCTTAAACCAGGTTGCAATCCGACATCTCATCTAGAAGAAGCCCAACATCTAAACAGTTTTTGCTAAAGTAATTGAAGTAAAACTCATATAGAAAGAACACGCGGAGTCACATACGAGCCCAATTTCCATTACTGATAGCGGAATGATAGCAGTGTTTTGACAAACATGACATTACAAGTTCAACAAACTGAAAACCGTGTCACTGACTTGCATCAAACAACCAACAAAGCCAGTTCACAACACAGGACCAAAAGATAGAAAGCAAACACACTGCCGCCATTACAAATTTATTATCCGGAGAAATATAGAAGGTTGGTGACAAACATCACGGCAGAATACACATCTCAGGCGCCAATGGTGGTGGAGGCCACAGCGGCTTCACGGCTCTTCTTGAAACTCAAACTGCACAATACATGTCAACGCATAATAAATTTGGCTACAACATGTGCTTAGTTGATATATGCAGATAGGGGAATAGGTTGGCTAGTAGTTTGATATAGAGAAACTATCATGCAGCTTGACCAAATTTCTTTCCTTATTTATTTATTTTGTCAAGGCGGTCTCTTGACCAACTTTCTTTATTTGTGAGGTCAAGATATACTTGACCATTCAGACGCCTCAAGACTCCAGGGGCTTCGGAATGACAATATGTCAGGAATAATAGTGAAACTGAAAACAATTAGGGAAAGAAAATTCTCTTAGCTGAATATATGACAATAAACTCTAGCAACTAGAAGCACTAGTTTCATCAGTAATAATTAGTCAAAAGCCCGAGGACCAAACCAAAATATTTTGCTTGGATGGTACAGATTTGTAGGCACACGGCAATATGTAGTAACTATAGTATTTTTTTTGCCCAGAATAACTATAGTATTACCATCACTAACTATGAAACTTAACAACCATTCTCAAATCCAACAGCATGCAATCAAATTATTACTATCAAATAATGGATAAATGGATTTGTCATAGCTAATGCGTAAGCACAACAAACATGAACGAGTCAAGTAGGAAAACTGCAGAAATATACAAAGCATGAAGGATATCAAAGGTAACTTACGGTATGACCGAGAATATGGGTCCTTGCTGTCGATTTGGTCACGAAGTATGCCACATGTACTCAAGATATTGACAATTTTGTGAATCCCCCCATCAATTCTACATTCAATGTTGACAACCTTAGGTGTGCACATACAAATGATAGTTCTGTTGTTTCTTGAGCTCCTATTGCCCTAACAAGTTTCTATAAGGCAGAAGACATTCAGTACGATCAATACAATATACATGATAATTACTTTAGTAACACAACAACATATTTCAGTACACAACATAGACCTTAGTGTTCTCAAGCTGAAGAGTGAGCATCTCAAGAATTGGAGCATGCTGGAGAATGCACATTAGGTCAATAGCCGTAAACAACTCATAGAGTAATAGAGTCTTTAGTTCGTCAAATATAGGGCGTCAATTTATATCCCAGCTCTAGATAAACTGGACAGATAGCAAAGCAACAAAATGAAACTCTCACATGTTGGGGGACGTAGTTATTTCAAAAAAATTCCTACGCACACGCAATATCATGGTGATGCATAGAAACGAGAGGGGAGACTGTCGTCCACGTACCCTCGTAGACCGTAAGCGGAGGCGTTATGACAACGCGGTTGATGTAGTCATACGTCTTCACGATCCGACCAATCCAAGTACCGAACACATGGCACCTCCGAGTTCTGCACACGTTCAGCTCGGCGACGTCCCACGAACTCACGATCCAGCAGAGCTTCACTGGAGAGTTCCGTCAGCACGACGGCGTGATGACGGTGATGATGATGCTACCGACGCAGGGCTTCGTCTAAGCACCGCTACAATATTACCGAGGTGGATTATGGTGGAGGGGGCACCGCACACGGCTAAAAGATCAAACTGATCAACTTGTGTGTCTATGGGGTGCCCCCCTCCCCCGTATATAAAGGAGTGGAGGAGGGGGAAGGCCGGCCCTCTACTATGGCGCGCCCTGGGGAGTCCTACTCCCACTGGGAGTAGGATGCCCCCCCCTTCCAAGTAGTAGGAGTAGGAGAGAAGGAAGGGGAAGAGAGAAGAGAAGGAAGGAGGGGGCACAGCCCTTCCCCCTAGTCCAATTCAGAGTAGGCCTTGTGGGGGCGCGCGGCATGCCCTAGGCAGCCCCTCTCTCTCTCCCCTAAAGCCCAATAAGGCCCATATACTCCCCGGCGAATTCCCGTAATTCTCCGGTACTCCGATAAATACCCGAACCACTCAGAACCTTTCCGATGTCCGAATACAACATTCCAATATATCGAACATTTCGAGACTCCTTGTCATGTCCCTGATCTCATCCGGGACTCCGAACAACCTTCGGTACATCAAAACACGTAAACTCATATTACTGATCGTCACCGAACGTTAAGCGTGCGGACCCTACAGGTTCGAGAACTATGTAGACATGATCGAGACACGTCTCCGGTCAATAACCAATAGCGGAACCTGGATGCTCATATTGGCTCCCACATATTCTACGAAGATCTTTATCGGTCAAACCGCATAACAACATACGTTGTTCCCTTTGTCATCGGTATGTTACTTGCCCGAGATTCGATCGTCGGTATCTCAATACCTAGTTCAATCTCGTTACCGGCAAGTCTCTTTACTCGTTCCGTAATGCATCATCCCGCAACTAACTCATTAGTCACATTGCTTGCAAGGCTTATAGTGATGTGCATTACCGAGAGGGCCCAGAGATACCTCTCCGACAATCGGAGTGACAAATCCTAATCTTGATCTATGCCAACACAACAAGTACCATCGGAGACACCTGTAGAGCACCTTTATAATCACCCAGTTACGTTGTGACGTTTGGTAGCACACAAAGTGCTCCTCCGGTATTCGGGAGTTGTATAATCTCATAGTCATAGGAACATGTATAAGTCATTAAGAAAGCAATAGCAATATACTAAACGATCAAATGCTAAGCTAACGGAATGGGTCAAGTCAATCACATCATTCTCTAATGATGTGATCCCGTTAATCAAATGACAACTCATGTCAATGGCTAGGAAACATAACCATGTTTGATCAACGAGCTAGTCAAGTAGAGGCATACTAGTGACACTCTGTTTGTCTATGTATTCACACAACTATTATGTTTCCGGTTAATACAATTCTAGCATGAATAATAAACATTTATCATGATATAAGGAAATAAATAATAACTTTATTATTGCCTCTAGGGCATATTTCCTTCATCACGAAGAATGTAGGTTCATAGGAACTTTGGGTAGATAATATAATTTGAAGCTGGAAAAAAAACAAAAGAATAAAACAGGACTCAAGGACTCAATAAGACGAAATAATTTAAGTTAGCACGGTAGATAATTTAATTCAAACATAAAGAATGGTGAATTTTACTTTTAAGACCCATCGGTGAAGAGCAAACTGTGGTAATGAGCATAAGTATATGCAGGTTTGACAATGGATAGCGATATTTACAAGAGAAACTATGGGTGGCAAATAACAAAAGGAGTGAAAAAGGAAGTAGTGCAGGCATACCGTTTCAGTTTTGCAAGCAGCTAGCAACTCCAAATTCACAACATTGGATAAACCATGGAGAAGCACACCCTAGTGGACTAGATAAACATGACAACTATAGTCCTTAACATCATAACCCTTGCAGATACATTGCACACATCACATCATAGAGTGCCAAGCCCAACATAAGATGTTACTTGAATTGGCATGTATTCAAGGGAAGGGGTGAAGCCAATAAAATTTGAATTGCAGTAAGATAAGACCCAGGGAAAATATCTGAACATGGAATTCGTCAGGGAAGTCATAGTTGATGGTAATGCACAAATGCTTTAGTGATTTGGACACTGTCTTGCGTGCAACAATGTAGCAATTTTGCATCTTTAGATCATCCAAAGCAGGGCAGCGTGAGAAATTCAGACTAGAGGTTTCCAGGGTAACCTTGTCAAGTCGTATGGTATTTAAGTGTTGAGAGATGAGAGTTACATTGGGTAGCCGGGAAAGATTGACAACGTCTAAGCGAGACGGGGGTCTTGGGTTCAAGAATCTCCATTCGTTCAATATAGCAATTCTTTCAAGACAAGCATGAAGGTTGCTCCAGAACACAAATTCCCTTTGTGCCCGAGTACTGTCTGCGAAATACTATCCAGATGGACAAATCTTAAATGCAAAGCCTGCAAGGGGAATATCATATACATGGAGAAGCATATTAAAAGGGGTCCATCTACTAAACAAACACATGATATGGAGAGTGGGGAATGGAAAACCTATTAATATATGGAACGATACTGAAGGAAATATGCCCTAGAGGCAATAATAAAGTTATTATTTATTTCGTTATATCATGATAAATGTTTATTATTCATGCTAGAATTGTATTATCTGGAAACTTGATACATGTGTGAATACATAGACAAACAGAGTGTCACTAGTATGCCTCTACTTGACTAGCTCGTTGATCAAAGATGGTTATGTTTCCTAGCCATAGACATGAGTTGTCATTTGATTAACGGGATCACATCATTAGGAGAATGATGTGATTGACTTGACCCATTCTGTTAGCTTAGCACTCGATCGTTTAGTATGTTGCTATTGCTTTCTCCATGACTTATACATGTTCCTATGACTATGAGATTATGCAACTCCCGTTTACCGGAGGAACACTTTGTGTGCTACCAAACGTCACAACGTAACTGGGTGATTATAAAGGTGCTCTACAGGTGTCTCCGAAGGTACTTGTTGGGTTGGCGTATTTCGAGATTAGGATTTGTCACTCCGATTGTCGGAGAGATATCTCTGGGCCCACTCGGTAATGCACATCACTATAAGCCTTGCAAGCATTGCAACTAATGAGTTAGTTGCGGGATGATGTATTACGGAACGAGTAAAGAGACTTGCCGGTAACGAGATTGAACTAGGTATTGAGATACCGACGATCGAATCTCGGGCAAGTAACATACCGATGACAAAGGGAACAACGTATGTTGTTATGCGGTCTGACCGATAAAGATCTTCGTAGAATATATGGGAGCCAATATGAGCATCCAGGTTCCGCTATTGGTTATTGACCGGAGACGTGTCTCGGTCATGTCTACATAGTTCTCGAACCCGTAGGGTCCGCACGCTTAACGTTACGATGACAGTTTTATTATGAGTTTATGAGTTTTGATGTACCGAAGGAGTTAGGAGTTCCGGATGAGATCGGGGACATGACGAGGAGTCTCGAAATGGTCGAGACGTAAAGATCGATATATTGGACGACTATATTCGGACATCGGAAAGGTTCCGAGTGATTCGGGTATTTTTCGGAGTACCGGAGAGTTACGGGAATTCGTATTGGGCCTTAATGGGCCATACGGGAAAGGAGAGAAAGGCCCCAAAGGGTGGCCGCACCCCTCCCCATGGACTAGTCCGAATTGGACTAGGGAGGGGGGGCGCCCCCTTCCTTCCTTCTCCTTCTCCCTTCCCTTCTCCTACTCCAACAAGGAAAGGAGGAGTCCTACTCCCGGTGGGAGTAGGACTCCCCCCTTGGCGCGCCCTCCTCCTAGGCCGGCCGCCTTCCCCCTTGCTCCTTTATATACGGGGGCAGGGGGCACCCCATAGACACACAATTGATCATTGATCTCTTAGCCGTGTGCGGTGCCCCCCTCCACCATATTACACCTCGATAATATCGTAGCGGTGCTTAGGCGAAGCCCTGCGTCGGTAGAACATCATCATTGTCACCACGCCGTCGTGCTGACGAAACTCTCCCTCAAGACTCGGCTGGATCGGAGTTCGAGGGACGTCATCGAGCTGAACGTGTGCTGAACTCGGAGGTGCCGTGCGTTCGGTACTTGATCGGTCGGATCGTGAAGACGTACGACTACATCAACCGCGTTGTGTTAACGCTTCCGCTTTCGGTCTACGAGGGTACGTGGACAACACTCTCCCCTCTCGTTGCTATGCATCACCATGATCTTGCGTGTGCGTAGGAAATTTTTTGAAATTACTACGTTCCCCAACAGATACATGGATCCCAAGAGGAATACCAAGAAGGTGTTGGGTAACGTAGTAATTTCAAAAAAAATCCTACGCACACACAGGATCATGGTGATGCATAGCAACGAGAGGGAAGAGTGTGTCCATGTACCCTCGTAGATCGAAAGCGGAAGCGTTAGCACAACGCGGTTGATGTAGTCGTACGTCTTCACGATCCGACGGATCAAGTACCGAACGTACGGCACCTCCGAGTTCAGCACACGTTCAGCTCGATGACGTCCCTCGAACTCCGATCCAGCCGAGCTTTGAGGGAGAGTTCCATCAGCACGACGGCATGGTGAAGATGATGATGTTCTACCGATGCAGGGCTTCGCCTAAGCACCGCTACAATATTATCGAGGTGGATTATGGTGGAGGGGGGCACCACACACGGCTAAGAAATCAAGAGATCAATTGTTGTGTCTAGAGGTGCCCCCCTGCCCCCGTATATAAAGGAGCAAGGGGGGAGAGGCGGCCGGCCAGGAGGAGGCGCGCCAGGGAGGAGTCCTACTCCCACCGGGAGTAGGACTCCCTCCTTTCCTAGTTGGAGTAGGAGAAGGGGGAAGGAGGAGGGAGAGAGGAAGGAAAGGGGGGCGCCGCCCCCCCCCTCCTTGTCCAATTCGGACTAGAGGGGGAGGGGGCGCGTGGCCTGCCGTGCCCGCCCCTCCTCTTCTCCACTAAGGCCCATCATGGCCCATTAAACCCCCGGGGGGGTTCCGGTAACCCCCGGTACTCCGGTAAAATCCCGATTTCAACCGAAACACTTCCGATATCCAAATATAGGCTTCCAATATATCAATCTTTATGTCTCGACAATTTCGAGACTCCTCGTCATGTCCGTGATCATATCCGGGACTCCAAACTACCTTCGGTACATCAAAACACATAAACTCATAATATAACCGTAATCAAACTTTAAGCGTGCGTACCCTACGGGTTCGAGAACTATGTAGACATGACCGAGACACGTCTTCGGTCAATAACCAATAGCGGAACCTGGATGCTCATATTGGCTCCTACATATTCTACGAAGATCTTTATCGGTCAAACCGCATAACAACATACGTTGTTCCCTTTGTCATCGGTATGTTACTTGCCCGAGATTCGATCGTCGGTATCTCAATACCTAGTTCAATCTCGTTACCGGCAAGTCTCTTTACTCGTTCCGTAATACATCATCCCGCAACTAACTCATTAGTTGCAATGCTTGCAAGGCTTATAGTGATGTGCATTATCGAGTGGGCCCAGAGATACCTCTCCGACAATCGGAGTGACAAATCCTAATCTCGAAATACGCCAACCCAACAAGTACCTTCGGAGACACCTGTAGAGCACCTTTATAATCACCCAGTTACGTTGTGACGTTTGGTAGCACACAAAGTGTTCCTCCGGTAAACGGGAGTTGCATAATGTCATAGTCATAGGAACATGTATAAGTCATGAAGAAAGCAATAGCACAATACTAAACGATCGAGTGTTAAGCTAACGGAATGGGTCAAGTCAATCACATCATTCTCCTAATGATGTGATCCCGTTAATCAAATGACAACTCATGTCAATGGCTAGGAAACATAACCATGTTTGATCAACGAGCTAGTCAAGTAGAGGCATACTAGTGACACTCTGTTTGTCTATGTATTCACACAACTATTATGTTTCCGGTTAATACAATTCTAGCATGAATAATAAACATTTATCATGATATAAGGAAATAAATAATAACCTTATTATTGCCTCTAGGGCATATTTCCTTCAGTCTCCCACTTGCACTAGAGTCAATAATCTAGATTACACAGTAATGATTCTAACACCCATGGAGCCTTGGTGCTGATCATGTTTTGCTCGTGGAAGAGGCTTAGTCAACGGGTCTGCAACATTCAGATCCGTATGTATCTTGCAAATTTCTATGTCTCCCACCTGGACTTGATCCCGTATGGATTTGAAGCGTCTCTTGATGTGCTTGGTTCTCTTGTGAAATCTGGATTCCTTTGCCAAGGCAATTGCACCAGTATTGTCACAAAAGATTTTCATTGGACCCGATGCACTAGGTATGACACCTAGATCGGATATGAACTCCTTCATCTAGACTCCTTCATTTGCTGCTTCTGAAGCAGCTATGTACTCCGCTTCACAAGTAGATCCCGCCAGAACGCTTTGTTTAGAACTGCACCAACTTACAGCTCCACCGTTCAATGTAAACACGCATCCATTTTGTGATTTAGAATCATCCGGATCAGTGTCAAAGCTTGCATCGACGTAACCATTTACGACTAGCTCTTTGTCACCTCCATAAACGAGAAACATATCCTTAGTCCTTTTCATGTATTTCAGGATGTTCTTGACCGCTGTCCAGTGATCCACTCCTGGATTACTTTGGTACCTCCCTGCTAAACTTATAGCAAGGCACACATCAGGTCTGGTACACAGCATTGCATACATGATAGAGCCTATGGCTGAACCATGGGGAACATCTTTCATCTTCTCTCTATCTTCTGTAGTGGTCGGGCATTGAGTCTTACTCAACTTCACACCTTGTAACACAGGCAAGAACCCTTTCTTTGCTTGATCCATTTTGAACTTCTTCAAAACTTTGTCAAGGTATGTGCTTTGTGAAAGTCCAATTAAGCGTCTTGATCTATCTCTATCGATCTTGATGCCCAATATATAAGCAGCTTCACCGAGGTCCTTCATTGAAAAACTCTTATTCAAGTAACCCTTTATGCCATCCAGAAATTCTATATCATTTCCAATCAGCAATATGTCATCCACATATAATATCAGAAATGCTACAGAGCTCCCACTCACTTTCTTGTAAATACAGGCTTCTCCAAAAATCTGTATAAAACCATATGCTTTGATCACACTATCAAAGCGTTTATTCCAACTCCAAGAGGCTTTCACCAGTCCATAAATGGATCGTTGGAGCTTGCACTTTGTTAGCTCCCTTTGGATCGACAAAACCTTCCGGTTGCATCATATACAACTCTTCTTCCAGAAATCCATTCAGGAATGCAGTTTTGACATCCATTTGCCAAATTTCATAATCATAAAATGCGGCAATTGCTAACATGATTCGGACAGACTTAAGCATCGCTACGGGTGAGAAAGTCTCATCGTAGTCAATCCCTTGAACTTGTCGAAAACCTTTTGCAACAAGTCGAGCTTTATAGACAGTAACATTACCGGCAGCGTCAGTCTTCTTCTTGAAGATCCATTTATTCTCAATGGCTTGCCGATCATCGGGCAAGTCAACCAAAGTCCACACTTTGTTATCATACATGGATCCCATCTCAGATTTCATGGCCTCAAGCCATTTTGTGGAATCTGGGCTCACCATCGCTTCTTCATAGTTCGTAGGTTCGTCATGGTCTAGTAACATAACTTCCAGAACAGGATTACCGTACCACTCTGGTGCGGATCTTACTCTGGTTGACCTACGAGGTTCAGTAACAACTTGATCTGAAGTTTCATGATCAGCATCATTAACTTCCTCACTAATTGGTGTAGGTGTCACAGGAACCGGTTTCTGTGATGAATTACTTTCCAATAAGGGAGCAGGTACAGTTACCTCATCAAGTTCTACTTTCCTTCCACTCACTTCTTTTGAGAGAAACTCCTTCTCTAGAAAGGATCCAAATTTAGCAACAAAAGTCTTGCCTTCAGATCTGTGATAGAAGGTGTACCCAACAGTTTCCTTTGGGTATCCTATGAAGACACATTTCTCCGATTTGGGTTCGAGCTTATCAGGTTGAAGCTTTTTCACATAAGCATCGCAGCCCCAAACTTTAAGAAACGACAACTTTGGTTTCTTGCCAAACCACAGTTCATAAGGCGTCGTCTCAACAGATTTTGATGGTGCCCTATTTAACGTGAATGCAGCCGTCTCTAAAGCATAACCCCAAAAAGATAGCGGTAAATCAGTAAGAGACATCATAGATCGCACCATATCTAGTAAAGTACGATTACGACGTTCGAACACACCATTACGCTGTGGTCTTCTGGGTGGCGTGAGTTGCGAAACTATTCCGCATTGTATCAAATGAAAACCAAACTCGTAACTCAAATATTCTCCTCCACGATCAGATCGTAGAAACTTTATTTTCTTGTTACGATGATTTTCCACTTCACTCTGAAATTCTTTGAACTTTTCAAATGTTTCAGACTTATGTTTCATTAAGTAGATATACTCATATCTGCTTAAATCATCTGTGAAGGTGAGAAAATAACGATACCCGCCGCGAGCCTCAACATTCATCGGACCACATACATCTGTATGTATGATTTCCAGCAAATCTGTTGCTCGCTCCATAGTTCCGGAGAACGGCGTTTTAGTCATCTTGCCCATGAGGCACGGTTCGCAAGTACCAAGTGTGATTCATAATCAAGTGGTCCAAAAGTCCATCGGTATGGAGTTTCTTCATGCGCTTTACACCAATATGACCTAAACGGCAGTGCCACAAATAAGTTGCACTATCATTATCAACTCTGCATCTTTTGGCTTCAATATTATGAATATGTGTATCACTACTATCGAGATTCAACAAAAATAGACCACTCTTCAAGGGTGCATGACCATAAAAGATATTACTCATATAAATAGAACAACCATTATTCTCTGATTTAAATGAATAACCGTCTCGCATCAAACAAGATCCAGATATAATGTTCATGCTCAACGCTGGCACAAAATAACAATTATTCAGGTCTAAAACTAATCCCGAAGGTAGATGTAGAGGTAGCGTGCCGACGGCAATCACATCGACTTTGGAACCATTTCCCACGCGCATCGTCACCTCGTCCTTAGCTAATCTTCGCTTAATCCGTAGTCCCTGTTTCGAGTTGCAAATATTAGCAACAGAACCAGTATCAAATACCCAGGTACTACTGCGAGCATTAGTAAGGTACACATCAATAACATGTATATCACATATACCTTTGTTCACCTTGCCATCCTTCTTATCCGCCAAATACTTGGGGCAATTCCGCTTCCAGTGACCAGTCTGTTTACAGTAGAAGCACTCAGTCTCAGGCTTAGGTCCAGACTTGGGTTTCTTCTCCTGAGCAGCAATTTGTTTGCTGTTCTTCTTGAAGTTCCCCCTCTTCTTCCCTTTGCCCTTTTTCTTGAAACTGGTGGTCTTGTTGACCATCAACACTTGATGCTCCTTCTTGATTTCTACCTCCGCAGCTTTTGGCATTGTGAAGAGCTCGGGAATCGTCTTATCCATCCCTTGCATGTTATAGTTCATCACGAAGCTCTTGTAGCTTGGTGGCAGTGATTGAAGAATTCTGTCAATGACGCTATCATCCGGAAGATTAACTCCCAGTTGAATCAAGTGATTGTTATACCCAGACACTCTGAGTATATGCTCACTGACAGAACTATTCTCCTCCATCTTACAGCTGTAGAACTTATTGGAGACTTCATATCTCTCAATCCGGGCATTTGCTTGAAATATTAACTTCAACTCCTAGAACATCTCATATGCTCCATGACGTTCAAAACGTCGTTGAAGTCTTGGTTCTAAGCTGTAAAGCATGGCACACTGAACTATCGAGTAGTCATCAGCTTTGCTCTGCCAGACGTTCATAACATCTGGTGTTGCTCCTGCAGCAGGTCTGGCACCTAGCGGTGCTTCCAGGACGTAATTCTTCTGTGCAGCAATGAGGATAATCCTCAAGTCACGGACCCAGTCCGTGTAATTGCTACCACCATCTTTCAACTTTGCTTTCTCAAGGAACGCATTAAAATTCAACGGAACAACAGCACGGGCCATCTATCTACAATCAACATAGACAAGCAAAATACTATCAGGTACTAAGTTCATGATAAATTTAAGTTCAATTAATCATATTACTTAAGAACTCCCACTTAGATAGGCATCCCTCTAATCCTCTAAGTGATCACGTGATCCAAATCAACTAAACCATGTCCGATCATCACGTGAGATGGAGTAGTTTCAATGGTGAACATCACTATGTTGATCATATCTACTATATGATTCACGCTCGACCTTTCGTCTCAGTGTTTCGAGGCCATATCTGCATATGCTAGGCTCGTCAAGTTTAACCTGAGTATTCCGCGTGTGCAACTGTTTTGCACCCGTTGTATTTGAGCCTATCACACCCGATCATCACGTGGTGTCTCAGCACGAAGAACTTTCGCAACGGTGCATACTCAGGGAGAACACTTATACCTTGATAATTTAGTGAGAGATCATCTTATAATGCTACCGTCAATCAAAGCAAGATAAGATGCATAAAAGATAAACATCACATGCAATCAATATAAGTGATATGATATGGCCATCATCATCTTGTGCTTATCTCCATCTCTGAAGCACCCTCATGATCACCATCGTCACCGGCGCGACACCTTGATCTCCATCGTAGCATCGTTGTCGTCTCGCCAACTTATGCTTCTACGACTATCGCTACCGCTTAGTGATAAAGTAAAGCATTACAGGGCGATTGCATTGCATACAATAAAACGACAACCATATGGCTCCTGCCAGTTGCTGATAACTCGGTTACAAAACATGATCATCTCATACAATAAAATATAGCATCATGCCTTGACCATATCACATCACAACAGGCCCTGCAAAAACAAGTTAGACGTCCTCTACTTTGTTGTTGCAAGTTTTACGTGGCTGCTACGGGCTGAGCAAGAACCATTCTTACCTATGCATCAAAACCACAATGATAGTTTGTCAAGTTAGTGTTGTTTTAACCTTCTCAAGGACCGGGCGTAGCCACACTCGGTTCAACTAAAGTTGGAGAAACTGACACCCGCCAGCCACCTGTGTACAAAGCACGTCGGTAGAACCAGTCTCGCATAAGCGTACGCGTAATGTTGGTCCGGGCCGCTTCATCCAACAATACCGCCGAACCAAACTATGACATGCTGGTAAGCAGTATGACTTATATCGCCCACAACTCACTTGTGTTCTACTCGTGCATATAACATCTACGCATAAAACCTGTCTCGGATGCCACTGTTGGGTAACGTAGTAATTTCAAAAAAATTCCTACGCACACACAAGATCATGGTGATGCATAGCAACGAGAGGGAAGAGTGTGTCCACGTACCCTCGTAGACCGAAAGCGGAAGCGTTAGCACAACGCGGTTGATGTAGTCGTACGTCTTCACGATCCGACCAATCAAGTACCGAACGTACGGCACCTCTGAGTTCAGCACACGTTCAGCTCGATGACGTCCCTCGAACTCCGATCCAGCCAAGCTTTGAGGGAGAGTTCCGTCAGCACGACGGCGTGGTGACGATGATGATGTTCTATCGACGCAGGGTTTCGCCTAAGCACCGCTACGATATTATCGAGGTGGATTATGGTGGAGGGGGGCACCGCACACGGCTAAGAGATCAATTGTTGTGTCTAGAGGTGCCCCCCTGCCCCCGTATATAAAGGAGCAAGGGGGGAGAGGCGGCCGGCCAGGAGGAGGCGCGCCAGGGAGGAGTCCTACTCCCACCAGGAGTAGGACTCCCTCCTTTCCTAGTTGGAGTAGGAGAAGGGGGAAGGAGGAGGGAGAGAGGAAGGAAAGGGGGGCGCCGCCCCTCCTTGTCCAATTCGGACTAGAGGGGGAGGGGCGCGCGGCCTGCCCTGGCCGCCCCTCCACTTCTCCACTAAGGCCCATCATGGCCCATTAAACCCCCGGGGGGGTTCCGGTAACCCCCGGGGGGGTTCCGGTAACCCCCGGTACTCCGGTAAAATCCCGATTTCACCCGGGACACTTCCGTTATTCAAATATAGGCTTCCAATATATCAATCTTTATGTCTCGACCATTTCGAGACTCCTCATCATGTCCGTGATCATATCCGGGACTCGGAACTACCTTCGGTACATCAAAACACATAAACTCATAATATAACCGTCATCGAACTTTAAGCGTGTGGACCCTACGGGTTCGAGAACTATGTAGACATGACCGAGACACGTCTCCGGTCAATAACCAATAGCGGAACCTGGATGCTCATATTGGCTCCTACATATTCTACGAAGATCTTTATCGGTCAAACCGCACAACATACGTTGTTCCCTTTGTCATCGGTATGTTACTTGCCCGAGATTCGATCGTCAGTATCTCAATACCTAGTTCAATCTCGTTACCGGCAAGTCTCTTTACTCGTTCCGTAATACATCATCCCGCAACTAACTCATTAGTTGCAATGCTTGCAAGGCTTATAGTGATGTGCATTACCGAGTGGGCCCAGAGATACCTCTCCGACAATCGGAGTGACAAATCCTAATCTCAAAATACGCCAACCCAACAAGTACCTTCGGAGACACCTGTAGAGCACCTTTATAATCACCCAGTTACGTTGTGACGTTTGGTAGCACACAAAGTGTTCCTCCGGTAAACGGGAGTTGCATAATCTCATAGTCATAGGAACATGTATAAGTCATGAAGAAAGCAATAGCAGAATACTAAACGATCGAGTGCTAAGCTAACGAAATGGGTCAAGTCAATCACATCATTCTCCTAATGATGTGATCCCGTTAATCAAATGACAACTCATGTCAATGGCTAGGAAACATAACCATCTTTGATCAACGAGCTAGTCAAGTAGAGGCATACTAGTGACACTCTGTTTGTCTATGTATTCACACAACTATTATGTTTCCGGTTAATACAATTCTAGCATGAATAATAAACATTTATCATGATATAAGGAAATAAATAATAACTTTATTATTGCCTCTAGGGCATATTTCCTTCAGAAGGTTCATATGAAGGAAGGGCAACAATCTTATCACACACGTCGAAGACCTCATAAATCCAGTAACTAACACTTGGGACCTAGGCCTGCTGAACCAATGAATGGTAAGAGAAGATGTACATGTTATACTTAGGATCCCAATACATGAGCAACACGATGATTTCCCAACATGGCACTTGATAAGAAAGGACTTTTCTTGGTCAAATCTGCATACAAAGTAGCCCAGGATTGTGAAGCGCATGAATCTGTGAAAGGGCTACCTAAATGCTCCAGTCCAGTAGGAAACATATGTGGTTTTGAATGGAAGAAACTATGGTCACTCCTTATGCCAAACAAGATTCTGCATTTTATATGGAGAGTGGCCACCAATAATCTACCACTCGGGATGAAAATGAAACATAGAGGTATGGATATTGATACCAGATGCCCACTTTGTTTTAGATCAAATTAAAATGGAGGTCACATCTTTTGCAAATGGAGGACACAAGAGAGTTAATTGCGGGATGCCCAAGTGGCCCGTCTCTCTTGTAGGAAATATTCAATCTAAATGAGGACAAGAGGCTCACAGCTTGTTGTTTGCTCTAGATCTGGTGGGCAGAAAGGAATAAAGCAAACCGGGGAGAAAAAAAAAAGAACAACGTTGTCAGAGTTCATACTTTGGAGTACAAGAACATGCAGGTAAAGAAACTAACACCGAAGAATAAGATGCAACCGCAATGGTCTCGACTGATGCATAATTTCCTAAAAGTCAACACAGATGGGGCCTTTCGGGAACCATCCCTTTCAAGTGTCCGGGGCTTAATCGTCAGGAATGATCGAGGAGTGGCAGTGGCGGCTGAAGCTCGAGCTTTCTCCAGGCAGTGCAAACCACCTCAGTAATGGGGGGTAATCAGATGATTCTGGAGATAGATTCGGCAGGACTGAAGAAAGCTATCACAACTAGTGATTATGATTTAGCGCCGCTAGGTGTTTTATCAAAGAAATAAAAGCCACGTCGTGTGTTAGTTTTGAAAACTTCAAAATATAAGTTGTATCAACATCATGTAATGTAGTAGCTCATGAACTAGCTGCGTGTGGCGCTCTGTTAGGGGATGGTGATCTGAGGTGCAGATTGATCATCTACCACAGTTTGTACTAAACATGTGTGCTGGTAATTTGTCCAGCACATCAATTTAATTGAATACATCTGTGTTTTTTTAAATAAAAATCACTTCACATTTTACAGGTATATACTCCCTCCGTCACATAATATAAGAACGTTTTTAACACTACCTCTGTCCCAAAATATAAGAACGTTTTTAGCACTACACTAGTGTTAAAAACGTTCTTATATTATGTGACGGAGGGAGTATATACTACAGTACACTTTAATGGAGACTTTCCCTTTGCTTGGCTGATTCGATCCAACCCTAGCTCCCTAGCTCGATCCCCTCCTGACCCCCTGGGTTGTGACAGTCCCGAGCCGTCGCCGCCGCCGCCAATCCCCATGGCCCGGGAGAAGAAATCCGCAGCTCCCGCTCCCGCTCCCACCACCATACGGGCCCTCGGCGACGACCTCCTGCGCGAGGTGTTCCTCCGCCTACCCTCCCTCCCGAGCCTCGTCCGCGCCGCCCTTACCTGCCCCGCCTTCCTCCGCGCCGTCCGCTCGTCCCCCGCATTCCGCCGCCGCTTCCGCGACCTCCACCCGGCCCCGCTCCTGGGCTTCTTCCTCTACATCCACAACCACGTTATGCCCGCCTTCCTGCCCGTCCGCCGCCGGTCCGACCCAGACCACGCCGCGGCCGTTCGCGGCGCCGACGTCTTCCTCACCCGGGTCCCCTTAGACGAAGAAGAAGACGAAGGCCAAGTCGAATACGCCGACGACCCCGGATGGTTGATGAACGGGTGCCGCGATGGGTACGTGGTTCTCTTCTACTCGCTCAGCCATCGGGCGGCCGTCTACGACCCCCTCACGCGGCGCCCGCATCTTCTCTCTGTGCCCTTGGAAGAGATCTTCGGAGAACTCCCCGGAGAGACCGTGGTTGGGCTTGAGTTCCACGTGGTCACCTCCGAAGAGGACCACCGGCCGCTCCGCGTGATCTGCATCTGCACGGAAATGGGAGCACCGCGGGTCGCTGTCTTCTCGCCGGACACCAGGGAGTGGCAGATCTCCTCAGACGCGGGGAGCCTGCAGCTGCCCGCCGGAGACAGTGGTACGGTTGTGAACGGGTGCGTCTACTGGGCATCTGCAGCCGATATCCATGTGCTGAACACCGCAACACTGCACTTCTCCCGGATCGATCCGCCGCCGCATATGCAAGACGCGGGTGTCAAGGTCGGTGAGACCAGTGATGGAAAGCTCTGTGTCGCCTGGGCAACTGGTCTCATGCTTAAAGTTTGGGTCCGGAGAGCCGCCACCGCGGGCGTCGACGAATGGATGCCGGACACTGAAAAATGGATGCTGGATGCGATTGATGAATTGGAGCTACCATTTGAATATGAATGCCCTGAACTGGAGGTTGTGGCCATCATCGGTGGCATTGTGTATTTGTCTACCTATGTGGCATCGCAGCCTAGTTCTCGCTGGTTCCTGTCCTTCTGCACTGAAACAGAGGAGCTGGAGGTGGTCTGCCCTACTTCATGGCGTGGCCTCCTGTTCTGGTACGCAATTAGGTGAACTCTCTCGGCTAGAAGGGGCTTGACTAGTAAGAGGAGCAGAAAAACTACAACTCAGTCATTTTATCTGTATTCCGGATACCAAGTTTCGTTAACTACCTGATGATGATGATGATGATGATGATATTTTGCTGCATGTTTCTTGGTTAGATTTACTCGCTTGCTTTTGTATAAGTCAAAATGTCCAGATCCGGAAGTTGTTAGGAATTGCAAGTTATTCTTGTTGTTGGTTTGTTATCATTATGAGCAAATGATGCCCACGGCGTACTCGATCAACAACATGGTGTGTGCGTACTGCGTATGTGTCCTCGTCATCATCCTCAGGATAGGCACAGATGTCAAGTTTGTCTAGAGGTAAGTTCCCACGGAGGTGGATGAAGAGGTTCACGATCTGTTTGCAGCCCTCGGACTCGGAGCTTGGGAAACTGGAGTCGTTAAAGTAGAGGAGCAGGTCGGTGGTGCGCCTCCAGTGGTCGCGCCACCGTGTGTCGAGCACGCAAGTCTGCAGGGCGTCACCCAGCGGCAGAAAGGACAGCATGCGCCGGAGGAGGTCGTCGGGCAGGTCGCCGAAGCGATCCCCGCCGCTCATCGTGGCCTTCTTCCTGCGTGTTCCGTCGAACAGGTGGCGGGTGCTGCGTGGGCGGCAACAAGAAGATCAGGAGAAACAGGAGAAGATGAGGAAAATCCGTTGCCGGGCGTAGCAACAGCAAGTACAGGAATCACGTTGATCTTTCCCCTTTAGAGAAGATGAAGAAGAAGAATGCAGAGTCACCTCGCAGCGATCGAGTCGTGGACTGGCGGACGCTCCGGCTGCCGCCGGCCGCGGGGAAGAACGGGAAAGGCGAGACCCCTCCTCCGCTATGTAAGGAACTGTTTTAGTGTTGCGGGCGAAACAGACGGAAGTGGAAACGGAAAGCCCACTTTTTAGCCTGGACTGGACAACACGAGTACACTACAACGTATATACTGGTAAACTAGTTACCGTTCAGATAAAAAAACACTAGTAATCGTGAGTTCACGACTCTTTTCTTCATTTTGTACTCCAAATTAAGTGGGTTTTAGCAAGCCAACAGAACGGTGTTGCGTAGGATGAAATGGGAACAGATGTCCAACAAAGTTTAGTAAGGTTGCAAAGCTTAGACGGTGTTATTCACCGTTTGTACCACACTACCACCTCCATACCATCAGCACCGATAAGTTTGATCAAATACCGATGACAATGTCGCAAAAAAGAAGAAGAAAAATATACCGATAACAAGAAACTTGTAGGCTGTGGTATCAATCTACAGGGAGAAAGAATTACATCTGAAATCATGCCTACGATCAAATAGAGAACATCACTAAATTAAGCGGAAAAAACTCCTTTTCATTTCCTTGTCTTCAAAGCCAACAATTATCGCACATGGCATCGTTAGCAAATTAAAAGGTTAATGTCGCTTCATTGTACACGCCCTTAAGTTCACGAGAACCACCAGGACATATTCAGCCAAGGTACTAGGTAGGCATAATTTCAGATGTAATTCTTTCTCCTGTAGCATGAAACCGCCGCATACAAATTTCTTGTTATCTAAGGAATAAGGATGCAGTGGCCGGGAGGTTCAACCTTCCTTTTCGAAGGAAAAAAAACAAGTTTCTTATTATCGGTTCTGCCATTATTGACTCACTCCATACGGTCAAGTAGAATCTTGAAGTCCTATTTAACACCTTCAGTCCTCTTTATCTTGCCACAGATCAACTATCCGGCGCGGTCACGAGTCAGTTTGCAAATTGCAAGTCCTTCCTTCTCGCAACTTCCAGACCTTCACGTTCATGGATTGCCGACCACAACCTTGGCAGTGGCAAAGAAAATGCGCATGGAATTCTCGTCCGCCACGAAGCCAACCTTAATCGTCTCACTGCTCTTTAGTCCTTACCATTCCTCATCGCCATACCCTTCTCACCATCAAAGCTCGTTCTGTGCATGAAGTCTAGAATCTAGATTGAGGATGCCGAGCCCCCCATCGCCTTTGGTCTACAGCAAGTAGACCAATTGACTAAACAATGTCCAGCAGCAACGGTGTCAGTCCTTTTCCAGAGAAAAGCCCGCGAAAATCCTATACTTACGGGCAATACTCACGAAAACCCACCTACGGACTCCTCTTTCCACTACCCCTCCCCCCCTGATTTCCAGTGCGTGGGGCCCATCCACTAGTAGAAAAAGGGCCTATTGTCCCGGTTCGTAAGGGCCTTTTGTCCCGGTTTAGGAACCGGGACTAAAAGGTCGTTACTAATGCCCTAGGCCTTTAGTCCCGGTTCTTACATGAACCGGGACAGATGGGCCTCCACGTGGCCGGTGCTGCGAGCCCAGGCAGGAGGCCCTTTAGTCCCGGTTCATGGCACCAATCGGGAGCAATAGGCATCCACGCGTCAGCTGTTCAAGGGCTAGGGTTTTTGTTTTTTTTTTCTGAAAGGGGGGTGGATTTAGGTTTTTTTTATGGTTAATTAAGGTGTTTCATATATTGTGTTAGGTAGCTAATTAATTAATAAAGAGAAGTGTCCTCTCTTATCTCCATGCTTGGTCGACGCTACGTACTATACGTATAGAGAGGCCCTCGACACGCTAGCTAGTAAGAAAATGAAGGAAACCATTAATTACAGACGTTCGTCATGCATACCGAGAGAAGTGATCGACCTCTCCTTCTCCGAGAGATTGGTCGAACAACAAGTTTTCGTATTATCTATCCGAAACTACTGGCTACATACATATACAATATGTAAGATCTCTTACAATCCCCTAGCATTTGAACTCAAGTTCCACATGGTATTCTCCGGCTTTATTGATGACGTGGTCAAGAAAGAATCCCGCCAATTCCTCTTGAATTGCTTTCATGCGATCTTCTGGTAGGAGTTCATTCCGCATCTGCCATGTCTAATTTGAAGAACGGGGTTAATACATATATATGAATGAAACTCAACAAAAATGATGGTGTAATAAAATGAAATTGTGAATATTATTGCTTACGCACTTCATATTGTCTTTTAGAGTAGCCCCGCTTATTTTTGCAAGTCGCGTGTAGATGAACTTGCACACGTAGTATCCACAGTAATCATTCGCTTGTTCCTGCCACAAGCACTTTACGAGAAATAGAGGTCAATCAAACTGATAATGAAGCATTATAAATGGCATTGATGAAAGTAGCTAGAATCAACGGGAGATGCGCGGAAGTAGCTAGCTAGTAGTACTTACTTTCGGGTATGTATATCGCAGCTCCTTCGGCAGTCCCGGAGCTTCTACGGTGAACTTTTTTCAAACCCTGCAAGACAAATAAAATAATTATTACTTGAGATATCAGGAATTGAACAAAAAGTTGCCGATATGGTGCGATAATAATCGATTGAACTTACTTGTTGAGAATTTCAGTCATGTCCGCATAGGTCTCGGGATCTTTTCGTCTCGAGCCTAAGACGGTTACTAGTCCCTGCTCAAGCTTAATCTCCAGGAGAATATAGTGGAAGCTGCGCACGCATGCATAACTCATCAATTACATTACTATAACCTCGCTCGAGTAATAAGGGAAACCGAATATGCACACGACAGTAACACTCACTTGAAGTTGTAAGGAAAGAGTACTTTATCTTTGTTTTGATTTATTATCAATGATTTGAGCAAGTTGGCCTCGGCATCTTTGGCGCTCTTTTTAACCTTAAATTCATCTATGAGATTTGTGTTAATGAACCCAATATCATACATTTCTGCTTTTCTGCACTCGACGATCTTCAATCTGCATAATATAGTGAGGATAATTATAAATACATGCAATGAAAGAGCTGAGCTATATATAGAGACTTAATGACAGAAGTAGTACTTACAGACAGTAGCAAGTGACCGTTAATTTATCGAGGGCCTTTTGATTGAAGAACTGGAAGAACTCCTCAAATGGAACATACAACAGATCAATCCCAACGAGGTCGTACTCCTCTTTAACTCTCAGATACAAAGTATCCGCCCCCCAGACTCTCTGCAGGTTTTCATTTACCAATCATGGAATCTTAGCATCATCGTTGTTAGAGATTTTTCATCTTTGATGAGAGGCTTCCCGTACTCGTATCTGTGTTCGTCCACCTCCAAGAAATCATAATGTACATCGTCGGGCAGGTAATCTCCAAGATTGTTATAACCGGGCACCATCCCCGGATCATTAGCGAAGATGTCGCTAGACACATTGAGCGGGGGGCATGATTGGTTCGCTTGTTCGCCGAGCTGGGCAATTTTTTCCCAGCTGCTCGTCGTTCTTTTAACCTTTGATCACCTCTAGTACTTCCCGACCGCTCCGCTTCGATATATACCTTTTCAGTAACGTGCTCATAGTTGGTTTTCGGCGGAGACTTTGGTGGTTTCCTCAAGGCATCGATAGTGCGCTTTGCTTTCACCGGATCTACCTTCTCCTCCGGAGGTGGATGTCTCTTTGCTTTCACCCCTTCAAAGAAGTCCTTCACTTGGGCTTGACAGATCTCCGCCTTTTCTTGTTCGGTCATCTCATATGGTAACTTCTCTAGAGGCTTGAGAGATGGACCGAATATGTATTGCCTCCCGCCTCTGGCTGTACTGCTAGACGCCGGAGCAGACGGAACGGCTGCGGCTGTCTTCTTTCGTGCTTGCTTACGAGGTGGAGGAGAAGGACTACGACGCGCCAGAGCAGCTGGAGCGGCGGTGGGTCTCTTCCGCCCTTGGTGACGAGGCGGAGAAGGAGGAGGCTGGCTGCTCGGGTGCGCTGGCGCAGGTGGAGAAGGAGGCAGAGTGCCGCCACGCGCCGGAGAAGGAGGCTGAGTGCCCTGATCACTCGCCGGAGGAGGAGGTGGAGGAGGAGGCGGAGTGCCCTGACTCGCCGGAGGAGGAGGAGGCAGAGGCGTCCAGTTCGGAAGGTTGATGAGCTCCTTCCGCCATAGGCATGGAGTCTTCAGACAAGAACCCAGCCGAGTCTCCCCGTCACCCGTAGGGTGGTCAAGCTGGAGGTCCTCAAATCCTTCTGTGATTTCATCCACCATCACCCTAGCATATCCTTCTGGAATCGGCCGGCAGTGAAAAGGTGCGCCAGGTTCAGGAGGTGCAACAGAGCCAACAGTCGCCTTGACTTTCAATTCCATCCACTGCGTCATAAGGTGGCAATGCTGAGACTCCGTGATAGCATCCACGGGGTAGCTAGCAGGAGCCGTGAAGACATGCTCCTGAAGCAGCTCCGTGGAAGCCACGCTGCTTCTCCACTGAGATGGCGGGGTAGCTTCGGGTGTAGCTTCGGCAGGTCACGTGCTGCGAACTGCGTCTCGTTCCTCTAGCGCTTGTACCCTTGCGTGCAGCGCCTGTAGTTGGGTCAACTCCTTTTTCTTCTTCCTCTCCCGGCGTTTGTAACCGCCTGCGTCGGGAAATCCAGCCTTTCACGAAAGGGAGCCTGGCGTGCCTCGTATCTGTCCGGGGTGCTCAGGATTCCCGAGGGCCTCTGTGAGCTCGTCGTTCTCTCTGTCCGGAACGAACGTCCCTTGCTGCGCTTTTTCGATATACTCCTGAAGCTTCTCGATGGGTGTCTTCAGCTGCTCGTTGGTCCAAACGCACTTCCATGTTACAGGGTCCAATTTTCCCCCAACCCGAAGAACCAAGTCCTGCAACGGTCTGGCCAGCGTCGCGTCTCTGGTTCGATCCCTTTATCAATGAGGTCATTCTCAGCCTTGTCCCACAACGGCCGGGCTTTCAGGTAGCCACCTGACCCCGTGCGATGGTGATGCTTCTTCTTTGCAGCATTTTTCTTGTTTGTCGCTGACATCTTCGCTGCTCTCTCAGATTTGTTTTTGGTGACAAATGCGGGCCACTGATCTTTGATCTTCTCAAATCGGCCGATGAATTCTGGAGTCTCGTCTTGGTCGACAAACGATGATTTCAGCTCATTCTTCCACCTCCTGAATAGCTCAGCCATCTTCCTAAGAGCATAAGCCTTGATCATTGGCTTTTTTACTGGATTCTCCTGATCTTCCTCTGGCGGGAAGGTGAAATTTTCCTGTAGCGCGGTCCAAAGATCAGCTTTCTGCCTATCGCTGACATAAGACACCTGAGAGTCTTTGTCCTTAGGCTTCAACCATTACTCGATGCTGATCGGGATCATGTCCCTAACTAGAACCCCGTACTGAGCATTAAATTTTTGCTTGGTCCGGAGGGGTTCAATCGGTTGGCCAGCGCGATCAATTTCGATGATCATGTCCCTTTCATCCGTGTGCAACTTTCTCTTCGGGCCTCGTCTCGTTACCGAAGTGTTGCTCGATCCGGAGGGCTAGAAAAGAAGAAAAAGAAGAGAGTTAATATGTGTACATACCAAAAACAATTAATGCATCGATTAGCTATAGTCAGCACATGCTTAATTAATATATATATACCTGGCCGGACTCCGTTCGGTCACCGGAGCCGTCATCACGGTGTCCTTCCTCCTCGATTCGGTCACCAGAGCCGTCATCACGGTGTCCTTCCTCCTCCATTGTTTGATCATCGTCGTAGCCTGCTTCTTCATCATGTCTTTCCAGACCATCGGTGCATGTGTCGTTGAGAAATGACAAGACGGCATCACTTCCGTGTGCGATTATCTCCCCCAACACCGCTTCTTTTGCTTCGTCTCGGGGGTGCGGATCCATAGTTTCTGCAAATATTTACAACATGACAATTATTATTCAAACATGACAGATGGATATATTAGCAAACGTAGAACTAGCTAGCAGCACAATAAGGAATCATATTAGTGGCCTGGCCTCGACGCTTCTCTAGGGTTTGGGATGGCCTCGGCAACGCTTCAAGGGTTTGGGGTGGCCTCAACAATGCTTCAAGGGTTCGGGGTGGCCTCAAGAGAGTTTGTCGATCGGGTAGGGGCGCGGCGGGAGGGGGTAGGAGACCGACATCGTTTTTTTCTAGGGTTTGGGTGTCCTCGAGAGTTTTGGTCGAGCGAGAGGGCCGGGGGGTGCTCCCGACATCCCCCCTCACTTTAACAAAGAACTACCTTAAAAAAAGACTTGCTTCGCCGCAGGTGCTCGATCGGTGCGACGTGGACTCGGTGGAAACACTTTATGAAAATGCGGTGGTGGCCGGGCCGGGCGGTTTTCTTTTCCTTCTTCATTTTGTCCTTTGTTTTTTCTTATATGTTGGTTTTCGTTTTCATTCTACATTTTCGTACATATGAAAAAAATAAAGTATCTATACAAAAGTGCACAATTTTTATGAACAAATTACAACATCTAAATTAACTATACATCTAAATAAATATAACTACACATCTGAAATTTTCCTAATCTTAAAACTAAACTAAACATAAACTAAAATAATATAACTACACATCCATACATACATACATACACATACATATACATCTACATTATATATGAACAAAAAAATACTAATTTTATGAACATAAAAAGGTCTATGAACAAAAAAAACATCACATCAATATTTTCATCATCCATATATACATACATACATCCATATATATATACATCTACATTATATATGAACAAAAAATACATAAACTTAACTAATAAAAAAACGACAGCGGGCCGGGGCGGCGGCAGCTCACAGCGTGGGTGGCGACGGCGACGGTGTGGAGGGGGCGGGGCAGGGCGTGGGCTCTGGGGCAGGGGCGACGACGACGATGGGGGCGGGCCGGGGCAGGGGGCGCGCGCGACGGAGACGGCGGGAGCGGGCCGGGGCAGGGGCGGGGGCGACGCCGACGGCGGGGGCGGGCCGGGGCAGGGCGCGGGTGACAGCGACAGCAACGGCGGGGGCGGGCCGGGGCAGGGGCGCGGGCGACGGCGACGAGAGCGACGGCGACGGCGGGGGCGGGCCGGGGCAGGGGCAGCCTCGCGGCGTCGATGTGCTCGACGTCGTCGGGGGCAACCGGTGTGATGAACTCTGCAAAATTTCTAAGTGCCACTTATATACCAAGAGCATTGGTCCCGGTTCGTGGCACCAACCGGGACTAATGCCCCCCTTTAGTCCCGGTTCGTGCCACCAACCGGGACCAAAGGTCAGTTTTCAGCAGCCGAAAGGGCGGGAAGCGGCGGCCTTTGGTCCCGGTTGGTGGCACCAACCGGGACTAAAGGGTGGCATTGGTCCCGGTTGGTTACCAATGCCACCCTTTAGTCCCAGTTGGTGCCACCAACCGGGACCAAAGGCCTTCTGCTTCCCCGCATCAAAAGTTTAGTACCACCTCACTAGCTGAGAGAGCTCGAGAGTGGTTTATAAGAGCTGCTGCGCCCACCCTCTCGAGCTCCTCTCAATTGCAGGCTTTCGGGCCTAACCGTACGCTGTGTGCCTGTGGGCCTACTGGGCCTCCTGTGGGCCTGAATCCTTGCCCATGTTTGGGTTTCTAATCGTATTCAGGCCGTGTGGGCCCAGTAGGTGGCACTTTTTTTTGTTTTTTTGTTTTCTTTGTTGCTTTATTTATTTTATTTTGTTTCTACTTACAACAAAATACTTATTGTTGCTATTTTTATTTATTTTATTAAAGTTTATTTTTAATTATTTTTCTTTTAGGTCACAAAAATTATAAAGTTTCTGTTACTGCCATTAGTTTTCAAATTTGAATTCTTTGAAATTTGTGTGAATCACTAGTTTGTGATTAACTTTACTATAAAAATAGATTTTGGAGTAATTCTTTTTCCTACTATTAAATATTACTGTGTTTTATGATTCTATTCAAAAACAGATTTTGTTATTTTGTTATAAAGGGATTTCATTTTTTGAACATATTTGAACTCCATAGTTTTTCTATGTTCAAAATACACCATTCAAAGCCACATCATCAATTTTCAACCCTTTCTGACTTCATTTGTTATTTTTCGTGCATTTACTGATTTTTTTCAGCTATAAGACCCTCAAATTGAAAAGCACTACAAATGAACTCTGAAAAGGTTGAAAGTTGGCATGGTATCATCATTTCACCCACATAGCATGTGCAAGAAAGTAGAGAGGCTTACGACAAAAACTGGATGCACTTCGTGTACAAAACGGACAATCTCTTTCGAAGTATCAGGGTTTCATACGGAAACTCGTCTGTTACAAAGGGATTTCATTTTGTTTGAACTTATCTGAACTCCATAGTTTTTCTGTGTTCAAAATGCACCATTCAAAGCCACATCATCAAATTCCAACCCTTTCTGACTTCATTTGTTATTTTTCATGCATTTACTGATTTTTTTGAGCTATAAGACCCTGAAATTGAAAAGCATTTCAAATGAACTCTGAAAAGGTTGAAAGTTGGCATGGTACCATCATTTCACCCACATAGCATGTGCAAGAAAGTAGAGAGGCTTACGGCAAAAACTGGATGCACTTCGTGTACAAAACGGACAATCTCTTTCGAAGTATCAGGGTTTCATACGGAAACTCGTCTGTTACAAAGGGATTTCATTTATTTGAACTCCATAGTTTTTATGTGTTCAAAATGCACCATGCAAAGCCACATCATCAATTTTCAACCCTTTTTTACTTCATTTGTTATTTTTCATGCATTTACTGATTTTTTAAGCTATAAGACCCTGAAATTGAAAAGCATTTCAAATGAACTCTGAAAAGGTTGAAAGTTGGCATGGTATCATCATTTCACCCACATAGCATGTGCAAGAAAGTAGAGAGGCTTACGGCAAAAACTGGATGCACTTCGTGTACAAAACGGACAATCTCTTTCGAAGTATCAGGGTTTCATACGGAAACTCGTCTGTTACAAAGGGATTTCATTTTTTTGAACTTATTTGAACTCCATAGTTTTTATGTGTTCAAAATGCACCATGCAAAGCCACATCATCAATTTTCAACCCTTTTTGACTTCATTTGTTATTTTTCATGCATTTACTGATTTTTTAAGCTATAAGACCATGAAATTGAAAAGCATTTCAAATGGACTCTGAAAAGGTTGAAAGTTGGCATGGTATCATCATTTCACCTACATAGCATGTGCAAGAAAGTAGAGATGCTTACGGCAAAAACTGGATGCACTTCGTGTACAAAACGGGCAATCTCTTTCGAAGTATCAGGGTTTCATACGGAAACTTGTCTGTTACAAAGGGATTTCATTTTTTGAACTTATTTGAACTCCATAGTTTTTCTGTGTTCAAAATGCACCATTCAAAGCCACATCATCAATTTTCAACCCTTTCTGACTTCATTTGTTATTTTTCATGCATTTACTCATTTTTTTTAGCTATAAGACCCTGAAATTGAAAAGCATTTCAAATGAACTCTGAATAGGTTGAAAGTTGGCATGGCATCATCATTTCACCCACATATCATGTGCAAGAAAGTAGAGAGGCTTACGGCAAAAACTAGATGCACTTCGTATACAAAACGGTCAATCTCTTTTGAAGTATCAGGGTTTCATACGGAAACTCGTCTGTTACAAAGGGATTTCATTTTTTTGAACTTATTTGAACTCCATAGTTTTTCTGTGTTCAAAATGCACCATTCAAAGCCACATCATCAATTTTCAACCCTTTCTGACTTCATTTGTTATTTTTCATGCATTTATTGATTTTTTGAGCTATAAGACCCTGAAATTGAAAAGCATTTCAAATGAACTCTGAATAGGTTTAAAGTTGGCATGGTATCATTATTTCACCCACATAGCATGTGCAAGAAAGTAGAGAGGCTTACGGCAAAAACTGGATGCACTTCGTGTACAAAACGGACAATCTCTTTCGAAGTATCAGGGTTTCATACGGAAACTCGTCTGTTACAAAGGGATTTCATTTTTTGAACTTATTTGAACTCCATAGTTTTTCTATGTTCAAAATGAACCATTCAAAGCCACATCATCAATTTTCAACCCTTTCTGACTTCATTTGTTATTTTTCATGCATTTACTGATTTTTTTTGAGCTATAAGACCCTGAAATTGAAAAGCATTTCAAATGAACTCTGAAAAGGTTGAAAGTTGGCATGGTATCATCATTTCACCCACATAGCATGTGCAAGAAAGTAGAGAGGCTTACGGCAAAAACTGGATGCACTTCGTGTACAAAACGGACAATCTCTTTCGAAGTATCAGGGTTTCATACGGAAACTCGTCTGTTGCAAAGGGATTTCATTTTTTTGAACTTATTTGAACTCCATAGTTTTTATGTGTTCAAAATGCACCATGCAAAGCCACATCATCAATTTTCAACCCTTTTTGACTTCATTTGTTATTTTTCATGCATTTACTCATTTTTTAAGCTATAAGACCCTGAAATTGAAAAGCATTTCAAATGAACTCTGAAAAGGTTGAAAGTTGGCATGGTACCATCATTTCACCCACATATCATGTGCAAGAAAGTAGAGAGGCTTACGGCAAAAACTAGATGCACTTCGTGTACAAAACGGTCAATCTCTTTCGAAGTATCAGGGTTTCATACGGAAACTCGTCTGTTACAAAGGGATTTCATTTTTTTGAACTTATTTAAACTCCATAGTTTTTCTGTGTTCAAAATGCACCATGCAAAGCCACATCATCAATTTTCAACCCTTTCTGACTTCATTTGTTATTTTTCATGCATTTATTGATTTTTTGAGCTATAAGACCCTGAAATTGAAAAGCATTTCAAATGAACTCTGAATAGGTTTAAAGTTGGCATGGTATCATCATTTCACCCACATAGCATGTGCAAGAAAGTAGAGAGGCTTACAGCAAAAACTGGATGCACTTCGTGTACAAAACGGACAATCTCTTTCGAAGTATCAGGGTTTCATACGGAAACTCGTCTGTTACAAAGGGATTTCATTTTTTGAACTTATTTGAACTCCATAGTTTTTCTATGTTCAAAATGCACCATGCAAAGCCACATCATCAATTTTCAACCCTTTCTGACTTCATTTGTTATTTTTCATGCATTTACTGATTTTTTTGAGCTATAAGACCATAAAATTGAAAAGCATTACAAATGAACATGGATAGATAAGTGACCAAATTAATAGAAGTTCATCATCACATTAGAACCAAAGTACATACATAGTTCTCATCTAACAACATATATATAGCTCTTCAGAGCATCTAATTAATTAAACCATACATTGAAACTATGTAAAACATTTCAATGCGAAAACAAATGCGATCATAATCGCAACCAAGGTAACAATTGATCCAACGGCATAATGATACCAAGCCTCGGTATGAATGGCATATTTTCTAATCTTTCTAATCTTCAAGCGCATTGCATCCATCTTGATCTTGTGATCATCGACGACATCCGCAACATGCAACTCCAATATCATCTTCTCCTCCTCAATTTTTTTATTTTTTTCCTTCAAGTAATTGTTTTATTCTTTGACTAAATTTAACCTCTCGACAATAGGGTCGGTTGGAATTTCCGGTTCAACCACCTCCTACATAAATAAAATCTATGTCACGTTGGTCGGCATAATTGTCATAAACAATAAATGAACCAAATAGTTATAAAAAGATAATATATACCACATCCGAATCATAGACAGGACAGGGCCGACGGGGGCGAATACCAGAACCATCGCACTATATAATAACAAGGAATAATAAAAGTAAGAAAATTAGACAAGTACCTATCTGAAGTAAGAATTTTTTTTCTTTCAGAAAGAAGATAAGAACAAGAGGCTCACCACAGTGGTGCCTGCGACGAGATCGGCGCGGGCTATCGACGGCGGTGAAGACGGGGACGGGACGTGACAGACCGCTAAACCTAGAAAAATCTCGGGGAAAATGGAGCTCGGAGGTCGAGTTTCGAGAGAAGAAATATTAACTAGTGTGGCTCGGACATTTCATCGAACACCTCATGTGCATAGGAGGTGAGCTAGAGCACCCAAATGCCCTCCCCTCGCCGGCCAGCAAAAAACAGAGCAGTGTAGAGTGCTCTGCTCGCCGGCGATGGGCTATATATAGGCAACTCATTTGTCCCGGTTCGTGGCTGGAACCGGGACCAATGGATGTGGGCCAGGAGCGAGACCCTTTGGTCCCGGTTCGTGCCTAGAACCGGGAAAAATGGGTCCAGACGAACCGGGACCAAAGCCCACGAGGCCCCGGCCGGCCACCTGGGCTCACGAACCGGGACGAATGCACCCATTGGTCCCGGTTCGTATAAGAACCGGGACTAATGGGCTGGCCAGGCCCGAACGAAAGCCCCTTTTTTACTAGTGATCCCATCTAGACTTCCAATTAAATTTCAACAGATCAGTCTGTAACTTAATCCCGCGCAAAACAGCGCGTAAGTGTAGCATCTCTCGAAAAGCCCGTCTAACTTTGTCAATGGCTATGAAAAACCAAGGAGGTGGCTCAATCGACATTAACTGAAAAATAGGAATGGCGGTTTAAACGGCTTGGAGCAGAACAAGTCTTCCACCTTCAGTAACTGACCACCAGGTAAAGCGAATATCCATTTCTAAGCCCAGGCTCATCTGCATCCGGTAAACAGTAAATAAATAAAATACTAAACACATTTTTTTAAAATCATTTTTTAATGGAAGATGTTTCAGTGCGTGAGGTCCGTTCCAATTTCAGCTCATTCGGACATCTGAATAGCTTTAAAAAAAGGGTCTGAACAGTAATTAGAGCTACTCAGATGTCCAAACAAGCTGAAATTTGGAACGGACCTCACTCACATAAGCATCTTCCAGGCAAAAAAATCAAATGGGTTTTTTGAATTTTTCTTGTATTTTTTTATTTTACTGCTCATGGCGGGAGCAGATGAGTTAGGGAGCCAAATAGCCGCCCTCCCTGGTAAAGATCTTAACTTTGGCAAGAACTTTAATCTTCCACAAACATTTCTAGACCGAATTGATCTCATACATTTTTAGTATCCTATGCATTTAAATAGTTGATCCTCACTAACTCAATTGACTTAACATGCAACTATGCCAACTCATCATCCTATCGTGCATGCCCCATTAAATTTAGTTTTCTCAACATGCAATTATGCCAACTCACTATGCCAGTATGCATGAGAAAAGACCCACTTTAACCTGCATCATGCATGTTACTTATATTAAATAAATTTTCTACAACTTTGTAATAATCAAATATATTAAATTATATGTGCTTGAGTTTCAATTCTTATATTGCTAATCAGAAAAACTAAAGTTTCATACTGCCTCATAAAAATCACTGCATCCAATTCCTGTAGCAACGCGTGGGTATTTCTAATGGTTAGGTTTAAATAAAGCTGGGGGAAACTGGTGAATGGGGATTTCAAAACTGAGAGTACTGACTGCCATGTGTGCCTGGATAGCATACATAGACGTCGTGGTCATGTTTGTGCTCCTATGCCATACATATACGGTAGCTCCAGAAATGCAGTTTAACGCACATGCGCCTGATATTCTATGCGCAAATCCCTCGACCATGAATTTGTTAGGTCTAAGTAGTTTCTGTGAGATAATCCAAGTAAAACTTTTGTAGAAAGAACTCATGGAGTCAAACAGACACACCAGCCAGATCTCCATTACCGATAATGGAAACATAGTAATGTTCTGACCATCAATGACATATGACAGGTTCAACGAGCTGACAATATCGCTGAGTCGCACCAAAAACCAACAAAACCAATTTACAACACGTGACCAACAGATCGAAAGCAAGAAACTAAAGGTTGTGATAACTGCCAATACAGGGCCACTGTTACAGACACTTCGCGGAAACACATAAGGTTTTAGACCAACATCACGACTGAGCACACATCTCAGGCGCCAATGGTGTACGCCACCGCGGTTGCTCGTGCTTCTGGAAGCTGAAACCTACACAAAATATGACAATGCACAATAAGTTTGGCTACAACATGTCCTCAGTTAATTGAAAACAATTAGGCAGTGGCAGCTCTGCTTGCTGAATAGATGACAATGGACTAAAAAAAAGATGACAATTGACTCTAGCAACTAGAAGCAGAGATAGACTCCATTGCAAGACGAGAACATCTGCTATTTTGAACAGTAATTAATTAATAAAAGAAGCATAGGACCAAACCCAAATAATTTTGCATGGATAGTACTCCCTCCGTCCTAGTGCATAGGGCATCAGCGTAGTTCAAGGTCGTCTATTTAACTAACTAAAAATATGTTATATGTCATCAAAAGCATATCATTGGATCCATATGCGAATATAATTTCTAAATATTTTTTTGTTACATATAAGACACATTTAGCTAGTTAAATTGATGACCTAGAACAACGTGCATGCCCTATGCATTTGGATGGAGGGAGTACAGATTTATCGGCACAATAGCAATATGTACTCCTCTGTTACAAAGTACACTGCACAAAGCTTTTGTTGATTTTTTTTCCCTAATGCACTGTATGTTTTTTTCTCCAAACTTTCCTACTCTGCCCTCATTACCCGTGTCCCATGCAACCACTCTTAGCTTCATCACCCACACCCCATGCACCACTCTTAGGCCATGTACAGTGATTGATAAGATAGTCTTATCTTAAGCCTTGCATGTGATTTAGAGATGACAATAAAAGCATGGCTACAAAGGGTCATCTCTTAGCATTATCTTCAATAACTAGTTATTCCTAAAAACATGATGAGACATATTGTGCTAAGAGATCATATCTTTCATAAGAGACGACATGCCTTTGCTTATGATATCTCTCTCCTCCACGTCAATATTTATCCTATGTGGTTGCATGTTGAGGTGATATAGTTGCATGTTGAGATAAAAAATTAGTGCAGATCACCTACTTAGTTACATAGGATGTGTAATCATAACTAACATGATAGAACAAGTAGGAAAACTGCATAAACATACAAAGCATGAAGAATAATGAAGGTAACTTACAGTTTGAGTTAGCATGTGGGTTCTTGATGCTAATTTGCTGACGAAGTACTCCACATGTAGTCAAGATGTTGACAATCTTGTGAATCCCATCATCAACCTTTCTACATTCAATGTTGACAACCTTAAGGTAGGCACACACAAATGACTGTTCTATTGTTTCTTGAGCTCCCATTGCACTAATGAGTTTCTGTATGACAGAAAACATTCAGTAAGATCAATAGAATATACATGATAATTCCTTTAATAACATGACAACATATTTAGGTACACAACATATATACCTTAGTGTTCTCAAGCTGAAGAGTGAGCATCTCAAGAATTGAAGAGTGTTGGAGAATGCACACTAGGTCAATAGCCGTAAACCACTCATTGAGTAATAGATTCTTTAATTTGTCAAATATAGGGCAGCATTTTAAATCCAGGCTGTAGATAAACTGGACAGATAGCAAACCCAAAAAAAAAAGGAAATATGAGACTCTAGAAGATGAAATTATGTAGGTTCATATCCTCAGGAAAAAGTTATGTAGGTTCATAGGAAGTTTGGGTTGATAATTTAATTTGAAGCTGGACAGACAACAAATGAACAAAAAGAAATCTGGGACTCAAGACGATGAAATAATTTAAGTTACTACGGTGTGAAAAAGGTAGTAAGTGCAAGCATTACCTTTTCAGTTCTGTAATCAGCTATCAACTCCAAGTTGACAGCATTGGACAAACCATGGAGAATCACACCCTCTGCAACAGGATAAGCATGAGAACTACGGTCCTTGAGTTCAGGGCATAGAATGCCAAGCCCAACATAAGCTGTTACTAAAAATGGCATGTATTCAAGGGAAGGTGTCAAGCCGCGAAAATCATCAAGTTGCAGTGAGACAAGACCAGGGGCAAATATCCGAACGTGGAAGTCCTCCGGGAAGGAACATTGGTCGGTAATGCACATGCGCTTTAGCGATTTGGAAGATATCCTGCGTGCATTAATTCTACACAGCTCTATCCTTAGATACTCTAATACCGGGCAGTGCGAAAAATCTGGAGAGGAGCTTTCTAGGTAAACCAGGCGAAGGTGTATGGTATTTAAGTGCTGGGAGATGAGAGGCACGCCGAGTACGAATGTGTCGTAAGAGTGATGACTAAAGACCATGAGCTCATTAGCTTGGCACTTCAGAGCGTACTCGATCAACAACATGGTGTTTGTGTACGTGCACTCGTCACTCTCAGGATAGGCGAGGATCACAAACTTGTCGAGAGGCGAGTCCCCGCGGAGCTGGATGAAGAGCTTGACCAGCTGTTTGAAACGCTCGAAGCTCAGGTCGTCAAAGATGAGGCTCAGGTCGGTGGTGTGCCTCCAGTGGTCGCGCCACCTGGTGTTGAGCACGCAGGTCTGCAGGGCATCGTCCAGCGGCAGATAGGACAGCACGTGCCGGAGGATGTCGTCGCCGAAGCAGCGATTCGTGCCGCTCGCTGCGGCCTTCTTCTTGGGCATTCCGTTGAAAAGGCGGTGGGTGCTGCGTGAGCGGGAAAACAATCAGAAGAAACACGAGGAAAACATGGGAATCGGCCGCTAGAGTGCAGCAACAACATGTCCAGGAATCATTTGATCTTTCTCCCTTAGTTTTAGAGAAAATGATGAAGAAGAATCCAGCGCCGCCTCACCGCTGGTCGTGGACTGGCGGACGCGGACGACGACGGCCGCGGGGAAGAAGAGGAAGGGCGAGACGACTCCTCCCGATCGACCCTCTCCTCTCGTATTTGTTATTGCGTGCGAAACGGAGGAGAGTAAAAATCGGCAAGCCCACTTTTTATATATGGGTATAAAGTATAAACATCAAGGTCGGTAAGGGCTCTCCTTTTTTTCTTTACCTAAAAAAGGCTCTCCTTTTCTTATCAAGCCCGGTAAGCAATCCAAACTACTCAAAAAAAAAAGACTGATATCTGTATCCCTGGAAAGAAATTATTTGAGTCCTGGTCTTTTTCCTCATCAAGTTAGACCTCTTTGAGAGAGTGCCACGTGTATGCAACAAAGCACCATTGGCCTTCTTCCTCCTCTCGCCCGTTGCTTCCCCAAACTTCACCCCGCCGGTCCGATGTGAGAACCGTTCGCTGCCGTGCATACTACCCAGACTTCACCCCGGGATGCTAAAAGCTATGCCGTCCTCGTGTGCCTTTTGCTGTACGGTGAGGACTCACAGCATCGAACTACTATACCCGCCAAGATCACCTCCAACAGATGATGTAGATGCAAATTTCTTTACATGTCCATCTTCAGGAGATGTAAAATACAACACCTGTAGATGCAAAACTATGGCGGATGATGTTTATGGCTATCCTATTGTGCTCGGTAACAATTTTTGGTTGATGATGTTTATATCTCGATCGCACAATAGGATCACCAACACCGACTTGGTTGATGATGTTTTATGGCTATCCTATTGTGCTCGGTAACCTGTTTGATCTGGCGGGGCTATGCAAGCTTTTCTGGTCTGCTTGCAAAAGTGCCATTCAAGGAGGGGAATATCTTCTCAATTTCCTTGAAATTTTTGCATACCATAACGTCATGTGCAGTAATATTTAACGGCTAGGTTTAAATTAAGCTGGGGGGAGCTAGTGAAATGGGGATATCAAGGTTGAGTCCTGACTGCCATCTGTGCCTGGGCAGCATTGCGGCCTGGTTTGTGCTGTTATGCCAAAAGTGATATACATATGATAGTTCCAGAAATCTAGTCTAACGCACAGGCGCCTGATATACTATGCACAAATCCCTCTACCTTGATTTTGTTAGGTTTAAGTAATTTCTGTGAAATAATCCAAGTAAAACTCTTGCAGAAAGAACTCATTGAGTCAAACGGGGCACACCAACCCGATCTCCATTGCCGATAACCAAAACATAGCAATATTCTGACCGACCATGATATTACAAGTTCAACGAGATGAAACCCGTATCGCTGAGTCACACCAAACAACCAACAAAGCCAAGTTCCAGCACAGGACCAGAAGATCGAACGCGAGCAACTAAAGGTAGCGATAACGGCCAACACAAGGCCACCCTTACAGAATCTTTGGAGAAACACAAAATGCTTTAGAGCAACATCACGACTGAGCACACATCCAATGGGCCATCAGTGGTGGACATGGCCGCCGCGGCTCCCAGAGCTCCAAGGTTTCCATATCTGCACACAACATGACATATCAGACTAGTTAGGTTCCAAGATGTCCTCGACTGATACAAATGAAAGAATGGCTTGGCTAGCAGTTTGATGCATGTACATTAGCTATCATGCAACCTGATTAGATTTCTTATCCTTTTCTCAATGTTGTGTTGACCAAATTCGTTTGTTATAATAATGGCGTTTAGACTTGTCAGAGCAAGTTATATTGGAACACTCGGATGTCTTAAGACTGATAAAAGGGCTTCAGACTGATAACAGGCTACGAAGAACAGTGTAACTGATAACAAGGCAGAGGTAGTTTCCCCTTGCGGCGTATGCAAAGCACTACACAATATCCCACACATCAGTTGGAGATTCTTTTTCTTTTTAGTAAATGGAATTGCTGGTACATGAGAGCAGAGATAAACTTTTCATTTAAAGACAAGAAAAAAAATGCTATTTTCATCAGCAACAGAAATGATTTTGCATGGATGGTACAGATTTTTTAGGCACAACCGCAATATGTGGTAACCATTGTACTGTCACCAGTAATAACAGAGTAGTAACAAAATTTGGTGAACAACCATTGAACTCCACCAGCATAGAATCCCATTATTACTAAAAAATGGGGTACTAAAGATGAACGGATTTGTAAAGGTGGCATACACTATAATCGATGTGTAATGACAGCAGACAGGGAGCAACTAGTATAAAAGCTGAGCTTATGGTAGAAGAATAGAAAAAAGAAACCTGGGCTGTTGGATTGAATATGGACGGCACAGATTGGAGTGGAGGCATCTCAGACAACTTATTGTACATTTCACGAAAACCCCCCTACTGCCAGTTAGATGTAAAACATGACTTTTGCAGTAAGAACCCCAACTTTCTCATATCCAATCGTTTTATCCCAATTTCAAATCTTCACATCGTTGATGCCCAAATTGTACAATAGTTGCTTGTACTAGTTCATCCCATGCTGGACCACCCCAAACACAAATATGAGAGTACATGTCAAGCACCAATTTCTGAATACATGACAAGGCACACAAATTTCTGAATACATGTCTAAGTGGATCATCCTGGGCAGAAATATTTGAGTGCATGTCATCTATCTTAATTCGGCTAGACAAACATGACATGGTGTACATGAACAGCGAGCCTGAGAATGAAGGACTGAAATGATGCCCGCTGAATAAACATTGCTACCAAAACTTGCATCGGGTTTGTTATCTTGATAGCACATGAAAGAAAAAAAATACTCCCTTCTTGCCTCCAGTTATAGTGCTTCTTGCTCTTCAGTCTTCATGTTCTGGAAAAGATGACACCAAACAAATCATTCAGTTTGAGTACAAGACGTGCAAGGGCACCTAAAGTATTTTCTCATGAACTAATGAAATGAATATGCATCAACAATACATTGTACTACAGGAACATATCTGCTCGCTGCTAGCACAAAAAAATATTCTTATTCCCCAAATTATTTTTACCACTGTGATTGTCTAACTAGAGAGATGATAATGTTAAGCTTACCATCCAGTCCTTCATTTTTTTATGCAGAAATTAACAGATAATGGACCAATCCATCACAAGCACGGGGAGGTGCTGAAAGTAAAAATGCTTTATCCTTCATTACACTGAAGTTGTTATTCTGATTGATTCCATTGGTCACCAAGTATTAATTTAAAAAATGCATGGTTAAAACTAAAAAGGAACACTTCTCTGGAGCACTGATATGACATTGCAATGCCAGCACTTCCTTATTGCTGCCCACAAATTTTGGTTCAAAAAAAGTAAATTGAAACTCTAACAGCAACAAACAAATAAACATATTACGACGGCACAAAGGCAAGTCCGCACACAGATCCAAAGCAAAAAAACATGAGTCAAATACATGGAAGAGAACCATTTTCTGCTCTTGTATTTAGAGACTAGAGATTCTAAAAAAATCTTGCTTCAATCATAATTTCACTAACAAGTTCAGAACCTTAAAAGTTTTTCTATGGAGAATCAGCGAGGGTTTAACAGCAAGTAGAATTATTTACCTCCTTAAGACCCCAATTGGAGGCCTTGTATACGCCTGTAAATAGTTTACCGGTGTATTTTATTATCCCATAGAAGCAACCAGTATTTTACCGGTGATATTTTCAGATTGTCGACCGCCATGGTCAAGCCGTCATTCAGGAGTCGCGTCTTCGAGTGCCTGCGCTCTCCGCCTGATTCAGTCTGCATGCCACCTGCTCCTCGCCACCTCAACCTGATGGTCGGCAGGAGCTCCGGCCTTGCACCGCCAAGCAGTGCGGTGCACCCACATCAGGGACCTGCGGAGACGGTGTCAATCCCGCGGTCAGTGTCGCCAATGCCTCGTCGCGTTGCCCGTGGCTTCGTCCGGCGATGCTCCGCTCGTACTGTCGATCGATAGAGAGATGAATGCCAGGCGAGAAATGACGGCCAGAGCAGTGTTTTCAAAACCGCGGAATATAGGTGTATTTAGCAAAACCGGTGTAAAAAAATACGACCTGAAACGACTAACCAGTCACATAATTAAAGGCCGCCCATTTTATTTTACGGATGTATACCTTACCAGTTTACTGGGCAGAAAAACTATGTTCCAATCAGTGCCTAAAGCACACAAGAGAGAGTTGTACAGGTCCGTCGTTTCAACCAGAGATAGAAAATGTGAATGAGAGATGAATTCTAATTAAGCTTGATGTGATTTTGAGTCTTCTAAAAGGGGTTGTGGTTGCCAGTCATGTGAAAGAGATGGATATGCTACTTCTTGAACATGTGACAGTACAAATATGAGCTATGACGACACTTGTTGACAATGTGCGATCTTCAGACCAATGTGTTTTTGGATATCATACAACAACAAACAACATGCTGTGTTTAAAAAATAATGAAACCAGTCAAAGCCATACAAGTTGTTCACTGGTAAATACAGTACTAAGCAGCACATGAGAGGGGAGAAGCCATTAGATGATTAGAGAGAAATCTGTAGGAGGGAGAGGGGGAGGGGAGTTGGAGAAACGGTGCTGACCTTGATGCTGAGCCTGCGAGGCAAAGAAGGCGAGCAGATCGAGCACCACCAGCTTGCCTACGGTGAGATACTGCTGGATCTAGGAGTACCGGGGAGGAGGCGACCGTGGAGGCACCACCGCCCACTCGACCACTACCAGCTTGGCTCCGGAAAGGTACAAATGGGCAGCTGAGCGGGTGGGGAGCCCGTGGTCATCGGGGTGGAGGAGACCGTGGCGGCGGCGGCCCGGTCCCTGACGAGGATGTGCAACGCGTCGTCGGGATGCGCAGTAGATGGAGCCAAGAGACCTGGAAGCCGGAGGGGGAGGGGGAGGAGGCAGGGAGAGCAACTGCCCAGGGAGTAGTCGTCGTCCACCAGGTAAGCACCAGATCTGTGCAGCCGCCACCGTCGACGAGCAATAGGGGAACAGAAGAGCTATACGGAGATCAGTCGTTTGAAGAAGAAGGACCTGAAGCAGATTAGTGGGGAGCGAAGGGACATTTTTGCACAAAATCATATACTTATGAGTACAGGCCCCTCCGCTTCGATCTGTGCCATACGTCCCAAATCCAACGGTCCAGAATCATTTTTCTATTTTTGCACCTGATGTGCAGATTCTATACTAGTCGCTCCCCATTATGAACTCCACCAGCATAGAATCCCATTATTACTAAAAAATAGGGTACTAAAGATGAACGGATTTGTAAAGGTGGCATACACTATAATCGATGTGTAATGACAGCAGACATGATACACCAAGTAGGAAGATTGCAGAAACATACTACCGTCCGGCGGGGGGGGGGGGGGGGGGGGGGGGGGGGGGGCATCCATCCTTGATACTAATTTGGGTGCTAATTTGCTCACGAAGAATGCCAGACCTAGTCAAGATCTTCCAAAGTTTGCGAATTCCCTCATCAACCTTTCTACTTTCAATGTTGACAACCTTAAGGTGTGCGCACACAAATGATTGTCCTATTGCTTCTTGGTCTCCCGTTGCACTAACAAGTCCCTACATGATACAATACATTTAGTAAGATCAATAGAATATACTCCTTTATATACACAAGACATACCTCAGTGTTTTCAAGGTGAAGAGTGAGCATCTCAAGAATTGGAGAGGGTTGGAGAATGCAAACTAGTTGGTCAATAGCCCAAAACCAATCATTGAGAAGCAGAGCCTTTAATTTGCCAAAGATGGGGCAGCATTTCAAATCCCAATCGTATGTAAACTGGACACATCGCAAATAAACAAAAAAGAAGTCAGAAACTTCAGAAAATGAAATAATTAAGTTAGTGGCAACGTTAGGTAGGCAAAACAACATCTTAAGCCCTCGAAATATCATATGTTATGCAATCATTCATATGAGACTGTTGGCTATTGGTTTAGTTCAAACATAAAAGTACCAAACTTTGGCAGTGAGAGTAATCAACTTGCTTAAATGCATGTCTACCATCGAATGGATATTATTACAAAATGTGCGTTGTAAAACAAAATGTCGGTAAGTGCAAGCGTACCGTTCTAGGATGAGCAATCAACTCCAAATTGGCAGCATTGGACAACCCATTGAGAAGCACACCCTCACCAACCGGATAAGCATGACACAAACAGAAAGAAATATCACAATCATCCAAGTGATTGTAGCAGTACAGGACATCGCTGCATAGACTGCCGAGCTCAATGTAGGCTGTTATTAGAAGTGGCATGTTTTCCAGGAAAGGGGACAAACCAAGAAAACCATCAAGTTGAAGTGAGATGAGACCCGGGGCACAAATGCGAACATGGAACTCCGTAGGGAAGGAACAAAGATCGGTGATCCACAAATGCTTCAGCGAATTAGATGACATCATGTCTGCACGAATTCTGCAACCTTGCATCTTTAGAACCTCTAATACCAGGCAACCCGAAAAATCCAGAGCCGAGTGTTCCAGGTTAACCAATACAAGGTCTATGGTCTTCAAGTGATGGGAGATGTCCCCGCAAAAAAAAAAAAAAAAAAAAAAGTGATGGGAGATGAGCGGCACGTCGAATGTTAGTGGTTTGTCCATATTGCATATGCCAACCTTTCTGACTAGGAGCTCCTTAAGTTGGCAAGCTAGCGAGTACTCAATCAACATCTTGGTGTTTGTGTACGTGCAATCCGTCTCATCCTCGGGACAGGCACTGATCTCACACTTGTCGAGAGGGGAGTTTCCACGGAGGTTGATGAAGAGTTTCACCAACTGTTTGAAACGCTCGTGGCTTGGGAAACTAGACTCGTCAAGAACTAGGAGCAGGTTGGTGCTACGCCTCCAGATGTCGCGCCACCGGGTGTCGAGCACGCAGGTCTGCAGGGTGTCGAGTACGCCTCCAAATGTTGCTCCGACTGCCTCGAGATCTCGTCGAGTCGCTGCCTCTCCGTGCTGCTTCCACTGCCGCCATTGGTGCTCGCTGCTGACTAGCACGCCGGCGAGCTTTCTCTGGCGAGCTACACGCTGTTGCAAGGCATGCAATCAGAGAGACCGAACTCCCTCGTCGAGCTATCGCCTACTCGTGCTCCTCCAATCGCCGCCGCCCGTGCTTAGCACCGGCAAGCACGTCGATGAGCCTCTCCAGTGAGCTTCTCCGACGAGCTGCAGACAACTACCACTAAAATGTTCTCTGCAACATGTCTGATGTTACAAAAGATTCTCTGTAACACGAGGTCTGTTACAAAAATTATGGTAGAAAACGGTCAACAACATTTTTTGCAGCACATCCTTTTTTGCAAATATTTTCTACAACATTGCCTTTGTTGCAAAAAAATTCAGAAGGAATGGCTGCTTACGTGGGCAATCAAACGACCATTAATGTGTCCACCTAATGGTCAGCGAGGCGGCAGATCTTTTCTAATTATCAGCCGACCGACGCGTAGCGTTGCCCTTATATTTACATATTATATGTATGTGGTGTTTCATATCTTAGTTTTTTTTTATAGAGTTGGTCAAGCTTAAGAAAGTTTTTTTTAGAAACACAATACAGATGCTCACAAAGACATGGCAAGGCAAGGAGACCCCTCAAACATGCCGGGACATACCAACTACCAAATCTCATCTTCAACCTTGATCCGCCCCATACCGTCCTCATTGCCAAATAAAAGGCCATGCCAACAGACATAGAGCCACCTCCCTGGCATTCCCGCGGCAAGCAACAGTAGAACTCGCAACCAAACTCCAAGACGACATCTTCAAGAAGGACCGTGAGCCGGAGCACAACCATCACCTGTTTCAGGAAGGAACAAGGTTACACCAGAGTTTGAGAGAGAAGGTATAGGCTGTCAAACCACAACACCTCCAAGGAGGTTAACGACACCCGCAAGTATTATTTTTACATTTTCCAAACAATATAATGTTTTTCTTTGTGAAACCTACTAATTAACATCTTATTTCAAACAAATCATATGTATGTACAACATGCCTTTTCCCCTCACAAAAAAGTGAAAGTGTTTTAAATTTGGAATTTTTTCAATGAAGCTCATTAACAGTTTCCTGTAAAATTCAAGATGTTTGTGTGTCACATAAAAACCAATTGGATGGCCGCTGAGCATCTCTATACACATACAACGAGTTAATAAATGTATATTGAACCGAGTCAAAAACAAGGTAAAATCCTAGGAAAATTTCAAGCAATGCATGGCCAGAGTGCAATTGCCATAAAGGTTACTGGGCAATCAAGATCAAGGACGGTACAAATAGTTCTCAAGTTGTGATGATCTTCTTTTTGAACCAGACCCAGGATTGCTAGATGGTGCGACCACATAGGCAAACACACGATTTAAATAAAGTGATAGTTCAACATACTGGAAACAACTCTCTCTGTAAAGAAATATAAGAACGTTTAGATAACTAAAGTAGTGTTTTCTTGAGTTGCACCAAACAACCAACATGCAGGTTTCCAGCAGAGTACCGCCTGACCATCATTACAGGCAGAGAGCAAGAAACTAAATGTGGTGGTAACAGCGAACATGACACACAAGGCTTTAGACCACCATCACAAGCGAGCACGCACCGCATATCTAGCGCCATCAAGGGTGGAAACTGGAGCATGCGTCTGGTTCTGCAGTAGGACGAAGCAGGGGCCGAGGAGGCTTCTCAAAACTAAAACCTATACGAAACATGACGATGCAATAAGTTTGGTTCGGAATTACAAAATCTCAACTGATATAAATGGGAGAATAGCTTGGCTAGAGGAACTATCGTGCAACTTGAACAAATAACTGTTTTTCTCTAAGTGGCCTAGACAAAATTTCTTTTCTTTCTTAACACGAAAAGGTTAGCCTTGTGAGAGCAGAATATATGATCGCTCAGATGCCTCAAGACTCATACTTCAGACAGTAGTGTGACATGCATGCATGCAATTTGGCCATGCATCAATCTTTATTCATCAAACTGACAACAGGCTAGGAACAACAGCGAAAATAATGAGGCACCACACTATCACCCGTCAGTTTGAAGATTTTCAGTAAATTCAGCGTACGGACTGGAATGAGAGGAAAGATTAAACTGAATTTCAAGACGAGAAGGACTAATATTTCCATTAGTAGTTAATCAGTAAAAAAGCACAGAACCAAACCTAAATGATCGTGATTGATTGTTATTATTGGCACAACGGCAATGTGTTGTAACTATTTCATTATCACTAGTAAGTAACAACAGAGCGATTGGATTTGGTGAAACCTAAGAGTCAATCTGAACTCCATCATCAGGTAATTCAATAATGGGCACTAAATATAAATAGGTTTAAAAGGGTGCCATAGACAATAATCATCTATAACACTAAGCTCCCTAGGTTTAATGAGTCTACATTCAATTGAGGTATCAAATTAAAATTGGGTGACCCGATTTTGACCGAGTCAACAATTTCTCAAAGCTCCATGATTCTATTCTTTTATATTATACACTATGCTTTCTAATTTTTAAGACCTCACAATTAATTGAGTTATTCAATTTAGAATTGGCTCATCCGATTTGGACCGGGTCAACACTTTCTCAAGTTCTCTCATTCAATTCTTTTTATTCACCATGTTCCAAAAGTTTGAAGCTCTTTCATTCAATTGAGGTATTCAATTTTGGTTTGGTTTCCGATTTTTACTGGGCCAACAATTTTTCAAATCAATCAACAGCAACCGACCTATAAAAACATATCAATCCCCGCACCCTCCCACCACCTAGAGAAAAGAAGTGTCGTCATGTGATATTGTAGCATCAATATAGTACATGCAACCAACGACATAGAAATTTTCACACATAAATATAGGTTGGTCGGGCAATAACACGGAATCACACCACGAAAGGCCCATCAAATCACCGTATTATAAATAAAAATAAAACACACTCTCTCATCTCCCCCACCTGCCAAACTAAATATTCCATCAGCTATAAAATATAGGGGGTATTAGTTTTTTAGAAAGACAAATTTCTTTAACTTTGACCAAGTTCAGAGCAAAAATATCGACATCCACAATATTAAACAAAAGAATATGGAAATTCCTTTTGTGATGAATCTGAAAATACTGATTTGATATTATGGATTTTGATATATTTCTTTACAAATTTGATCAAACTTAAAAGGTTTGACTTTCAAAAAAATACACCTTATATTTTGAAACAGCGTGATTTAAAAAAAATCCAACAACACGAGCAGCGCAGCAAAGCGCGCACAACCCTTCTAGTTTTTGTTTAATTACGGCATGAAGCAGGAATATGGTAGTAACATAGGTTTAAAAGCATGAAGAATGACCAAGGTTACTTACGGCATGAGTAAGGACATTGCTCCGTGATGCTAATTTGCTCATGAAGTATGACACATGCACTCAAGGTCTTCAAAATTTTGCGGATTCTCTCATCAACCTTTTTACATTCAATGTTGACAACCTTAAGGTGCGAGCACACAAATGGTTGTTTTATCTTTTCTTGGGCTCCTGTTGCTCTAACGAGTATAGGATAATTCCTATAACTTTGACCAATAAAAGCATTTTGTGAGATCAACAAAAATACATGATAATTCCTTTAATAACACAAAAACTCTTTCATATAGGATATACCTTAGTTTTATTAAGCTGAAGAGTGAGCATCTCAAGAATTGGAGAGTGTCGGAGAATGCACGCTAGGCCACTAGTCGTAAACCACTCATTGAGCAACTGAGGCTTCAGTTTGTCAAATATGGGACAACATTTTAAATCCCATCTGTAGATAGACTGGACAAATAGCAAATGAACGAAATAGAACTTTGAGACTCTACAAAGAAAAAAAATCGTCTAGTAGGAACTTTGGCTAGATATTTTAATTTCAAACTGCCAAATTGCAAAGGAACGAAAAAGAGCTGTGAGACTTGAGAAGATGAAAAAAAATAGTAAGATGAAAGTTTGGGTAGATACTCTGATTTCAGACATAAGTAGAGAGAGAACTATGACTCAAGCCCTGGAAACACATTTTACACCAATCAAGCCACCGTGATATTAAATCATTGATTTGAATCCCATTGGTGAAGAGTAAAGTAGAAAATCATGGTAATGAGAATAAGTATATGCAGGCTAACAGTGGATAGAGATGTTAAAAGAGAATTAGTGGGTGACAAATAACAATAAGGGCGAAAAAGGAAGTAAATGCATACGTACCACTTCAATTTCATGACTGTCCCAGGAAACAGTACTATTATCAGCTAGCAACTCCAAATTCGCAACATCGGATAAACCATGGAGAAGCACGCCCTCGTCAATGGGATAAGCATGACAACCACATTTCTCAAGCTCACAACCCTGCTGGTTACTACGACAAGAATCATTGCACCCATAGTCAACCCAAACATAAGCTGTTTCTAGTAATGGAATGTATTCAAATGAAGGGGTCAATCCCCTAAAACCATAAAGGTGCAGTGAGATAAGACCAGGGGCAAATATCCGAACACGGAAGTCTGCGGGGAAGGAACAAATGTCGGTAATGCATAGCCGTTGTAGTGATTTGGAAGATATCCTGCGAGCATCAATGTCACAATGTTGCATCTCTAGATCCTCTAATGCTGGGCAGCTCGACAAATCCAGAGCGAAACGTTTGAGGTTAACCAATTTAAGGTGCAGGGTCTTCAAGTGCTGGGAGATAAGAGACACATCGAGTTTTAGTGGGTTGTTGTCATCGTCAAAATCACCGTCATCATCATCAACATCAATGCCGACTAGGAGTTCCTTTACTTGGCACTTTAGAGCATACTCGATCAACAGCCTGGTGTTTGTGTATTTGTGCTCCTCGTCAACATGAAGACATGTGTTGATCTTGAACTTACCGAGAGGTGAGTTTCCACGGAGGTGGATGAAGAGCTTGACGATCTGTTTGAAACGTTCCAAGCTCGGGAAACTCAAGTGGTCAATGACAAGGAGTAGGTTGGTTGTGCGCCTCCAGTGGTCGCGCCACCTGGTGTCGAGCACGCAGGTCTGCAGGGCATCACCCGCCGGCAGAAAGGACAACACGTGCCGGAGGAGGTCGTCGGGCAGGTCGCCGAAGCGATTCTTGCTGCTCGCGGCGGGCTTCTTCTTGCGCATTCCGTCGAACAGATGGCGGGTGCTTCTTGAGCGGGGAAAAACAAGAAGAAAAATGAGGAGAGGATGGCAATCAGCGGCCATCGTAGCAAAAGCAAGTCCACGAATCCATTGATCAACCCCTCTAGAGAAAATGAAGAAGAAAGCACCTCGAGTCGTGGACAAACAGGCGGACGATCCAGAGCCTCCAGCCGCCGGCCAGCCCTCCCCCGGTGTTTGAGGGCCTGCCTGCTTTTTTGTTGCGTGCGAAACGGGAGGGAGGAGAGAGTCAAAATGGCGAGCCCATGTTTTAGGGGCTATAAACATCAGCGATTACCCTCCTTAATCCCCACTCTCACGCCACTCTTTCTTAACCGGGGATGGTGTCCTGGCCTGGACAAGATGAGTAGTAGGAGTATATGACAACGCGGAAATTCAGTTCGGCTCCCGGGAGTAAGTGCGCCCGGGTCCAAAAATAATTTTTGAAATGCCAAAAAAAGCAAGACAAAATTTGTATGTGTTGCTAGTCACATCCAAATGCTACCTGCAAATTTTGAGCCGAAAAAGTTAAGTATTTTCGCCTCTAGAAAAAAAAACACCAAATGTCACACCAAATTTGTTTTTTCACCGACCAAACACCGCTGCTTCGTTCTGCATGAAAATTCTCAAGCATGTTTGCAACATTAACATTAACATCCACATAAAAATTCAGAATTTTTTGAAAATATTTACTATTTTTTCGCGTTACTGTTCACCCGGAAGCATGAGCCAAAACGCCCCTCCCCATGACAACGCCCTTACTCTGGCTCATTTTTTTACCTCGGACATGGATTTTATTAGTAGTTTTGTTTAAGTTGTGGGTTTTATTAGTTCGCTTTTGCTAAACATCAGACGCTTCAAAAATTTAAACGTGTCAGTCAATTTCGGCTTTGCCCCAAGCGCGAGACGGGGAGGCCACAGACTCCAAGGCGAGTGTGAGCTGTGAACGAGCAGGAGCAGGCCGGGACATCAACGACAGGAATGAGTCCGAAGGTTGACTATTCGGATCGGAGGTGCGGGGATCATCGCCGACACTCGAGAAGGGGGTGGTCGGGCCGTCGACAACACGATGGTGAGCAGCAGCAGTTATAGTTTTTTTAAGGTATGTAACATTGAAAAGCAGGAGGATTCTAGGTTGGAGCCCTTCAAAAAACCAAGAACAATATATCGGAATCTAAAAAAATTACACATGTACGCATAGATATATATAGTATACAAATATGATTTTCCCCCAATATGTCTTTTCATCCATGGTTTACACAGAGAAGACATATACGCGTCTAGGTCTGATGCCTATATTTTTGCGTCTAGGTCTGATGCCTGTATTTCTGTGTGAGACACATCTGAATATAGATAGGGCAGGAAACTGAGAAAAAAAAAGTGAAGATGGATCGGGTGGAGGTTGTAGAGAGTGTGGGTGCTAGTGGAGGCTTGCTTCTTTTCCGGCGTCCGGTGATCATACATGTGAAAAAAAATCATGATTAAGCCAATGGAGGTTTGAAGTATGAAAGGAGCAAAAATGGTGAATGATCCTCGTGATATCATCTTTGATAATGTTCCAACATTTCTTGAAGGAAGCTCCTCTGAAGCCATCCAGCCCGGGCACCTTACCACACGGCATATCATTGATGACCTCCTTAACCTCCTTCTCGGTGATGGGACTTCGAGATCACCCAAGTCATGTGTCTCAAAATTTAGCTCCTCCCAACTAAAGTCGATGACGCTCGGGCCCCCTTTTCTCATGACCTTGAAAAAATGTTCATGGATAATTTCCTCCTTGAGATCATCCTTGATGACCCATCCTTGTGCATTCTTGAGCCTACGGATGTGGCTTTCTCCTTCTTCTAGCGTTGATTCATCGATGGAAGAATTTAGTGTTTGCGTCTCCTTCCTTCAAGGAAGACATTCTTGCATATTGCTTTTTTCTAGCCCTCTCAAGCATCGCCAAACTAATAACCTTTCTTTTAAGCCTTGCCCGAATGTCGTGCTCCTGGCGGACAAAAGATGCGCTCCTGGGCAATGCCAAGGCATAGTATGACTGTATGACCAAGAGGGCAAAATGGTGGTGAAGTTTCACTTTGGAGAATAAAAGTCCCTACTCCATTTGGTGAGGCGAAGGCTAGTTTTTTTTAGCTTGTGAAACAACACTTGATATGGCTCTGGGTGTATGTTAAGCTCATTTCATGCCGTGAGGACCACCTCCTCGAAGCCCGACATTTTTGTCCAAAAAAAAAATTCAAACTTGAATGTCCTTGGTTTTCTTGGTCCTTCTCTCATCAGCGAGCAACATCTGGCAATGGTCGAAGAGAAAGGATGTAAGGGAATGCAACACACAGGTGTTGAACAATGAATCCCATTCGGCATTAAAAAAACGCATCAAGCTTGCTGAATGTGGGATTTTCTCTCTAATTACTCTATGTGAACCGCCTATTTTGAAGGTGGATTTCCTTCAACTCGCAACTTTGTAGAGCGGTCCAGAAACGATTGGTTTGACTTCTATTGACATTGCGCTTATTCTAGCCGCGCACCCAATGAATTTGTTTAAAATTACCGGAGGAAAGCCACATTACCCCACTTGGGGGGTTTTGGTCGAGAAGCTCTGCAAAGAAAATGACTTCGAGAGGTAGGCCCATACACAAAAGTAATTTTTAAGTTCACTTCGGAGGCTCTAATGTGCACCGTAGCTGAAAGGTAGTAGGCTGGGGTTGTAGTATTGGATATTGGATACATTCACCATCTGATCATCCCACAGTAGCACAATCCTTCCTCTGAATATTGGACACATCCACCATCTGATCATCACACAAAATAGCATTGATGGCCTCCTTCACCCCCTTCTCAGCCATGGGGGTTCAAGATCACTCAAGTCACGTGTCTCAAAATTTAGCTCCTCTATACTTAAGTCGATGACGCTCGGGTCACCTTTTCTCATGACCTTGAAGAAATCGATATGGATAATTTCCTCCTTGAGATCATGCTCAGTGACCCACCCTAGTGCATGCTTGAGGCTTGTGCATGTGGTTTTTCCTTTTTAGCGTTGATCCGGTGATGGAAGAATTTAGTGAGCAAAATTTGCTTCACGGGATAAACTGGGCACATGAGCTTTTCCCGGAATTGCTATATGCTTCCTATTATCTAAATAATCATTACATTCATGAATCTAAGAGGGCTTTGCACGAACTAATTGAACAATAGAGAATGATGGGACCGAATTGTGCCATCAGTCAAAAGAGAGTTGAATCATTTCTAACCTGCCTTAATAAGGCCAACTCTAACCGATCCCCTGTCGGGCTATAAGGAAGGATAAATTCGATTTTCCTGCCTATGTCACACCTAGCTGATCCCCTAAACCGAATAGAGGAGAATAATTTATCCTCCGCTGCCTATCCAATACCAAAATATACTCCGTATGGAGGCGGCCGAGGATAAATTTTCTTCATGCAAAGGCCTCCTTGTGGACGGCCGGCAACTCACGTGAAGCTCCCTTGTCGACAACGGCGACCTAGTCGGCGACCCCTGCCCGTACTACTACGGATACAGCCACTGCGTGTTGCTGCCGCTGCTCGCCGCTGCCGGTGCACATACTACTGCTCGCCACTGCTGTTGTGTGCTTCTTGCCGCTTCTCCTCCTCACTGCGTGTGTGCTGCTGCTAGCCATCACCGGTGTGTGCTACTGCTCCTCCGCTCCCCATCCCACCCCCTCCCCGTTGCGTGCTGCTCGCCGATGCGTGGTCGCCGTGGTCGCATAGCAAGTGTTCGACGAAATGTATGGTTCAAATGTAAGTTTACTCCATTATATATATGGAATCAGCTAGGTTCGGCCAAAACTTAATGGAGTAAAAATACTCCACTAAAGGTCTACTCCGTCGGATCCTTCTTTATTTTTAGGGGATCGGATAGAAATGCCCTAAGAAGCTATGATCTCTTTACAACTGCAACCGCGAAGTGCTGGTGGTGCGTAAACTCAAACGAAGCACTCAACAATGGATCGCCAACTACCAACATGGTTGATGATGTTTATAGCTATATCCTATTGTGCTCAGCAACCTGTTTGATCTGGCGGAGCACTGCAAGCTTTTCTGGTTTGCTTGCAGAAGTGCCTTTCACGGAGGGGAATATGTTCTCGATTTCCTTGAAAAAATTGTTAACATAACTAGAAGGAAGAATATCAGAAGATCATCTGAGATCTTTTACGGTGCATCTAATTAATGTGAGCCGTCCATTCTCGATCATTCAATGGACTAGGTCCATAAATACTACTGAACAAAATCAGTAGTATTTTCTGTCTGAAGGGTAAAATCGGAAGACAATCAAAACAAATACTAAAAGTCTACAGGCAAAATCGAAGGTGTGTTTTCTTCTCGATGCAGTCCATCCATTCCGGGACTGTTGGCGGAAGCCTGATTCCTCGATTACTTTCCAGCAGAGATGCAAGAAAGAGATGATTGTACCTCGCCCCTAAGGATGGCAATTTTACCCATGGATATCCGATCCGAATGGATAGGGTTTGGATATGCTTTTGTGTCCATGGGCGGCGCCCAAACCCGACCCGATTGCTCGTGGGTAGGGCATGGATATAATCTTATACCCATGGATATACCCAAACCCGACCCGATAGTATGACTTAATGGGAAAAAAATCTGTTATCCCTACCCCACAGTCACATATCCCACTGCAATTTTACACTTTGTTATCTAAAATATGCAAAAGAAATTACACAATCCCCATCGTAACTTCTATCAGTTGGCACTCAATCCCCTTAGTAACATACTCCAATGCCCCTCCCCTTATTTTTATCTCCTTGTTAAATGACTCGTCATTCTCATCTGTTAGAAAAATATGCTAAATGATCTTAGATTGTTAGTGGACGTTGATTTACCATAAGTTGATGTTTACCATATGTCAAGACTAGCCTGCCACGAGGTGAAGATGGAAGAGCTTATATTAACATTGTGTTATGTCTCATTTATATGCCTCGAGAGGAGCCAATGGATATCCAGTAGATATGGATATCCATCGGGTTTGGACATGGACATAATTTTTCACCCGTGGATTTTTTCATGGGCGGGCAAAGACTGTCTTCATGGATATGGATATGGATTTGATATTGTTCAACCCGATCCAAACCCGACCCATTGCCATCCTTACTCGCCCCAATCGATCCTTGCCGGTCGCTGGTCGATGCCTTTTGCCGAGATGCACGAAGCTAGCCAAGCTAGCGTCCTTGATTAGATCGATCAAGTTCAGATGCATTACTACGTTATGATGAGCAACCAATAGATCCCGGCGATCACGCGTGGTATACGTATACAAGTCGACGGCTGCACACAAGCAACACATGCATACAATGCAATCAAATCTAGCTAAAACAAAGGATGGACGAACCATGGTGGCAACACATCATGACCGTGGGCGGATGAGTGAGCACACAAGGAGTACATAATGGATTGTCGTGGATGCCGCGATGACCGCGAGGGCAACAATGAGCGCAGACGCGAGTAGTCACAGCGAGGGGGTCTATAAATTACGAACCAAAAATTGACAAAATTACCCATCTAATCAACGTACGGCTGAGATTATTTAATACTACTGGGTCTTGGAGGGAGTATGATGCGCCGTAAAAGAGCTCGATCTCAATTACTTGATGTACAAATAGATGTAACTAGATATAGACTCCCGTTAGTTACTAACGCGGTTGCCCGCCTACAAACATGTAATCACCCCCGTCATGAGGGAGCATATATATGGTGCACATTGCTAAATCCTAGTAACACGCTCCTCACCACATCAATACAGACCACACTGGACGTCCCCCTAGAGGTCCAAACCGGTATAAACCCTCGCTCCCTGAGATTGGTCTCGATTGGCTTGCTGCCCTGTCCTGAATGATCTAGTATGATCAGATACTCCACGTACATGCTCTTCCTCGGGTCAGATACGTCCTATTATATCATGAGATACACAAGTAGGAGTAGCTAGGCACACATGTAACGTATGATATAACATAGATATCTCATGCTCCGGGGTAAGTGAATTTCCTGCAGCTGAGCTTTAGCTCGCTGTCCGGCCTCCACCACTGCTTGAGGCCATGTGTGCCGAATGTTGTGTTGGAGTTCTTCCACAGCCTCGCGGACGGCAAGAGGTGCGGCTGCTCCTTGCTGCTGCCGATGAGGGAGGAGAGCATGTCGCGATAGGACAACTTCATGGCTGCCCTGCCGACGCCGGCGATGCGCTCCTCCACCTTCTGCCGCTGCTCGAAGTAGTCGATGAAGCCCTGGCAAATGATGTCCCTCTCGTTCACGTACAGCTCCGGCACCCACGGCGAGAGGCGCTGGAACACTTTCTCCATGCGGGTGCAGTAGGACCTCATGACCGTGGCCCCGAGCGCCGCCTTCACGAGGTAGCTCCCCGTGAACACGTCCTTCTTCGCCACCTCCGAAGCATTGAGGAGGTTCAAGGCCGGCATCGGTGACACGTTGGGCGGGTTGAAGAGGAAGGTCGGCAGGTACGCCTGGTGCTGCTCCGCCATGTCCCGCCCCACCTCCAGCGCCAGCGACGCGCCCAGCGAGTGCCCCGCCAGCCACAGCACGCACCGCTCCGTGCCCTTGCGGATGAGCATGTTGGTCACCGCCTGACGCGCCTTCTGGGTCCGTCTGCAGCATGGCAGATCGCTGAGGAAGACCTTGATGTCGTTGTACAGGTCATGGACCGACTTTGGGTGCCGAGGCATGGTGCCGCGCAGGGCGAAAACATAGTTTGGGGCGGACGGGTGGCGCTGGCACCCCACGGGGGGGCAGTACTCGAATATGGCGCCGAAGATGAACTCGTCCGCGTTCTCAGTGCCGCACTTAAGCAGATCCCGCAGCTCGAAGTGGAAGCTCTGCCACCACAGCGGCGCCAATCCCATGTCATACACCCTGCACTTTGGTCGGTCCTCCTCCATGATGTAAGTAGCTTTCACAAGGCAAGCAGCGATGCAGCGGCGGTGCTCCTCGTTGCTCCTGAAACGAAAATATATCCACCGTTTGTTAAACGACAATTCATTCATTCATGCATGCATGCATGCAAAATATATATGTACTTCTTTTGTAACGACGAATCCAATTATAAAAGATTTTATATTGCCTCCGTATAGAAGTATAAGAGTGTATTAGTCATCTAAACACTGTTATATGTCCTTGCAGAGGGAGTACTTCTCTAATCTTATAATGAAATAATTTCGTTTGACCTAGCTACTTGAATCATGTGTCACTCTAAAAGACCACCCCACAGTCGACTATTTGGAAACCTTGGTTCTCCATGTTACAAAACGGACAAATTTCTCGGAAGATTTCTCCGCACAAAAAAGAAGAGACAAATTTCAGCTCCCAACTTTGCACTTAGTTCATCCATATTGCCACAATATATAACGATACGTACCAGTCAACGGATTGAACTATGTGTTTGGGACCGCTGATGCAGAAGCAGTCACGGCCATGAGGTCCGGCATGTGGTGAGTTAAAGGAGGTACCGCCTGCGTAGTACTGCATTTTGCTCTGCTCTCCCATCGAGAGACAGACGAGCCCTAGGAGGCACATATATATACATACATGCACGCGTGGCAACCTGCAGATTTTAGGATTACCACGCATCTGCAGAAGCGCAACAAAAGCATGCACTAGGAATCCAATCCAATAATAATTCAACCAAGAATCATGACCCATGTAAAAAAGAGAAGAGAATACAAATAAAGAGACTCCACTCCACATATGTATCCGTGGGAATATATGAGGATCGATCACTATCATGCACCTGGAGTCCGATAATTAATCCAAGAATCATGGCCCCTGAGGGAAAAAAAGAGGAGAATACGAATAAAGTGGATGCGCTCCACGTCCATATCCATTAGGACAAGGATTAATGGCAAGGGATTTTTTTAATTTCCGTACTGATACACAGATTTTTCCTACCTGAAAACTGGAATAACAAAATGTGTTATCGGGCTTCCAACGATCAATACAGAACAAAGCAAAAGCTTATAGACAAGATCATAGTAGCTAGCAAGTTGCAAAACTCCGATGCCATTTTCATATGTGGACGTCTGCCGAACACTAAAAGCATTTATTGACTTGACTTTGCTTGACTTGCCTAAAGATCTTTTTGCTTGACTTGATAGACCCAGAAAGTTGTTGGCACAAGACACTATCTATTATATAAATGATATCCAGGTCCCTGTTGAATTCACATTTGCGGAGCCGGGCATGCGGCCCACCCCTGCTTTTCAAAGGTAGAAACTCATTGCAGGGGCAGTTCGTGCTATCACCGGCTCCTGGAATATTACTGCATTTTAATTGAATTTTGTTTCCCGTGAAATTTGTAATTGCTATTTCCTGTTAAAGTTTTTGTTTCCCACCAGTTCCAGCTTTTTTTCCACCAAATCTAGGAGGAACTTATCAGCATTTAATATACATATTAAATAAAACTAAGCATTATTTCAATACAAACCATGAGGGTATTCATCTTCAAAGTGCACATTGCTACATTACACACATTGGACAGATTTGTTTGTACTCATGAATAATACTTCCACTTTTGGTCTCACTACTCACAAAGAGGAAGTTGTCTTCTTCTTCTCTGTCGCTAATTCACGGGAAGGGTCGTCGACCCTATGGTTGACAATTATGAACTAAAGGGATGTTTCTCTTCTAGCTCGCAACTCACTTAAGGGATCGGAGGCAACTGCAATAAACACAAGGAAAAGTAATTGTGAGAGACGGTGCAACCTACACATATACATATACATATGATGAGCTGATTGAATATTGGCTTACTTCTTCGTGGTTCGTTCTGTACCTTCGGGGTTAATATTGAGTTTCAACTATTGTTTCACCAAAATCTAGGAGGAACTTATCAGCATTTAATATACATATTAAATAAAAACTAAGCATTATTTCAATACAAACCATGAGGGTATTCATCTTCAAAATGCACATTGCTACATTACACATATTGGACAGATTTGTTTGTACTCATGAATAATACTCTACTTCCACTTTTGGTCCCACTACTCACGAAGAGGATGTTGTCTTCTTCTGTCGCTAATTCACGGGAAGGGTCAACCCTATGGTTGACAATTATATTATGAACTAAAGGGATGTTTCTCTTCTAGCTCGCGACTCACTTAAGGGATCGGGGGCAACTGCAATAAACACAAGGAAAAGTAATTGTAAAAAAAGATTACTGGATGAAAGTCTCCGTTCAAACTGATGTTGATCTCGCTGTCGGCCTATCCTATCCGTCTCCACTTCGATGACCTCGAGCATGGCGGTGTGCTTCGTGTCTGTTCTGGCGTACGTGGCGGCGTTTGAAGGATTTCTAGGTGGCCTGCAGACCCTAGCACAATCTTACATATGCTTGCCCGACAGGATCTTGTCCTGGCCCGTGTTCTTAGGTTTTTAGGGTTTCCAGAGGGAAATCAACCACCGGTTTTTGCGAAGGCAACCGCAGGAAGATCCGAAGCTTGATGCGCGTTCTAGCACATCGTGTGTTGGCCTGAATTTGCGTCAAGACAATGTAGTATTCACTTAGGTGGGGTGGTGGATAGCTATCCGATTGTAGATCGAACGGCCTGCATCACGTAGTCTGAACTGAATGAACCTGGTGGGGAGTCTGGGCCATTTTCAGACTGAGATGAGGTTGTTTGAACTAGATACTGTTTGAGTGTTTAATTTTTTTTGTTTTTTAGTGTTGTACACAAGTGGTGTTCACAGCTCGTTCTGTAGTCCAATGTTTGTCTCCTTAACGGTCTAAATTTGTCCAATACCCTTTATAAAAAATGGTAGCATGGAAAATCCGGTGCGCGCGCACGGGCCGTGTCTAGCACGCATGTTACGTGTCAAGTGTACACCGCGTCTGCATGGTCAATTGTCGGGCGGTCCACGCGCAAACCTAACCCTACCCACCCGCTGCTCGCCCGCATTACTCCGGCACAGACTGCCGAGCCAGCCATTACACCGGCACGGCCGAAGCGTCCCATCGATCGTCGTAGTTGGGCATGGATCCGCGCGCCGACCTCTCACCTTCACACGCCGCCAAACCGGCATTAATCGAAGCGTCATCTCTCTCTCTCTCTCTCTCTCTCTCTCTCTCTCTCTCTCTCTCTCTCTCTCTCTCTCTCTCTCTCTCTCTCTCTCTCTCGCAATGGCGCCCCCTAACATCACGCTGGAGGAGGCAGAGGAGCTCGCCCACTTTGGCATCCCCGCCGCGACGGACGTGCGACTACCGTCGAGGTGGCGGCTGAGCGTCGACGGAGTGCCGGTGGCGCCGGTGCCCGAGGTCGGCACCCACCTGTTCGCGCGCGCCGTCGGACTCTATCAGGTGCGGCTGCCGGTGGAGGAGCTGCAAGATGGTGCGATCAGACAGGCAAACTCGAAGATTTGAAACACGGACACTGCAACAGGGTAAAGAGAAAGATGCAACAAAAGGTGTTGCCCCTGGTTTTAAACCAAGCTCAGGTCCAACTACTCATCCAAAAGAATGCCCAGCAGCTAAAATCCATTTTCATGAGTTTCACCAAACAATAAACACGCAGGTTTCCAGCACAGTACCAAAGGATAGAAAGCTGGAGACTAAATATGGTGATAACACCTAACAGGACCGTCGTTACAGACATATTCAGAGAGACACATAAGGCTTCAGACCGCCGTCACTAGCGAGCATGTATCGCATCTCAAGTGCTGTCAAGGGTGGAAACTGGAGAGTCCGCCTGGTTCCGCGGTAGACCGAGGCAAGGGACGCGTAGGCTACTGGAAACTGAAACCTATACAAAACATGACGATGCAATAAGTTTGGATTTGAATTCCAAGATCTCAACTGACATAGACGGATAATAGCTTGGCTAGCAGTTTGATATAGAAGAACTATCATGCAACTTGAACAACTGTTTTTTTTTTCTCCATGTGGCATCAACAAAAAAAATTGTTAACACAAAAGTTTAGCATTGTGACAGCAACATATATGATCACTCAGATACATCAGCAGTCAAGAGGGTTTCAGACTTCAGACACTAGTGAGACAGGCATGCAATTTGGCCATCAAACTCTGTTCATGAAAGGGACAACAGGCTAGTAACAACAGTGAAACCAATGAGGCAGTACACTATCACCCCTCAGTTGAAGATTTTCAGAAAATTTAATGTGCCAACTAGAACGAGAGCAAAGATAAAACTCAATTTCAAGACGAAAACGACTACTATTTCAATCAGTAATTAAACAGTAAAAGAACACAGGATCAAACCCAAATGATTTTTGCATGGATGGAACAGATTTACAGACACAATGGCAACGTGCGGTAACTATTGTATTATCAATTTATCACCAGTAATAACAAAGTAATTAATTTCGGTGAAACCTAACAGTCGTTCTGAACTACACCAGCACACAATCCAATAATGGACACTGAATATAAATAGATTTCAAAAGGGTCTCATAAACTCTAAGTGTTATTTAATTCCAACAGAGACGATAAAGCAAGTAGGAATATCACAGAAAAAAAGCATGAAGAAATGACAAAGGTTACTTACGTATGAGTAATCATTGCTCCGTGATGCTAATTTGATCACGAAGTATGCCACATTGACTCAAGAACTTCAGAATTTTGTGAACTCTCTCATCGACCTTTCTACATTCAATGTTGACAACCTTAAGGTGCGAGCATACAAATGATTGTTCTACCTTTTCTTCTGCTTCAGTTGCTCTAACCAATTTCTATGATACAAAATATTTAGTAAGATAAACAGAATATACATAATAGTTCCTTTAACAATACAATAATGTCTTCATATATATAGGATATACCTTAGTGCTATCAAGCTTTAGAGTGAGCACCTCAAGAACTGGAGAGTGTTGGAGAATGCACAGTGGGTCAATAGTCGTAAACCACTCACTGAGTGATAGAGTCTTTAGTTTGTCAAATATGGGGCAGCATTCTAAATCCCATCTATAGATAAGCTGGACAAATAGCAAGCAAACAAAATGGAACTTTGAGACTCTAGAAGAAATAATTTCCAGTACAAGGAACATTGGGTAGATACTTTAATTTCAAACTACCAAATAGCAAAGGAACAAAAAGGAACAGTGAGACTCAAGAAGGCAAAACAATTTAAGTAAAACAATTCAAGTCAGTAGGAAGTTTAGGTAGATACTTTAATTTCAGATATAAGGAAAGACAGAACTACACCTCAAGCCCTGGAAATACATTTTATCCAATCAAGCTACTATGTTATTAAAATCATTGATTTAAAACCCATTGATGGAGATAAAAGTAGCAATCTGTGGCAATGAGAACAAGTATATGCAGGTCTAACAGTGGACAGAGGTGTTACAGAGAATCCATGTGTGGCACATAACAACAAGAGTAAAAAAGGAAGTGAGTGTTAATGTACCAGTTCAGTGTAAGTATCGCCTATTAACTCCAAATTCACAGCATTGGACAAACCATGGAGAAGCACACCCTGATCAACGGGATAAGCATGACAGCTGCAGTCATCATACTCACAGTCCTGCCGGTTACCACGACAAGAATGATAGAAATTATTGTGAAGGCAAACATAAGCTGTTTCTAGAGATGGCATGTATTCAGGAGAAGGGGTCAAGCCATTATGATCATCAAGTTGCAGTGAGATAAGGCCCGGGACAAATATCCGAATGTGGAACTCCTCAGGGAAGAAACAAAATCTGGTAAAGCAGAGACGCTTTAGTGATTTGGAAGATATCCTGCGTGCATCAATGTTGCAATGTTGCATCTTTAGATCCTCTAGTACCGAACAGCGCGAGAAATTCAGAGTGGAGCGTTTTAATTCAAACCGCTCAAGGTGTAGGATCTTCAAGTGCTGAGAGATGAGAGGCACATCAAGTATTAGTGGCTCAAACTCAAAGTCTTCGTCAACAGCAACAGTGAGTAGGAGCTCCTTAACTTGGCACTTTAGAGCGTACTCGATCAACAGCATGGTGTTTGTGTATGTGCGCTCCTCCTCGTCATCGAGACAGCCAACAATCTTGCACTTGTCGAGAGGTGAGTTCCCGCGGAGGTGGATGAAGAGCTTCGCCAGCTGTTTGAAACGTTCGGAGCTCGGAAAACTCGACTGGTCAAAGATGAGGAGCAGGCTGGTGGCGCGCCTCCAATGGTCACGCCACCGGGTGTCGAGTACGCAGGTCTGCAGGGCATCAGCAACAGGCAGAAAGGATAAGACGTGCCGGAGGAGGTCGTCGGTGAGGTCGCCGAAGTGACCCTTGCTGCTCGCCGCTGTCTTCTTGTGCATTCGGTCGAACAGGTGGCGCGCCCTGCTGGAGCGGAAGAAAAAGAATCAGCAGAACGGGAGAAAAAAGGGGAATGTAGCATCCCAAATCGGGGAACCCAATAGGCAGCATCACCTGAGAACTTGACTCTGGAATCCAGGAGCAGGCGCTTACTGATCTCCGGCGCAAGTCAGCGCCGACCGTCGTCGTCTCCCATTATCACATTGATGTCACAAATTCGACAGTAAATAGTACATAACATAAGTTGGGCTTTAGATTTGACCCATTATCACATTGATGTCAAATTTGTCATTTTTGTATCTTGAGCAATGTTCCGAATTTTTTTTTGACAAGATACATCGATGTTGTGTGATTGTCCTAACTTTTTTTCAGAATTTTTCGAACATTTTTAAAATGTTTTTCGGCATCGGTGCACCGGGAGCACCCAAGGGGTGGGAGTACCTGATATCCCCCCCCCCCCCCTCCCCACCACCACCACCACCACCATGCAAAGGTATCCTGGTTGGAGAGTGGAGTATTAATTACTGCCTCCGTTCCTAAATATAAGTCTTTTTAGACATTTCAAATGGACTACAACATACGGATGTACGTAACATATTTTAAAGTGTAGATTCACTTATTTTGCTCCGTATGTAGTCACTTGTTGAAATTTCTAGAAAGACTTATATTTGGGAACGAAGGGAGTATATATGCATGTAGAGGTCTATAGAACATGGATATATTGCATTTGTGTTATCATGTCATGTATGGTTTATCATCATAAGAGAATATTTGCAATTCATTATTCACATGCCTATGCTTATATGTATGCATCGTGGATGTTTGGAGGGTGCTACTATTGAACTTATGCTCATAACATCCCTCGTAAGAACAAGATATAATAACTTCATTCTACATGCACTTTTATTCTGTGCCATTTATTATGCCAAACAAAATAGTTTCACCCACAAGAAATGCTCATAACTTATAGGAACTAGGAAATATAGTGATATGGACAACCTTGCTAGACTTGTTGGGGACATTTCAACATGATCTCGCAAATTCAACAAGCCGATGCAGTTTAGATTTTATAGATAAATGAATTTGCGGAAACCGACCATTGCATTGCTATGCATAATTTAAAGAATATGTTTACTTCACTTCATCTATATCATCTTCGTGATGCATTGATGCACTGCTCAATATATCTTTTTTGTACCAAAATATCCCAAACAACATAAGAGAAGCTGCTTCCCTCCACCCTCTTAGATAACATAACAATTCCACTAAACTCAATCTGCCAATAACTTCTCGCTGGAATTATAGAACATTTGTACAGTGTGTTTTGCAGAATAAATGATATCAAAAATTGCTTGACAGAATAAAGCCAGGGGCGTGAGCCTTTCCTGGCATTTTCTATATTCTTCCTGTTGTCTACAAAATTGTCACGTTCGTGCAGCCTAAAGAGAGATTTGCCCGAACCAAATGAACAATCAAGAATGACAGACCCGAGCTGTGCCATCACTAAAACAGAGTTGGAAAATCTTTCACCCTGTCTTGAGAAGAACCTATGATCTCTTTACAACTGCGACCGCAAAGTGGGGGTGGTGCGTAAACTCAAACGAAACCCTCAGTTTCGGATCGCTAGCACCGACGTGGTTGATGATGTTTAGGGCTATCCTATTGTGCTCGGCAACCTGTTCAATCTGGCGGAGCTCTGCAAGCTTTTCTGGTTCGCTCGCAAAACTACCTTTCAAGGAGGGAATTATCTTCTGGATTTCCTTGAAAAAGTTGTATTTCATTACGTCCTGTAAAAAACATTTCACGGTTAGGTTCAAATAAGCAGAGGAAAAAACTAGTGAATGGGGGTTTTCAAGGCTGAGTACTGACTGCCATGTGTGCCTGGGCAGCCGCTTCCTTGAAACTGTAGTAGGTAATGCACTCGGGTATTTGTGCTTTCTGGAGAAGATCAAAATGCTGCATGAATCTCTGCGGAGAGTGGTTCAAGATTCGTCAGACTCGTCTAAAGCCATGTCTATAAGGATATCAGAATTCACAAAACTATCTGAACCACCTCTTGTTCAGTATTGAAGATACTTGGTGACTGGAATGACTTGCTTTCCTTTCTCAGGGCAGCCAGCAACTGCATTAGCAAACAGATAAATGTTGTTTAGTTGCAACAGGGAACGGTGCCGGGGAGGGAGGGGCATTAGTGCCATATGTACCATTGAAAGTCCTTCTGATAATAGAACATAGCACTGAAGCAATAAACATGAAGAAGGAAATGGTGTGTCTCGTACAGAGTCCTTTGAATGATCCTTCTTCTTTTTCCCTTTTCTTCGCGCTGAACCGATAACAATAAGGACAAATTAGAAACCAATCTACTAAGAGAATATTGATGAAGATGGTATGGTGTTTTATAGAAACTTAGTAGGAAACAACATCAAATGAATTTTCTCCATAGTGGTGTTACCACTTACCAGTAACAATATATGAATATTATAACCAAATATACCCCCAAAACAGGAAGTTTTGATTTGACGTAATTACATATTTCATTCTGTCTAATTTCCTTTTCAGCTTCTGGATGGCAATGTGTGCTTATTTATTTAAACTGTCTCCCGTTTGAATTCTGCAATTTATTTTCCTGTAGTCTTCTTGTTCTCTTAATTCTATTGTTTTCCAAATGGATTCTAAGAGGCAGATACATGAAGCAGTAAGATGCACAACATGCAACTCAAACCATCAAGGTGCTGACATATCTGAATATCTGATAGACATCCGCCAATGCTACATGGTCATTTTTATAATATCGACAACCCTGCTAAACTGGAAATCTACAAGCACATCATCTAACTGTAATTTAATGACAATAATCTAACAAAAAATTCTGAACAGGCATGATAACTTACAGTTTTCGTTGCTAGCAAGGATTCGTAACTGCATCTTCTCTATCAGCTTTATAAACACCACATGCATATACCAGTACACCATACAGTATTCACTTGGAGAATAGAGGTCAAGCTCAAAACCCAATATGAGAAACCGAGAAGCAATCCAGTACGTATGTTCTTGAGACCAAACAAGTAGTTGCTTTGATACTCTCATGCACATGTTCTGCACCACCAACAAAACAATATCAAAATATATAACAACTGATTACCACAGCAAGCACTTAAAATCAGAGATACCTCATCGGCCAAGACATTTCTAGTTTCACCAAACTCTCTTTTCAATGCAAGCTCCAACTGCAATATGTATAGGTACAAAACACTGTAAGTGTAAGATCTAGAGATGACCCATGGTCAAACTTCCACAATCTTAGAATGCTCCGTCTCAAACTATTATAGAAGTGCAATCATCAGAAGCCCTTGACAGTTGGCTGAATAATAGTAGAAGTAAAACAGAGCACATTTGACACTATCAAAATTACTGATTTCCCATTTGTGATTGATCCCTTTCTTTCACCTTGTCATAAAATGATGGTCCTAGCAGGGAATTTCCTCTATCATTACTCAAGAATCAAGTTACCAACAGTGACAGACTAACATGTAAGTGCTCCGTACCACGATGAAGTGAATACTCAACCCAGTAAGAAAAGATCAATTCAGAATTTGAGTTTTTTTTCCTCTGCATGATTATGAAAGATATAGGGTCAGTTTGGATCGTGTCCAGTGTACCACGCCTGGCCTGGAGCTTGCCTGAAGTGTGCCTGGGTGGTGTTTTGGTTGCTGCCCTGGAGAAATGAGTGCTAGCCTGGCCCCTTGATGTGACAGCTTACTTAGCCTGGTATATAACTCAGGCATGCTACTTAGCCTGGACCAGGCGCTCAAAAAGGGACGCCTGGCTGCCTGCCTGGTACTAATCAGATGCGTTTCCCTGAGACTTGCTGTCCTTTTAGGTATATTATAATACTAGTAATTGTTTAATACTTTCCCAGGCCAGGCCAAAAACAAAACAGCCCTAGTCCAGGCTCGCCTCACCAGGCAGGAAGCACCGAACGTACCAGGCACCTTATTTTTCCAGGCAGGTACCCCAGGCCACTAACCAAACACACCCATAATGTCATTCGTAGCTTACATGGCAATAACCAATTTTAGAGACAGAACTGCAGGTTAGCATGAAACTGCATTCACTATTTCACTAGCTAAGTGTGTTTGATCCAAGTTAAGTTTCACTAGCTAAGCGTGTTTGATCCAGGGTCATGTTAGAAAACAAAGCAAGAAGACAGCAAAAGGGAGCAAGTAGAAAATTGTATGCGTAACAAACCTGTATGGAAATGGTACTCCAATCCTGCAAGCTCTTCCCAAGCTTGCGCCGTTGCCATGCAGTGTTTGTACAGAGAATTTTGAGCAAGTTGGTAACCAACTACAAGGTCATTAATGCACTTAATCAATGATATGCACGGAACTCCAGATATATATTTTATGACTGCATGAGTAATATATATGACGTAAAGGTTGAAAAAGGAATAATCCTTGTGGCTGACCTGACCTAGCTGCACTACAAACTCATTCGACTGGAATTCCTTATCTCCTATAATATCCGGTAATGACAGAGCCCTTGAAATTACATCACAAAACAAGTCTCGCCCATAAAGCTTGCCATCTTGAACCAATAAAGTCTGTTTCAATGGATTTTTGCATCATTGTTAATGTAAGTGGGAAACAACAAACTATAACATAAGTAACTCACTGAATACATATTTGCCAGGATGAGACTTAGGATTGGGAAACAAATCATATTTCTACAAGAGAGGGCCTAATGGAACAGAAAATGAGCCAGCTAACAGCAATTCAATGTTACAACATAAATGAATCCTTTACTGGACTAAGAAAACCTCAAAGCTATGTTCTCTACCTCTTAACACAATCACTGCAGCTATTTATTCACTGTGTGATTTCCATTTTTTGCTGCAGGGTGCGACTATAGTGGATATGGCTGTCATCATCACCCCAGCCACAAATTACCAGCTGCCAGCAACCGTTTTAGCTGATTTAGAGGTAGGGGTCTACGGCCATGCTAATTCTACATTTATCTATGATTTCTCAACTCCTTTCAGTAGTCTCAGAACTCCTGACACTCTTTGCACTCCCAGCCTAAAAGTCCTAGTGGCATAGAATCTGCCCTTCGAAAGGCAGAGGATGTTGCTGGTTCCATGTTGGCCAAAGGATTATGTATATACCACCGAAGGATCAATTTATAAAGAAAAATAGTAATGAAACAGCAGTCTCCTAAAAGTCAGTTATGGATATAGGAACGAAACAAAGAAGGATGGATATTTGCAGAAATAAGCTAACCACATTGTTAACAATAAGGAAAAGTAGTTCGATTCTGATATCCAGACTTCAACTATCGGAAATGTTTAGACTCGTGACACTCATAAAGTTGAAGTTCACAAACCATACCAAATATGAAACAAAATCCAAGAGTAGCACTTACTGCATAACTACAATGTATGACATACTCCACAACCACAGAAAGCAATGGTTCATAACCAAATTTGTACAACAATCAGTTAAAGAACAGTTCATACACATATACAAATACAATTGAAAAACAGATGTCATACGTAAATGATAGAATCTACAAAACCTTTCTATATCTAACATAGCAGACAGATATTAGTCATTTTTTGCAATCCGGGGGAAATAAAACACTAATGTTAGATGAGTCAAAACATCTACAGCATAACAGTGATAAAGATGGCCCTTGAAGCATGTCAGTGTGACCCACCTGAAGAAATGCTCTAGGAACCAAATCAGGTACAGATTTTTGGAACTGTGCAATGAAGTGAAGAACATTCTCAAGCACGGGATCAAGCGACAGAGCACAAATGATATCTAGATCATGCAGAAGCTTCTCAAAGTACCTAATTGCCTGTAACAGTGAAGTTGACGCAATGCTTATCAAGTTGAGAAGGAGTATACAGAAACTATGCAGTAGTATGGAAGTTTAAGCATAATTTATGGCACCGATCTGAACTTACATCACTCCAGGCAAGTATTTGAACAGCACGCGGTGGTGCTGGACTCAGAAGTCTGCTATTCAGGCTGACATCAAAGCCAATAGGGCGGCAACCTGATGCAGTGGTGCAGCTTTCGTCACCTTTTTGCGATGTAATGTCAGACTGAGACTTAAGGAACTCTTGGGACTTCAGCATCGAACTAAGCTCAGCCAAGCATGATGTAACATGCTTGCGAGCCAAATCCAATCCTCTTCCTTGAGGTTTCCTCATGCACGTAACCACATGGTGAAAATGCTACATAACAACAAAAATGTGAAGACAGTCAGAAATCAACTAAAAACCTCTTATGTATCATCTTCTTGCATGAGGTTTGCTCATGCACATGATGACATGGTAAAGTGCTACACGGCCATACAGACGTGTGATGACATTTAGAAATTGATGAAAACCCCTCTTAAGCATCATTAAGATGATCACCCAGGACTAAACTTGGCATTCATTTATGCAAACAGCTATGGTGGTCCTTATTTGCACATTTCCATATACTGAAAAATCAGGTGCTCCTAGGCGCATGCTTAACATGCACCTAGGCGCTGGGCTGGAGGCAAAACGCCTAGCGCCTAATTGTGCTTAAGCATGCGTTTTGGTCAGAAACGGTCAAGGCGGAGGCAAACCGCTCGCTCAGCGCGTAGCGCTTAAAAAACACTTGTTTCCCTATGATATACTCCCTCCGTCCCAAAATAAGTGTCTTGAGCTTAGTACAAATTTGTACTAGAGCTAGTACAAAATTAAGACACTTATTTTGGGACGGAGGGAGTATACAACATAACATTTAGTTTTAGCGACAATATCATAATCGCAATCAAAAAAGGCTTTGTTGTTGTTGTTGATCATAATCACAATCAATGCATATAGTGGGTAGTGCTGTAATGCCGAAACAAACTCTATGTCCCTCCCCTCTCTCACTGACAATTTAAAGAGAAAAGTGAGAATTGCCACTCAATTCAATGAGATTTCAGTCTCACTCAATTGTCTCAATGACAGTTGTTCAGAATCCATCGAGTGGTAAATCGAGGTGCCAATGAATGCACTGACAAATTCTTAAAAACTTCCCAATTTAGATAGCACCAGTTTATAACTTGACTTCCCATTGCTTAATTTGAAACCACCACGTTATCACAATAACAGAGCATAAGCTTAGATAACCAACATGATACACACATCAAGTATCAGCTTTGACGAAATTAGACTGAACAACTGAAGTGAAGAATTGGAAAGGAAACATGGGTTAAGACCTTACGAAAACGTAATCTGCACAACAAGGCTCTGCAGTAACCCTCTTCCAGCTCAGGATTATCCTGCAGTGATTCAAACTCTGCAGTAATAAACTTTTTAGTTAATAACACAAAGCCTACAGCGTATGTTCAAATCAAATAAGCAATTCAATAACTTCGCTTTTATTTCAAATGTCCAGCGTCCAAATTCTTTTATAATTTGGTGTCGTAATCTAAAGACTAAGTGGTATATATTTTAAGATGATGCACCAACTTACTTAGAAACTTCATATACAAAACAACTTGACGCAAACTAATCAGCAGTCCACAAATTTCCAAGCCGAAGGAAAGCTAGTTGTATTTTTTTTTAAAGCAGGAACATATATTTAGTTGTATGTTTTGTAAAAGGCTGCAATTTCTCTAGGTATCGGCAAACTTATGTATCAGCTCAACATTACTACTGAAGCTAGGACTTCGGACCATGACATAAGCAAATTGATAAAACAAGGAACAAGGTTTTACACAACGCAAAATAATGAACATTTAATTGAATCAAAGGATATCTGCAACGGCAATACAAGTACCTTCTAGTGTTTTTTTCTTGGATAATGCTTGGGATTTACATGCACGCAATTGACGAGATATTGTCTCTTCAACCGAGTTCAGAACTGACAAGCACTTATCATCACCTTCACCATTCAAAGGCAGTCCAAAAGACATCGTAAAGAGGTCTTCTTCCTACAAAAGCATGCGATGAAGATCATATCTTATGTAATAAGTGTAAGTATGGGACTTGGATTAAAAACTAGATAGAATTGACTCGTATTAACAAGACCAACCTGTATTCAAATTCGATTTTCATGCCATCCTGTAAGTTATTTGAACAGAACTCAACCGACAAAAAACCCTAGGTTGGGCATGGCACAGGAAAGCCAAAATCGGAACAGGACACCGAACCAAACAAGCCAAATTTCCAGTTAATTCAAGGTGTTTTTTTGGCAGTTAATGGAAAAAAATTCAGGTTTGCCGAATTTTGTTGTTTGGGTTGTCAGAAACCAAATTCACTGAAACAACTGAACTACCAGATTTACATCCTAAGGAAGGTGCCTGTATTCAGTCCTAATGAAGTTCACCAAGATAATAAATATTTTTGAATCACCTTTTTAGGTATAGTAGATGAAAGAGCAGAGCACATACGCATTTCACTGGAAACATTGATTACACAGACAAAAAGATGAAACGTGACGTATTACATATTCCGCTCATAAAGAGGTAGTCTGACATGGGGCGTGATGTTTTTGTTGCACACGAATCTCCGCATTTCAACAATAACAATATGTGCCTACTCGTCGTATATGAAATTAAATACGAGCATAAACCAACATGCACGGCTTCCTTATGTCAAGACTCAGAGTACACATAAATGAAATCAGGGGGGATGACGATAGAAAATTTCCAGCAAAAGTACCTCATGAGTTCGGGCGGTCGAAACGACAGAAATGACAGAATTACAAGTAGCACGCAAAATCCTGCAGAAGCTATTTAGGACAGCATGCGATGAAATTCTCTCCATTTTCATAAGGTAGATACATGTGAAGACGGTTTGTGCTAGCGTGTGACCCTTGTGCCAGGTTGCCTGAAAAATAAAGAAGTCCGATAAAGTAGTTTAGCCAAATTGAAACACCTGCTTTTTAGACATGGTTGCACTGAAGTACCTCACATGAGAAAAGATGGTCGATGACATCAAGAGTTCGTTGAATGTCAAGTGTTCTGTCCAAACTAAGTGGAACTGGGGCAATGCCATCTTCTATGGCTTCATCGATGGAATAATATCCACTTCTCTCGATTCCGGAATCCATTTTAGGGTCCATTATCTGTATCAAGACGGAATGGACGCAGAGAACCCAATTAAGCAATGGATCTAAATATTAAATTGATATCCCACAAATTAAATGGTAAATGAGCCACTCGACAGGCCTATAATACCAAAGTATCCTGAAATAATATAATCAGAATTCTGATATTTGCCTTTGTCACTATGAACTTGAAAGTTTGTACAGAGTCATGATCAGTTAGTGAGGCTCAGCACTCAAGAGTAATTCCAAGCCTAAGGTGTACATCCAGAATTCAGATCAAAGCAACGCAAGTGCAAGTTTCATGCAACAAACTCGCATATCCAGAATTCAGTATCAAAGCAACTCAAGTTCAAGCTTAATAGGGAAAAGTTTAAAAGCATCTAACGGTGACTTAAAAATACCATGTCTACTCCCTTCATAAAGAAATATAAGAGCGTATAGATCACTACTCTAGTGATCTAAACGCTCTTATATTTCTTTACAGAGAGAGTACATGTCAACTAATTAGTAACCACTGGTTGCGTAAAATAATTTAGTAACACAAAAACATCATTTGACACTCTGAAGTACGCAACAGAAAAAATGAGAGTTGAAACACAGCAAAAGAGCAGAGGATATAATGAGGTCCTTACTTCCAATGCAGACATTGCGGCAAACAAACTGAAGTTCTCCCCATGTACAAGTTCCCCATCTTGGAGATCTACAAGCATGAAGAAATTAGAAGGAGAACAGTTGGTAGATATAAATTAACTACCAGATATCAGCATCGACTCGATTTTCAGGCATCTGCTCAAATATGACAGTCCTAGATACATTCACATCAAAAATTGTTTTGGAGTTATTTTGGAGAGACACATACCAGTGACGGTGTCGTCACGCACAGGGCTAATCGAACCCAAGAGTCCACAAATCCACAACGCTAGCCATAGTAAGTTATGGTATTTGGTTTCGATAATCCAGTTGGGAAGCTATATATTATATCTTAATCTATCTTTTAGGTCCATATTATTGGAATTCTCTCTTATCAGGAGTTCAGGACACCGGTCTATAAAGAGGGACACCATTCATTACGAGCTCAAGCAAAAAATTAACAGATAACTGCCCCCCGCACTGGCACACTATGCGCAAGTCAACTCAAAATAGGCACAATAACACAGATCTAAGATAGATGCAAGCAAACAACGCGACTCCTAAGCCCTAAACTTAAGCCCAAGCCTATAATCCTAAATCCTAACATGAGTGAAATCCTCTATTCTCAATGAGGTTACTCACTTCATGTCTGTCCAGAATAAATGTTCTCTAAAAAATGACTAATGTCCTGTCTATTCTCAATAAGGATTGCATCAACAGAGTAAATTTTCAGTTTGTCCAGTCAGCACTAGTAATATAATATTATCCTGACAACAAATTTCCCTGACCAACAATTCATATCATGTTGTTGAGAACAGACTTTGAACTCCTTCCCACCAATATAAATAAAAGGAGTGATCAATAGGTATGATTCACAAAAGTATTCATGTGTATCCTTCTAGGTAATCCTGGCTTGTGGACGATAGCTCCCTCCACCCCTCTAGCTCAACCCCAGGTAAGCCAAACCAGGGGCAGATCCAAGGGAATAGATGAAAGCTCGGACACCACAAGCTTTGCCCCTTTCGAAATTCAGTGCATCCCTCACTGCACCGAGCTACAGTTGACTTCCACAATGGGGCACCAATGAATAAGAACTAGTATGAACAGGCAACCAGCAAGGCTTTTTATTCTAAAAATCCCCATTACAATGCACAAGCAATCTTGTGAAACCACTAAATGAGAACATGAGTAATGATATATATCTGTTTTCAGCTTTCAACAAAAGGAAGACATGAAAATGTGATGTCATCATGTGCCATTCTGCTTGCATACCAAAGCAGAAGTCAAAATTTCGAAATATTAGTATCATGATCATGTGACGTCACAAAGTAGACACCCCAAACATGTTATCCATATGGCTATACCTCTCAAGTAGGGCAACATTTTGTCACACAATAAAATTCTTAAGGCACTGCATGCAGCAACCTGAGGGCTAGTTGGGATAGGCATGGATTACACTCAATCGCTTCAGATGAACAGGGCTTTCAGTTCAATTTTCCTGCCCATCGAAAGGTTGATCCGAATCCATCCAAACAAGCACCAAATTGGTTCAGAGAAACAAATAGGTGCATACTTGGCACAAACCACAATTTACACATCGCCTAGGAAATTAAAGAAAGCAACACAGTGTCGGCATCTCTCTTATGTTCTGACCATACACCTGATACAAACCCGCTACAATACATGAAACTGCATGCTTGCGGCAATGCACTCATGACAGATCATGCCGCATAAACTCACGCAAACAGAACCGGCTCCTAGGCCCTTAATAATTGATCCTATCAGGAGCAGAGGAGCCAATTGTTACTCTGCTTTTAATGCGAGCTCATTCCATTGTAAAAAAAAACAGCAACAATAGGATTACAGGTCCAGTCAGTCCGTGCGTCCTGCAGAGCAATGCAACCACGCCTCTCGCATTGCTGGAAACAAACTGTGAACTCAGTCAAGCAGGCATCCACACACACACAGCACGAGATCGATCGAGCCACGGTCCGTAGACCTGCTAACACTCCCCGCTCCTCAAAATAGCTTGGCAGTACTAGTCTTCAACGTCTTAGCAAATACAGCGGGGAGGCGGACTACGGCTGTGGCTTACCAGCGCAGGCGGCGGCGATGAGCGGGGAGACGTCGGCCCAGACGCCCTGGTCGCCGGAGGGGGGTATGGAGGGCGGCGGCCCTGGCGCGGGGCCCGCGGGCGAGGAGGAGGAGCTCGCCTCCATCGGATCTGGCCGGATGCGACTGCCCACGGCAACAATGGAAGTGAGCACACCGGAACCGGAGCGAAACCCGACGGCGGCCCGGGCAGAGCTAGGGCTCCCTTACCAGCAGAAGATGGAGGGACCAAACCGCGGCGTGCGTCCGGGAGGGATCTTCGCTCCGCCTCGGCCCAGGCCAGCCGAAGGCTGAGGAGGGCGCCGGCCGAGGTCGAGGTGGAGCCGCCGCCGCCGCGCCTGGGTGGGGGTGGGGTGGGGATGAGGGAGGGGGGCTTGTGGAGGCGGCTTTGGCGGCGCGGGGCGGAGGGGTTTCGGCGGCGAGGCTTTTGCGTGCCGTGGAATCTGTGGGCGCAGTTGTTACGGATTTCGTCACTCTCCCACCCAGTGAATGAATCTCCTTGACCTTTTTCATGAGTACTCTTTATTTTTCCAACTCCACAAAGATTTATTTACTCTGCAGTGAATTATTATTTTTTTGCAGAAAGATTGGGAGCTTTACTGATTAATGAATAGGTTTACAATCCAAAGCCAAAAGAATTTGCACATCTTGTAACCACGAGTCGGTTTGATGCTATGAACACGCTAGTTTAGCTAGGAAATCTGCAACCCTATTCTGACTTGTATCCAATTTCATAATAGAAAGCTCCCTCTCGTTGGCAAGCAAGTCTTTCAGGTCCTGTACCAGATGGCCCACGCACGTTCTATTCGGCCGTGTTTTCTTCAGCAACTTAATAATATTAGAAAAGTCCGTCTATAGAATAAACGGACATGCGGTATAAGTACGTGTGATCATCACCCCTTCCTTTGCAGTGAATTTGATGTATTTAGTCATGCAAACATTTAATTGTTTATTTATTACCAGCCATGTTGGCAAATTTTAACATATTTTATTTTTCCAAATTATATTCCAGGAGCCATCTCTCATTCGTTGGGGACTTCTAAACTAGTTGTCCCACAACCTCTAGTTTAGAAACCCTAGTGGATAGGAAGAAGGGTTATTTTCTAAGCCGCGGAGAGGGTGACTTATTTTTTAAGTCATCAAAAGAGTGGAATATTAGAGGTGGTTAGCGTCTGCCTACTACGCACTAGCAGACATGGCAGTAGATCCGATAAAAACTGGAGACCCTATATCTATTAGGGGTTTTATTTTACTATCGAGAATGGTTATTAGGGTCTCCCTATGACATGATAGCAACTACGAGAACATAATCAACAGAGAAGACCAGCAAGACTATCAGGTTTGGCAAGGGTATGAATTTCAACATTCTTTTTCAGTTGGGGTTCATCGAAGCACGAGCAAGAAGGTTAAATAGAAGGCTTAGTCCAACATCAGCGGGTCCGATCACGACGATCCAAAGGCGCGGTGGCCAATCTAGGGCTGGGGTCATGGGCCCCTCACAAACATTTTACAAATTTTCTTTGTACTAGTGCAATGTTTCATGTTTGTCCATCATAATAATTTTGGTATGGTGTAGTAAAAAAATAACCATTGGAATGTTGCCCATGGTATTCTCAATAACAAGAAAATGTTGTCCATGGTTACACTCACAATGCCAAATCCTAAATCTGCAAGTGCAAAGGCGATAAAATCAAATCCTAGATCCTCCACTGCAAAGGCGGCGACATTTCCTACGAAAACAGGGTTGAATCGGGGAGGGGAAGATCCGAGTACGAAGTGTGGGTGTTTTTTTTCGACAAAGGGTGAATTTTATTGGCTCAAAAGAAGCATCAAGAGGATACAATATAATGAGCATACACCCGGCCTCTGCATAACTAGGATGCACACAGCCAACCCAACACAAACGCTAAAACACACCAATGACTAGCAAAGTCATAAGACCAAAAGCTATGAATAGGTGTGAAAAGGAAAGAAGAAGAAAAAAGCCCCAAAGCGATCAGATCAGCGAACGACAAACTAGAACTGCGACCATATCCGCACCAACCATTGACACCACATTGACGACGAGGATCTTCAACAACAACGCCTTCAAGAAGGAAGCGACACTCAAGCGTCGCCGTCGCCGGATCCAACCAAAAAGGCTAGAATCAAAGTTTTCACCCTGAAGAAACAGTCCGAACGTATCCGAGCAATGCCTCCAACAAGGTCACGATGTAAAAAAAACATCGCCATTGCCAGGGATGACCACTCGGGTCTGACCTAGGCTTTCGCCCCGGAGCTCGAGACCGGGTGCTCGCAGCACCACCATCAAAGTCACACATGTGTTGTCGCCGCCGCTTTTCCACAATCCAAGCAGCTGCAATTTAACCGCCGCCACTCCAACAACATTCCTTTGCGTCAAGTCATTGTCCATAATTTGTACCTCACCACCGAAAGTCATTCACCGGATCAAGAGATAAAAACTCCCGAATTCACTTTGATGACCCCCGATGTCGTGGATCCATAGAAAATCGTTGCAGAACGATCTACAGTCACCACCATCTGGCCAATCAAATCTAGACCACCACCACCAACAGAGGATCACAACGGCGGCCTGCATCGCACATGCCATAAGGCCAGCTCATCGCCGCAACCTTGCAGTGGCCGGAGCAGTGACAACAAACACTACGGGGCGCCCAAGGGATCCTCCCCGCGCCACACCCGAACAAGATCTTTGGGGGATAACAATCAACGGCCACCACCATCCGGTCGATCGGATCTGGATCACCACCGCCAACCGAAGATCAGGCGTCGTCGGCCGGCACTGCACACGCAGAAGGCCAGCAGATCGCCGCAGCCCCACGTGCCGAGCGCAAGGACCACCTCATGGCGCCCGCCGTCATCCCGGTGACAGGCCGATGACCGGCCTCAAGCACCGCACGGCACCGCCACCAGCATGGGCTAAATCTGGCCAGGTCAGCAACTGGAGCCCGACTAGGCCTTCAGGCACTCGAAGGCCACTACCGTTCCAGCCCTTCGCCCCTGACAAAGATGGGATCGGGGGAGGGGTAGGGGAAGGGTGTGCAGGGCCGCGACGAAGACGACGACCGAGGATGCCGCCATTCGCCGAACGGGGCGCAGCCGCCGAGGAAGGCCCCCATAGCAGATCTCGTGGAGCGGAGGGGTTGGGGAGGGGAGTGGCGCTCAGCACCAGGACGGAAACGAGTCCGCCCCGCCGCCACCATCCCGGGGCCAGGCGCGGCTTTGCCGGCCAGCCCTCCGGCAGCGGCGATGCGGGAGCGGGCCTCCCGGCGGCGCGGCAGCGGGTTCCCCCGTGCCGCCCAGGAGGACGACGAAGTGTGGGTGTTAGCTATGCGAAACCAGTCGACATAAATTTTAAAGCAAATTACAGCATTTCCTCTGCCTCCGTTGGTCAATTTGGATTGCAGACATGGCAACGCAAACCAACAAGGTACCAAACCCCCGTATATGATTAAATGAAGAAACAAGTAATCATCATCCCGTTTGTTCCTCAATCCATTGGCCTGATAACAGGGCAGGGGAGAGCTGAGACCTAGGATCAACAAACATTCTGTTGCTACAGAACAAGAAAAACATGCAGCTATGTCAAGCGACTGGTTATTACAGAAGAAGTGGATCAAAAAATTACAACACTGCAAAGACCTGGCCGAGCAGAGATATCTTGAGCATCGGTGCCTGTCGACCCGATGGATTCTACCGCCAACGGAGTTCTCAAGGCCAAAGAGAAGGCGAAGAGTGTGGAAAATCATCATCTGTCCCGGGCAGCGGAGCTCTACGCCTTCATCTTTCTCTTCCTCTTGCTCTTGCTCTTCTTCGACTGCGCCTTCGTCGGCTGGGTCTTCTTGTAGTCGGGCGCCTTGTACTCCGGCGTGTCGCGGAGCCCCAGCTTCGACAGGACGAGGCAGTACGAATCCCAGTCGGTCCTGCGCAGGTACTTGAGGTACTTCTTCCTCCTCTGGACCATGTCCTGGAGCCCCTTTCGAGAGTGCTTATCCTGCATCACAGCAGAGTCGACGGGGTCACTTGATCAAACTGAAGTTTGTGCAATTCCGGAGGTGGTGCGAAGGTAAAACAGCAATACAACATCGGTACGCATAAGGATATATTCAACATTGTGCATACCTTTTTGTGTAGAACGGATGACAAGTGCTTGATTTTTAGTGTCAGTTGGGCTACTGAAAAAACAAACGCGCAGCATATCAGTGGTGCAAACAGAGCCAGAATGGCATAAAATGCTCTACAGAAAACATCAGAACTGCTTACGAGCTTAGCTCTAGACAAGTGAAGAAACATAGGAGTAGCAGGCATAATGATCTGTTAGTAAGCAAGACTTCCTAGCCAGACATCTTTTCAGACTAATCAATTACTAGCTACAGAAGAATATGAAGAAAAAAAAACATGTTACTGTCAAAAAATGAAACATTGAAGTTAACTGAGCCGTAGCTCCATTGTATTGGCTCACAGAGATACTAGGTGTTCAAATGCAAATACTGAATACTCTATACTGCAATCTCTAGCACAGGCTATATCAGCTCCTCAATCAAATTTTGTCTTTGGGTCAATCCTAACCGTCACATCAAAATCATGCAAGCCTTCATTGCCAAACACAATGGTGACTCAAAATTTAAAAATCGCTATTTATCAATATTACACTAGTCATGGAAAAGTCACAGGGCATTGAAACACTACATTTGCAAGTCAGTGTATTCTACTAGTATTATGCAAGTAAGGGATAAGATATTTACTTTGAACTCGTGCGGAACCACAGTCATTCTCGGACATCTTGAACTCATCCCTCACCTTCTGAAGCTCCAATTTCATCTTCTCTTCCCCTGACATGTGGTCAGGATGGAAATACTGAAGACAGCAGGCACCGATAATCATCAGTCAATAGCACTCTCAGAGCAGATACAAACAGGGGAGAAGTCCTCCCACCAGCAGAAAATAGATGAAAAAGCAAAAGGCCAATCTCACCCTCTCTAGCAACTCCTCCTGCGGCGGAAGATTGCTCAGCATGTACTCCGGCAGCGGCTTTCCACCGATGTTTGCAAATAGTGACATATGCTGGACTGCTCCCGATCAAGCACAATACAGCACAAGCTTGTCAGTTCCATCGCACCATGAAGGCAAAAGAGGTGAATGAAGAAAGAAAAACAAGCAATGCTGGGCGGGATTACCACTTGTAACATGCTTCTTCTGCCCTTTCTGATCTTTATGGAGGCTCGTTAAGGTCTGCCGGAGCAAACCAAACTCGCCGCCATACCGCGGGTCAGCCTGGCCCCTCTCCTGCTCCGCGATCTTGGCGATCCGCCCCTGCAGCTCCTGGAGAGAGAACCACTCCTTCCCGTCCTTCCCTGCGTCCGCCGGCCGGAGCTCCCTGAGCATCTGCCCAAGCTGTTCGGGAGTGTATTCTTTCGCGAGAAAAACGCCGGCGTCCTCGTCTTCCTTCCCCTCCCCAGGCTGCGGCTTCCCGGCCCTCTGCCGCATCTCCCTCCCGAAGATGTTGTCCGGGGTGTTGTTCAGGAACCGCAAAGGCGGCTGCCGCTGCCTCTCCTGCTGCGGGTCGATCTTGCGGATGCTCTCGCGGATGGACTCGAAGCTCAAGCTGAACGGCTTGCCGCCGCCGGCGTTGGGGGCTCCTCCTCCCTGGGGGCGACCCGCCGGGGCGGCGGCGCTGTTCTTGAGCAAGTCCTGGAACGACGGGCTGGCGCCTCCGCCGCCACCGCCGCCGACGCCGGGGCCGGATAAGCGGGGCGAGCCGGCGCGGAAGGACTCGAGGCTGCGCTTGATGTCGTCGAGGCCGACGGAGGGGGCCGCGGGCGGCGCGCCGGGGCGGAGCGGGTTGGCCGGGATCCGGCGCGGCGGGGGCGGCGCCGGGGACGACTTGAGGCGCTCGCGGATGTCGAGGAAGATCGAGGACGCCGCCGGCCTCTGGGGGCCCTCGCCGTGGTTCGGGGGCGGGTGGGGGTCGTCGGAGGGCGGCGGCGGCGGGGGAGGGAAGGGAGGGTTGTTGTTGGAGGAGGAGGAGGAGGAGAAGGAGGAGGAGGAGGGGCGGGGCACGTGGAGGAGGGGCTTCCTGCTCGGGTTGATCAGCCGGAGCGCCATGGCGGCGGCGGCGGCGGCGGCGGCGGGAGGTGCGGCTTCACTCCTTCCTCCGCCTCCTCCTCCTCGGTGGACGTGGAATAGGGTTTTGTGGGAGGGGAATGAATCAGTGGAGTGGTCGAGCGATCGGGCATTTGCGGCCTGCTACGAGCACACGTGCGGTGGGCTGACATCGGCCCAATACGGCCGCAGATAGAGTTCCTGTGTCTGCGGGCCTAACAAACCCACCGTGTCGGGCGGCCCAGCAGCAAACCCCTATTCAAGGCTCTGGAGGAATATGTATGCTAGCATGGTAAGGCCTTGTATAATGGGAGGTGCTTAAGGGGAGGTGCTCAAATATATAAACCAGGCTTTCCTTAAGCACTGGTGCTTATTTGTACATGGTAGACGTTAACTAAGTCCGATTTATTTTTCTAAACATCTCTCTAAGCACCTACCATTGTACAAGGCCTAAAGGAGATTATGGCTGCTTCTGCGCAATTTCAGCAACGTACCTTCATCTTTAAAGGTCGAGAGTCTAATCAAGAGGCACATAGCCTCGCCAAACATGCTTTTGGTTTGGTTTGGGACGCCATGTGTGGCTCATAAACCCCCCCAAATTTAAGTTGTATCCCCATGAACGCTATTGTTGAATAAAGCAAGTACGTTTGGACTCAAAAAAATTATGGGAAGGTTTGTGGACGAGAAGAAGAAGGGCGCCAAATCAGTGAGTAGTGATCACTCAAAAAAAATAATCAGCGACTAGTAGTGAAGCGAGCAACGTGAATGTTTTGTCGCATCGCAACTTTCCCATCTAGTGCCTGATGCCGGCCGACCCCAACTACGGTGTGTGGACAGTAAAGATGAAGATTATTCTTCAAATCCTCCGAGCGTGGCAAGAAATCACGGGCAACGGCGTGGATGTGGAGTGCGACGAAGGTGCCATGGCCGCCACAACCCAATATCAGTCGGATTCCATGCTGGTGACATTGGCGGATATTGAAACAACAAGAGCGCTTGCAAAGCAAATGAGGATCGAAGAAGATCACGTCATGAAGGCTCGGGCAAGTGCTGAAGCGCCAATTTTCACAGGTTGCAGATGGAGGAAACTGAGTTGGTGAAGGAATACGCCATGCATCTCAGTACTTTGGTTGGGAAGATCCGTGCGCTTGACGCAAAACTTGAGGAAGTCGAGATTGTGGAGAAAATTTCCGGTTCGGTGCCTGATAAAGTGACCAACTCCTATAATTGTGTGTAGGGAATGCGTGACGCTATGAAGGCTCGAGTCAAGCGAAGCGAGCGGAGACATACAAAAAAAAAGGCAAAGAAAAAGACAAGCCACAAGGTCGAGATAAGGCCGATCAATCTATCAAGTGAAGCACCGAACTTGGATATTGTTTGGAGGCTAACAAATGGGAGATCAAAACAAATTTGGTTTAAGCAAGAAGACGAACGTCTAGGTCTTTTGATGGTCGAAGTTTGTGATCTTGTCCGGGTGGTGGTTGTGAAACCAAACCAAAGGTGATACTTCTTTTTGAGGGAAGGCCCATCACGGCTAGCTTTATTAATCTACGAAAGAAAGTACATCATCTACTAGACTAGAGACCAGACAGCCCAGGGGCTCATCTGTCCAATTCGTCAAAATCTTATTAGAAAAAAAAGTTTTTTTTACAGCAAAAAGACTTTATTCCTCATATAATTGACATGTCGTTTACAAGCAGATGAGAAATAAAGCCAGGAGTTTCATCCTCCCAGACTACAGAAGATCTATTGCTAAAGGAGTACTTTGCTATTTCATCAGCCACCATGTTTGCTTCCCTAAAGCAATGATTGAAGGAAATCTTCTCATAGTTTAGCATCAAGTTCTTGCACTCTGTGATGGTTGCAACTTCAGGACCTAAGTAGCCCTCCAGCTGATTAATGGCCTCTACAGCAAAAGAAGAATCTGATTCAAACATAACTCTAGAGCAGCCAATCTGACTCGCCAAGAACATTCTGTTCCTGATTGCAATGAGCTCCGCCGAGTCCACATCAGTGACGTTGGGTAAGAACCAGCATATGCAGCAGCTATAAAATCCCCCCGTTCATCTCAAGCTACCGCTCCACAAGCGCCAGAGAGAGTCTCAGACTGAAAGCAGCGTCAACACTCAGACTGGAAAGCAGCGTCAACATTTATCTTTACCATCCCATGTATTGGTTTTTTCCATAAATCATCAATCTTCCTAGCAGGTCCATTCGGCTTAAACAATCTAATGTAGTTTGTTGCTAACACCTTGATCGAGAATGCGACACTCGATTACTAGAACAAAAAAGTTAACTAGCACATGCGGCACTCGATTACTAGAACGATAGCAATTTCTAAAGACGACCTTCCCGAGCGACGAGGCCACATCCACACACTCCGCGAATAAAGCAACTGTTGTATCCCACCATATGGACTGCCCATTACAGAGATTGATCATGTTTAGGGAATCTGATTTAGCTTCCACCCGAGGAAACCCTAGAGAATTTGCAAAGACATGGCCATTGTTTCAGCCGTCACCATATCTGCCACATGGGTGATGTACTTACATGTGCGGCTAGAAAGTTCCCTCTCTCGTCTCGGATAACAACCGATGTAGCTCCCACACCTTCTTCTTCACACACCTGGGTTCTGGTTCGCACCATCTTTGCACTTTGGTATATCTTTCTTTATTGTTAGCCTCATGGTAATTATTTGTAATTGCTAATACTGACATATGCCATCTCATAGGGGTGGTGGAGTGCCATCATGGGAAGAAAGTAATACCGAGATTATCGTAAAACCATGGGTAAAATTCAATGACGGTTCAGCTGTGGAGATTTGCGGGCAATGTTCTGTCCTCTTTCGAGTGTCTCACAGGCGAACAATACAAGACAAGCTTAAGGGTGAAACTGGACCGGATTCGAACGGATAATACACATACTATATCATATTTCGTTTCTTTCGAAACGCGGAAATGAATACGGAATATGCCTATCAGAAACAAACATGGTACATTATCGCAGAGCAAACATTATATCAGACAATACAAGAAAAACAACCACATCTCAACATGACAAATGGTAATAAAAGGTTGTGCCTTGTCAGCCAAGTACAGATTAACTAGAATCAAGACGAATGGTTAGACCAGCGATCAAGGAAGTCTTTTACATATTCGATCTGGTGAGCCATAGTCGAGTAAACAAGGGATGTACAACATGATGTGATCTGTAGTACGATGGCACGAGTCATTGGAGATCACAAGAGGAGATAAGTCTGAAACAATTGTCCAGACTTATCTCCTCTTGTAGCAGCAACAACTGAATATATATATGACTACAAAATCGTGAGATGCCAAGAGCTTAAGTAGAGGCCACACAAGTTTTTCTGTAGTCAATCAGGATTGTAGCAGCCTACAATGTACCACACTCCAAAATCAGCAATCTTAATTCAGCAGTGACACACATGCAATTTCAAGGATAGATCGATAGATGCATTCTCCACAGCAAACACCACATTTTTAAGAAGAGATACGAGTAAGTAAACGAGTTAAGGATAAATGCATTTAACAAACTGAGTTGCTGGATGGATTTCACCAACATTAAGCAAGCTTATTACACCTGAATACAGGGTTGCTAGCAGGTAGCTAGAGGGATTATTACTACATCGAACAGGAAATGAGTAACGGAGCATGAAACTCGCCCTGGATCGGATCAGTTCCGTTGGCCCTCCAATGTAGAAGAGGTGAACGACAAAGAAAAACAAGCAAATGCTAGGCGGGATCACCAGTCTTTGACATACTTCTTCTTCTGCTGCTGCTCTTCCGGAAATCCAACTCGGTGCCTAGGCTCATCTGCTCCCGCTCAACAAAAAAATCAAAATAAATACAAGAAAAATTCAAAAAAATCCAAATTTTTTGGGTGATAGATAATTTGATGCGTGAGGACCGCTCTAAATTTCAACTCATTAGACATCTGAGAAGCTCTCGGCAAAAAAGACAAATCGGGTCAGAACAGTGCATAAACAGTAAACATTTTTACAGACCCCGATTTTGTCATTTTTTCCAAGAGCTGCTCAGATGTCTAAATGATTTGAAATTTCGTGTGGACCTCAAGCATCAAATTATCTATCATGCAAAAAAAAATTGAATTTTTTTTAAAAAATTAGCATTTGTTTTTAATTTTTTTTTCTGAGAGAGGGTGCCGAGGAACATGAGAGGTCCCTGCTCTCCGAGGTCCAACACAAACTGCCGGCGACGAACATAATTGGGATCCCACATGGGAGAGAGCCGCTCCTCGTCAGTCTTGGCATGCTTCATCCGCTCTTCCTGCTCTTTCTGAAATTTCTGGGAGGTCCATTTTAACGCCAGCTCCCGGTAAAAAGGGGCGGGCTGCTGTTCTTGTTAGAGGAGGAGGAGAAGAAAAAGGGGCGGGGCACGTGGAGGAGGGGCTTCCTGCTCGGGTTGAGCAGCCGGAGCGCCATGGCGGCGGCGGCGGCGGTGTGAGGTGGGGGTGGGTCTTCCTGCGCCTCCTCGGTGAAAGAAGTTGGTTTCTAAATCAGCCTGGCGGTGGATTGAGTGTTAAACTGTGTGCATGGAGGCCTAGTCCGATCCTACTTTCTAGGATCTCGCAACGCTCGTGCCGGCCAGCGTGCCGCCTTTGTAGGAGCGATTGCCTTCTCCCTCACCCCGCGTTTCTAATAAATATAAGTCCAAACATATTTTATAACATATATTCATTCATTTTGCTTCGTATGTAGTCATATTAAAATCTCTAAAAGATCTTATATTCAGGAACGGCGGGAGTACATTATAGCCGAAATCAATTAAGGACAGAACATTTATATCTAACTTGGCAATTGATATCAGATACTACCTCCGTCATGGTTTACTAGTCACTCTCGTATTCTGGGTCATATTTTGACCATGATTTAATTAACAAAATACATATTATACGTAGCAAAAATAATATCAATGAAAACTACATTCAAATACGAATCCAACAATGTAAATTTCAATTACATGCATTAACATTTTACTAGTTAAATATGTGGTCAAACTTTGGCACAAAATATGACGGAGACTTGTAAACCAGGACGAAGGTAGTACCAGGAGCCCCCACGGCCGAGCACGAGTCACTCTCCTCCTCCACGACGCCAGCCACCGCCTCAGCCTCCTCCGCCGCCACAAGCTCCGCCACGTCGTCGGGCTCACTCTCCTCCTCCACGACGTCTGCCACCACCTCGGCCACCTCCGCAGCATCCTCGCCGTCGTTCATCTTCAATTCCAACCCCTCTCTTCTCAATGCTACCTCTGCTGCCTCTGGTTCTCAGTTCACACCCCTCTTCACCTCCACTGCCTCGCCGGCTCCCGCCCCTCGCCACCCCATTTTCAGTGACCCTATTGCAAAAAACATCAAATTCCTCCTAAACCCCAGCGATCACAACTATCAAAAATGGAAATCCTTCTTCTTCCTCATGGTGCTCATCCACTATGGCGTCACCTATCTCATCGAGCACCCTCCCTCTCCCAATGCCACCTCTCAGTACATCAAGCTAGACACACACGTGGCCCTCTGGATCTACGCCACTCTTGCCGACCCCATGGTCGACCATGTCGTCGGCGCCAACACCACCTTGGCCATCTAGAAGAAGATCAAGGATTTTTTCCTCGTCAATCGCACCGCCCGGTTCATGATCCTCAACCGTCAGTACCGCAACCTCATGATCCTCCCCTCCTAATGCCATCTCTCAATCGCCGAGGCATGAAGCTCCTCACCGACGGTCTCGCCAACCTCGACCACACTGTCACCGAGGTGGATCTCGGCACGCAATCCCTCCGCGAGCTGGAGAAGCGATCTTCATCTTCGGAGGACGCGAGTCGAGTCTTGAGGCACATAGCCTTGCCAAACATGTTTTTGGTTTTGATCTAGGACGCCATGTGTGGCTTCTAAATCCACATAATTTGAGTTGTTCCGACTAACGTTATTGTCTAATTTGAGTTATCTCGACGAACTTTACTGTTTAATAAAGCAAGTGTGTTTGGACTCAAAAAAAAGAGGCTAACGTATCGTTCGCGCTGGGACGTTTTCCTTCCATTGGCCCCCCGTTGCCTAACGAACGATACGTTTGTTGGAAATATGCCCTAGAGGCAATAACAAAATAGTTATTATTATATTTTCTTGTTCATGATAATTTTCTATTGTTCATGCTATAATTGTATTAACCGGAAACCGTAATACATGTGTGAATACATTGACCACAACATGTCCCTAGTGAGCCTCTAGTTGACTAGTGATAACCCACAAGTATAGGGGATCGCAACAGTTTTCGAGGGTAGAGTATTCAACCCAAATTTATTGATTCGACACAAGGGGAGCCAAAGAATATTCTCAAGTATTATAAGTTGAGTTGTCAATTCAACCACACCTGTAAGACTTAATATCTGCAACAAAGTATTTAGTAGCAAAGTAGTATGGAAGTAGCGGTAACGGTGGCAAAAGTAACAGTAGCAGTTTTTTTAATAATTGTAACAGTGGCAACGGAAAAGTAACTAAGCAAAGATCAATATGTGCAAAGCTCGTAGGCATTGGATCAGTGATGGATAATTATGTCGGATGCGATTCCTCATGCAACAGTTATAACATAGGGTGACACAGAACTAGCTCCAGTTCATCAATGTAATGTAGGCATGTATTCCGAATATAGTCATACGTGCTTATGAAAAAGAACTTGCATGACATCTTTTGTCCTACCCTCCCGTGGCAGCGGGGTCCTATCGGAAACTAAGGGATATTAAGGACTCCTTTTAATAAAGTACCGGATCAAAGCATTAACACTTAGTGAATACATGAACTCCTCAAACTACGGTCATCACCGGGAGTGGTCCCGATTATTGTCACTTCGGAGTTACCGGATCATAACACATAGTAGGTGACTATTGGCTTGCAAAATAGGATCAAGAACTCACATATATTCATGAAAACATAATAGGTTCAGATCTGAAATCATGGCACTCGGGCCCTACTGACAAGCATTAAGCATAGCAAAGTCATAGCAACATCAATCTCATTACATAATGGATACTAGGGATCAAACCCTAACAAAACTAACTCGATTACATGATAAATATCATCCAACCCATCACCGTCCAGCAAGCCTACGATGGAATTACTCACGCACGGCGGTGAGTATCATGAAATTGGTGATGGAGGATGGTTGATGATGACGACGGCGACGGATTCCCCTCTCCGGAGCCCCGAACGGACTCCAGATCAGCCCTCCCGAGAGAGATTAGGGCTTGGCGGCGGCTCCATATCATAAAACGCGATGAATCCTTCTCTTTGATTTTTTTCTCCCCGAACGTGAATATATAGAGTTGGAGTTGAGGTCGGTGGAGCACCAGGGGGCCCATGAGACAGGGGGGCGCGCCCCCCACCGTCGTGGACAGGGTGTGGGCCCCCTGGTCTTGATTCTTTCGCCAGTATTTTTTATAAATTCCAAAAATATTCTCCGTGAAGTTTCAGGCCATTCCAATAACTTTTATTTCTGCACAAAAATAACACCGATAACCCACAAGTATAGGGGATCGCAACAATTTTCGAGGGTAGAGTATTCAACCCAAATTTATTGGTTCGACACAAGGGGAGCCAAAGAATATTCTCAAGTATTAGCAGTTGAGTTGTCAATTCAACCACACCTGGATAACTTAATATCTGCAGCAAAGTATTTAGTAGCAAAGTAGTATGGAAGTAACGGTAACGGTGGCAAAGGTAACAGTAGTAGTTTTGTTGAAATTGTAATAGTGGCAACGGAAAAGTAACTAAGCGAAGATCAATGTGTGAAAAGCTCGTAGGCATTGGATCAGTGATGGATAATTATGTCGGATGCGATTCCTCATGCAATAGTTATAACATAGGGTGACACAGAACTAGCTCCAATTCATCAATATAATGTAGGCATGTATTCCGAATATAGTCATACGTGCTTATGGAAAAGAACTTCCATGACATCTTTTGTCCTACCCTCCCGTGGCAGCGGGGTCCTATTGGAAACTAAGGGATATTAAGGCCTCCTTTTAATAGAGTACCGGACCAAAGCATTAACACTTAGTGAATACATGAACTCCTCAAACTACGGTCATCACCGGGAGTGGTACCGATTATTGTCACTTCGGGGTTGCCGGATCATAACACATAGTAGGTGACTATTGACTTGCAAAATAGGATCAAGAACTCACATATATTCATGAAAACATAATAGGTTCAGATCTGAAATCATGGCACTCGGGCCCTAGTGACAAGCATTAAGCATAGCAAAGTCATAGCAACATCAATCTCAGAACATAGTGGATACTAGGGATCAAACCCTAACAAAACTAACTCAATTACATGATAAATCTCATCCAACCCATCACCGTCCAGCAAGCCTACGATGGAATTACTCACGCACGACGGTGAGCATCATGAAATTGGTGATGGAGGATGGTTGATGATGACGACGGCGACGGATTCCCCTCTCCGGAGCCCCGAACGGACTCCGGATCAGCCCTCCCGAGAGAGATTAGGGCTTGGCGGCGGCTCCGTATCATAAAATGCGATGAATCCTTCTCTCTGTTTTTTTCTCCCCGAACGTGAATATATAGAGTTGGAGTTGAGGTCGGTGGAGCACCAGGGGGCCCACGAGGCAGGGGGCGCGCCCAGGGGGGTAGGCGCACCCCCACCCTCGTGGACAGGGTGTGGGCCCCCTGGCCTTGATTCTTTCGCCAGTATTTTTATGAATTCCAAAAATATTCTCCGTGAAGTTTCAGGTCATTCCGAGAACTTTTATTTCTGCACAAAAATAACACCATGGCAATTCTGCTGAAAACAGCGTTGGTCCGGGTTAGTTCCATTCAAATCATGCAAGTTAGAGTCCAAAACAAGGGCAAAAGTGTTTGGAAAAAGTAGATACGATGGAGACGTATCAACTCCCCCATGCTTAAACCTTTGTTTGTCCTCAAGCAATTCAGTTGGTAAACTGAAAGCGATAAAGAAAAACTTTTGCAAACTCTGTTTGCTCTTGTTGTTGCAAATATGTAAAGCCAACATTCAAGTTTTCAGCAAAGATTATGAACTAACCATATTCACAATAACACTTAGGTCTCATGTTTACTCATATCAATGGCATAATCAACTAGCGAGCATTAATAATAAATCTCGGATGACAACACTTTCTCAAAACAATCATAATATGATATAACAAGATGGTATCTCGCTAGCCCTTTCTGAGACCGCAAAACATAAATGCAGAGCGCCTCTGAAGATCAAGGACCGACTAAACATTGTAATTCATGGTAAAAGAGATCCAGTCATAGTCATACCCAATATAAATTAATAGTAATGGATGCAAATGACAGCGGTGCTCTCCAACTGGTGCTTTTTAATAAGAGGGTGATGACTCAACATAAAAGTAAATAGATAGGCCCTTCGCAGAGGGAAGCAGGGATTTGTAGAGGTGCCAGAGCTCGATTTTGAAATAGAGATAAATAATATTTTCAGCGGCATACTTTCATTGTTAACATAACAACCGAGAGATCTCGATATCTTCCATGCTACACACATTATAGGCGGTTCCCAAGCAGAATGGTAAAGTTTATACTCCCCCTCCACCAACAAGCATCAATCCATGGCTTGCCCGAAACAACGGGTGCCTCCAACTAACAACAGTCCTGGGGGAGTTTTGTTTGCAATTATTTTGATTTGATTTGCTTAGAGCATGGGACTGGGCATCCCGGTGACCAGTCATTTTCTCGTGAATGAGGAGCGGAGTCCACTCCTCTTGAGAATAACCCGCCTAGCATGGAAGATACAGACAACCCTAGTTGATACATGAGCTATTCGAGCATACAAAACAGAATTTCATTTGAAGGTTTAGAGTTTGGCACATACAAATTTACTTGGAACGGCAGGTAGATACTGCAGATAGGAAGGTATGGTGGACTCATATGGAATAACTTTGGGGTTTATAGAAGTGGATGCACAAGTAGTATTCCCCGCTTAGTACAAGTGAAGGCTAGAAAAAGATTGGGAAGCGACCAACTAGAGAGCAACAACAGTCATGAACATGCATTAAAATTAATAAACATTGAGTGCGAGCATGAGTAGGATATAATCCACCATGAGCATAAATATCGTGGAGGCTATGTTGATTTTGTTTCAACTACATGCATGAACATGTGCCAAGTCAAGTCACTCGAATCATTCAAAGGAGGATACCACCCTATCATACCACATCACAACCATTTTAATAGCATGTTGGCACGCAAGGTAAACCATTATAAACTCCAAGCTAATTAAGCATGGCATAAGCAACTATAATTTCTAATTATCATTGTAAACATGTTTCATTCATAATAGGCTGAATCAGGAACGATAAACAAATCATATTTACAAAAACAAGATAGGTCGAGTTCATACCAGCTTCTCTCATCTCAATCAGTCCATCATATATCGTCATTATTGCCTTTCACTTGCACGACCGAACGGTGTGAATAATAATAATAATGCACGTGCATTGGACTAAGCTAGAATCTGCAAGCATTTAATTCAAGGGAGAAGACAAGGTAATATGGGCTCTTGGTTAAATCAACAATAATGCATATAAGAGCCACTTCAACGTTTTCATTATGGTCTTCTCCTCTCGACCCCCAAAGGAAAGAAAGGAAATAAAACTATTTACACGGGAAAGATCCCAACAAGCAAAAGAAGAACAAGAAATCTTTTTGGGTTTTCTTTTAATTATTACTACTACAAGCATGAAAAATAAACTAGCTAAAAGCTATAACTATTTTTTTCTGGTTTTTCTTAAGGTTTTTCAAACACACAAGAAGAAAGCAAGAAAAGAAAATAAACTAGTATGGATAATACAATGAAAAAGTATGAGCACCGACAACTAGCATGAGTGTGTGAACATAAATGTAATGTCGGTGAGAAATACGTACTCCCTCAAGCTTAGGCTTTTGGCCTAAGTTGGTTTATGCCCATGGATCAAAGTTGTAGTTGGGGTCGTACTGAGAAGGATCCTCGGGGTGCCACTGGTTGGCAATCTCCTTCGGATTCCACTGGTAAACAGACTGACGGTGTGGATCAAGTTGTGGCTCCGACTCTGGCTCTGGAGCTGGTGTGAGGTTCCGGTAGGCATGGATGGCCTCCGGCAGAACAAGATACTTGCCTGAAGATAAGTTAACCAAAGAAGGAGCAGACAAAGTAATAGTCTCAAAGTAATTTTTATCAAATATCAGTCTATAGTTAAGCATCTTTTTCTTATTCTTAGAATAAAATCATGTGCTACCATACTCTTATAGTCTAAAAAAACAGGAGGCAACAACTTTTCTTCTTTCTCATAATGCCTAATAGGTATGTTAAAGTGTGCAGCGAGGCGCGAGGCGAAGATACCTCCCAAGATGGGACCTTTCGTACGGTTCAGATTTAACCGCTTGGCAACAATAGCGCCTAGGCATAAAGTGTTATCACGAAACAAGGCATGGCCCAGAATAACAATATCAGGGGCACTAAGGTTTCCACAGTTCCCACGACCAATTAGACATCTACTAGCAAATATTGCAAAGTAACGCAGAACAGGAAAGTGTATGCTAGTAATTCTTGCATCGGAAACTTTCCTCGTTTCCCCTATAGCAATCCAATAAACACTTCCACATCATTAGGATGTGGTTCCTCTATGCTGCCTGCAAAGGGTATCTTGCAGACCCGGTAGAAATCAAATAGTGACATCTCCTTAAACTCATCATATATATAAAAATCCACCGAAGGTGGTGATCTCCTAGCATGGAAATGAAAATTTTGCACAAAAATATTAGTGAGTAGGAGATACTGTTCGCGCTGATCGTGGAGGAAGTTGGTGAGGCCCGCACTCTTAGCCAAATAATAAAAATCATCATGAATCCCGGCTGCCCTCAAGAAATCATCACAAGGCCATTCGCACGGCCGAACCTCCGCGGTGCGAGGGAGATTATATTTGGGCCTTTTATCCTCTTCACTTTGCTTATCCTTCGAGCTTCGGTTCGAAGAGCCCCTCAAAAATCTCTTCATCAATTTCTGAAAATTTCTGAAATTTTTAGTAACTTAAAATAAAAATGAACCAAACTCAACAAAACTGATAGCAACTACTCCCATAAGTGCCTAGAGACTATATCATGCATTAGAACTACTTGGGACCATATAAATTTGGCATGCAAGCTCAAGAACAGGGTCTCCTAAGCAGCAAAAATTTGCAATGAAATAATCACTAGAACAAAAACTAATTGGACCATTGGAGGAATCACATACCGAAGAACAATCCCCCAAAGCAGTTTCGTGAGTGGGGCTTTGAGTAAGGAGATCGAAAATCGCAGCAAGATGAGCTAGAACTCGTGCTTGAGCTGGTTGGTGATTTTTTTGGGAGGAAGAAGGAGTGTGCGGTGGCTGGAATAAGTGGAGGGGGGCCACCAGGGGCCCACGAGGCAGGAGCGCGCCCTGGACCCTCGTGGCCAGGTGCTTGCTCCCCCTGATGTGTTCTCAGTGCCAGATATTCTCAAATATTCTAGAAAAAAAATCATATTTCATTTTTGGGACATTTGGAGAACTTTTATTTTCGGGGTATCTTTTATTGCACGGATAATTCAAAAAACAGACATAAAATACTATTTTTACTTTATTTAGTCTAATTAACAGAAAGTAAAAGGAGGGTGCAGAAGGTTGTGCTTTCTAACTTCATCCATCTCATGCTCGTCAAAAGGAATCCACTAACAAGGTTGATCAAGTCTTGTTAACAAACTCATTTCGAATAACATGGAACCGGAGAAATTTCGAATATCACTAGGTTACCTAAACGGGGATATGCGCATCCCCAAAAATAAGAATATCATATTTCTTCTTGACAGTAGGAAGAGGAAATTCAAAACCTCCAATAATAATCGTTGGGATTTTTCCAATAGAATTGATACTGTGGATTTGAGGTTGTTTCCTCGGAAAGTGTACCGTATGCTCATTACCATTAACATGAAAAGTGACATTGCCTTTGTTGCAATCAATAACGGCCCCTACAGTATTCAAAAAGGGTCTACCAAGGATAATCGACATACTATCGTCCTCGGGAATATCAAGAATAACAAAGTCCGTTAAACTAGTAACGTTTGCAACCACAACAGGCACATCCTCACAAATACCGACATGTATAGCAGTTGATTTATCGGCCATTTGCAGAGATATTTCAGTAGGTGTCAACTTATTCAAATCAAGTCTATGATATAAAGAGAGAGGCATAACACTAACACCGGCTCCAAGATCACATAAAGCAGTTCTAACATAGTTTGTTTTAATGGAGCAAGGTATAGTTGGTACTCCTGGATCTCCAAGTTTCTTTGGTATTCCACGCTTAAAAGTATAATTAGCAAGCATGGTGGAAATTTCAGCTTCCGGTATCTTTCTCTTATTTGTAACAATATCCTTCATATACTTAGCATAAGGATTCATTTTCAGCATATCAGTAAAGCACATACGCAAGAAGATAGGTCTAATCATTTCAGCAAAGCGCTCAAAATCCTCAGCATCCTTTTTCTTGGATGGTTTGGGAGGAAAAGGCATGGGTTTCTAAACCCATGGTTCTCTTTCTTTACCGTGCTTCCTAGTAACGAAGTCTCTCTTATCATAACGTTGATTCTTTGATTGTGGGTTATCAAGATCAACAACAGGTTCAATTTCTACATCGTTGTCATTGCTAGGTTGAGCATCAACATGAACATCATCATTAACATTATCACTAGGTTCATGTTCATTACCAGATTGTGTATCATCATCAGAAATAGAAATATCATTTGGATTCTCAGGTGTGTCAACAACAGGTTCACTAGAAGCATGCAAAGTCCTATCATTTTTCTTTTTCTTCTTTTTAGAAGGACTAAGTGCATCAACATTAGTTCTCTGAGAATCTTGCTCAATTCTCTTAGGGTGGCCCTCAGGATACAAAGGTTCCTGAGTCATTTTACCCCCTATAGTCACAACTCTAATAGCATTATCATTTTTCTTACTATTTAGTTCATTGAGAAAATCATTTTGAGCTTTGAGCACTTGTTCTACTTGAGTGGTAACCATAGAAGCATGTTTACTAATGAGTTTAAGTTCACCTTTAACTCTAGACATATAATCACTCAAGTGTTCAATCATATAAGCATTACGTTTCAATTGTCTACCAACATAAGGATTGAAGTTTTCTTGTTTAACAATAAAATTATCAAACTCATCCAAGCATTGGCTAGCAGACTTATAACGAGGTATATCACCTTCATCAAATCTATAGAGAGAATTTACCTTTACTACCTGTGTCGGGTTATCAAGATCACGTATTTCATCAACATGCGGCAAATTAAGACCATGTACTTCTTCAATAGGAGGTGAATTCTTAACATCTTCAGCTTTGATTTCTTTGCCTCTTGCATATCTTCAGGACTGAGAAATAGAATGCCCCTTTTCTTCGGAGTTGGCTTAGGAGTTGGTACAGGAAGTGTCCAATTATTTTCATTAGTCAACATATTATTCAATAGCAATTCAGCTTGATCAACTGTTCTTTCCCTGAAAACACAACCAGCACAACTATCCAGGTGGTCTCTGGAAGCATCGGTTAGTCCATTATAAAAGATATCAAGTATTTCATTTTTCTTTAGAGGATGATCAGGCAAAGCATTAAGTAATTGGATAAGCCTCCCCCAAGCTTGTGGGAGACTCTCTTCTTCAATTTGCACAAAATTATATATTTCCCTTAAGGCAGCTTGTTTCTTCTGAGCAGGGAAATATTTAGCAGAGAAGTAATAAATCATATCCTGGGGACTACGCACACAACCAGGATCAAGAGAATCAAACCATGTTTTAGCATCACCCTTTAAATAGAATGGAAACAATTTAAGGATATAGTAGTAGCGAGTTTTCTCATCATTAGTGAATAGGCTGGATATATCATTTAATTTAGTAAGATGTGCCACAACAGTTTCAGATTCATAGCCATAGAAAGGATCAGATTCAACCAAAGTAATTATCTCAGTATCGACAGAGAAATCATAATCCTTATCAGTAACACAGATAGGTGTAGTAGCAAAACTAGGGGCATATTTCATTCTAGCATTCAAAGATTTTTCTTTCAGCTTAGCTAATAATTTCTTAAGATCAGATCTATCATTGCAAGCAAGAAAGTCTCTAGCAGTTTCTTCATCCATAACATAACCCTCAGGCACAACAGGCAATTCATATCTAGGGGGAGAATCTTCATCATCACTTTCATCAATATTATCAGTTTCAATAATTTCATTCTCTCTAGCCCTAGCAAGTTGTTCATCAAGAAATTCACCTAATGGCACAGTATTATCAAGCATAGAAGTAGTTTCATCATAAGTATCATGCAAAGCAGAAGTGGCATCATCAATAACACGCGACATATCAGAATTAATAGCAGAAGCAGGTTTAGGTGTCGCAAGTTTACTCAAAACAGAAGGCGAATCAAGTGCAGAGCTAGATGGCAGTTCCTTACCTCCCCTCGTAGTTGAGGGATAAATTTTGGTTTTCTCGTCTTTCAAGTTCCTCATAGTGAACAGCGGATATAAATCCCAAGTGACTCAAAGAATAGAGCTATGCTCCCCGGCAACAGCGCCAGAAAATAGTCTTGATAACCCACAAGCATAGGGGATCGCAACAGTTTTCGAGGGTAGAGTATTCAACCCAAATTTATTGATTCGACACAAGGGGAGCCAAAGAATATTCTCAAGTATTAGCAGTTGAGTTGTCAATTCAACCACACCTGGATAACTTAATATCTGCAGCAAAGTATTTAGTAGCAAAGTAGTATGGAAGTAACGGTAAAGTGGCAAAGGTAACAGTAGCAGTTTGTAGTAATTGTAATAGTGGCAACGGAAAAGTAACTAAGCGAAGATCAATATGTGAAAAGCTCGTAGGCATTGGATCAGTGATGGATAATTATGTCGGATGCGATTCCTCATGCAATAGTTATAACATAGGGTGACACAGAACTAGCTCCAATTCATCAATGTAATGTAGGCATGTATTCCGAATATAGTCATACGTGCTTATGGAAAAGAATTTGCATGACATCTTTTGTCCTACCCTCCCGTGGCAGCGGGGTCTGATACGTCTCCGTCGTATCTACTTTTCCAAACACTTTTGCCCTTGTTTTGGACTCTAACTTGCATGATTTGAATGGAACTAACCCGGACTAACGTTGTTTTCAGCAGACTTTCCATGGTGTTATTTATGTGCAGAAACGAAAGTTTCCGGAATGACCTGAAACTTCACGGAACGTCTATTTGGAAATAATAAAAAATCCTTGCAAAAGATGAAGACCAGGGCCCACACCCTGTCCACGAGGGTGGAGGGCGCGCCCCCTACCTCGTGGGCCCCTTGGAGCTCCTCCGACCTCAACTCCAACTCTATATATTTGCTTTCGGGGAGAAAAAACCAGGGAGAAGAATTCATCGCGTTTTACGATACGGAGCCGCCGCCAAGCCCTAAAACCTCTCGGGAGGGCTGATCTGGAGTCCGTTCGGGGCTCCGGAGAGGGGGATTCGTCGCCATCGTCATCATCAACCATCCTCCATCACCAATTTCATGATGCTCACCGCCATGCGTGAGTAATTCCATCGTAGGCTTGCTGGACGGTGATGGGTTGGATGAGATCTATCATGTAATCGAGTTAGTTTTGTTAGGGATTGATCCCTAGTATCCATTATGTTCTGAGATTGATGTTGCTATGACTTTGCTATGCTTAATGCTTGTCACTAGGGCCCGAGTGCCATGATTTCAGATCTGAACCTATTATGTTTTCATGAATATATGTGAGTTCTTGATCCTATCTTGAGAGTCTATAGTCACCTACTATGTGTTATGATCCGGCAACCCCGAAGTGACAATAATCGGGACCACTCCCGGTGATGACCATAGTTTGAGGAGTTCATGTATTCACTATTTGCTAATGCTTTGTTCCGGTACTCTATTAAAAGGAGGCCTTAATATCCCTTAGTTTCCATTAGGACCCCACTGCCACGGGAGGGTAGGACAAAAGATGTCATGCAAGTTCTTTTCCATAAGCACGTATGACTATATTCGGAATACATGCCTACATTATATTGATGAATTGGAGCTAGTTCTGTGTCACCCTATGTTATGACTGTTGCATGATGAACCGCATCCGGCATAATTCTCCATCACCGATCCAATGCCTATGAGTTTTCACATATTGTTCTTCGCTTAGTTACTTCTCCGTTGCTACTGTTACAATCACTACAAAATACCAAAAATATTACTTTTGCTACCGTTACTTTTGTTACCGTTGCCACTACTATCATACTACTTTGCTACTAAACACTTTGCTGCAGATATTAAGTTATCCAGGTGTGGTTGAATTGACAACTCAACTGCTAATACTTGAGAATATTCTTTGGCTCCCCTTGTGTCGAATCAATAAATTTGGGTTGAATACTCTACCCTCGAAAACTGTTGCGATCCCATATACTTGTGGGTTATCAAGACTATTTTCTGGCGCCGTTGCCGGGGAGCATAGCTCTATTCTTTGAGTCACTTGGGATTTATATCTGCTGGTCACTATGAAGAACTTGAAAGTCGTTAAGACAACAATTTATCCCTCAACTACGAGGGGAGGTAAGGAACTGCCATCTAGCTCTGCACTTGATTCACCTTCTGTTTTGAGTAAGCTTGCGACACCTAAACCTGCTTCTGCTATTCGTTCTGATATGTCGCATGTTATTGATGATGCCACTTCTTCTATGCATGATACTTATGATGAAACTACTTCTATGCTTGATACTACTGTGCCACTTAGTGAATTTCTTGATGAACAAATTGCTAGGGCTAGAGAGAAAGAAATTATTGAAACTGATTATATTGATGAAAGTGATGATGAAGACTTGCCTGTTATTCCTGAGGGTTATGTTTTTGATAAAGAAGCTTCTTTAGCTATTTTAGCTTGCAAAGATAGATATGAGCTCAAGAGGTTATTAGCTAAATGGAATCAGCAATCTCTTAATGCTAGAATGAAACCTGACCCTGCTTTTGCTACTTCACCTATCTGTGTTACCGATAAGGATTATGAATTCTCTGTTGATCCTGATATAATTACTTTGGTTGAATCTGATCCTTTTCATGGCTATGAATCTGAAACTGTTGTGGCACATCTTACTAAATTAAATGATATAGCCACCCTGTTCACTAATGATGAGAAATCTCGCTACCTTTATATCCTTAAAATATTTCTGTTCTCATTAAAGGGTGATGCTAAGATATGGTTTAATTCTCTTGATCCTGGTTGTGTGTGTAGTCCCCAGGATATGATTTATTACTTCTCCGCTAAATATTTCCCTGCTCATAAGAAACAAGCTGCTTTGAGGGAAATATACAACTTTGTGCAAATTGAAGAAGAGAGTCTCCCACAAGCTTGGGGGAGGCTTCTCAAGTTACTTGATGCTTTGCCTGATCATCCTCTTAAGAAAAATGAAATACTTGATATCTTTTATAATGGACTAACCAATGCTTCCAGAGATTACCTGGATAGTTGTGCTGGTTCTGTTTTCAGGGAAAGAACACCAGATGAAGCTGAAATTCTATTGAATAATATGTTGACAAATGAAAATAATTGGACACTTCCTAAGCCAGCTCCCGAGCCAATTCCTGAGCCTATTCCTAAACCAACTCCGAAGAAGAGAGGTGTTCTACTTCTCAGTCCTGAAGATATGCAAGAGGCAAAGAAATCTATGAAAGAAAAGGGTATTAAAGCTGAAGATGTTAAGAATTTACCTCCTATTGAAGAAATACATGGTCTTAATTTACCGCCTGTTGAAGAAACATATGATCGTAATCCATTACCTACTGAAGAACCTCATGGTCTTGATAACCCGACACAGGTAGTAAAGGTAAATTCTCTCTATAGATATGATAAAGCTGAAATCCCTCCTACTAAAATTGCTAGCCAATGCTTGGATGAGTTTGATAACTTTATGGTTAAGCAAGAAGATTTCAATGCTTATTTTGTTAGACAATTAAAACAAAATGCTTATATGATTGAACACTTGGGTGATTACATGGCTAATGTTAAAGGTGAACTTAAACTCATTAGTAAACATGCTTCTATGGTTACCACTCAAGTAGAAGAAGTACTTAAGGCTCAAAATGATTTGCTAAATGAAATGAATAGTAATAAGAATGATTATGCTGTTAAAGTGGCTACTAGAACTGGTAAAATGACTCAGGAACCTTTGTATCCTGAAGGCCACCCTAAGAGAATTGAGCAGGATTCTCAGAGAAATAATATTGATGCACCTAGTCCTTCTAAAAGGAAGAAAAAGAAAAATGATAGGACTTTGCATGCTTCTAGTGAACCTATTACTGAACAACCTGAGAATCCAAATGATATTTCTATTTCTGATGCTGAAACACAATCTGGTAATGAACATGAACCTAGTGAAAATATTAATGAAGATGCTCAACCTTGTAATGATAATGAGGTAGAAATTGAACCTGCTGTTGATCTTGATAACCCACAATCAAAGAATCAACATTATGATAAGAGAGACTTCATTGCTAGGAAGCATGGTAAAGAAAGGGAACCTTGGGTTCAGAAACCCATGCCTTTCCCTCCCAAACCATCCAAGAAAAAGGATGATGAGGATTTTGAGCGCTTTGCTGAAATGATTAGACCTATCTTTTTGCGTATGTGATTAACTGATATGCTCAAAATGAATCCTTATGCTAAGTATATGAAAGATATTGTTACAAATAAGAGAAAGATACCTGAAGCTGAAATTTCCACCATGCTTGCTAATTATACTTTTAAAGATGGAATACCAAAGAAACTAGGAGATCCAGGAGTACCTACTATACCATGCTCCATTAAAAGAAACTATGTTAAAACTGCTTTATGTGATCTTGGAGCCGGTGTTAGTGTTATGCCTCTCTCTTTATATCATAGACTTGATTTGAATAAGTTGACACCTGCTGAAATATCTTTGCAAATGGCTGATAAATCAACTGCTATACCTGTCGGTATTTGTGAGGATGTGCCTGTTGTGGTCGCAAACGTCACTATTTTAACGGACTTTGTTATTCTTGATATTCCTGAGGACGATAGTATGTCTATTATTCTTGGAAGACCCTTTTTGAATACTGCAGGGGCTGTTATTGATTGCAACAAAGGCAATGTCACTTTTCATGTCAATGGTAATGAGCATACAGTACACTTTCCGAGGAAACAACCTCAAGTTCATAGTATAAATTCTATTGGAAAAATTCCATCGATTATTTTTGGAGGTTTTGAATTTCCTCTTCCTACGGTCAAGAAGAAATATGATATTCTTATTATAGGGGATGTGCATATCCCCGTTGAGGTAACATAGTGTTATTCGAAATTTCTCCGGTTCCATGTTAGTCGGAATGAGTTTGTTAACAAGACCTGATCAACCTTGTTAGTGGATTCCTTTTGATGAGCATGAGATGGATGAAACTAGAAGGAACAACCTACTGTACCCTCTTTCTACTTTCTGTTATTTAGTTGAAATAAAGTAAAAATAGTATTTCCCTGTCTGTTTTCTGATTTACCCGTGCAATATAAAAATACCCCGAAAATAAAAGTTCTCCAAATGCCCTGAAAATGAATATGATTTTTTCTAGAATTTTTGAGGATATCTGGCACTGAGAACATAGCAGGAGGGGCAAGCACCTGGCCACGAGGGTGGAGGGCGCACCCTACCCCCCAGGGCACGCCCCCCTGCCTCGTGGGCCCACGGTGGCTCCCCTCCACTTATTCCTGCACCCACACATTCCTTCTTCCTCCCACAAACACCAATATCCAGCTCAAGCACGAGTTCTAGCTCATTTTGCTGCGATTTTCGATCTCCTTGCTCAAAGCACCTCTCACAAAACTGCTTGGGGGGATTGTTCCTTGGTATGTGACTCCTCCATTGGTCCAATTAGTTTTTGTTCTAGTGCTCTATTTTTTGCAAATTTGTGCTGCCTAGGTGACCATGTTCTTGAGCTTGCATGTCAAATATATATGGTTCCAAGTAGTTCTAATGCATGATATAGGCTCTAGGCACTTGTAGGAGTAGTTGCTATCAATTTTATTGAGCTTGGTTCACTTTTGTTTGAAGTTACTAAAAATTTCAGAAATTTTTCAGAGGAAGAAATATGCTTAGGAAAATGTTCCAAGGTGGTTCTTCAAGGAAGCAAGGACCCAGGCTTGCAATGCGTGATGCTGACGAGGAGCCACCAAGGGACGCTCCAGTGCGGCCTTGTGAATGGCCCTCAGAAAATTTTATGGATCGAGCGGGAATCAAGGAAGAATTTAACGCATATTTGCGTAACGCTGATCTTGTGAGCTTTGAGGCAGACAAATGCCGCCAGTACCACTATCTCACTAGTACATTTGTGAGGAGGTTTGAATTTTCATATTCACGTAATTCTCCAACTGTCCTGTTTGATCTTTATGAAAAATCTTATACCATGGACTTAGAGGATTTTACTTCTGCTTGCAAACTTCCACAATGGGGTAGTGTTAGTGAACCCCATAAATCTGAATTTAGAAACTTTCTTGCTCGTATAACCGTGGGGGAATCTAGAGATATAGCACAAGCTACCATAGGGAGCATTCATTTTCCGGCTATACATTATTTTGCTCTCTTCATAGGTAGGTGCATAAATGGTAAAGATGAAGCATGTCATATGTGTGTCCCAGACCTTAGTATTCTTAGGAGTGCTGTGTTAGGAGACAAATCTTATAATTTGGGAGCCATTGTTGCACGTAGGTTGCATAATAATAGATTTAATGGAGATTTCTTTGGTGGAATTTATGCAACCCGCTTAGCTGATTTTCTTGGTGTGGACGTTCCTGAGGATGACACTGAGTTGCCTCCTACTTATTTAGACTACAATTCTATGGTCTACCACCAGTTTGTCGAGAGGAATGAATCACCTCTCTGATATCGCTTAATCTTTGACAGACGTCATGCTGTCCGTATTACTCTCCCTGCTCCTGCCTTCTTTGATTATCAGGCAAAAGGAAGACATTTTATTACCAGAGAGGAGGCAGATGAGTACGAGAGGAGGGCGGAGGCAGCTCACCGCCACACTGCAGCTCAGGAGGCGATAACCGCTGCATCTCAGTACGACTCCAGCTACACCTACGGGTATCCGCCAGGCCATCCTTGGCAATAGACCAACTTAGGCCAAAAGCCTAAGCTTGGGGGAGTACGTATTTCCCACCGACATTACATTTATGTTCACACACTCATTGCTAGATGTCGGTGCTCATACTTTTTCACTGTAATATCCATTAAAAGGACATGCGGTGCCCCCATGTGTGGTTTTGGTAATTGATGACATTCTCTATGGACTAATGATTGCATTGAGTTATATTTGAAGGATTTTTCCATAGGCATTTCTTGAAGTCCATGTGTTGGTTTCAAGGAGTTTATGGGTTGAGCAAGGTGCTATTAAGGAATTATCCAAAGATTGGTCATGTGAGTGTTGAGCTTATTGCAAGCATGTCTTGAAGAAGAAGATTATGTGATCATTCATGTTTACCTTCAAGACATCATCCAAACGAAGAGAGTTGGAAAGATTCAAGGTTGATCAAGACTAAGTCAAGAGTGAATCAAGTTGATCAACTCACAAAGCATAGAAGATGTATCGAGAGGGATCAAGTGATCCCATGGTATGGTAAGCATTGTCCATTGCACTTTGTGTACTAACCCATGGTCTATGTGAGAGTCTATGTGGGGTTAGGTACGTGTCCATGGGCTTGCGTCAAGAGGAAGATATCATACAGCCCATGGAAAGGATGACATCAAGTGGTGATCGTCATCAAGATTGCCGTGTGCAAGTTCAAGTGGAGCATCACGAAGAGATCAAGTGCTTGAAGCTTGCCATCCATTGTGGTGTCAATGGACTTGTGAAGATGTGCCGAAGAGTGGCTCACCCATAGTGGAGTATGGGGGAGCAATCATCTAGTCTCCATCGACCCAACACAATCAAGAAAGGTGGTCCATCTTGAGGAGGACAAGATCGTCATCATCTAGCTCAAGTGGATCATGTGCAAGGCAAAGGTTTGCCCTTGATAGGTTTTCTATTTTACCGGTCTCATGGTGGTAGTTGGGAGACCGGGTTATAGGATCGATAGCCGTACTATCAAGGGGGCTCTCAAGTGAGTAGCTTGATCGTATCGTTCGTCGAGAGCTCAAACCATTGCATTCTTGCATCATGTTTCTTGGTTCTTGTTTGGTTCTCTTTGTGAGTCTTAGAGCTTATGGTCATCTTGATGACAAGCTTGAGTTCATCGAAAACGGAGTTTGCATGCGTCTTCTATGATGTTTTCGGTGTTGGAGGTTTTACCGGTCTTATCCGAGGAAGGGTTCTCACCATTTTCTTTTGGGCCTTTTCTCATTCGCTTCTTATTGGTATTTCTATCAAGATTGTGTTAGCCCTTGTCGCTAGCTTTCCAACAAACTTGGTTTCGTCGAATTCGGAGTCCATTTGCAGAAGTTGTGTCAGTTTTGGTGTGCTTAAAAGGGGCTGCTGCGGATGTAAATTTTTAGTACCGCTCTTGGGAGCGGTACTACCGCGACTACTTCCGTGGCTACTTCCGCTCGGGACCAAAAACTCGTCACAAGTCCAGCGGTGGTAGGCACAGATGTAATTTTTTAGTACCGCTCGCAAGCAGTAGTACCGCTACCCTTAGCAGTAGTACCGCTACCCCTAGCGGTAGTACCGTGAGGTCAAGCGGTACTACCGCTCCGACGGTTCTTCTGGCTTTTTTGCCTCCTCGCTATTGTGTTTCAAAGGGCTACTACTGCCCTAGTGGTAGTACCGCTTCTTGGAGCGGTAGTACCGCTCGGTGCGGGCTGTGAGCATAACGGTTGGATTTTTCCCCACCTGTAAAAGGGGGTCTTCTTCCCCAATGAACCTTATCCTTTGAGCTCATGTTCTTCCCCCATTGTTGACCTTCTTCGAGCTTGCTAACTCTCAATCCCTCCAATGATTCTTGCTAGTTCTTGAGGGAAAAGAGAGAGGAGATCTAGATCCACGTTTCCACCAATCACTTTCTCCTCTAAGTGAGGGGAACCCCTTGGATCTAGATCTTGGAGTTCTTCGTGTTCTTCTTTCGTTCTTCCTCTCATTTTCCTCCCTAGCATTAGTTTCTTTGGTGGGATTCGGGAGAGAAGGACTTGGGCACTCCGTGTGCCCTTGCCATTGCATTTGGTGCATCGGTTTGAGTTCTCCACGGTGATACGTGGAAGTGAAGTTTGAGAAGCTCATTACTCTTGGGTGTTTGGGCACCCTAGAGCTTGTTCCTCTTGGGTGCCTTGGCGCCCTAGATGGTTGGTGGTGTTCGGAGCTCAATCATTGTGGTGTAAAGCTCCGGGCAAGCGTCAGGGTCTCCAATTAGGTTGTGGAGATCGCCCCGAGCAATTTAACGGGTTCCGGTGACCGCCCCCAAGGGTTGCCAACGTGTACGGGTTCGGTGACCTTCCCCAAGGGTTGCCATTTGTACGGGTTCGGTGACCGCCCTCAAGGGTCCCTTAGTGGAATCACGGCATCTTGCATTGTGCGAGGGCGTGAGGAGATTACGGTGGCCCTAGTGGCTTGTTGGGGAGTATTGTGCCTCCACACCGCTCCAAACAGAGATTAGCATCCGCAAGGGTGTGAACTTCGGGATACATCGTCGTCTCCGCGTGCCTCGGTTATCTCTTACCCGAGCTCTTTACTTATGCACTTTACTTTGTGATAGCCATATTGTTTCTTGTCATATATCTTGCAATCACCTAGTAGTTTAGCTTGCTTAGCATAAGTTCTTGGTGCACATAGGTGATCCTAGTTGTTGTTGGTTTTGTGCTTGACAAATTAACCGCTAGGTTTATTCCGCATTTGTTCAAGCCTAAACCGTAATTATTTTAAAGCGCCTATTCACCCCCCCTCTAGGCGACATCCACGATCTTTCAATTGGTATCAGAGCCTCGTCTATCTTTGTCAGGCTTAACCGCCTAGAGAGTAAAGATGTCGACTAGGGGATTAGGATTCTCTGAACTCTTAGTTTCAATGGCACAAATTTTGATGTTTGGGTTATTCGCATGCTTAATCTCTTTAGGGTCATGGACCCAAATTTAGAGCAAATTGTAGATATGGGTTTTGCTCCTCCAAAGGATCCCCAAAGATTATCTTTAGAGGATGAGAAAGACTCTTATCTCAATGCTCAAGCTTCTAATGTGCTTTTCGATGCTTTGAGCAATGTAGTTATATTTCAACTCATGCCTTTCCGGGATGCTCATGAGTTGTGGACAAAGCTTCAAGATAAATATGGCGTGTCCAAGTTTTGTGGGGATGATTGTTCTCCCTCCACCTCCGGCCGTGTTGTGTTCTCAACTTCTTCTACTTCACCTACATGTGGTTTGCCACAAGGTAATGACATGGTGAGTAGTGGTGTTCATTGCAATGATGATAGTGGGCTTAGTTTTGATAATCCTTCATCACTTTCTTGTTGCGATGCTTCATCTTTGGACTCTAGCACTTCGAGCACTCCAAATGTTTCACATGCTTGTGTTGATAATCCTTTCATATCATGTACAAATTGCTTGACTAAATCTCATGATGATATGCTTGCTATGTCTTGTTGCCATGATAAAAATGCATGTATTTCCTCGAGTTGTTGTGCTAACACTGTAGAGGAAACCCAACACTCCATGGAATAAGATGTGGTCTTGAATGGTGCTTCAAGGGATCCCACATCATCATCTATTGCTTTTTGCCTTATGGCCAAGGCTTCAAAGGTATCTCCCACTTTAAATCCCAATATATCTTGTGATAATATTGATGATGGCAAGAGTGATGATGATGTCGATTATGATGAAGAGAATGATGATGTTGCCTCCTTAAAAGTTAAGGGGGAAATAATTTTTAAAGCTCTTCTTAAGAATAAAATTGCTCATTCCAACTTCATGGAAATCATGTCTATTGCTATTGAGGGCAAGAAATATATTGATGAGTTGGATTCTCGTCTTGAGGAGCATGAGGTCACCATTGATAAAATGGAAGGTCATGAGCGTGATTACGCTAATGAGATTGCGGACCTCTCTCAAGCTCTTGAACTTGAACAAACCACCAAGGAATCTCTTGAGGAGACTTTTGCTCTAGAGTTATCTAGAGTGAAGGAATCTCATGATAGAGCTATTGAGGTGGCCAATGTCTTTGAAACTAAAAATGCTAAGCTTGAAGTTGCTCATGCTAGACTCCTTGAGGATTTTGAGCACCTCGAAAATGGCTCAAGGGTCATCAAGGGTGAGCTCATCAAACTCACCGAGTCTCATGCTCAACTTGAAGCTTCTTATTTAAAAGAGCTTGCCAAGTTGCCTTCTCCTCTTGTTGTTAATGATGATGCTTGTGCTACTAACTCTATTTCTTGTGAAGCATCCATTTTAAAGGAGAACGTTGAGCTATGGGCTCAACTTGAGTTGCTATCTAGCAATTATGGGAAATTGGAAGAAAGCCATGAAAAGCTCTCAAGCTCTCATGATGATCTTCTAGTATCCCATAATGTGCTAAAGATAGCTCATGAGGCCATGATTGCTAAGGTAACATCTAGTGAGCCTCATGTGGACACTAGCACTACTTTTAGTCAAAATGCTATATTGCCTTGTGCTAGTCCTCGCGATTCATCCATGCATAACGTTGGTACATCTTGTGATGAATTGCTTTCCTTGCCTTGTTGCTCTAACGATGAAGCTTATACTTCCTCTAGTGCTTGTGTTGAGACTAACCATGTAGAGGAAATCAAAGAGCTCAAGGCCCAAGTCACTTCTTTGAAGAAAGATTTGGAAAAGTATCATGAAGGGAAGGCCACACTCAACAATATCTTGAGTGTACAAAATCCCCCAATGACAAAGGTGGACTTGGATTCAACTCCGATAAGAAGAAGAAGTCCAAGAGCAACAACAAGAAGGGCCAAAAACAAGTCAAGAGTTCGGCCAAGATTATTTGCTTCAAGTGCAAAATTGAAGGGCATCATGTTAGATCTTGCCCATTGAAGAAGAAGGCCATTAGTGACAAGCAACAAGGGAAGCGGCTAAAAGTGCATTCTCATGCTCAACCTCAAGTTGAAGAAAGGCCTCTTCCCAATAAGACTCAAGTTAATGCTTCTCAAGTTGAGAAATCAAGTGAGAAGAAAGTGAAGAGTAGACGTTGCTACCTATGTCGTGAAAAAGGTCACGTCGCTTCTTCATACACGAATGGTACCTTATCCAACCCTATTCTAATTGATGATATCTATTCTCTTGGGAAGGATAAGGTTGGCAATGTGTTTGCCAAGTTTGTTGGTACTCAAAGTGGTGTCAAGAAAAGAACCATTTGGGTAGCCAAGCCTATTGTGACTAACCTCTTAGGACCCAACTTGGTTGGGGACCAACTAGCTCATTCTTGATCAATAGGTGTTGTTAGAGGACATTGGAGACTTGGCTACATTATGAAGAATTAAGGGGACTTCATCACTCTTATTGTCTCAAGCCAAGTCAATTGAATCATCAAGCTTATATCTTATATCCAATGTGCCTCCTTGCGGTAACTTGTACTTAAATTGCTTACATTGAAAGTTACTTGCCCCCTTGCATGTTTTGGTTTTGTTCCTTCATGTGTTTGTATATATTGTGTCTCCAAATTGCTTATCTTGAGTAATCAAGTTTATGTATGTTGGTTTGCACTTCATGTACATGTGTGTCGTACGTTGAGCCTTTGTGCATCTTGTTTGTATCTTAGTTGGCTCTTGTGAGAGATTAATGGAATATCCCGTTATGGGGGAGTGATGTGCTTTGTGCACCTCACAATCCTATAAATGTGTGTACATGAGTAATACCATCTAGTATTGATATTTCAAGATTATCTAGTCACTATGTGGTATGTCTTCTCATGAGAAATTCAAATTCTAAATAGTCCATTAATTATCTCTTGTTGGATTCTCTTATTGCCTCTTGTTAAGTTTTTTTTGGTATCACATTATGGGGGAGTCATATGCTATGTGCATATTACAAGCCTAGAAAATGTGTACATTTGAGATATTGTCACCTAGAATTGATATTGTAAATTATCTGTTCTTAGGTGGCATGGTAGCTCTACAAGTTGCAATTTGCGTGTGTTCGGTGTGAAGATGATGTTGGATATCCTTGCTATCTACCAATGGGAATCATTTCCATCTACTTCTTGTCTTTTGACAATTGGTACTCACTTATGTGTGGTAGAAATTATTGATCATCTCTACATTGGCCTTTGCTTTTATTTGCCTTATCTCTTGCCTAGGAATGTATCACTCCCTTTGTCTTCCATACCACTTGTGGATCTTGTTATTTTCTTGATCTTGTCTAGTGTTTTCTAGATATAGTGAAAGTGGTGATCCCACCTTGTGCATTTTGTATTCAAATGCAAATTCTCTATAATGCACTAGTCTTGGGGGAGCTATCCTATTTTCTATAAAACACTCATCTTGCGCTCCTTATCAAGTGTGTGTTTGTGGAAGGCAAGCCGTTTTCTTTTTGGTACTTTGTGCCATCATGAAACTTTGTAGAGAGCTTGGTTTGTTTGGAACCATCCTCTCTTTTGGGAGTTTGATATCTTTTATTTAGTGTGTATCAACCAATATCTCATTCCTCGATGTATCTATTATGGATATCCTCCAAGTGATGATTTATTCATTTGGTATCTTTTCTTCACTTGGTTTTTCTTTGTCATTTGGTATCGGTTTTTGAAAGTCTTGAGCATGCATATTAATTTGATGTAGTATTTTTAGCATGCTTTCTTTCTTGGACCCAATATATAGGGGAAACTCCACCAAGTCTCAAATTGGATGGGATGTGCATGAAATTCATTTTCATATCTATATGCACATATTTATGTGGAGGTTGTCCTATGTATTGTTGGTTCTCTAACTCTTTGGTCCCAATGAGTTTGGGTACCATTTTGTTTGTGTTGTTGTTCTAGGAGCAATTGGAGATGCATTGGATGCTCGGCTCACTCACAAGGAAGGTGGTGTCAGCATGTGCTAATTGGAGTCAAGCTAGGATGATCAATGAACTACTACCTACCTTTAGTTGGTATCTACTACATCCTTCCAATGATATCTCGGTAACAAGTATCTCTTCATGCATTCTTTTCTTGCATTCAACCTTGTGTAGGTTGCATCTTAGCATGATTTTCATTCCATCTTGTGATACTTGTTTCCTTTCTCAAAGCATCTCAACGATGATCTCATGTTGCTAGTTGTGATGTCTTTGATGGGTGTGTGGTAGGAATTCATTTATAAACTGTAAGACCATATCTAGCCATGTGCTATGCTTCCAAGCAAATATCTTATTGGTATATGTATGACTTCCTTTTGGATATCTTGTTCCTTCGTGTTGTAACTATTTCGGGTGTACATCCTTCTTTGTAGATATATATATTGTCTTTCTTATGTTATTTCTTTGGTGGCTCCGTGAAAGCTTTTGCCTTGAGTGCGTGTCTTCTATCGTTGCATCTTGATGCGCTCTTGTGTGGTGAAGATTATTTTCCTCATGCTTATCTTTACGAGGTTTTTGCCATCTTAATTGGCATCCCTCGTCTTGATGAGCCTTTCATCTTCTATCTTCACCGCGGGTTGTCACAAGCATAGGTTCTCTATATGCTTATTAGTAAACTTGTGAACCCATTTGCTAGTTTTGTGTGGGAATGATAGGCCTTGCACAGTGTGCCTCATTCTTTCAATACTTTATTGATGCTTAATGCTCTTCTGTACATTAGTCTTCTCAAGTGCATTGCCTTGACTCACACACATCTTTTTGGTTGAGCCCACTCTTAAGTTGTGTCTCTTACTTGTTGCTCAACCATTTGTTTGTTGCAAGTACTAGGCTTAGTTTCCTATATGCTCTCTTGCACTTGTTGTAAGTTTCTATTGATTTTGGGGGAGCTATGATCCTATTTTGTGCACTTTGTATCCAAATACAAAAATTCTTGATGTGCACAAATCATGGGGAGTTTCTCTAGTTTCTTTAGAACACTGCTCTGCTCTTATCATAATATCCTTCATTCATGTGGCTCGTAGGATCATTGGCCTAGTTGGTTCAATTGGTATCTTTTGATAGCTTGCTTCAATTGGTATCTTTTGATTGCTTGATTGCTTGTTTCTCTCTTTGTTATGTCTTTGTGGCATATCTTCCTTTTGCAATCTTGGGGCCTCAATATAGTTTGTCTTCCTCCAAGTATTTACCGTTGGATATGTGTATTGCATTCCACTCTCTTGTTGAGAAATACACAATTTATGGAGGAACACATTTTATATTGGCCTTCTAAGCTTTTAGCCCATTTTGGCAATCGATGCCAATGGGGGAGAACTTTCAGAGAGTTTTGTGGAGAAGTTTAGAGAGTTGTCTCTTCTGGCTTTGGTTTGTTCCTAAGCATACGCATCTCCTACGCATGCATTATTGGTTTTTGCATTGCATGGTGATGCATAATTCCTTATATAAACTCTCTTGAAAGTGATTGTCATCAATTACCAAAATGGGGGAGATTGAAAGGACATGCGGTGCCCCCATGTGTGGTTTTGGTAATTGATGACATTCTCTATGGACTAATGGTTGCATTGAGTTATATTTGAAGGATTTTTCCATAGGCATTTCTTGAAGTCCATGTGTTGGTTTCAAGGAGTTTATGGGTTGACCAAGGTGCTATTAAGGAAGTATCCAAAGATTGGTCATGTGAGTGTTGAGCTTATTGCAAGCATGTCTTGAAGAAGAAGATTGTGTGATCATTCATGTTTACCTTCAAGACATCATCCAAACGAAGAGAGTTGGAAAGATTCAAGGTTGATCAAGACTAAGTCAAGAGTCAAGTTGATCAACTCACAAAGCATACAAGATGTATCGAGAGGGATCAAGTGATCACATGGTATGGTAAGCATTGTCCATTGCACTTTGTGTACTAACCCATGGTCTATGTGAGAGTCTATGTGGGGTTTGGTACGTGCCCATGGGCTTGCGTCAAGAGGAAGATATCATACAACCCATGGAAAGGATGACATCAAGTGGTGATCGTCATCAAGATTGCCGTGTGCAAGTTCAAGTGGAGCATCACGAAGAGATCAAGTGCTTGAAGCTTGCCATCCATTGTAGTGTCAATGGACTTGTGAAGATGTGCTGAAGAGTGGCTCACCCATAGTGGAGTATGGGGGAGCAATCATCTAGTCTCCATCGACCCAACACAATCAAGAAAGGTGGTCCATCTTGAGGAGGACAAGATCGTCATCATCTAGCTCAAGTGGATCATGTGCAAGGCAAAGGTTTTCCCTTGATAGGTTTTCTATTTTACCGGTCTCATGGTGGTAGTTGGGAGACCGGGTTATAGGATCGATAGCTGTACTATCAAGGGGGGCTCTCAAGTGAGTAGCTTGATCGTATCATTCGTCGAGAGCTCAAACCATTTCATCCTTGCATCATGTTTCTTGGTTCTTGTTTGGTTCTCTTTGTGAGTCTTAGAGCTTATGGTCATCTTGATGACAAGCTTGAGTTCCTCGAAAACGGAGTTTGCATGCGTCTTCTATGATGTTTTCGGTGTTGGAGGTTTTACCGGTCTTATCCGAGGAAGGGTTCTCACCATTTTCTTTTGGGCCTTTTCTCATTTGCTTCTTATTGGTATTTCTATCAAGATTGTGTTAGCCCTTGTCGCTAGCTTTCCAACAAACTTGGTTTCGTCGAATTCGGAGTCCGTTTGCAGAAGTTGTGTCAGTTTTGGTGTCCTTAAAAGGGGCTGCTGCGGATGTAATTTTTTAGTACCGCTCTTGGGAGCGGTACTACCGCTTGGAGCGGTACTACCGCGACTACTTCCGTGGCTACTTCCGCTCGGGACAAAAACTCGTCATAAGTCCAGCGGTGGTAGGCACGGATGTAATTTTTTAGTACCGCTCGCAAGCAGTAGTACCGCTACCCTTAGCAGTAGTACCGCTACCCCTAGCGGTAGTACCGTGAGGTCAAGCGGTACTATCGCTCCGACGGTTCTTCTGGCTTTTTTGCCTCCTCACTATTGTGTTTCAAAGGGCTAGGAGCGGTAGTAGCGCTCGGTGCGGGCTGTGAGCATAACGGTTGGATTTTTCCCCACCTGTAAAAGGGGGTCTTCTTCCCCAATGAACCTTATCCTTTGAGCTCGTGTTCTTCCCCCATTGTTGACCTTCTTCGAGCTTGCTAACTCTCAATCCCTCCAATGATTCTTGCTAGTTCTTAAGGGAAAAGAGAGAGGAGATCTAGATCCACGTTTCCACCAATCACTTTCTCCTCTAAGTGAGGGGAACCCCTTGGATCTAGATCTTGGAGTTCTTCGTGTTCTTCTTTCGTTCTTCCTCTCTTTTTCCTCCCTAGCATTAGTTGCTTTGGTGGGATTCGGGAGAGAAGGACTTGGGCACTCCGTGTGCCCTTGCCATTGCATTTGGTGCATCGGTTTGAGTTCTCCACGGTGATACGTGGAAGTGAAGTTTGAGAAGCTTATTACTCTTGGGTGTTTGGGCACCCTAGAGCTTGTTCCTCTTGGGTGCCTTGGCGCCCTAGATGGTTGGTGGTGTTCAGAGCTCAATCATTGTGGTGTAAAGCTCCGGGCAAGCGCCGGGGTCTCCAATTAGGTTGTGGAGATCGCCCCGAGCAATTTGACGGGTTCCGGTGACCGCCCCCAAGGGTTGCCAACGTGTACAGGTTCGGTGACCGCCCCCAAGGGTTGCCATTTTTACGGGTTCGGTGACCGCCCTCAAGGGTCCCTTAGTGGAATCATGGCATCTTGCATTGTGCGAGGGCGTGAGGAGATTACGGTGGCCCTAGTGGCTTGTTGGGGAGCATTGTGCCTCCACACCGCTCCAAACGGAGATTAGCATCCGCAAGGGTGTGAACTTCGGGATACATCGTCGTCTCCGCGTGCCTCGGTTATCTCTTACCCGAGCTCTTTACTTATGCACTTTACTTTGTGATAGCCATATTATTTCTTGTCATATATCTTGCTATCACCTAGTAGTTTATCTTGCTTAGCATAAGTTGTTGGTGCACATAGGTGATCCTAGTTGTTGTAGGTTTTGTGCTTGACAAATTAACGCTAGGTTTATTCCGCATTTGTTCAAGCCTAAACCGTAATTATTTGAAAGCGCCTATTCACCCCCCTCTAGGCGACATCCACGATCTTTCATCCATGCTAGTTTATTTTCTTTTTCTTGCTTTCTTCTTGTGTGTTTGATAAATCTTAAGAAAAACCAAAAAAATTAGAGTAATTTTTAGTTAGTTTAATTTTCTTGCCGTTGTAGTAATAGTTAAAAAGAAAACCCAAAAAGATTTTTTGTTCTTCTTTTGCTTGTTGGGAGCTTTCCCGTGTAAATAGTTATTTTATTTTCTTTTCTTTTCTTTGGGGGTCGATAGGAGAAGGCCATGATTAAATTGTTGAAGTGGCTCTTATATGCATTATTGTTGATTTAACCAAGAGCCCATATTGCCTTGTCTTCTCCCGTTTATTGAATGCTCGCAGATTCCAGCTTAGTCCGATGCACGTGCACTCTTATTATTATTCTCATCGTTCGGTCGTGCAAGTGAAAGGCAATTATGACGATATATGATGGACTGACTGAGATGAGAAAAGCTGGTATGAACTCGATCTCTCTTGTTTTTGTAAATATGATGAGTTCATCGTTCCTGATTCAGCTTATTATGAATAAACATGTTTGCAATGACAATTAGAGATCATAGTTGCTCGTGCCATGCTTGATTAGCTATGAGTTATAATGGTTTATCTTGTGTGCCAACATGCCATTAAAATGGTTGTGATGTGGTATAGTGGGGTGGTATCCTCCTTTGAATGATATAAGTGACTTGACTTGGCACATGTTCACACATGTAGTTGAAACAAAATCAACATAGCCTTCACGATATTTATGTTCATGGTGGATTATATCCTACTCATGCTTGTACTCAATGTTTATTAATTTTAATGCATGTTCATGACTGTTGTCGCTCTCTAGTTGGTCGCTTCCCAGTCTTTTGCTAGCCTTCACTTGTACTAAGCGGGAATACTGCTTGTGCATCCAATCCCTTAAACCCCAAAGTTATTCCATATGAGTCCACTATACCTTCATATATGCGGTATCCACCTGCCGTTCCAAGTAAACTTGTATGTGCCAAACTCTAAACCTTCAAATAAACATTCTGCTTTGTATGCTCGAATAGCTCATGTATCAACTAGGGCTGTTCGTATCTTCCATGCTAGGCGGGTTATTCTCAAGAGGAGTGGACTCCGCTCCTCATTCACGAGAAAATGGCTGGTCACTGGGATGCCCAGTCCCATGCTTTATGCAAACTAAATCAAAATAATTGCAAACAAAACTCCCCCTGGGACTGTTGCTAGTTGGAGACACTCGTTGTTTCGAGCAAGTCATGGATTGATGCTTGTTGGTGGAGGGGGAGTATAAACTTTACCATTCTGTTTGGGAACCGCCTATAATGTGTGTAGCATGCAAGATATCCCCATCTCTTGGTTGTTATGTTGACAATGAAAGTATGCCGCTCAAAATATTACTTATCTCTATTTCAAAACCGAGCTCTGGCACCTCTACAAATCCCTGCTTCCCTCTGCGAAGGGCCTATCTATTTACTTTTATGTTGAGTCATCACCCTCTTATTAAAAAGCACTAGCTGGAGAGCGCAGCTGTCATTTGCATTCATTACTATTAATTTATATTGGGAATGACTATGACTGGATCTCTTTTACCATGAATTACAATGTCTAGTCAGTCCTTGATCTTTAAAGGTGCTCCGCATTTATGTTTTGCGGTCTCAAAAAGGGCTAGCGAGATACCATCCTGTTATATCATATTATGATTGTTTTGAGAAAGTGTTGTCATCCGAGATTTATTATTATCGCTCGCTAGTTGATTATGCCATTGATATGAGTAAACATGAGACCTGAGAGTTATTGCAAATGTGGTTAGTCATAATCTTTGCTGAAAACATGAATGTTGGCTTTACATATTTGCAACAACAAAAGCAAACAGAGTTTGTAAAAGTTTTTCTTTATCACTTTCAGTTTATCAACTGAATTGCTTGAGGACAAGCAAAGGTTTAAGCTCGAGGGTAGAGTATTCAACCCAAATTTATTGATTCGACACAACGGGAGCCAAAGAATATTCTCAAGTATTATAAGTTGAGTTGTCAATTCAACCACACCTGGATAACTTAATATCTGCAGCAAAGTATTTAGTAGCAAAGTAGTATGGAAGTAACGGTAACGGTGGCAAGGGTAACAATAGCAGTTTGTAGTAATTGTAATAGTGGCAACGGAAAAGTAACTAAGCGAAGATCAATATGTGAAAAGCTCGTAGGCATTGGATCAGTGATGGATAATTATGTCGGATGTGATTCCTCATGCAATAGTTATAACATAGGGTGACACAGAACTAGCTCCAATTCATCAATGTAATGTAGGCATGTATTCCGAATATAGTCATACGTGCTTATGGAAAAGAATTTGCATGACATCTTTTGTCCTACCCTCCCGTGGCAGCGGGGTCTGATACGTCTCCGTCGTATCTACTTTTCCAAACACTTTTGCCCTTGTTTTGGACTCTAACTTGCATGATTTGAATGGAACTAACCCGGACTGACGCTGTTTTCAGCAGACTTTCCATTTATGTGCAGAAACGAAAGTTCTCGGAATGACCTGAAACTCCACGGAACGTCTATTTGGAAATAATAATAAATCCTTGCAAAAGATGAAGACCAGGGGGCCCACACCCTGTCCACGAGGGTGGAGGGCGCGCCCCCTACCTCGTGGGCCCCATGGAGCTCCTCCGACCTCAACTCCAACTCTATATATTTGCTTTCGGGGAGAAAAAAACCAGGGAGAAGAATTCATCGCGTTTTACGATACGGAGCCGCCGCCAACCCCTAAAACCTCTCGGGAGGGCTAATCTGGAGTCCGTTCGGGGCTCCGGAGAGGGGGATTCGTCGCCATCGTCATCATCAACCATCCTCCATCACCAGTTTCATGATGCTCACCACCGTGCGTGAGTAATTCCATCGTAGGCTTGCTGGACGGTGATGGGTTGGATGAGATCTATCACGTAATCGAGTTAGTTTTGTTAGGGTTTGATCCCTAGTATCCATTATGTTCTGAGATTGATGTTGCTATGACTTGCTATGCTTAATGCTTGTCACTAGGGCCCGAGTGCCATGATTTCAGATCTGAACCTATTATGTTTTCATGAATATATGTGAGTTCTTGATCCTATCTTGCAAGTCTATAGTCACCTACTATGTGTTATGACCCGGCAACCCCGAAGTGACAATAATCGGGACCACTCCCGGTGATGACCATAGTTTGAGGAGTTCATGTATTCACTATGTGCTAATGCTTTGTTCCGGTACTCTATTAAAAGGAGGCCTTCATATCCCTTAGTTTCCATTAGGACCCCGCTGCCACGGGAGGGTAGGACAAAAGATGTCATGCAAGTTCTTTTCCATAAGCACGTATGACTATATTCGGAATACATGCCTACATTATATTGATGAATTGGAGCTAGTTCTGTGTCACCCTATGTTATGACTGTTGCATGCTGAACCGCATCCGGCATAAATCTCCATCACCGATCCAATGCCTACGAGCTTTTCACATATTGTTCTTCGCTTATTTACTTTTCCTTTGCTACTGTTACAATCACTACAAAATACCAAAAATATTACTTTTGCTACCGTTACTTTTGTTACCGTTGCCACTACTATCATACTACTTTGCTACTAAACACTTTGCTGCAGATACTAAGTTATCCAGGTGTGTATCAAACGTCACAAAGTAACTTCGTGACTATAAAGGTGCACTACAGATATCTCCGAAAGTGTCTGTTGGGTTGGCACGAATCGAGACTGGGATTTGTCAATCCTTGTGATGGAGAGGTATCTCTGGGCCCACTCGGTAATGCATCATCATAATAAGCTCAGTGTGACTAATGAGTTAGCCACGGGATCATGCGTTACGGAACGAGTAAAGAGACTTGCCGGTAACGAGATTGAACAAGGTATAGGGATACCGACGATGGAATCTCGGGCAAGTAACATACCGGTGAACAAAGGGAATTGTATACGGGATTGATTGAATCCCCGACATCGTGGTTCATCTGATGAGAGCATCGTGGAACATGTGGGAGCAAACATGGGTATCCATATCCTACTGTTGGTTATTGGCCGGAGAGAGGTCTCGGTCATGTCTGCATGGTTCCCGAACCCGTAGGGTCTACACACTTAAGGTTCGGTGACGCTAGAGTTGTTATGGGAAATAGTATGCGGTTACCGAAGGTAGTTCGGAGTCCCGGATGAGATCCCGGACGTCACGAGGAGTTCCGGAATGGTCCAGAGGTGAAGATCGGTATATTGGACGAAGGGTATTGGAGTCCGGAAGTGTTCCCGGGGTACCAGGCTATGGCCAGCATGACCAAAAAGTGTTTCGGGGGCCTGGGCAAGTGTTGCAGGGCCTCATGAAGGAAATATGCCCTAGAGGCAATAATTAAGTATTATTTATTTCCTTATATCATGATAAATGTTTATTATTCATGCTAGAATTGTATTAACTGGAAACATAATACATGTGTGAATACATAGACAAACAGAGTGTCACTAGTATGCCTCTACTTGACTAGCTCGTTAATCAAAGATGGTTATGTTTCCTAGCCATAGACATGAGTTGTCATTTGATTAACGGGATCACCTCATTAGGAGAATGACGTGATTGACATGACCCATTCCGTTAGCTTAGCACCTGATCGTTTAGTATGTTGCTATTGCATTCTTCATGACTTATACATGTTCCTATGACTATGAGATTATGCAACTCCCGTTTACCGGAGGAACACTTTGTGTGCTACCAAACTTCACAACGTAAATGGGTGATTATAAAGGTGCTCTACAGGTGTCTCCAAAGGTACTTGTTGGGTTGGCGTATTTCGAGATTAGGATTTGTCACTCCGATTGTCGGAGAGGTATCTCTGGGCCCACTCGGTAATGCACATCACTATAAGCCTTGCAAGCATTGTGACTAATGAGTTAGTTGCGGGATGATGTATTACGGAACGAGTAAAGAGACTTGCCGGTAACGAGATTGAACTAGGTATCGAGATACCGACGATCGAATCTCGGGCAAGTAACATACCGATGACAAAGGGAACAACGTATGTTGTTATGCGGTCTGACCGATAAAGATCTTCGTAGAATATGTGGGAGCCAATATGGGCATCCAGGTCCCGCTATTGGTTATTGACCGGAGAGGTGTCTCGGTCATGTCTACATAGTTCTCGAACCCGTAGGGTCCGCACGCTTAACGTTACGATGACAGTTTTATTGAGTTTTGATGTACCGAAGGAGTTCGGAGTCCCGGATGAGATCGGGGACATGACGAGGAGTCTCGAAATGGCCGAGATGTAAAAATCGATATATTGGACGACTATATTCGGACTTCGGAAAGGTTCCGAGTGATTCGGGTATTTTTCGGAGTACCGGAGAGTTACGAGAATTCGTATTGGGCCTTAATGGGCCATACGGGAAAGGAGAGAAAGGCCTCAAAAGGTGGCCGCGCCCCTCCCCATGATCTGGTCCGAATTGGACTAGGGAAGGGGGGCGCCCCCTTCCTTCTTTCTCCTCCTCCCTTCCCTTCTCCTATTCCAACAAGGAAAGGAGGAGTCCTACTCCCGGTGGGAGTAGGACTCCCCCTTCTGGCGCGCCTCTCCTCCCTAGGCCGGCGGCCTCCCCCTTGCTCCTTTATATACGGGGGCAGGGGGGCACCCCAAGGACACACTTGATATACGATATTTTAGCCGTGTGCGGTGCCCCCCTCCACCATATTACACCTCGATAATACCGTTGCGGAGCTTAGGCGAAGCCCTGCGTCGGTGGAACATCATCATCGTCACCACGCCGTCGTGCTGACGAAACTCTCCCTCAACACTCGGCTGGATCGGAGTTCGAGGGACGTCATCGAGCTGAACGTGTGTAGAACTCGGAGGTGCCGTGCGTTCGGTACTTGATCGGTCGGATCGTGAAGACGTACGACTACATCAACCGCGTTGTGATAACGCTTCCGCTGTCGGTCTACGAGGGTACGTGGACAACACTCTCCCCTCTCGTTGCTACGCATCACCATGATCTTGCATGTGCGTAGGATTTTTTTTGAAATTACTAAGTTCCCCAACAGTGGCATCCGAGCCTGGTTTTATGCATTGATGCTATGCACGAGTAGAACACAAATGAGTTGTGGGCGATATAAGTCATACTGCTTACCAGCATGTCATACTTTGGTTCAGCGGTATTGTGAGATGAAGCGGCCCGGACCGACATGACGCGTACGCTTACGCGAGACTGGTTTCACCGTTCGGAGCACTCGTTGCTTAAAGGTCACTGGCGGGTGTCTGTCTCTCTCACTTTAGTTGAACCGAGTGTGGCTACGCCCGGTCCTTGCGAAGGTTAAAACAACACCAACTTGACAAACTATCGTTGTGGTTTTGATGCGTAGGTAAGAATGGTTCTTGCTAAGCCCGTAGCAGCCACGTAAAACTTGCAACAACAAAGTAGAGGACGTCTAACTTGTTTTTGCAGGGCATGTTGTGATGTGATATGGTCAAGACATGATGTGATATAATTTGTTGTATGAGATGATCATGTTTTGTAACCGAGTTATCGGCAACTGGCAGGAGCCATATGGTTGTCGCTTTATTGTATGAGATGCAATCACCATGTAATAGTTTTACTTTATCACTAAGCGGTAGCGATAGTCGTAAAAGCAATTAGTTGGCGAGACAACAATGATACTACGATGGAGATCAAGGTGTCGCGCCGGTGACGATGGTGATCATGACGGTGCTTCGGAGATGGAGATCACAAGCACGGTGCTTCGGAGATGGAGATCACAAGCACAAGATGATGATGGCCATATCATATCACTTATATTGATTGCATGTGATGTTAATCCTTTATGCATCTTATCTTGCTTTGATTGACGGTAGCATTATATGATGATCTCTCACTAAAATTTCAAGATAAAAGTGTTCTCCCTGAGTATGCACCGTTGCGAAAGTTCTTCGTGCTGAGACACCACGTGTTAATCGGGTGTGATAGGCTCTACGTTCAAATACAACGGGTGCAAAACAGTTGCACACGCGGAATACTCAGGTTAAACTTGACGAGCCTAGCATATACAGATATGGCCTCGGAACACAGAGACCGAAAGGTTGAGCGTGAATCATATAGTAGATATGATCAACATAGTGATGTTCACCATTGAAACTACTCCATCTCACGTGTTAATCGGACATGGTTTAGTTGCTTTGGATCACGTAATCACTTAGATGATTAGAGGGATGTCTATCTAAGTGGGAGTTCTTAAGTAATATGATTAATTGAACTTAAATTTATCATGAACTTAGTCCTGATAGTATTTTGCAAATTATGTTATAGATCAATAGCTCGCGTTGTTGCTTCCCTGTGTTTATTTTTGATATGTTCCTAGAGAAAAAATTATGTTGAAAGATGTTAGTAGCAAAGATGCGGATTGGATCCGTGATCTGAGGATTATCCTCATTGCTGCATAGAAAAATTATGTCCTTGATGCACCGCTAGGTGACAGACCTATTGCAGGAGCAGATGCAGACGTTACGAACGTTTGGCTAGCTCAATATGATGACTACTTGATAGTTTAGTGCACCATGCTTAACGGCTTAGAATCGGGACTTCAAAGACGTTTTGAACGTCATGGACCATATGAGATGTTCCAGGAGTTGAAGTTAATATTTCAAGCAAATACCCGAGTTGAGAGATATGAAGTCTCCAACAAGTTCTATAGCTAAAAGATGGAGGAGAATCGCTCAACTAGTGAGCATGTGCTCAGATTGTCTGGGTACTACAATCGCTTGAATCAAGTGGGAGATAATCTTCCAGATAAAATAGTGATTGACAGAATTCTCTAGTCACCATCACCAAGTTAGTAGAACTTCGTGATGAACTATAGTATGCAAGGAATGACGAAAGTAATTCCCGAGCTCTTCGTGATGCTGAAATCGACGAAGGTAGAAATCAAGAAAAACATCAAGTGTTGATGGTTGACGAGACCACTAGTTTCAAGAAAAGGGCAAAGGGAAGAAGGGGAACTTCAAGAAGAACGGCAAGCAAGTTGCTGCTCAAGTGAAGAAGCCTAAGTCTGGTCCTAAGCCTGAGACTAAGTGCTTCTACTGCAAAGGGACTGGTCACTGGAAGCGGAACTACCCCAAGTATTTGGTGGATAAGAAAGATGGCAAAGTGAACAAAGGTATATTGGATATACATGTTATTGATGTGTACTTACTAGTGTTTATAGCAACCCCTCAGTATTTGATACTGGTTCAGTTGCTAAAGAGTAGTAACTCAAATCAGGGAGTTGCAGAATAAACAGAGACTAGTAAAAGGCGAGGTGACGATGTGTGTTGGAAGTAGTTCCAAGATTGATATGATCATCATCGCACACTCCCTATACTTTCGGGATTAGTGTTGAAACTAAATAAGTGTTATTTGGTGTTTGCGTTGAGCTTGAATATGATTTGATCATGTTTATTGCAATACGGTTATTCATTTAAGTTAGAGAACAATTGTTGTTCTGTTTACATGAATAAAAACCTTCTATGGTCATACACACCAACGAAAATGGTTTGTTGGATCTCGATCGTAGTGATACACATATTCATAATATTAAAGCCAAAAGATGCAAAGTTAATAATGATAGTGCAACTTATTTGTGGCACTGCCGTTTAGGTCATATTGGTGTAAAGCGCATGAAGAAACTCCATACTGATGGGATTTTGGAATCACTTGATTATGAATCACTTGATGCTTGCGAACCGTGCCTCATGGGCAAGATGACTAAAACGCCGTTCTCCAGAACTATGGAGAGAGCAACAGATTTGTTGGAAATCATACATACAGATGTATGTGGTCCGATGAATATTGAGGCTCGTAGCAGGTATCATTATTTTTTGACCTTCACAGATGATTTGAGCATATATGGGTATATCTGCTTAATGAAACAGAAGTCTGAAACATTTGAAAAGTTCATATAATTTTAGAGTGAAGCGGAAAATCATCGTAACAAGAAAATAAAGTTTCTACGATCTGATCGTGGAGAAGAGTATTTGAGTTACGAGTTTGGCCTTCAGTTAAAACAATCTGAAATAGTTTCACTACTCACGCCACCTGGAACACCACGGTGTAATGGTGTGTCCGAACATCATAACCGTACTTTATTAGATATGGTGCGATATATGATGTCTCTTACCGATCTACCACTATCGTTTTGGGGTTATGCATTAGAGACAGCTACATTCACGTTAAATAGGGTACCATCTAAATCCGATGAGACGACGTCTTATGAACTGTGGTTTGGCAAGAAACCAAAGTTGTCGTTTCTTAAAGTTTGGGGTTGCGATGCTTATGTGAAAAAGTTTTATCCTGATAAGCTCAGACCCAAATCAGAGAAATGTGTCTTCATAGGATACCCAAAGGAGACAGTTGGGTACACCTTCTATCACAGATCCGAAGGCAAGACATTCGTTGCTAAGTATGGATCCTTTCTAGAGAAGGAGTTTCTCTCGAAAGAAGTGAGTGGGAGGAAAGTAGAACTTGATGAGGCAACTGTACCTGCTCCCTTATTGGAAAGTAGTTCATCACAGAAATCTGTTCCTGTGACTCCTACACCAATTAGTGAGGAAGTTAATGATGATGATCATGTAACTTCAGATCAAGTTACTACCAAACCTCGTAGGTAAACCAGAGTAAGATCCGCACCAGAGTGGTACGGTAATCATGTTTTGGAGGTTATGTTACTAGACCATGACGAACCTACGAACTATGAAGAAGTGATGGTGGGCCCAGATTCCGCGAAATGGCTTGAGGCCATGAAATCTGAGATAAGATCCATATATGAGAACAAAGTATGGACTTTGATTGACTTACCCAATGATCGGCAAGCCATTGAGATTAAATGGATCTTCAAGAGGAAGACGGACACTGATAGTAGTGTAACTATCTACAAAGCTAGAATTGTCGCAAAAGGTTTTCGACAAGTTCAAGGTGTTGAATACGATGAGAGAGTTTCTCACTCGTATCTATGCTTAAAGTCTGTCTGAATCATATTAGCAATTGCCGCATTTTATGAAATCTGGCAAATGGATAAACAAAACTACATTCCTTAATGGATTTATTAAAGAAGAGTTGTATATGATGCAACCAGGAGGTTTTGTCAATCCTAAAAGTGCTAACAAAATATGCAAGCTCCAGCGATCCATCTATGGACTGGTGCAAGCATCTCGGAGTTGGAATATACGCTTTGATAAGTTGATCAAAGGATATAGTTTTATACAGACTTGCGGTGAAGCCTGTATTTACAAGAAAGTGAGTGGGAGCACTACAGTATTTCTGATAAGTATATGTGAATGACATATTGTTAATCAGAAATAATGTAGAATTATTCTGCAAAGCATAAAGGAGTGTTTGAAAGGAGTTTTTCAAAGATAGACCTCGGTGAATCTGCTTACATATTGAGCATCAAGATCTATAGAGATAGATGAAGACGCTTGATAAGTTTTTCAATGAGTACATACCTTAACAAGATTTTGAAGTAGTTCAAAATAGAACAGTCAAAGAAAGAGTTCTTGCCTGTGTTACAAGGTGTGAAATTGAGTAAAGACTCAAAGCCCGACCACGGCAAAAGATAGAAAGAGAATGAAAGTCATTCCCTATGCCTTGGCCATAGGTTCTATAAAGTATGCCATGCTATGTACCAGATCTATTGTATACCCTACACTGATTTTGGCAAGGGAGTACAATAGTGATCTAGGAGTAGATCACTGGACAGCGGTCAAAATTATCCTTAGTGGAATAAGGATATGTTTCTCGATTATGGAAGTGACAAAAGGTTCGTCGTAAAGGGTTACGTCGATGCAAGTTTTGACACTAAATCTAGATGACTCTAAGTCTCGGTCTAGATACATATTGAAAGTGGGAGCAATTAGCTCGAGTAGCTCCGTGCAGAGCATTGTAGACATAGAAATTTGCAAAATACTTACGGATCTGAATGTGACAAACCCGTTGACTAAAATTATCTCACAATCAAAACATGATCACACCTTAGTACTCTTTGGGTGTTAATCACATAGCGATGTGAACTAGATTATTGACTCTAGTAAACCCTTTGAGTGTTGGTCACATAGAGATGTGAACTATGGGTGTTAATCACATGTTGATGTGAATTATTAATGTTAAATCACATGGCGATGTGAACTAGATTATTGACTCTAGTGCAAGTGGGAGACTGAAGGAAATATGCCCTAGAGGCAATAATAAAGTATTATTTATTTCCTTATATCATGATAAATGTTTATTATTCATGCTAGAATTGTATTAACTGGAAACATAATACATGTGTGAATACATAGACAAACAGAGTGTCACTAGTATGCCTCTACTTGACTAGCTCGTTAATCAAAGATGGTTATGTTTCCTAGCCATAGACATGAGTTGTCATTTGATTAACGGGATCACCTCATTAGGAGAATGACGTGATTGACATGACCCATTCCGTTAGCTTAGCACCTGATCGTTTAGTATGTTGCTATTGCTTTCTTCATGACTTATACATGTTCCTATGACTATGAGATTATGCAACTCCCGTTTACCGGAGGAACACTTTGTGTGCTACCAAACGTCACAACGTAAATGGGTGATTATAAAGGTGCTCTACAGGTGTCTCCAAAGGTACTTGTTGGGTTGGCGTATTTCGAGATTAGGATTTGTCACTCCGATTGTCGAAGAGGTATCTGTGGGCCCACTCGGTAATGCACATCACTATAAGCCTTGCAAGCATTGTGACTAATGAGTTAGTTGCGGGATGATGTATTACGGAACGAGTAAAGAGACTTGCCGGTAACAAGATTGAACTAGGTATCGAGATACCGACGATCGAATCTCGGGCAAGTAACATACCGATGACTAATGAGTTTTCAGCAGACTTTCCATGGTGTTATTTATGTGCAGAAACGATAGTTCTCGGAATGACCTGAAACTCCACGGAACGTCTATTTGGAAATAATAATAAATCCTTGCAAAAGATGAAGACCAGGGGGCCCACACCCTGTCCACGAGGGTGGAGGGCGCGCCCCCTACCTCGTGGGCCCCCTGGAGCTCCTCCGACCTCAACTCCAACTCTATATATTTGCTTTCGGGGAGAAAAAAACCAGGGAGAAGAATTCATCGCGTTTTACGATACGGAGCCGCCGCCAACCCCTAAAACCTCTTGGGAGGGCTAATCTGGAGTCCGTTCGGGGCTCCGGAGAGGGGGATTCGTCGCCATCGTCATCATCAACCATCCTCCATCACCAGTTTCATGATGCTCACCACCGTGCGTGAGTAATTCCATCGTAGGCTTGCTGGACGGTGATGGGTTGGATGAGATCTATCACGTAATCGAGTTAGTTTTGTTAGGGTTTGATCCCTAGTAACCATTATGTTCTGAGATTGATGTTGCTATGACTTGCTATGCTTAATGCTTGTCACTAGGGCCCGAGTGCCATGATTTCAGATCTGAACCTATTATGTTTTCATGAATATATGTGAGTTCTTGATCCTATCTTGCAAGTCTATAGTCACCTACTATGTGTTATGACCCGGCAACCCCGAAGTGACAATAATCGGGACCACTCCCGGTGATGACCATAGTTTGAGGAGTTCATGTATTCACTATGTGCTAATGCTTTGTTCCGGTACTCTATTGAAAGGAGGCCTTCATATCCCTTAGTTTCCATTAGGACCCCGCTGCCACGGGAGGGTAGGACAAAAGATGTCATGCAAGTTCTTTTCCATAAGCACGTATGACTATATTCGGAATACATGCCTACATTATATTGATGAATTGGAGCTAGTTCTGTGTCACCCTATGTTATGACTGTTGCATGATGAATCGCATCCGGCATAATTCTCCATCACCGATCCAATGCCTACGAGCTTTTCACATATTGTTCTTCGCTTATTTACTTTTCCTTTGCTACTGTTACAATCACTACAAAATACCAAAAATATTACTTTTGCTACCGTTACTTTTGTTACCGTTGCCACTACTATCATACTACTTTGCTACTAAACACTTTGCTGCAGATACTAAGTTATCCAGGTGTGTATCAAACGTCACAAAGTAACTTCGTGACTATAAAGGTGCACTACAGATATCTCCGAAAGTGTCTGTTGGGTTGGCACGAATCGAGACTGGGATTTGTCAATCCTTGTGACGGAGAGGTATCTCTGGGCCCACTCGGTAATGCATCATCATAATAAGCTCAGTGTGACTAATGAGTTAGCCACGGGATCATGCGTTACGGAACGAGTAAAGAGACTTGCCGGTAACGAGATTGAACAAGGTATAGGGATACCGACGATGGAATCTCGAGCAAGTAACATACCGGTGGACAAAGGGAATTGTATACGGGATTGATTGAATCCCCGACATCGTGGTTCATCTGATGAGAGCATCGTGGAACATGTGGGAGCCAACATGGGTATCCAGATCCTACTGTTGGTTATTGGCCGGAGAGAGGTCTCGGTCATGTCTGCATGGTTCCCGAACCCGTAGGGTCTACACACTTAAGGTTCGGTGACGCTAGAGTTGTTATGGGAAATAGTATGCGGTTACTGAAGGTAGTTCGGAGTCCCGGATGAGATCCCGGACATCACGAGGAGTTCCGGAATGGTCCAGAGGTGAAGATCGGTATATTGGACGAAGGGTATTGGAGTCCGGAAGTGTTCCGGGGGTACCAGGCTATGGCCAGCATGACCGAAAAGTGTTTCGGGGGCCCGGGCAAGTGTTGCAGGGTCTCATGAAGGAAATATGCCCTAGAGGCAATAATAAAGTATTATTTATTTCCTTATATCATGATAAATGTTTATTATTCATGCTAGAATTGTATTAACCGGAAACATAATACATGTGTGAATACATAGACAAACAGAGTGTCACTAGTATGCCTCTACTTGACTAGCTCGTTAATCAAAGATGGTTATGTTTCCTAGCCATAGACATGAGTTGTCATTTGATTAACGGGATCACCTCATTAGGAGAATGACGTGATTGACATGACCCATTCCGTTAGCTTAGCACCTGATCGTTTAGTATGTTGCTATTGCTTTCTTCATGACTTATACATGTTCCTATGACTATGAGATTATGCAACTCCCGTTTACCGGAGGAACACTTTGTGTGCTACCAAACGTCACAACGTAAATGGGTGATTATAAAGGTGCTCTACAGATGTCTCCAAAGGTACTTGTTGGGTTGGCGTATTTCGAGATTAGGATTTGTCACTCCGATTGTCGGAGAGGTATCTCTGGGCCCACTCGGTAATGCACATCACTATAAGCCTTGCAAGCATTGTGACTAATGAGTTAGTTGCGGGATGATGTATTACGGAACGAGTAAAGAGACTTGCCGGTAACGAGATTGAACTAGGTATCGAGATACCGACGATCGAATCTCGGGCAAGTAACATACCGATGACAAAGGGAACAACGTATGTTGTTATGCGGTCTGACCGATAAAGATCTTCGTAGAATATGTGGGAGCCAATATGGGCATCCAGGTCCCGCTATTGGTTATTGACCGGAGAGGTGTCTCGGTCATGTCTACATAGTTCTCGAACCCGTAGGGTCCGCACGCTTAACGTTACGATGAAAGTTTTATTGAGTTTTGATGTACCGAAGAAGTTCGGAGTCCCAGATGAGATCGGGGACATGACGAGGAGTCTCGAAATGGCCGAGACGTAAAAATCGATATATTGGACGACTATATTCGGACTTCGGAAAGGTTCCGAGTGATTCGGGTATTTTTCGGAGTACCGGAGAGTTACGGGAATTCGTATTGGGCCTTAATGGGCCATACGGGAAAGGAGAGAAAGGCCTCAAAAGGTGGCCGCGCCCCTCCCCATGATCTGGTCCGAATTGGACTAGGGAAGGGGGGCGCCCCCTTCCTTCTTTCTCCTCCTCCCTTCCCTTCTCCTATTCCAACAAGGAAAGGAGGAGTCCTACTCCCGGTGGGAGTAGGACTCCCCCTTCTGGCGCGCCTCTCCTCCCTAGGCCGGCGGCCTCCCCCTTTCTCCTTTATATACGGGGGCAGAGGGGCACCCCAAGGACACACTTGATATACGATATTTTAGCCGTGTGCGGTGCCCCCCTCCACCATATTACACCTCGATAATACCCTTGCGGAGCTTAGGCGAAGCCCTGCGTCGGTGGAACATCATCATCGTCACCACGCCGTCATGCTGACGAAACTCTCCCTCAACACTCGGCTGGATCGGAGTTCGAGGGACGTCATGGAGCTGAACGTGTGTAGAACTCGGAGGTGCCGTGCGTTCGGTACTTGATCGGTCGGATCGTGAAGACGTACGACTACATCAACCGCGTTGTGATAACGCTTCCGCTGTCGGTCTACGAGGGTACGTGGACAACACTCTCCCCTCTCGTTGCTATGCATCACCATGATCTTGCGTGTGCGTTGGAATTTTTTTGAAATTACTAAGTTCCCCAACACCTCATGGGCCAAGGGGAGGGGGCAAACCAGCCCACTAAGGGGCTGTGCGCCCCCACACCCTTTCCCACCTTACTTGGGGAGGTGGGGTGCCTCCACCTGGCTTGGGAGGCAAGTCTCCCTAGGGTTTCCCTAGGGAGATCCAATCTGCCCTAGCCGCCGCCCCCTAGGGGAAACCCTAGGGCGCCTCCCCCCTCTCCCCTTCCCCCTATATATAGTGAGGGGGTGGGAGGGCAGCCACACCCTTCCCCTGGCGCAGCCCTCCCCCTCTCCAACTCCTCCTCCTCTTCCGTAGTGCTTGGCGAAGCCCTGCCGGAGAACCACGAGCTCCTCCACCACCACGTCGTCGTGTTGCTGGTGTTCTCCCTCAACTTCTCCTCTCCACTTAATGGATCAAGAAGGAGGAGACGTCCCTGGGCTGTACGTGTGTTGAACGCGGAGAAGCTGTCCATTTGGCGCTTGATCGGATCTTCCGCGATTTGAATCGCCGCAAGTACGACTCCATCAACCGCGTTCTTGTAATGCTTATGCTTAGCGATCTTCAAGGGTATGAAGATGCACTCCCTCTCTCTCTCGTTGCTAGCATCTTCTAGATTGATCTTGGTGACACGTAAGAAAATTTTGAATTATTACTACGTTCCCCAACAGTGGCATCAGAGCTAGGTCTATCACTACAGGAATCAGCTACTTTGCCGTCTGCCGCGAACGGCAAAAGCCTCCGGCAAAGTAGGCATCGGTAAAGAGCTTCTTTGTCGTCTGCTTTTTGAAGCGGACGGCAAAGGGGCCTTTGCTATCAGCGGCTGACGGCAAAGAAAGCCGATGGCAATAAATGCGTTGTTAGTCCATTAGGCGGCTAACGGTAGCCTTTGCTGTCCGCCGCTGACGGCAAAGAGCATCTGGCCTTTGCCGTCCGCCGAATGACGTTAGCTGGACGTCACTGCGGGACAAGCCTTTGCCGTCTGCTGCTGTAGGCAAATGTGGGCATTCTTTGCCGTCTGCCACTGTAGGCAAAGCCTTTGTCGTCCGCCGCTGTAGGCAACCTGACCAAATGGGTCAGCTCCCAGGGAGCACAGGTGGCCGCCGCGTGGCTTCTTTGCCGTCCGCGGCAGACGGCAAAGGAGCCTTTGCCATCAGCGGTTGACGGCAAAGGTGCCTCTTTTTTTCTTTTTTTTTAAATCCAGCAATTTTCACAGCAAATATATGACATATATATATATATATATATATATATATATATATATATATATATATATTTCACAGGGCTATTTAACAGCAAACATATGACATATCCAGCACATAAGTTTCATCGTGCATACATATATAGTTCCATCCATTCATACATAGCAAGTTGCACATACACATTGTTCCATCCATACAAAGTTTCATCAAGATAGCAAGTTCCATCATAGCAAGCTAGAAGAATACTAGAGGAGAATGAAAGAAAAAACAAGCACTCCATCATAGCAAGCTAGCTTCCGTGAAGTGAATGAAATCTGCAAAATGGCAAATAAGAAAGTTAGAAAAAGGTGACTAGAAGAAGAAGTATATGCCATTTATGAGCTAACTTAGGTGAAATGGATCATTTATGAGCTAACTTAGTTAAAATGGATCATTTATGAGCTAACCTAGGTGAAATAGATCGTTTATGAGCTAACTTAGGTATAATGCATCATTTTAGAGCTAACCTAGGTAAGATGGGTCATTTTGGAGCTAACCTAGGTGAAATGGATCGTTTTTGAGCTAAGTTAGGTGAAATGGATCGTTTATGAGCTAACCTAGGTGAAATAGATCGTTTATGAGCTAACTTAGGTAAAATGCATCATTTTAGTGCTAACCTGGGTGTGATGGATCATTTTGGAGCTAAACTAGGTAAAATGGATCGTTTGTGAGCTAACCTAGGTAAGATGGGTCATTTTAGAGCTAACTTGGGTAAAATGCATCATTTTGGAGCTATCCTAGGTAAGATGGGTCATTTTGGAGCTAACCTAGGTAAAATGGGTCATTTTAGAGCTAACATAGGTAAAATGGATCATTTTGGAGCTAGTCTAGGTAAAATGGGTCATTTTAGAGCTAACTTGGGTAAAATGGATCATTGATGAGCTAACTAAGGTAGAATGGGTCATTTTAGAGCTAACTTAGGTAAAATGGATTGTTTATGAGCTAACTAAGCTAATTATGCCATTTTTGACATAAGTAAGCTAAGTACATGTCATTATTGAGCAAACCTAGTTAACTAAGCATATTAGAGCTAACTTAGGTCATTTTGGAGGAAACAAAGCTAAGTATAGATCGTTTTAGAGCTAACTTAGGTAAAATGGATGGTTTTGGAGGTCAGTAAGCTTATTAAGTCATTTTGGAGGAAAAGAAGCTAACTCTAGGTCATTGTGGTAAGCATATTGGAGGAAATAAGGCTAAGTCTAGGTCTTTATGCATTTGTTAAGCAAAACACTAGAGAAACTTACCATGATCATGGAGGTGTAGGAGCGGGCTGGCTCGTGCCGGTAGCTGGAGAAGGATCGTGTGATGCTTGTCTGGAGTTACGCTGCACCAAAGATCATTTCCAATGTCTCGTTAGCATGATGACAATCAAATGTTAAGACTAGCAAGTAATGTCCATTCAAATTAAACTCACCGTGGTCCTAGGAGCAATCACTGGCATCGGCGGAGCGGTCTGACCGGTCTTCTCGCACACAGACTGCACATTTGGTTTTGACGACTCAGTCATACTAGTTAGTAATGAGACAAACACTACATGAATGTTTTGGCTAATCTGCAGAAGAAACTTACCACAAGGAGCTCGTACATGGCCCTTGCCTGCATGTCATTCCGTGCCCTCTCCTCCTCCAACATCGTTGTCGTCCTCTCCTCCAACTCCCACTGCCTCTCTGCCGCCTCCGCCAGAAGTTTCTCCGTTCTATCTTTCTCACTCTGTATAGCAGCCTGCAACACCACTCCTCGTTACCATTTGTAATCATTGATGGAAGCACAGACAATGTAATGGAGAAAGATAGCTGAGTACGTATAACTAACCTTGATGGCGAGTTGGACTGGCCGTTCATGAGGCCTTATCTCAGGAGCGCAGCTCGACTGGCGCGCCTTGATCTCCGGGAGAGTGCTAGGACAAATACGGGCCAACAACTGTATTGGGCTGCCGTCAGACCAAACACACTGAACCCATCCGTGCTGATGCCGACTCGAGGATGCCTCGGATCTGCCGCTTTGTCAGCATGTAATTCATCAAACTTTTTCCACGCAACACCATCCGATGTGTCTAATATCATCAGATTCCCATCTGCATCTAGTTCGGTTCTTTTGCCCGTTTTGTGCCATGTCATCTGTCTAGCCGTCTCTTCGACCATGAAAAGACGTTGAAGTCTTGGTACGATTGGCATATACCGAAGAACACTAACGGGGATTTTGGTCTGTGTCTTCTCACCCATACCGTTGTCTACCACAACATACCTGGAAGACTTGCAAATGGGACAATAGTTCAAGTCCGCATAGTCAAGCCTAAATAAGACGCATCCTTTCTCATAGGCATGTATCTTCTCATAGGGCATCTTTAGTGCACGGAGGATTTTCTCCGACTGGTACAGGTTTGCAGGCATTACATGGCCTTTGGGTAGGAAGCGTCCAAATACTGTCATCATTGCATCGTAGCATTCTCTGCCCAAGTTGAACTGAGCCTTCAGAGCCATTACTTGTGAGATGGCATCCAACTGACAAAGCTCAGTGTGCTCGTGGAACGGACGTTTTGAAGACTCCAACATTTCATTGAAGGCCTTTGCAGATTCCTCCATCTCCTCGTCCGAATCCCGAGCATCATCGAAGTCTTGCACCATGTTTTCCATCCCGGTACCATGCTCGTCGGTGCGACGACGATCCACCTCAGCTCGGTCACGTTGGGCAGACTCACCATGATATGTCCACACCGTATAATCGGGCATAAAACCACTCTTCTGCAGGTGTTTGCCCATTTCAGCCTCTGTCCTCTTTTCCCAATTGCCGCACCGTAAACAGGGGCACCAGGTTTTCCTCTGGCCATTTGCAAATGCGGCTTGCACAAACCCCTTGGTTTTTGTGAACCATTCAGTGCTCCACTTGTTCTGACCAGTGTGACCGGTGTACATCCACGCACGATCACTCATCTTGACTTTCAGTGTGACCGGTGCTCCATTTGCTCAGTTGATCTACTTTGTCAATTTTATTACGTCCATGCAACCTACACTCTAATAGGTAATGATAGGTCCTAATCCCACCCGAGTATGTGTAGATTGGGTTCATTTTCCCATGCTATGCTCCGGATCTGACGCAAAATTTCGGCAGCACCTCCCCGCTGTTCTCCTGATACTCGTCTCTGCAATAAACAGAGAGGATGTGTACCCGGAGAACAACAGGGGAGGCACTGACAAAATTTATGCGTCAGATCCGGAGCAAAGCATATGGGAAAACGAACCCAATCTACACATACTCGGGCTGTCCATGGATAGCGTTGGACAATTCGAAAGAATCACGGTTATAAATATGCAAATGCATGCATATTTATAACTATAACGCTTTCGAACGGGAGACACATATTGGTTACGCATACTGATGATTCAAGACAGATATATAGCTAGCTATCAAGTTTCATCGGCACGAACACCGGAACAGAGCAAATAATTAAGGGGGGAGGAGGACATGTCATTTGTGCTCACCCACGAACGAAGGGGCAGAGCTCGTCAAACGCATGGGGAGGTCGTCGAACACCAAAACTCACAGCGATGAAACAACTGCACATTTAAATCTACCCGATCAACACAATTATATATGATGTTTTTCATAACAAAATCGAAAAATATATGACCTAACTCATAATTCACAAATATATGACCCCGTCGGCCTCTGGAAGGCCAAAGAGCACCTTTTCGGGAGGTGTCGGGGGTCGGGGTGTCGTGTCGGTGTCGGGGTGCCATGTCGGGGTCGGGGTGCTGTTTCGGGGTCGGGGTGTCGTGTCGGGGTCGGGGTGTGGTGCCGGGGTCGGGGTGTCGGGGTCAGGGGGTCGGGGTGTCAGGGTGTGGTGTCGGGGTCAGGGGGTCGGGGTACTGTTTCGGGGTCGGGGTGTGGTGTTGGGGTCGGGGTGTCGGGGTCAGGGGGTCGGGGTGTCGGGGTGTGGTGTCGGGGTTAGGGTGTCGGGGTCAGGGGGTCAGGGGGTCGGGGTGTCGTGTCGGGGTCAGGGGGTCGGGGTGTTTCCTTCTATCCTTCTTCTTCTTTCCTTTCTTCTTCTTCTTCTTTCCTTCTCTTCTTCTTCCCCTTCTACATATTCTTCTTTTCTTCTTCTTATTTTTTCATCTTTTTTCTACTTCTTTTAATAATATAACTAATTATCTAAAACCCATGCACTAAATCTAACACTAACACATATCTAGCACTAAATCTAACACTAGCACTAACACTAACACATATCTAGACCTAAATCAAACACAAACAATTAAACAGCAAAAAAAGAAAAAACAGAAAAAATAACTCACCGGAGCTAGGGGGTGGCGGTGGCGATGGGGTGGTGGGCGGGTGGTGGGGGCGGCGGGGCGCCGGGGCAGTGGGACGGTCGGGCGGCGACGTGGTGGGGCGGCGGGGCGTCGGCGGGTGGGGGCGGCGGGGTGGTGGGGCGACGGGGCAGGCTGCGGCGGGTGGCGGGGGCGGCGGCGGGTGCTGGTGGCGGCGGCGGGTGGGGGGGCGGCGGCGAGGGGCGGCGGGGGGTCGATCTGGTCGTGGAGAGAAACAGAGAGGGAGCGGTGGGGGGCTCGGCCGTTAGTTAGGTTAGTGAAGTTAGGTCTTCGCCGTCCGCCGTGCTTTGCCGTCCGCTATTTTTCTCTCTTTGCCGTCCGCTAGCGGACGGCAAAGAGGGGAGCCGCTAAGTTTTATCTAATCAGCTCGTAAGTGGGGCCACCTCTCTCTTTGCCGTCAGCCAGCTGACGGCAAAGAACTGGCTGATGGCAAAATCCTTCTTTGCCATCAGCCAGTTCTTTGCCGTCCGTTTTTCGTAAGCGGACGGCAAAGACCTTCTTTGCCGTCAGCTAGCAGACGGCAAAGAACTGGCAGACGGCAAATAAGCTAATTCCAGTAGTTATGCGTATATTCTATGCACGAGTAGAACACAAGTAGTTGTGGGCGATGATTTGTTCAATTTGCTTACCGTTACTAGTCTTATCTTGATTCGGCGGCATTGTGGGATGAAGCGGTCCGGACCGACCTTACACGTACGCTTACGTGAGACAGGTTCCACCGACTGACATGCACTTGATGCATAAGGTGGCTAGCGGGTGTCTGTCTCTCCCACTTTAGTTGGATCACATTCGATGAAGAGGGTCCTTATGAAGGGTAAATAGCAATTGGCATATCACCGTTGTGGCTTTTGCGTAGGTAAGAAACGTTCTTGCTAGAAACCCATAGCAGCCACGTAAAACATGCAACAACAATTAGAGGACGTCTAACTTGTTTTTGCAGGGTATGCTATGTGATGTGATATGGCCAAAAGGATGTGATGAATTATATATGTGATGTATGAGATTGATCATGTTCTTGTAATAGGAATCACGAATTGCATGTCGATGAGTATGACAACCGGCAGGAGCCATAGGAGTTGTTTTAATTTATTTTATGACCTGCGAGTCAATGTAAATGCCATGTAATTACATTACTTTATTGCTAACCGTTAGCCATAGTAGTAGAAGTAATAGTTGGCGAGACAACTTCATGAAGACACGATGATGGAGATCATGGTGTCATGCCGGTGACGATGGTGATCATGCCGCACCTCGAAGATGGAGATCAAAGGCGCAAGATGATATTGGCCATATCATGTCACTTTATGAATTGCATGTGATGTTTATCATGTTTGCATCTTATTTGCTTAGAACAACGGTAGCATAAATAAGATGATCCCTCACAAAATTTCAAGGAAGTGTTCCCCCTAACTATGCACCATTGCGAAGGATCGTTGTTTCGAAGCACCACGTGATGATCGGGTGTGATAGATTCTAACATTCGCATACAATGGGTGTAAGCCAGATTTACACATGCGAAACACTTAGGTTGACTTGACGAGCCTACATGTACAGACATGGCCTCGGAACACAAGAAACCGAAAGGTCGAACATGAGTCGTATAGTAGATGCGATCAACATGGAGATGTTCACCGTTCATGACTAGTCCATCTCACGTGATGATCGGACACGGCCTAGTCAATTCGGGTCATGTATCACTTAGATGAATAGAGGGATGTCTATCTAAGTGGGAGTTCATTAATAATTTGATTAGATGAACTTAATTATCATGAACTTAGTCTAAAGTTGTCTTTACAATCTATCCTGTAGATCCAATGGCCCACGCCAATGTTGCCCTCAACTTCAACGCGTTCCTAGAGAAAACCAAGCTGAAAGACGGTGGTAGCAACTATACGGATTGGGTCCGTAACTTGAGGATCATACTCATAGCTGCCAAGAAAGCATATGTCCTTGAAGCACCGCTAGGTGAAGCACCCATTTTCCCAGCAACTCAAGACGTTATGAACGCCTGGCAGTCGCGTAGTGATGATTACTCCCTAGTTCAATGCGGCATGCTTTACAGCTTAGAATCGGGGCTCCAAAAGCGTTTTGAGCAGCACGGAGCATATGAGATGTTCCAAGAGCTGAAAATGGTTTTCCAAGCTCATGCCCGAGTCGAGAGATATGAAGTCTCTGACAAGTTCTATAGTTGTAGAATGGAGGAAAACAGTTCTGTCAGCGAGCATATACTCTAAATGTCTGGATGGAGGAAAACAGTTCTGTCAGCGAGCATATACTCAAAATGTCTGGGTTGCACAACCGCTTGTCTCAGCTGGGAGTTAATCTTCCAGATGACTCGGTCATTGACATGATCCTCTAGTCGCTTCCACCTAGCTACAAGAGCTTTGTGATGAACTACAATATGCAAGGGATGGAGAAGTCCATTCCAGAGTTATATTCAATGCTGAAATCAGCGGAGGTGGAAATCAAAAAGGAACATCAAGTGTTGATGGTGAATAAGACCACTAGTTTCAAGAAAGGAAAGGGTAAGAAGAACTTCAAGAAGGACAGCAAGGGAGTTGCCGCACCCGGTAAGCCAGTTGCCGGGAAGAAGCCAAGGAATGGACCCAAGCCTGAGACTGAGTGCTTTTATTGCAAGGGAAATGGTCACTGGAAGCGGAACTGCCCCAAGTACTTCGCGAGTAAGAAGGCCGGCAACACCAAAGGTATATATGATATACATGTTATTGATGTGTACCTTAGCAGCACTCGTAGTAGCTCCTGGGTATTTGATACGGTGCGGTTGCTCATATTTGTAACTCAAAACATGAGCTGCGAAATAAGCGGAGACTGGCGAAGGACGAGGTGACGATGCGAGTCGGGAATGGTTCCAAGGTCGATGTGATCGCCGTCGGCACGCTGCCTCTACATCTATCTTCGGGATTAGTTTTAAACCTCAATAATTGTTATTTAGTACCAGCTTTGAGCACGAACATTGTATCAGGATCTCGTTTAATGCGAGATGGCTACTCATTTAAATCCGAGAATAATGGTTGTTCTATTTATATGAGAGATATGTTTTATGGTCATGCCCCGCTGGTCAATGGTTTATTTTTATTGAATCTCGAACGTGATGTTACACATATTCATAGTGTGAATGCCAAAAGATGTAAGGTTGATAATGATAGTCCCACATACTTGTGGCACTACCTCCTTGGGCACATTGATGTCAAACGCATGAAGAAACTCCATGCAGATGGACTTTTGGAGTCTCTTGATTATGAATCATTTGACACGTGCGAACCATGCCTCATGGGCAAAATGACCAAGACGTTCTCCGGAACAATGGAGCGAGCAACCAACTTATTGGAAATCATACATACTGATGTGTGCGGTCCAATGAGCGTTGAGGCTCGCGGTGGTTATTGTTATGTTCTCACCCTCACCGATGACTTAAGTAGATATGGGTATGTCTACTTAATGAAACACAGGTCTGAGACCTTTTAAAAGTTCAAGGAATTTCAGAGTGAGGTTGAGAATCAACGTGACAGGAAAATAAAGTTCTTACAATCAGATCGTGGAGGGGAATATTTGAGTCACGAGTTTGGCACGCACTTGAGGAAATGTGGAATTGTTTGACAGCTCACGCCACCTGGAACACCACAGCGTAATGGTGTGTCCGAACGTCGTAATCGCACTCTATTGGATATGGTGCGATCTATGATGTCTCTTACCGATCTACCGCTATCATTTTGTGGTTATGCTTTAGAGACTGCCGCATTCACTTTAAATAGGGCTCCGTCAAAATCTGTTGAGACGACACCGTACGAATTATGGTTTGGGAAGAAACCTAAGCTGTCATTTCTAAAAGTTTGGGGATGCGATGCTTATGTCAAGAAACTTCAACCTGAAAAGCTCGAACCCAAGTCGGAAAAATGCGTCTTCATAGGATACCCTAAGGAAACTATTGGGTATACCTTCTACCTCAGATCCGAAGGCAAGATCTTTGTTGCCAAGAATGGATCCTTTCTAGAGAAATAATTTCTCTCGAAAGAAGTAAGTGGGAGGAAAGTAGAACTTGATGAGGTACTACCTCTTGAACCGGAAAGTAGCGCAGCTCAGGAAGATGTTTTTGTGGTGCCTGCACCGACTAGAGAGGAAGTTAATGATGATGATCATGAAACTTCGGATCAAGGTGCTACTGAATTTCTAGGTCCACAAGGACATGTTCCGCACCAGAGTGTTACGGCAACCCTGTCCTGGAAATCATGTTGTTAGACAACAGTGAACCTTCGAACTATGAAGAAGCGATGGCGGGCCCATATTCCAACAAATGGCTTGAAGCCATGAAATCCGAGATAGGATCCATGTATGAAAATGAAGTATGGACTTTGACAGACTTGCCCGATGATCAGCAAGCCATAGAGAATAAATAGATCTTTAAGAAGAAGACTGACGCGGATGGTAATGTGACCATCTATAAGGCTCGGCTTGTCGCTAAGGGTTATCGACAAGTTCAAGGGGTTGACTACAATGAGATCTTCTCACCAGTAGCGAAGCTAAAGTCCGTCTGAATCATGTTAGCAATTGTCGCATTCTACGATTATGAGATATGGCAAATGGACGTCAAAACGGCATTACTTGATGGTTTCCTTTAGGAAGAATTGTATATGATGCAGCCGGAAGGTTTTGTCGATCCTAAGAATACCGACAAGGTATGCAAGCTCCAGCGCTCCATCTATGGGCTGGTGCAAGCATCTCGGAGTTGGAACATTCGCTTTGGTGAAATGATCAAAGCGTTTGGGTTTATGCAAACTTATGGAGAAGCCTGTGTTTACAAGAAAGTGAGTGGGAGCTCTGTAGCATTTCTCATATTATATGTGGATGATATACTATTGATGGGAAATGATATAGAACTTTTGGAAAGCATAAAGGCCTACTTGAATAAGTGTTTTTCAATGAAGGACCTTGGAGAAGCTGCTTACATATTAGGCATCAAGATCTATAGAGATAGATCGAGACGCCTCATTGGTCTTTCACAAAGCACATACCTTGACAAGATATTGAAGAAGTTCAATATGGATCAGTCCAAGAAGGGGTTCTTGCATGTATTACAAGGTGTGAGATTGAGCACAGCTCAATGCCCGACCTCGGCAGAAGATAGAGAAAAGATGAGTGTCATCCCCTATGCCTCAGCCATAGGGTCTATTATGTATGCCATGCTGTGTACCAGACCTGATGTGAACCTTGCCGTAAGTTTGGTAGGGAGGTACCAAAGTAATCCCGACATGGAACACTGGACAGCGGTCAAGAATATCCTGAAGTACCTGAAAAGGACTAAGGATATGTTTCTCGTTTATGGAGGTGAGGAAGAGCTCGTTGTAAAGGGTTACGTCGATGCTAGCTTCGACACAGCTCTGGATGACTCCAAGTCACAAACCGGATACGTGTACATTTTGAATGGTGGGGCAGTCAGCTGGTGCAGTTGCAAGCAAAGCGTCATGGCGGGATCTACATGTGAAGCGGAGTACATAGTTGCCTCGGAGGCAGCACAGGAAGCAGTCTGGATGAAGGAGTTCATCACTGACCTAGGAGTAATTCCCAATGCGTCGGGCCCGATGACTCTCTTCTGTGACAACACTGGAGCTATTGCCCTTGCGAAGGAGCCCAGATTTCACAAGAAGACCAGGCATATCAAGCGTCGCTTCAACTCCATTCGTGAATACATTCAAGATGGAGACATAGATATTTGTAAAGTGCATACGGATCTGAATGTCGCAGATCCGTTGACTAAACCTCTTCCACGAGCAAAACATGATCAACACCAGAACTCTATGGGTGTTCGATTCATCACAATGTGACTAGATTATTGACTCTAGTGCAAGTGGGAGACTGTTGGAAATATGCCCTAGAGGCAATAATAAAATAGTTATTATTATATTTCCTTGTTCATGATAATTGTCTATTGTTCATGCTATAATTGTATTAACCGAAAACCGTAATACATGTGTGAATACGTAGACCACAACATGTCCCTAGTGAGCCTCTAGTTGACTAGCTTGTTGATCAACAGATGGTTGTGGTTTCCTGACCATGGACATTGGATGTCGTTGATAACGGGATCACATCATTAGAAGAATGATGTGATGGACAAGACCCAATCCTAAGCATAGCACAAGATCGCGTAGTTCGTTTGCTAGAGCTTTTCTAATGTCAAGTATCATTTCCTTAGACCATGAGATTGTACAACTCCCGGATACCATAGGAATGCTTTGGGTGTATCAAACGTCACAACATAACTGGGTGACTATAAAGGTGCACTACAGGTATCTCCGAAAGTGTCTGTTGGGTTGGCACGAATCGAGACTGGGATTTGTCAATTCGTGTGACGGAGAGGTATCTCTGGGCCCACTCGGTAATGCATCATCATAATGAGCTCAGTGTGACTAGTGAGTTAGCCACGGGATCATGCGTTACAGAACGAGTAAAGATACTTGCCGGTAACGAGATTGAACAAGGTATAGGGATACCGACGATCGAATCTAGGGCAAGTAACATACCGATGGACAAAGGGAATTGTATACGGGATTGATTGAATCACCGACATCGTGGTTCATCCGATGAGATCATCGTGGATCATGTGGGAGCCAACATGGGTATCCAGATCCCGTTGTTGGTCATTGGCCGGAGAGAGGTCTCGGTCATGTCTGCATGGTTCTCGAACCCGTAGGGTCTACACACTTAAGGTTCGGTGACGCTAGAGTTATTATGGGAAATAGTATGTGGTTACCGAAGGTAGTTCGGAGTCCCGGATGAGACCCCGGGCGTCACGAGGAGTTCCGGAATGGTCCGGAGATGAAGATCGGTATATTGGACGAAGGGTATTGGAGTCCGGAAGTGTTCCGGGGGTACCAGGCTATGGCCAGCATGACCGAAGAGTGTTTCGGGGGCCCGGGCAAGTGTTGCAGGGCCTCATGGGCCAAGGGGAGGGGGCAAACCAGCCCACTAAGGGGTTGTGCGCCCCCACACCCTTTCCCATGTTACTTGGGGAGGTGGGGGCGCCTCCACCTGGCTTAGGAGGCAAGCCTCCACCTGCTTGGCTTGGTGGGGCAAGTCTCCCTAGGGTTTCCCTAGGGAGATCCAATCTGCCCTAGCCGCCGCCCCTAGGGGAAACCCTAGGGCGCCTCCCTCCTCTCCTCTTCCCCCTATATATAGTGAGGGGGTGGGAGGGCAGCCGCACCCTTCCCCTGGCGCAGCCTTCCCCCTCTCCAACTCCTCCTCCTCTTCCGTAGTGCTTGGCGAAGCCCTACCGGAGAACCACGAGCTCCTCCACCACCACGCCGTCGTGCTGCTGAAGTTCTCCCTCAACTTCTCCTCTCCCCTTGCTGGATCAAGAAGGAGGAGACGTCCCAGGGCTTGAACGCGGAGGCGCTGTCCGTTCGGCGCTTGATCGGATCTTCCGCGATTTGAATCGCCGCTAATACGACTCCATCAACCGCGTTCTTGTAACACTTCCGCTTAGCGATCTTCAAGAGTATGAAGATGCACTCCCTCTCTCTCTCGTTGCTAGCATCTCCTAGATTGATCTTGGTGACACGTAGGAAAATTTTAAATTATTACTACGTTCCTCAACAATGTTCAGGCCGATGATGCTCGAGATTGAACGTTTGGGCGTTATCGGGGTCCAACATTTTAATTTTATTAGGTGTATACCAAGATGGTGTTTTTAAGAAAAGAAAAAGGAAAAGGTAACTCAGCCATGCCGATGTTTTTTTTTGCGCACAGTCGGCGGTTGAAGAACATGCAAGACAGGAAGCGCGACATCACATCATAGTATCATACTCGTGGACAGAATTCGATTAAAAGTATGTAGTTCTCACACGATGTATGGCGCCAACGTATCCTTGACAGCGACACCGACACGTATACGGACACAAGACGCACGAGACAGATTACAGGACCGGACTCGTGGACACAACAAGCTCCCCCCGCTGTTCGTTAGCGAGAAGAAGAAGAAGAAAACTAAATAAAAATCCTGGCCAAGAAGTCCCTCTCCAGCAGCAGTTGCCGCGACAACGTCAGAAACCGAAGGACAAACCCGGCACATATTCCCCTTTCCCTCCCCGCCAAGTGCCAAGGATATACCACCGGAACCGCGCTTGCAGCCAGCCACGGAGCTTCACGATCGTACTGCTTGATGCGGCGTGGAGTCCCACGTCCACACGGATTCATCGTCCGGTACGGCATACGGCAACTCATCGCGCATTGCGATCCGATTCGACCGATTCCATTCAGATGCGGCACTGGTAACTAGGCCGTGGATTCTTGCATGGGCCAGGGCCAGGCCGGACGGATCCACATGCCCCTCCTCGTCTTCTTCTCCAGTCAAGAGCCAAGAAAATTCCGACTTCCGAGCTGCTCGTACGTAGCACGCTTATCACGCGCGACACGGCCACCGGCGACCGACGGGGCTGGAGGACGAGTGGTTGGATCGGCCCCGTCTCTCCCGGTAAAAAAAACACCATCCATCTACTAGTCAATCGGCGTCCTTGGGATTTTACCGCGGAGGTAGGAGGACCGGATAAAACCAAGGCTCGGGCGCCCGCTGCGCGCCTCTCCTCCACTCCTCCCCGATGGAGGAGGGGGAGCGGGACGACGGCTTCCTCAACGTGCTGCGGGCGCTGCGCGACGCCGCGCGGACCGTCGAGGCCGGGGACGACGACGGCCCGGCGCTGCGGGCGCTGCTCGCGCTCGAGGCCGCCGCCCACGACCTGCTCGCCGCCGACCCCGAGCTGCACCCGCTCTGCCGCCTGCTCGCCACCATCAGGGCGCTCTCCTGGTGCGCCTCCGAGGAGGCGGCCGGAGGCGGGGTGGTTGGGGGACTGCGGGCCCGGTGCCGGCGGTGCAAGGCGAGGCGGGGGATCGCGCGCGCGGCCGGGGGCGTCGCGGCGGAGATCCAGGCCTGGGCGGACCGCGAGCTCGCCGCGCGCCTCGTGGCCGCGCTGAGGGAGCAGGGCAGGGCCGACGCCCGGGCGCGCGCGCTGCTGGCGGAGCTGGAGGCGCGGCTGCTGGGGGCGGGGGCAGCGGGGCGGTTCGACGCGCGGCTGCAGGACGCGGTGCTCCGGCACGGCGTGTTCGGCGCGGTGGAGGCGCGGCTCGGGGCCCCGGGCGAGGTGGGCGACGGGTGCGCGGCGGCGGCGCTGGCGCTGGTGCGGTTCAACCGGGACGTGTTCGTGGGGCCGGTGCTGATGGGCCCGGCCGTGGGCGCGCTGGTGACCGCCGCGGCGTCCCACGCCTCGCCGGCGGCCCTGCGCGCGCTCAACGGGCTGGTGGCGGCGATCCGGACGCCGCTGGTGGACGAGCTGCACGCGCGCGGGGAGCTCCCGCGGCTGGTGGCCCTGCTCTGCGCCGCCGACCCTAGAACGCGCGCGCCCGCGCTGGAGCTCTGCCTCCGCGTGGCCTACTACGGCCGGCGCGAGGTGCTGGACGCGCTCCTCGCCGAGGGCCTCGTCAAGCGCCTCCTCTGCCTCCAGCGCACCGCCGCGGACGCCGACACAAACACAACGGACGAGGAGGAGAGGACGATGGCGTCGAGCGCGGTGGCGCGGTTGGCGGTGCAGGTGGAGACGGGGCAGGGGCTGCGGCCGCGGGAGAAGCGCGCGGCGAAGCTGGAGATCCTCCGGCGCGTGCGGGAGGCGGCCGTGTCGCCCGCCGAGGAGGCCGCCGTGCTCACCTCGGTGCTCTGGGGCGCCACGCCGTAGGGGAACCGCAGTCGCTCCTCCTGACGCCCGGGGCCCACCTGCCAGTCGCACACGTAAGCCGGTTGACCGGTTGGTTGGTGTGGCCCTTTTCGCTTCTCCTTTCGTCACTTTTCCTTAATCTTTTCTGTGAATAATAGCATAGCTACAACTAGAACTCCAGTTGTGCAGTAGACCAGTAGATAGTTGATAGAGAGAGTAGAAGACTCCAATCCAATCCAACGGATGATGTGCAAAGAGTCCAAGATTGTAACATTATTATTTGTAGTGGTAGCGTGTAAAAAAGATGTGCAGGAATTGGAAAGAGTAGCACTCAGATGAGAAACGTGGACGCGGTGACAGCGAGAGGTACAGCGATCATGTGGGCATGGCATGTGATTGGCGCCTCCGGGCGAGAACGGTCGGCCGCTGGAGCCTGCGAGCACGACGTGCGATTAATACTCCATCTTGTTGAACAAAATACGTATTGGCTACCACCATGTGGCGAGGTCGATCCGGCGGTTTCCAGATCGCACTCTGCGTGCCACGTCGACGCATTGGCGGTGGATGCAAGATGGACCCTGTCATCCTGGCACTCAGGTTGTGCGGCCAGCGGCGCTCCTCGGCGGCGCAAGAAGAGCCGGGATTGGAGCGCCACGCCGTTCACGGGCTATCGCTGAATGATCGCCTGCATGCAGATGTGGGCGCTCTGCACCGCACCGGGTGAAAGGGAAAGATATCTGAAGCTCCTTTTTTTTTGGAACGAAAAAAGGTACTATCTGAAGCTCAACTGGTAGTAGGTAGTCTAGTAGTGCAGCAGCAGAAGGCTCCGGCAGATACCTGAAGAAAAGAGAGGCCGAGTTGCCGAGTGGTGGCGACCCTTTTCCATCATTTTGCCCCTTGCCACACTTGCTGCGACAGACACCAAAAGGCAGAGCGGCGCCCACATCGGAATCCACTGAATATTTACCAGCCAAATTTGATGTTTTGACCCTTTTACGAAAGTTTGGTGAGATCTGACCCTGGTCCAAAAATATTCCGGGATCTCACTTTTTTCTACCGTCAAGGTTGATGACGGTAGTGTATACCGGCCCCCTGGCGGTAGGCAACTTATCCACATCAGCGTACTACTGCCCTACTGCCAAACAGGCTGGCGGTAGGCTGTGTACCCCTACTGCCGAGGTGCCCGGCGGTAGATGAGTACACGTACTGTATTTGATACTTCAAAATTATTTGCGGTAGGGTGTGCATCCCTACCGCCAAGGGCTCGGCGGTAGGGCTACCGTCATCCACCATGACGGTAGAAAAATGGTCAGATCTCGAAAAACTTTCCAACCATCAAATCTCGCTAAATTTTCGCAAAAGGGTCAAAATACGAAAATCTCCCTATTCCTAACTATAAGTTTTTTTTTGAGATTTCAATAATGACTACATACATACAAATGTATATAGACATAGCTCCGTATGTAGTCCGCATTGAAATCTCTAGAAAACTTATATTTAGGAATAGAAGGAGTAGTTTCTGAAACCTTTTACGACAATAACATCCAACATGAGTACTCACTCTGTAAACAAATATAAGAGCATTTAGATCATTAAAGTAGTGGTCAAAATGCTCTTATATTTCTTCACGGAGGGAGTACTATTCCATGCTCCAGCAGTTTGTTTCCAGCACAATGGCAACAGAAAGAATTACTGGTGCTATGCATTGCTATGGCCTTCAGTGGGCAAGACAGGAGTATATGGCAAGCAGTCAAACAAATCTGAATGGTAGGACAACAAAAGTGGTTACCAGTCCTTCAACGACTGAGAACACTTCCAATCAAGGGAACATGTATCTACATCACTCATTATCTTCAACAAACCCAATCAATACTTCCACTCACACTTCCACCATCATGTCTGTTATAATGTACACTTCTTACAGTGGCTCAGTGGCAACTAGCATAATTTACATGAACAAAAAAATTCCAATCCACAAAACTGACTGCAGCTGACAAGCCAACCAGTGATCCCCCGTTCGCATGTAAACAGGGAACGGCAAAAGAATGATGTTCAACCAATGATTTTTCACAAACTTTACACCAACACAATATCGCACAAGAGCACCTGTCGGTCAAACGAGCCCGGGAGAACTACGGCGGGAGGCCATGAACAGAAAACATCGAGATCCACCGACCGCGACAACAGATGCAACAAGCCAGGCCAAATCGCGTGCCACGTTTTCCTTTCCTTCTCTTTTCTTTTCTTTTCTTTTCTTTTCTTTTCTTTTCAAGGATATGAAAGGTGCAAAGAGGTGTTGCGGTGCTCTAGCTATGTACACGTCTTCCAAGGCTTCACACGAGCGGGATGGGGCTGGGGCAATGGCTGGCTTCAGGAGATGGCATGAAGAAGGACGACGTCAGGGAGCTGGAGATCTGCGCCTTCACCCCTTGCTCCTGGGAGAGCTCATGGATGTCCCTGACGATGTCGAAGACGGCTTCTGGCTGGGCCAATTTCAACGCGTTCTCTGACATCCTCTTGCGTTCCTCCGCGCCTGGACCGAACCAGCGGGCGACAAGTTCGGCGGTTTCCTTCGGGCTCTTGGAGAACACGCCTGCGCCGTTGTCCACGACATAAGGAACGTTGCCAACTTCCTGGGACGCAAGAAAACAAGACTGTTAGATGACAATTGTTTGTACACTGCCTGCTAATCACTAAACAGAGTGAAGTGTGCAACTCTTGCAAGATGTCAGTTGCACATAAACATAACCAAAGCATGGCTATCATGTCTATTATACTGTACTAGTCTCAACTGGTAAAAAAAAAGAATACCATAAACGTGCATGGTTATTACTGTATAAAACCATTATCTATTCATGAGAATTGTTTCTTCAGATCTGTAAAGGTGACGCATAGGAAGAAGTTCGCAAGACAATAATCGTAAACAAGCATGGCACTGCACCAATGGCCAACTTATACTAATATTGACCCGAACAAATGTATCTTGTTAAGGTTCAAATACTACAGATTAGAAGATTGCTTTGAGCTCTCAGCTGTCAGGTGTTTTGGTTCACTGCATAGTTGCAAAATACATACACTTTGAATGCTTAGTGTGACAATTTATAAGGTGGAAAGTAAGTGGACACAAACCTGTCCAGGTATGAAGTCATTAAGGATGATAGGAAGACCCCTAATCAAGGCTTCAGCAATGGTGCCTGGTCCAGCCTATTGAACCAAAATAGTAACAGGAAAACAAAATTATGAGTACCACAGGACCTTCAAAGGAAGCAGCTCGCTAACAATAGAGAAGGGTCAGTAATATATATACCTTTGTTATAATGCAATCACAAGCCCCCATCCATTTCTCCATTTGGGTCTCGAATCCCCTAATCTTTTGTTCAAAAGAAAAGCAGTTAGCAAACTATTCTCTTGTGTGGGCTACAAAAGAAACAAGTTGAAGTTTTAAAAGAACTGAAAGTGTAACATTTTGTTTATACCTTTATTGGCATTTTCCATTCAAGAGCCTGCAATGAGGAGCTCAGTGTTTTGTTCCGACCACAGATGACAACAAGCTGCCCGATTGGTTTTCCAAGCTCTTTGTCAAACAATGCATCTCCAAGGGCTTTCGCGGTCTTCTTTACAGGACCCATGCCCTCTCCACCTCCCATCAGCAACACTGCCGGTAGGTCAGGATCCAATTCAAGTTCCTTCCGCAAATCATCCTGGTAAATAATTGGTTTAAAAGATGCTTCAGTACTATCATAGGGCGACAGCCCAGAATGCTTTAAATTCTGGAGAATAACTATACATAATGCTAGGTAGTTGATGAATAGACAAGAGACAAAGAAAAATACTACGAGTTAACTACTGCACATTTTGAAAAAACAGATACAAAATCTGAAACCAGTTGGGCAATAAATAACAACAGTCCTAAGGTTAATACCTTGACAAGGACAGCACGGCAGAATGATGGTCGAATGGGAAGACCGAACACACGGATCTGAGAACTTTTTAGGTCATCCAGTTCTGCCCTCTTGGCTACTTCCTCTGATGGGCAGTAACACCTATTCACATCAGCATGGAACCTGTATATTTGTATTGCCAGATTTTAAGTCTATGACTGAAGTGTGTCAAGAGCAGTTATTTTTCCTGAAAAAAAAAACAGTTTCCAGGTTCCACCCTTATTGATAGCTGAACATACCATGTAGGATGGCAAGTGTTGAGGTCAGTGATGACAGTGGCGAAGACTACTCTGTTCTGCAGACCTTGCCATTTGAGTACCCATAGAGGAATGTGTTGCATTAGGGGGTGAACACTAATTATTATGTCTGGCTTGTACTTCTTCAATCCAGCCTCAACCTTCCTACAACCATAAAGAAATTATTCACAAAGAAACACTACATGTAAACTCTTGATGAAGAGACAAAGTCTAACATGTGGATCAGTGAGCTTAGATCATAGGTTAACGTCTAAGTGACACTAGCATTATTAGTAACTGTTTTGCAATAGCTTGATGTATTTTTGGTGTATTCACGTCATAAATCATTGTCAGCACATATTAGCAATGACGGCATTGAAATAGAGGGAAAAAAACCTAGAGTACAAGTTAACTGACTTTAAACGGCAAATCAGTAGGCAAGGACTATTTTAGCCAGTATGCAAAGTTAGTGATTTGTTTGAACTCTGAAGTATGGAAACAGTAAACAATGAAGTGAAAATTTGCATGTGCCACACTACCGTTGTGGCTTATAAAATGTAGGTCATGGTTTGTGAACAATGTTACAACAAGGACAGACTGGTAACTGTGAAAGCAGTAGCACATATGCTGGTCTGAACTCAAATGATGCTCAAGGGATGGCAGCAATGCAATGCCATCGATTTTAATGGCCTCCTAGAATACCAGAGCTACAGGGTGACACCAGCACAGAGTGGGTTTTTGATGGGTTGATGCGCATGGTACAAATTGAATTTATTAGGATGCGATCATGTTTGGGTAGCACCAATTGAGGAGAAGCTTGTCCAACATCGTCTGAGATGGTTTGGGCATATTCAGCGCAGGCCTCCAGAAGCTCCAGTGCATAGCGGACGGCTAAAGCGTGCGGAGAATGTCAAGAGAGGGCGGGGTCGACCGAATTTGACATGGGAGGAGTCCGTTAAGAGAGACCTGAAGGATTGGAGTATCACCAAAGAGCTAGCTATGGACAGGGGTGCGTGGAAGCTTGCTATCCATGTGCCAAAGCCATGAGTTGGTTGCGAGATCTTATGGGTTTCACCTCTAGCCTACCCCAACTTGTTTGGGACTAAAGGCTTTGTTGCTGTTGTTGTTGTTGTTGTAGGATGCGATCATGTTCTTTCCAGTGTCCTGACAAACCCATATGCACAGCCTGAACCAGTCCACATGGCAGGATATCTGCTCTCGGTGCAAATTTATTCAGAAAACTTTGTTCCAACAGCAAATTACATGCCAACAAATCCAGCAAAGATATTTTAGCATCTCTAGTCAAGACAGCAGTGGCCTTATAAAATATTAGTGTTGATGACTCACTAGAAAATCTCAGATTAGGTGAGCAATTTACAATCCAAGCCAGCAACCAATAACAGGAAATACAGTCTACCGTGTAGACTTGATGTAGAGACAAAGTCTACCGTGTGGATCATTGAACTTAGATTTTATGTTAAAAGTCCAAATGACACAAGCATTACGGGTAACCGTTTTGCAATATTCGACTGTTAGCAATGACGGCATCGAAGTAGAGCAGAGCAGAAAAATAGGAGCACAAGTTAATTGACTTTAAACTGCAGATGGGTAGGCAATGCTAGTGGTTTGGAGTATGAAAAAATAGAAATCCAAGAAATAAAAGCTTGCATATGCACACTAACAATGTGGTTTATAATATGCGGTTCATGGTTTGGGAGCAATGTTACACAAGGACATACTGGTAACTGTGAAAGCACATATGCTGATTTTAATTCACTATTAAATGACGGTCAAGGGATGGCAGCAATGCAATGCAATCAGTTTTTGTGACCTCCTAGAATACCACACCTACAGGGTGACACCAGCACAGAGTGGCACTTTGATGCGCATGGTACAAACTGAATTTCCCTATATGCTGCCCGGTCACTGTCCTACACCCTGGCAAACCTATATGCGCAGCCTGAACCAGTCCACATGGCTGGGTATCTGACTTTGGCACAATTTTATTCAGGAAACTTAATAAGTTCAACAGCAAATTTACATGCATTACATGACAAGGAATCCAGCACAGATATTTTAGCGTCTCCAGTCAAGACAGCAGTGGTCCTTATATAAAATCATGGGCGCCATATCGTCCGGTGAGATCTGGGATTACAATACATTAGTGCCATCAAAATGCTGACAAAAGCGCCGATTCCACTATAAAATCTGCGATCAGGTCAGCAATTTGCGATGCTAAGGAACCAACCAACGACAGGAAAAACAGTCTGGCGTGAGTGTGAAGCCACAAATCACATCGAATTGTTTATTATTTGTTTGTTTATGACGATCCCGACGAACGATGTGTGTGAGGTCAAGCAAGCAAGGAAAACGTTGCAGGGACTAGTACTAAATTTCGTGAAATCCTATTGCAGAAGGATCCGTGGGTGGGAGTGGGGGAGAAGCGATCCGTACGACGTACTTGGCGTAGAAGGAGGCGAGGGCGGCGAGGTAGAAGTTGTGGACCCATCGGGGCGATGTGCCGTGGAAGGCCACCTTCCAGAGCTGCACGTGCCTCACCATGAACTTGTAGGAGCTCTCCATGTTGTTGAGCGGCCACCCGGCGTGGTCCTTGCACAGGTCCTTGACGAACACCTGCCATGGCCACGAATGCCCAAATCGAAATCGAAATCGAAACCCATCAGTGCGGGGGCGGCCACTTGGATTGACAGGCAGATTGGGGAAGATTCCGATGACAATTTGTTTATCTATTCACGGACGGACAGAGAGGGGGGGAGGGGAATGATTCGCGGCGCAGGAGCAGAGGAATAATTGGGTGGGTGATTACCCGGTAGTCGTCGCCGAATTCGATGCGGAAGGCGTCCTTGATGGCCTCGGCGGAGGCGCGGTGGCCGCCGCCGGTGTCGCTCATGAGGACGAGGACGTTCTTGGCGCGGTTGGCGCCGAGCTGCACGAGCTCCACGGTGCCCTCCTCCTCCTCCCAGAAGGGCTCGTCGTCGTCCTCGGGCCCGGCGAGCGAGGCGAGGGAGGCGGAGGTGGAGGCGCCCCCGGAGCGGCCCGCGGAGGAGAGCTCCCCCGCGTACGAGAGGCTCTTGCGGAACCTGCGGCGCATCCGCTGCTGCTGGTGGTACGCCGCCACGCTCTCCAGCACCGTCTCCCGGATCGACCGCACCCGCGGCGCCGCCGTCGGCGCCTCCATCGCGGGTCGCCGCCGAGGCGCAGGAGGGGGATGGCTGGCGGCGGCTCTCCTCCAAAATTGGCGAGGGGGCGGGAGGGAATGGCGGAGGAGAGGGGGGGAGGGGCTCGGAGCGAGCTGGCGAGGGAGGGAGGGGGGCCGGAGGGCGGACGTACAACTGGAATTTTGGAGGTTGGGGACGGGACGGGACGGCGGTGGTGGTGGTTGTCGCGTGTTTTGTGCGTGTGCTCGCTCGCTCTTTTGGTGGCTTCTGATTTGGGAATTTGGGAATTGGGAGACCGGAGGCTAAATTTCGTGTTTTGACCCTTTTGATAAGAAATTTAGGATCTGACCCCGGTTGTAAAAAATTTCGAGATTGAACCCTTTTGTTACCGCCAGAGGCTCTGGCGGCAGGGTTATAGTAGGGTGCGACGGAGGGGGACGGCGGCCGTTTGACTGCGCTGACGTGGATAAGTATCTACCGCCAGGGGGCCTGGCGGTAGGCTGTCTATCCCTACCGCCATGGTAGGGATAGACAGCCTACCGCCAGAGCCCCTGACTGTAGGGTGTGGCAGGGTTTTGCCGTACAACCCTTCTGTAACGAAATGTGCAGTGGACCTGGCGGTAGGTTCACCCTACCGCCATAGGGCCTGGCGGTAGGCTGTGTGACCCTACCGCCAGAGCCCCTGGCGGTAGAGTCCTGTGTTTTCCAGTGTAAAGTTTCTGTAACGAAAAGTGCAAGGGCCCTGGCGGTAGGTGCGCCCTACCGCCATGGGGGCTAGCGGTAGGGTGTCTGACCCTACCGCCATCATTTGGTTGCTTGTTTTCGAATTCAATATGACAGCAATATCACAGCAAGTTTTACAAATGTGACAGCAATATCACAGATTGTAAACAATTAAACTTGGGCATCACATAGATCCACATTAGATAACTTGTGCATATAACATTTCAAACGAACTTCAACGGAGTTCCACGTAGTAGCAAACACATAGGTCCATAAATAGCAAACACATAGTTCCACGTAGTTTCATAACCACTAGACAAGTTCAACCAAACGAAGTTCAACCAAACTAAAAGAGCCAAGTATCGAAGAGCATAATCAGTTGCTCCTTCCCCTCTTGGAGGTACGGTCCTCGTTACTCTTTGAACGAGTCTCTACGGTCTTCTTCTTGGGCCGGCGAGGAACCGGTTTCTGGAAAGGGTCCGGACTCAGGAAATCCTTCTTCTTCGGCAGCTGAGATGCTTGAGATGTTTGAGTTGGTGGAGGTCCATAATCTTCATCGTACTCCTCCTCCCCATTGCTCTCATCCTCCTCCTCCTCCTCTTCTTCATGTGTGGCCTCCTCCTCCTCATTCTCTTCCTCCTCCTCCTCCCCAACCAACCTAGACGACGAGGGAGCATGGCTCGATGAGCCGATGAGACCTTGTGTGGCTACAGGCTGATAAGCTTCAACTGACCCAGCTCCAGCACACCCAAGCAGCCCTACCAGCTTGCGACAACGCTGCACGAACTTCTGCACTCACAATGAAACAAGGTCATAATAAGTATCAGATGGACTGATTGCAAGTGAACAAGATGCATCTGTTCCGAGGAGGCTGAAATTGTACCTTCATCGCCCCCCTCACTCTGTTCTCCGATTGTACGCTTCCGGGAAGATCACCTAGTGCATCTGAGGCTTCAAAGATGCACCTGTTCAGCTCACCGGACTGCAACGGCATAAGTCTGTCACGATGACGAATAAAATATTTTAAATACAACCGTCGGTTCAAACTTACCACTCTGTTGATGAGGAGTGCAAACTCCCTAAATCCACTGTGCATGTCTCTGATGCCGGTCTGGTATGCCTGTTCATCGGGGTCATCCCTCTCCAGCTCCGCGATGTCTTCCGCCGTCCACCGAGGCCTGAGACGAAGACGGTCCTTCTGGCCATCATCGTACCACCTCATGTGTCGGCCCAGGTAAGCATCCCAGTCAGTCACTTTCCTCTCCCCATCTTTACGGAACCTCCGTCGGTTCCACTCCGTCACATGAGTTTTATGCTCCTCTCCCCAGTCTGTGATCGACTGATTCTTCTGCCGGCTCATCCTGCAAGGCATAAGCAACAAGAATCATCATTAGCAACAAGAAACATGATAATCGTAATGAAATCATGGGCACGGAGAACAAAGCGCTCACAGGTGGAGCGCGTGGCCGCCGGTATCGGTGGGCTGGCCCGGTGGGGTATGCTGATAAATCCCAAACTGCGTGGCCACGCGGTGTGGAAAGTGCCACTCAACGGCGTACACACAGATCATGGGCACGATGCACCGCCAGAGACCACGGTCTGCATCGCACATCATGTTCAGATCAAAGTCCCACTCTCGGTCTTGTCGATACGGCCACCAGTTTACCTATTACATATACCTTGGTAAGTTCGCACTCTCGGTCAAAAGTGGAATCAAAGAGAAAGGTGTTGAGCGAGTTCATATACCTGCGTATGCGTCAAAGCATCCAAATCGTTGGTGTAGGTCTTGTACGAAGTCTTGTTTAGGCCCGTGT